>NC_138103.1:14418856-15018856 GCF_964146895.1 Miniopterus schreibersii
CTCTCTCATTATTGATGTCTCTCTCTCTCTCTCTCTCTCTCTCTCTCTCCCTTCCTCTCTCTGAAATCAATAAAGATATATTAAAAAAAGAAATGGAACAGTTGACCTAGTTGGAACCTTTTCTGTTACCTGTCAAGAACATAAAGAGGTGATGTCTTGAACCCAGAGCAGAAGCCTGACTCCTAATCCCTATTCCAGGAATAACCTGTGTCCTTCCCAGGCTATTTATACCCCTTTCTTGGCCAGCCTACATTAGAGAGCGATGCTGGGGGACTGCTGAGGACGTTAGGGGTGCTGAAGGGGACTGGTCTTCAGGGAAGAGACAAAGGTCAGATCCTAGAGGAACTGGGTTCAAATGCTCAAGTCTAATGTGCAGTGGTGAGATGGGTCAGGAAATAGTGCAAGATAACTAAAGAGGATCTGCAAATAGTGCCCAAAGCCTGGGCACTCACTGATCAGTCATGGTGTGGACTGCTGATGGCCAGGGCATGGCTGTCCTTTAGAAACAGGGCATCAGTGCCCCAAATCTCATCTGCTGCGGATGCTGTCCTCCCGCCCCCTCCTCCAGGCCTGCTGTTTCTCTGTGCTCCTGCAGACTCTGAGCTGCAGTGTCTGTCTCTCTCTCTGCCTGAGGACATCTCCCAGGACTCTGGGAATTTGCTTTCTTATGCACACAGGGGACCAGATGGCGGGGGAGGAACAGCCCTCATCCCATGACTCTTGGGAGTTGGTGCATAAACACCCCTGGGTGAGATGCTACTGAGCATGGGTTTTACAGGTTTCCCCAGACCACAAGCCCATTGTGCCCTGCTTCTTGGTGGGCCCTTCGTTACAGGATGCCTTCTCTCCTCTATGCACCTCCCTTCCTCCCCCAGTGTGTTCCCTGTGCTTCCCAATAAGCAACCCGCTTTCAGATCCTGTCCCACTGTCAGCTTCTGGGGTATCCAAACAAATAGAGTATCTGGTGTGTCCCTGTACTTCGCCTGCTCAGTAAAAATCTGACAAATTGGGAGTAAGGTATGAGGTCTAATTTGAATCAAAAGGGAAAATTTTTTTAAGAATCCAGAGAATCTCAGGGACCCCAATTGTGAGAAGGCAAGCTAGGAAACTAGAGGTCACCCCTCTACTGTTCTTTATTTTTTTGGCTTCTGTTGCTTCTGTGTGGTCTCTGGTCTTTTCTCTCTCTCTCTCTCTCTCTCTCTGAAGGCTGGCTTCCCCTGCGTACTATAGTCCTTGCTCCTATACAACTTCAGCTGGCGCTTATCTGGGTTATAGTGGTGCCAGTTTTGGTTAAGAATCCACAGTGAAATGCCAGCTCCAGCATTCACCATCTCTGAGGCCCAGGGCCCCCTTCAGATTCTCAGGAGTGAGTGTGCCTGTGACTGATTCAGCCGACCTGCCTAGGAATGTGCTGTCCCAGGGCTGGTGGCCTCCCGGGGGCCAGTCACCTGTCCTGCACCTGCACTGGGGAGGTGACTGAGGAGAGTGAGGTCACCTGGCTCATGGAATATCACTTCCAGGGAAAACAGGCACAGGATGTTAAGCTACAAGAGATTCGGTGTGAGAGGCAATTGCTTTTCATACTAAATAGGCAAATTCTCTGCTATCCTATGGCCAGTTATCCACAGTGATTAGTGCATAGTAGGTCTGCAAGGCAGCAGCCCTGTGTGTTAACAGAAGGGCAGTGGCATTGCAGGGAAGAATCAGGTGAATGCTTAGCATTTATATAGAATGTTGACATCTTCAGTTCCTAAAGCAGAGCCTGATCCATGCCACTGGAAAGCAGCACACTCTGTCACTGCAGACACACATGCTGTACACCTACGTTTCTAAAGAGTCAAGGACGTTCTTTTGTTTGTTTGGTTTTTACCTTGGGCGACCATTATTTAAACTTTCCAAATCAAATTCATATCTAAAGGTCTGTTGACCTATGTGTCACATTTCATGACAAATGATGAAATACCAGTTTCTGTATAAAGTAAAAGCTAATTTTGCACTTTTAAAAGGACCACACATTATTTATTGGCATTTTTAAACAAAATACGGGTACATAATCTTTCAAAAAATAACTTAAGAGACGTCAACATCTAGGTCTCCCCTTGACATAAAAGATGCCAAAGAAGAAATACATAAATATAAGCAACCCTGAAATTCATGCAAATATCAAAATGTGAATAATAAAAGAAGCCCATCCCTTACCTCTTATAGGTTATTAGAAAGTTGTTTTAAACTATATGCTTTTAGCAGATGCCAGAGCCCAGGCAAATTCTGCATTTGAAACTTGGCCTTCAGTGTGATGGACTAGAGCCATGACCTAAGCATGTATGCGCACATATCATCTTCCACATGAGGGACAGCTCACCTGGTTTACACGGCCACGTGTCGGAGCAGAGACTGTGCCTGCAGGAGGAATCTACTCAGTGCTACGGCCTCTTGAAAATTAAATAAAAAACGCTTCTCTTTTAAAATTTTTATTGAATGCATTGGGGTGACACTGGTTAGTAAAATTAATTAAGTTCCAAGTGTACAATTCTATAATACATCTTCTGTAGATTGTATTGTGTTCACCGCCCCAAATCAAGTCTCCTTCCATCACCATTTATTCCTCTTCGCCTTCTTCCACACGGTGGCTTTTCTAAGGGCAGCAGGAGAATTTGCTGAGTCAAGCTATCAAATATTTTTGGAACAAACCATTGAATAATTAATATGTAGCACATATAAGTGATGCTTAGAGCCTGCAGTGGTTAAAAACCTGAGCTTTTTAGGGCAGTGAAAATCCTCTGTGTGACACTCTAATGGTGGATACATGCTGTTATACATTTGTCCAAGCCCACAGCACATATAAAACCAAGAGTGAGCACTCATGCCAACTGTGGGCTTTGGTGGATTATGATATGTCAGTGCAGGCCCATCAGTTGTAACAAACCTGCCACTTTGGTAGGTGACATCCATAGTGGGAGAGGTGTGGGGGAGGGAAGTACATGGGACATGTCTGTACATTCCTCTCACTTTTGCTATGAACCTAAAACTGCTTCCCCAAAATAGTCTTAAAAAAAAAAACTTGCCCTAAAATAAACAGCCAAACCAACAAGTAAACAACCAAACAAAAAAAAACAAAACTAAGCTCTGGAATCTGACAGAGCCGGGTTCTAATCCCACCTCTGCGACCTTCTGGCGGACAGGAGATTAGGACCTCACTCCAGGGCCCACGGTCAGCCAGGCTGTGCCACCAATCTGTTGTGAGTGGCATGGCCATACAGTGGCTGCTTGTCAAATAGCCTGAATAGGAACTTTGTGCGCCCAGGGGGTTGCAGTGAAGCCGAGCCTACCGAGTGGAGCTTAGTCCTGGCATCATCAGGCGCAGCACATGCTGTTTCTCCTTGCTGTAGTTGTTTTAAAGAACTTCTACACAGCCCACCTGCACGTGAAGCTCCAGTCTCATTACCCACTGCACAGGCCTCTATCAGAATTGCGCAGAGTCCAAACACTCTATTTCAACGCTTTCCGTGCTTCGGATCCCAGCCCACAGCCATGCAGCTTGGCGGTTGTGTGAAGTCTGACCCCTCCGTTCGGCTCGCATTGGATGCCTGTGAGTGCCCTTTGTTGAGCACTGAGCCGGGAAGGGTTTGTATAGATGTATCTGCTTTGTTCGCGAGGAAGAAAAGACTCTCCTTGGGGCTGAGTTCTGAATTCACAAGATTGCTAATCATTGATCATAACAGCTCCCATTTACTGAGCACTTGAGATCCTGTGGCCGTTTCCTTTACATGGATTGTCTCATTTACTCCTCAGCTACACCTAGAGGTGAAGGTATTAACATCCCCCCTGACCGCGGAGGGTCTGGGTGCAGGAAGTTACGTCACTGATTCCAGTTGCCCCAAAGTGTACGTGGCCCAACTGGAATCCAAGTCAGTGAGAGGCTGTGATCTCAGCTGCTTCCCTCACTGCCTGGGATGATGTCTCCGTCACTCAGATGCTCTTTTCTCTCTGATGGTGCCTCTTCTCTCTCTATAAATATCTTCTTTGCGAGGGAGGGGTCTGCATGAGGCACTAGACTTCAGGTGTTATTGGTTTTTTTTTACCTCTCTCTTTTACTTAAAATATGTGTAAAACATTTCTTACAAAATCTAGATACATAAAACCAAACAGGTGCAACAATGAAAAGAAGAATCATTTTTCAATAATGTTTGATGCCCTGCGAATGTTATAAGAAAGTGTTTTTCAAAACTGGGGACATTGCCAGATGCCATTATGAGCATGGTCTCTACTGTTACGAGGCAAGGGCATGTGGATTTGGGAGTTAAATAAACCTGAGATCCAATCTCAACTCAACCTGGTGGACTTGGGGAGCTGCCTAAACTCTGAACTTGGTTCCTCAATCCTGTCAATTAGGGAGCTCGCAGCTACTGTGCAAAGCTTTTTTTCAGGATGAGAAAGTTATAGAACACCCCAAATATCAGGAAATAGATATTATTCAACAGCCATTGATTCCGAGCCCTCTGCATGGCGGGAGCTGTTTGCTCTTTAACTATTTCCTGCCCCTCTGGGGCTGCATTTATGCGGGAAGCTCAGCTGGTTGTGAGAAGCCCCCGTAAAGGAGCTGCCATAACAGCCCCCCGAGTGGGACGGGCGGAAGGGGGTGGGCGGGGGGGTGGCCCTCTCCCACTGTGCGGAGCAGAAATATGAGGAAATGAATTCTGGAGCTGGATCATTAGTGACATAATTCAGAGGCCCCCCTCCTGTGACCACTTGGAATAAGCAGATGGTTGAAGAGAAAGGGTTCCTTTTTGGGCTTTGATTTTTGGAATAATTATGTTTTATTTTTCGAGGCGAGCTGCTCAGGTGGATTATGTTGTTCATTGAAAGAGAGTGGGGAAAACCGCAGGGCGATTATCCAAATATTTCCCGACCTCTCTGAGAGTCCCATGGCTGCTGCAGATGATGTTAGCCAGGCAATGGGGGCGTGAGCAAGGGGAATTCACTCCCGCATCGTTTGCATGGAAAACCGCCTTGGGAGAGGTTGTTATCTGTTGCGTGGGTCTGCCCTGCTGTGCCCTCTTTGGACCACGCGTGGATCCATTAACGATGCCTGCCGTGGGGGAAGCATTGGGGAGCTGCAGCCCGCGTGCCCTGCACCTGCCACATATCCCTGGCCTGCAGACTGTCTGAAAAAGAAGAAATCCACTTAAAAAGTGTTCCCGTGTCAGGCACTGAGGAGTCAGGAGTCCATAAGACAGACATGGTCTTCCTTTCAGGGGGCTTGTGATAGAGGAAAGCAGAGGCAAAGCTGGAGAATATCGACAAGAATTAGACATACTGGGCTGGGATGAGCAAAGGACAGGGCACTAGATTTTTCATAGGTAAGGAGTTGTAATATTTTTGCATCTCCCCACGTTTTTTTTCCGACAAGAATCCAATTTCTACTGCCCCTGCCTTTATTTATTATGTATTTCTTTTTTAGAAGTCTAAAAGTTAACTAGGCTGACCTGTTATTTAAACTACCAGGCCAAGAGGAGAAGAGATTGTGGGCGTGCCTGCCGGCGCGCATCCCAATATTGAAATAGGGTGCTGATATTTGTGAGTTGGAAGAGCAACTGTGCTATTTTCTTGTCTTGCCCAGTTGGCTAAAACAGCTACTGCCCTGTGCCCATCGGTTTTGCAGTAGTCACTCCTGCCCGATTCCTGTTCCAAACTGAACTCTGCTTCTACGATCCCCTGTCTCAGCAGAGACTTATTTGACATGAGAGCTCAGGAAAGAAATGCAGTTTGGAAGAACGAAGAATGTTAATCAGATTCAAGATGGGCTGCTTTCTTTCCCCAAAATGTCTCAGCACCTTGGCTGTGTGTCTAGAGAGATAAATGAAATGTGGGATTTAAACAACAATTCGTTTTTAATAAGAGGGGGAATGTCTTCTACCAAGGCTGTTTATATTTCAGTTAGTAACTCCTTTCATTCAGGATACTGTAAACTTTTCCTGAGCAAAATGCACTATATTTCTTAAGCATGGGAGAAGCTCTGAGGCCTCGATGTAATTAAAAGTATTTATTAAGTAAGCCAGTGAGCGAACATCCCTTAGCAGAGTGCCTGGCCCAGAGCAAAGCGTTAAACAAATGCTAATGATTGCCGGGATGTATAATAATGTATCTTCACAATGGGAAACAAAACCCACCAAGGATATTAGTATTTCTTTCTTTCCATAATTCTAAAAAGAGAGGTTGGACTTTTACTTCTGGCCAAGACAGAAGCACAGGGGCCAGATTTAATCCATCATCATAAATGGCTATGTAATAGGCAATATATAAGAAACAATGGTTTGTATGACACTGTATATCTTAGTCCATTTGGGCTGCTATAAAAAATATACCATAGACTGTGTGACTTACAAAGAAACTAAAATTTAGTCTTTATAGTTCTGGAGGTTGGAAGTCCAAGATCAAGCCACCAGCAGACTCGGTGTCTTATGAGAACCTGCTTCTTGGTTCATTGACGGATGTCTCCTCATTGGGTCCTCACCTGGTGGAAGGGGCGAGGGGGCTCCCTGAGGCCTCTTTCATAAGGGCACCAGTTTCATTGATGAGGGCTCCGCTCCACTCATGACCTATTTACCTCCCTAAGGTCCCACCTCTTAATATCATCATTCTGGTTCAGTTTTGACATGAGAATTTTGGGGAGATGCAAACCTTTAGTCTATGGCATGGTACACCAGGCAGTGACAGATAGTGAGTGACCCTTGAAAGACAGGAAACAAATGAGCTGAGCCTTACAATTGCCCCAGCTTGTTGCCTTAAGAAAGTTTCCCTGTAGAGAGACGGGAACCCAGGTGAAGTCTGGTGAACTCCTTGCCCTGAGGAATCAGAGCTGGTTGTCCAGGGACCAGGGCACCTATTGCACTTAAGATGGAGTACTCAAGATGAGTGTCACAGCCCAGGAGAGAATTTATAACAATTCTAAAAGTGTATTACCTAATGAAAGAGCTACTAAATATGTGAAGCACAACTAGACAGAATTAAAAGAATACGTAAATAAATCCATAATTATAAATGGAAACCTAAACACCCCTCTCACAATAGTTTAGAGCAACTCAATAGGATATCAGCAAGGATAGAAAACAACTGAACAACACCATAAACCAACAGATGTAACAAACATTTATAGAAAACCAACCCAAACAGCAGCATACACATTATTTTCAGGAGCTGATGGATTATATACCAAGACTGACACTGTCCTGAACATAAAGATAACAGGAAAATCTTCAAACACTTGGAAACTAAAGAACAAACTTCTAAGTAACCATGGGTCAAAGAAGTCTCAAGAAAAAAATTTAAAATACATTGAACTTAATGAAAATAAACATATAATTTAATAAAACTTGTGAGGCACAGCTAAAGCAGTGCTGAGAGTTAAATGTATAGCATTAAATGCCTTCGATAAAAGAGTGGAGAGTCTAAAATCAATAATATAAAATCCCACTTCAAGAAAATAAAGAACTAAATAAACCCAAAGCAAGTAGAAGACAGGAAATAATAAAGACTGGACTAAAAGTCAGTGATATTGAACAGGGGAAAAAACAGAGAAAAGCTGGTTCTCTAAAGATTAAAAAATTGCAAACCTCTTGCAGTAGTGACAGAGGAAAAAAAGAAGACAATTATTAGCAATATAAAAAATGAAACAAGGGAAATTACTACAGACCCTGCAGACATTGAAAGGATAATAAAGGATTGCTATGAATGACTCTGCACACATAAATTTGACAACTTAAATGAAATAAACCAATTCCTCAAAAAAGTACAAACTACCACAACTCACCCAATATGAAAGATAATTTAAATAACCCTGTAACTATTAAGGAAATTGAATTTATAAATTTCAAACTCCCCCAAAAGCAATTTCCAGGTTCAGTCGGTTTCACTAGAGAATTCTACCAATATTTTAAGAACAATTAACGCCAATTCAACACAATATCTGCCAGAAAATGGAAGAGAATGGAATTTATTTTATGAAACCATTATACCCTGATACTCAAACCAAGTAAAATCAGTGCAAAAACCCAAGCAAACTACAAACCAGTATGCTTCATGAATATAGACATGAACCACTTAACAAAATATTTGCAAATTGAATTTGACAGTGTATAAAAGGGTCATGCACCATGACATAGTGTTGAATATTCTAGGGGTGCAACACTGGTTCAATACTCAAAAATCAAGCAGTATAGCCCTCCATCTTGATAGGCTAATGGAGGAAAATCATATGATCTTATCAGTCAGTGCAGAAAAAGGTTTTGACAAAATTGAAGACCCATTTAGAATTCTCAGAAAAATATGGACAGAGGGCATTTTTAAAAATTGATAAATAACCTATAGTTGATACTGTATTTAAAGGTGAAAGGACTGAATGATTTCTCCCTAAGATTGAGAACAAGGCACCTCTGCTTTTCAACATAGGATGGAAGTTCTAGCCAATTCCACAGGATAAGAAATGGAAACAAAATGTATGCAGATCATAAATAAAGAAATAAAACTGTCCTTGTTTGTGAATGACATGACTGTACATATAGAAAATCCCAAGGCATCTACCCAGAAAAAACACTCTGCTGACTATTAGTTCAGCAAAATCACCAGATGCAAGGTCATAAGCACAAATCAATCGTATTTCTATATCTTAGCAATAAGCACCTCGAAACCAAACTTAAAAAAGGAAGACCATTCAAGATCATTTCATATTGTGAACTATTACAAAATACATGCAGGACTCGTATAATTATAGAACTTTCTACCTTCAAACAGCAGAATACATATTTTTTTTCAAGTACATAGAAAAAAGTTGCCAAGACAGGCCCTAAGCTAGACTGGACTATTAAAAAACACACAACAAATTTAAAAGAGTAAAAAATCATAGAGTATGTTCTCTGACTACAGTGAAATTGAAGTAGAAATAAATGATAGAAAGATAGCTGGAAAATCTTCAAACACTTGGTAACTAACCAACACACTTATAAATAATCCATGGGTCAAAGAAGAAATCTAAAGGGAAGTCAAATTAGACCTTGACCTGAATGAAAATGCATTTTGTGTGGTGTCACTAAACAGCGCTTAGGGAGAAACATTTAGCATTAGACACCTATATTAAATTAAAGAACAAAAGTAAAATCAACTACTTTATTTTCTACTTTAAGGAAATAGAAATAAGAAATTAAAGTCAAGTTAAGTAGAAGAAAGGAAATAATGAAGATCAGAGTAGAAATTAACAAAAAAGAAATCAGGCCAAAAATATATTTTAAAAAAATCAATGAAACTGAAAGGTGTTTTTTTTGAGAAGATCAATAAAATCAGCAAACTTTTAGCCAGACTTAGGAAAGAAAGAGAGAAAATACAAGTTACAATGTCAGAAATGAAAGAGATGACATCACTACAGATATTAAAGTGGTAAAAGGGAATATTATGAACAACTTTATGCCATCGAATTTGAATTTTTTGGGTGAAATTACAAACTCCTTGAAAGGCATAAATAAATAAATAGGGTTCTCTCAAGAAGAAGTAGATAATCTGAATTTCCTAATATTTATTAAATAAATTAAATCTGTAGTTAAAAATCTTCCCACAAAGAAAGTTTCAAGCCCAAATGACTTTGGCTAATTTTACAAAAACAGTCTTCCAGAAAATAGGAAGGAAAGGGATCCTTCCAAACTCACTTTAAAAGGCCAGTACTACTATGATACCAAAACCAGCAAAAGACTTTACACAGTAAGAAAACTGCAGGTTAGTATACCTCCTGGACATCCATGTGAAAATTCTAAACAAAATGTAGCAAGTCAAATCCACCAATAACTAAAAAAGACAACATATCATGAAAAAGTATATTTTATTCTAAGAGTGCCAAGATGCTTTAACATTTGGAAATCAATCTTCATCATATTAACAAATTTTAAAATGTGAAACCACAGGATCATCTTAACAGATGCAGAAGACATTGGACTAAATCCAAAACCCATTTCTAATAAAATCCCTCAAACTATAACAGAGGAGAAATTTCTCAATCTGTTAACAGCCAACTATGAAAGATGTAAAATAATATGCTTTAATAGGGGAAAACGGAATGCTCTACCCTAAGATCAGGAACAAGATAACAATGTAGCCTTCCCACTTTTCCTCCATGCGGTCCTAGAGGTTCTAGCCAATGCAATAAAGCAAGATAAAAATGCATCTAATTCGTAAAGAAGGAAGTAAAGTAATTTGTATTCATAGACAGCATGACCAACTATGTAGAAAATTTGATGGCACCTGCAAGAAAAGCTACTGGAACCAAGAGTTGATCAGGTTGCAGGATGCGATACCAATATACATTAAGTCGATTGTATTTTTATATATTAGTTTTTAAAACTTGCAAATTTTAAAATGCCGTTTGCAATAGCATTAAAAAAAGAAATACTAAGAGGGGCAAGTTCTATATTCTAAAAACTACATAACAGCTAAAGAAGACCTAAATAAGTGGAAATATGAGCTGAGCCCATGTGTACAGGTTGAAACTCATTAATTTTTAATGATTAAGTAATTAATGTAACTTGATACATACATTATAATGTATACCTTAAACATACACATTTATATCTCAAGAAAAATACATTACTGTTAATATACATATTCTCCCTGAATTGACCTATAGATTTAACACAATACCAATCAGATATCAGCAGATTTTTTTTTGGTATAAATTGTCAAATTAATTCTAAAATTCACGGAGTACCCAAAATATCACTGAATAGGAAAAAAAATGGGGACAACTAATGCTACGTGAATTGCAGACAATGTAAAGCTACAGTTACCAGACGGTGGTGCTACTGTTCTCTTATTAAGCTTTAATCACTATCAAATTAATGGAGCTCCTACTTTGAGTTTATCATTGTACAAAGTGTACATAGGGTAGGAAAGAGAAATATTGGTAAATATATTCCAAATGTCATTAGTCTGTAAGTGAACATGAGGTTGAATTAAACATCATAACTCAAACGTTGATGTTCAGCACATGGGAACTCTATCTCCGAACTATCATCTCCAAGCAGGTGTCTTATTGGTGTGCAAACTCAGATCCGGTCTCTTCCTGTAGAGCTCTACTGCTGTCCACAAGGTTTCTCCGCAAGGTTTCTCAGACATCAGTGAGCCCACCAGTGTTGTAGGACACCTCGCTAGGGCAGGCCTATGTACTGTGCCCATTGGAGAGGTTGTTAAATGGCTTTAACTGGCTGGACTGCGCCACCTGTGGATGGGATGTACAGAGAATCGCTCTTAAAAGCAGTACTTGCAGCACCTTCTGTGGCTCCTGTCTTTAAGAATCTCAGACATTTGTCTCTTATTAAAGAGAAAAGTCTCACTGCCATGCCACTCCCTCAAATCACTACCGCGTTTGCACAAGTAGAATCACGTCTTCTGGTCATAGTTCACCTCCTGGATATCACCTCCTGCAAACAGATTGCTGGGTGCTGTCAGTCTACACCCAGAGTACATCAGAATCATGATTTATTATCAGCCCTGACCCACCACCATCCAAAGTCATTTTTCCCCCCATAAAACTTTCATGGGCAATCCATACCATCTAGCTTCACAATTGTGAAGGTGGTGGCAAAACAGCACCTTGTCAACCTCTACATCACAGGGAGCAGGCTGTGAAAGACACATGCCGTACAAGACTTAGGCAGAGGGACTCCATGGATTTTCCACCAGTGCCGACACTGTTGTTTATTGTGCCATCCTGAAGATACATTTTTGTACTAATCGAACTTTTTATCTGGTGAGGTCATTTTTTTCTGATGTTACTTATGGTGTGATTTACTAGCATCTCAATTAAGCAATAAATGCATATTTGATTGGGTATTATTATAAGATCAGTAGCACAATGTGCGTAAAGTTAGAGATGTATAAGCCCAGCCTTCCCTCCTTCTGCTCTCCCTACTCTTCCTCTCCTCCTCTCACTTCCCTTTTTTTCTCTCTCTCTATTTCTTTCTCTTTTTCTCACTCTCCAGATAGATGGAAATATCCTTACAGGTGCATATACAGTGTAGACAGTAGCCTCCCTTATCCACAGTAACAATCCATAAGTTTTAAATTGCTGGCTGTTTTGAGCGGCGGGATGAAATCTTGTGCAGTCCCACTCTGCCCTTCCCAGACATGAGCCATTCCTTCGTTCAGTGTCTCCACACTGTGTGCACTCAGTAGCTATCTAAGTATCAGGTCGACTGTGGGGTATGGCCATGCTTGTGTTCCCATCACCCTTGTTTTACTTAATAATGTCCCTCACAGTGCAAGAGTCGTGCTGCTAGCAATTCGGATACGCTAAAGAGAATCTGCAAAGCACTTCCTTTAAGTGAAAAGGAATGTTTGTATACGGAAAAAAAGTAGTATATATAGAGTTTGGTACTATTTTCAGGCTTTTGGTTTCCACTGGGAGTGTTGGAACAAATCCCCTGCAGACAAGGGGGGGTCTACTTAGTATGCACATTATTTGGAATGTATAGTGTTTGAACTTGGTTTTGCTGCATTAAAATTTTTCAGAGGTTATCAATGCTTATCTTAGTTTTCATGACTCATTCAATAAGATTTTGTTGAGCACCTATAAGATGCTAGGGAATCAGCAGTGAGTAGGGCTGGCAAGGCTCCCGGCTCTGTCGAAGGAAGAACACAGACCTCCTAAGACAGTTATGAGGGAGATAAATGTATTTGAAATGCAGGAATTCAAGGTCATGGGGTTATAGGGCAGGAGGAGCTCTGCTGGGTGTTCATGAAAAGTCTGACAGTCTGTCCTCAGTTGATACTGGAAGCCAGCGTTTACCGAGCATCTACTCAGGAAGCCAGACGGTGTTCAAGAGAGCAGGTTGTGGCCTCAGAGAGATCTGGATCTGCGTCCTAGGTCTCCTCTGGATTAGATATAAGATCTTGTTGGGCAAGTGGCCTCTGTCCTCTGAGTCCAGGTTGCTCGGAGTGGAGTAAGTCAGTAGTGGGATCCCCCAGTTAAGGGAGGGAATGGAGCCGGCCCAAAGCACTCCACACAGTGCCTGGCTCCACGTGAGCCCTCAGCTCGTAAGTGTTCTCATTGTTTTCCCAAGAATCACTGGACGGATGCAGGCTCTTGCTCTGGTTTGTGCTACTCAGGTTCTTTGCACCCATAGCTGTCTGAGAGGTAAGGCTCTTATTTTGCTCAGTGGGGACACTGAGGTGCAGCGGGGTGTAAGTAACTGGGCCACCAGTGCGTACCTCGGAGGAGCCAGGCTGAGTTCAGAGCTCCTTCTCTTTGCCTTCCTTGCCCAGTTAATTGACCTCCTGTAAGTCCTCCATCTCTCTCTTTTTCAGTCTATCGGGGGTAAAAAATCGGAGTGACCTCATTGCATAATGATCCCACAGAGCGGCAGTGCCCGGATTCTTGTTTAAGCATAACAGCGGCTGGGCAAGTTTTTCAGTGTCAACAGATCAGCCCGATGCTGAAGATCACTGAAGAGTGCAACGTACAATGTTTTCATTTCCTCCTGCTTCCTGTCTCCCTTGGAGTAATAGTCAGCAGAAAACGCCTTTCTGAAAGACTCCTCTTTCTCTGCATCCTCAGAATATAATCAGGCCCAGGCTAACTGGCTCCGGTTGTTGGGAGTTAGTAGACACACAAATGAAAAGAAGGCGCTCTCAGGGTTGTATGAATTTTCCTAACGGTCCCGGGTTGGAAGGACATGGTTGAAACTGATGTAGCTGTCACCCAGGGGCTAACATTAAAATTTCAGCGGAGGTGTGTAGGGTTATGATCTTTCTTTTACTGTCAGGACTTGAGGCTGTTGTATTTGCATTGAGAGGCCTGCTGGATAAAGCAAAATGGGATCCAGGAGGAAAAACAATAACCTACTGAATCATGGGCTGGACCCGAGGGCGTCTGTTAAAGGTAGATTTATCAAGAGCTGTTAAGTCATTTGCATTGACTAATTCTCACAGCGCCTCTTGTTTTGTGCATGTGTGTGTGTATTTTCCAGTTGTGCAATTCTATGATACATGATCTGTGTATTGTATTATGTGTTCACACCCCAAGTCAAGTTTCCTTCCACAACCATGCACCCCCCTTTAGCTTCTTCCACCCTCACCTACTCCCCTTTCCCTCTGGTAATCACCCTACTGTTGCTTGTGTCTATAAGTTTGTGGGGGGTTTTTGCTTGTCCCTTCAATTTTTGCACCAAGCCCCCCTAAACTCCCTCCCCTCTAACAGCTGTCAGCCTGTTTTCTGTACCTATGAGACTGTACCAAATGATTTCACTTATATAAACTAACAAACAAAACAGAAACAGAGTCTTAGCACCTCTTGGTTTTAATAGTGGGTCAGAGAGGAACTTGGTGATGGGTGTGATATTATGGCGTTTAGAAACTTAATTGTAACTGGGCTTAAAATAGCAGCTGGAGCTGAAACTGGGCCAGCTCAAGCATAATTTATGTTTGCAGAAAACACTCTGTTTTTTGTTCAAATTTAATATTTCTTGACATATGTTTCTTGGTGTGGTGTTACCAGCAGCTTATCAGAGATGGAAGAATGTTAAAATAAACCGGTGGCCTGAGTATGGCACCTAAAGGTATGCCTTGTCGACCACTGTAATAGATATAAATATAAAATAAATAGATATAAAAAGTGACATCTACTAATGCTCTAGGACATAAGCATTCATTCATTCGTTTAGTCATTGTTTATTTATTGATATTGTTGAGGGTCTCCACTTTGTATTAGGGATAGAGTGGTGTGTGAGAGATTTGCCTTTGCTTTAATGGACTAATTATTTCAGTGGCAGAATCAGAAAAACAAAACAAACAAATAATAACAGTATATAATGCCAAAGGGGAAATGTGTCGTGAAGACACCAGAGGCTGAAATAGTGAATGCTGGTGGAACGCACATTGGTATTTGCTCCAGATCATCTGGCCAGGGATGGCCTCTGTGAGATCACTACGAGGGTAGAACACACAGTGCTGCCTCCATCACCTGATTTGGGAGTTTTGAAGTTTATTTCTCTTGGACTGCACACGATGTCAAAGGCAGACAATAATAGTGCTTTATTTCTTTAGTCCATTGGCTATCACCGGCTGGATACTTAAAATGTATGAGCTGATAAAGCCAGGGGCGGGCGGCAATCCTGGCTGTGGAACCTGCACCGTCACCACCCCCATGATCTTATGAAGAATGGGTGATTATTGTAACCCACTTGTTATTATTATTTTTATAATGAAGCTGTCTCCAACCAGGTACAATCTTGGACTCACATAATTGAATTTTAGATGGAGATGCGCTGCTGGTTTATATGAAATTTCCACGGGTGCCAGCGTGAGTCCAGGATTTAGCAAACAATATTTTTAATTGAGATTTTATGTCCTTGCCCTCAAATCAAGCACTTTAATAGGATCCCAGTTGGAATAGGTGAGTCAGTAACAAGTTACCACTGCTTCCCACATCAGAAAGGTGTTAATTTCTCCAGCTCCTGCTGGGCGTCCATCTACTCCAGTGACCCACTGCCATAAAACCAGTGTTTTGCATTCCATTACGTTCAAAGGGTAGCTTTAGTAATCTGCATATTTCTTGCAGGATGTGCTGGCTGTGTTCCATCAGAAAACATTAAGGTGGAAAAGTATTAAAAATATTGATTTGTCATCTATAACATTGAAGTGATAGATTGAAATGAAATTTGGATGCACTCCAAACCTCCAATAACTTTGACATTATTGGATGAAATGGAACGTCTCAGGCTCATTAATATGCTGTGTCCACGTGAGAACAGTCATGAGAACGAAGCAAGAATTGGCCACAATTTTTCACAAAAAAATTTATGTTTTTCAAATATGTGTAGGATTATGAGATCCAAGAGGACACTCTCCATAGCTGGACTTGCTGTGAGCTGGAAGCAATGTTTTTTCCCATGCTTGCTTATGATGAGGGCACTACTCTTAATTGAACTTTGTAAACTTCAGGCTTTTCAGGTCATCTCACCGTAATGTTAATCCAGTCTCCTGCCCTGGAATACAAGTGACAACTATAGTGCACACACCTCTGTGTGTCCATTTCATCCAAGGCAAGTGTCCATCTGGACTGGATTCTTTCCTACCCCTCCTCACTTACACTTACCGCTTCCAGGCCTTTCCCCTTTCATGCGAGTAATGAAATTATCAAACTTCACTTCTACTCTATTTTGTTTTCTTTCCTTTTGGATTAGGGATCTATCTTTTCTTTCAGCTCCTCTGCTCACTGTGTTATAGAATTAGATAGTTTCCTCTCTTTGTTTTCCCAGAGAATCTTTATCTCACTATTGGCAGTCAACTGGTAAGTAGTGGATATGGATCCATTTAATTTGATTGCTTCGGAGAGGGGAAAAATGCACATTTTAATTAAATATATATTCTTTTTGGAAATTTCTACAAGTTTCAAAATTTATTTCAATTATTTAACAGTTGTCATATAATAGTTTCAGCAGGCAGTGCCATCAAAAACACCAATATTGAACTTGAATTCCTAGCATGCATCCTAATGTATGGAGGGGGAATGGTGATGTCTGAAATTCACTTTCAAATGCACCAAAAATACGATGGGTTGATGGATGGATAGGGGGATGGACAGATGGAAAGATCTGGGATAAAGCAAATAACCATAAAATGCTAATAGTAGAATATAGATCGTGGGTGTGTGGATATTTGCTGCATGTTTGAAAATGTTCATAATAAAACACTGGGAAAATATAGTATTATAAAAGTTCACAATCACATTGGTAGCCCATAGACTGAGTTAAAAATCGTGTGCTTGCCTGGGTTGCGGGCTCGATCCCCGGTTGGGGGCATGCGGGAAGCAGCCGATCAATGACTCTCTCATCATTGATGTTTCTCTCTCTCTCTCCCTCTCCCTTCCTCTCTCTGAAATCAATAAAGATATATTTATTTTTTTTAAAATCGTGTGCCTGCATTCAGCATCCATTCCTTTACTCAGGGCTGCTTTAGGGGCCATATCTGCAGCAGGATCATCTGCCCATCACCGCAGCCCCCCTTCTATCTTCTGTTCCATGTCTATTGGCCTGTTGCTGCCCCTCTTTGAGTAGCCTTGCGTCTGTCCTAGCAGGAGCGGTGCGGCTTGGTCTGTCCCTCAACGGGTGTAAGTGGAAGCAGCGGCGGTTGCCAAGGGGGAAAGAGCAGTGCATTTCTGCCCCCCCTGCCCCGACCCCCGCCCCGCGGCCCCCTCCCGGCTCAGCCCTGTGTGGGTTGGCGGAGCACCGGGCCTGGGCGGATTTATGCGGCTCAGAGCGAGAGGAGCTGCGGCGGCCGAGGCTGCTGTCGGCCCCGCATTGATTGAGCTCTCTGGGCTTGAGGGATTTTTGCCGAGCTGAGTTTTACGGTTGATATGCTCTCGGTCATTTGTCATAAAATCATTCCAACCAAGCTGTTTACCGGTTTGAATGCTTAATTACTGAAAGAGAAGAGAGTGGCTCCTTGCGGGGCTGGGCGCTCACTCGGTGCCTTCTACGGGCCCACTTATCACCGGGACCTCGGTGGTGGCTGGGTAGATTACACAGCATACATGCCACCCCCCGAGTAAAAAATAGGCACTCACGCTCTACCTCAATATTCCGAGATGTGCATACACACGTCTTTCCACCTCATACCACGGTAGTATTTTCTTTTGACCATTTGGTGGTAAAACTCTGCACTAGGGCAGCTCAGGCTGTGCAAGGGTCTGCTCTGGGTTTCACATCAGAGCGGTCACCTGGCTTATGTGGATCAATTTCCAGAAATGCTTTGCTGACGCCTCCCCCCAACTCAGTATCCTCAGTCCAAAGTGCATAAGTGTGTTGGACATAATTATCTCTCTGAAAAAATTCCACTAAATTGGAGTTGAATTTATTTGTAAATGTGAAGCCATCTTGGGAATTACATTCCAAAAGCCATAGTGGAAGATTTAGTGTCTGAGGCCCTTTCCTTCCGCTTTATTTATCATTTCGGCTCCGCTTCTCCATGAGAAGAATTAAAATGCTCTTTGTTCCCCCTTTGCTCCCTTTTCAACATTAACTCCCACCTACAATTTCTCGCCACAAATAGGCCTCAATTATTTCTTTTTTCATTGGTTCCATATCATTGAATATTTAGGAAGCAAGTTTTTATATATGGAGAGATTCAGAGAGAGAGAAATACTGAAAGAAAGAGAGAGAAAGATATTCAGGGAGAGAGATTCAGTGACCAAGAGATTCAGAGACGGAGATCAGAGATGTCCAGGAGGAGAGAGAGACAGAGAGACTCAGAGGGAGAGCATCAGAGAGAGAGAGAGAGGAGAGAAGCAGAAAATCAGGAGGTTTTAATGCCAAGATAACCCGTCAGAGCACCTTAAATATTTACTGCAGTTTTGATGTTTCATTTATCTCTAAGTCAGCAGGGCACCACGTTGTTTCAATTTTTCATCATGGGGCACTATGGCTCTTTCCACTGTAGGGAATTAGAAGTTTAAAAAACCCAAACTTTTAATCACTTTGCTATAAATACAATGCCGAGGAATTCTTTTCCCGTAGTGTCCCTGTCCCGTTATTAAAAACAACTGCGTGGCACTCCCCCCCCCCTCCCTCCTGTTAAATAGTGCCCTCATTCAGAGCTATTATACTTCAAGTCATCCCGATTCTCTCCGAGCTGCCAGAAGGTGAAATTGACTTTTGGAGAATGTATTGCTGAAAAGAGCAGCCCACGCACTTTCCCCAAGTAGAAACATCCTGTGTGTTGGGACCGAGAGGGACAATTTACAGCCAGTTTCAAATTGGTGGCCGAGGTCAGTGAGTGCCCACTTCTGCAGTGACATTAGCCTTGTTCCGATGACAACGCGCAGGGAGTTGTCTCCCAGGAGCCACCACGGGGCACCTGGCCACCCCCACTGGCATCAGACGCCCTGTGCAATTTTTATTTATTTTCGCATTCGCATTAGAAGCCTTCGAACATCTAAACATTTTTCAACAATTATGAAAAATATACTGACGTATATGTGTTTTATGGAATCGTTGCAACAACATCCTGGGCTTACTGGTTCTGTTTCACTAAGCTAAGTCTTTTACATGAATTAATTCCACTGAACCCTGTCTTCATTTTACCAATGAGGAAAAAACAGGGCTTAGAAAGGTTGGTCAGTGACCCAAGTAAGTAAATGTAGATGTGTGTTTTGAAAGGACGTGGTGTGACTTCAGGGCTTGTGCTCTTAACCAGCCCCTATGAGTTTTGGGACCCAAGTTAACTTGGCAACATTGAGAAATTCGGGAGCTACCATCAGCATCCACCCTCCTCTACTTGCTTTGTTAGTGTAGACTAGAGATAATTTAGTGTAAAATGTCCCAATAAAAATTTTCCCCAAAGCATATGTAAACCACGACATAATAGATTTATCAAAGTAGCAGAATGCTATTATGTTCAAAAGATTAACCAGACTGAAGCTATTTGTCATAGCAACGGGTGCTAGAGTTGACAAATTACAATTGAACCCAGTTTGTAGCAAAATGTTAGGCAGAGTGTTGGCACTGATGAATTGACACGAGAGTCCAGTCTGGAATATGTTAGAGGAATTTAAATATCATTCAAAACAAAGCATAGCCACGTCCCAAAGCCTCCCCAAAACCAAAACCGCACCGGCCACCATCGCACATCGTGGATTCTAAAATGCATCAGTAGCAAGACAGACCGTCAACTTAGAATTTTTAGTTGAGACAGAAAGAAATTCTACATGACATGCTTACGTTGATTCTCAGGGATCCTGGTTACAGGCACCTTAAAACTTGTGGTAGGGGGCAAGAGGTGACTCGCCTTAGAAATAAGAAGACACATTTAATTCCAGATAATGAGTTTTACTCTAATGAGATAGGAAACCTTTTTCCTAATAAAATTTATGGACTGAATGGTGACGGAATCTAAGGGAGGAAGGGAAAGAGTTCAGAAAGAGGAAGAAACTTACTTTTTTTTGGCTAGGAAAGGGATCTTTTATATCTCTCTGTACAATGAGTTGATTAAAGTATCACAAAATGAGTTTTCTTTCTTGGTGGTTAAGTTTTCTGTTATGAGACAAGGAGAATGATAGATGGTGCTGGGAGGAAAGCTGAAATGTAGAAGCAGCAGTGGAATTTCATATTACCCATCTCTGTCTCGCTAATTAATCCTCTGCATAACCAACTTTATTTCAAAGTATGTGAGTCCATGTGTCAGTGTCCATGTGCATGTGCCTCTGTGTTTTTCCTTGCTGTCATTTCCATGGTTGGGATCTGAGTCCCAGCATTTCTGTGACAGAGGCTCTCCTTTTATCATGCAGGGTTTTATTTTCATCTGTCACCTACTTTTACTTTCTCTTTGTCTTTTCTTTTTTTTTTCATTTTGAATTTATCTTTATTGTTGAAAATATTACAGAAGTCCCCTTTTTTCCCCCTTGGCCCCTTCCACCCCACACCCACTCCCCACCCCAGTGTGGCCTTCCCCACATTATTGCCTGTGCCCACAGGTTGTGCATATAGGTGTGTAAATTCTTTGGTTAATCTCTCCCCAAGCCCCACCCACCCCCACCTTCCCTCTGAGATTCCTGTGGAGGGACCTGGAGAGCATTAGGCAAAATAAGCCAGGCAGAGAAAGACAAACATCACATGATCTCACGTATATGTGGAACCTAAAGACCATAATAAACTGATGAACAGAATAGATTCAGTGATATCTTTGCCTTTTCTTAAATTTCACCTTTGATAATAGCCTTTAATAGAC
This sequence comes from Miniopterus schreibersii, assembly GCF_964146895.1. Classification (NCBI taxonomy): domain Eukaryota; kingdom Metazoa; phylum Chordata; class Mammalia; order Chiroptera; family Miniopteridae; genus Miniopterus; species Miniopterus schreibersii. The sequence goes on from NC_138103.1 coordinate 14,439,617, forward strand.
TTAACAGGCACATTCCCTTTCCTTGGCAAAATGTATGCTAAGGAAATAATGAGGAATGTGTGCAAGGCTTTACTATGAGGGTGTTTACAGTAGCAAAGGGACTGAAAGCTACCCCAAAGACCTCTAAGAGGGGATCGATTAAATCAGTAACGGAATAACCTTACACTAAAACTCCCAGTTGTTAATTTATTCATCATCTAAAAAACTTTACTTGAGGAGATACTTTGCGCCAGGCCTTTTGGAGTCTTTGAATGTGCAGCCTCCAGCCCATTAAAAATCATACGGTGAAAGCATTGTCAATGGCACAGAAAAAGGCACATAGCGTATTAGTAAGTTGGGGCTGGGGTGAAATGTCCAAACTCAGTGTGATCTTATTTTCACCAAAAGAAAAAAAGGGTGGTTAATTAAAAAAAAAAGTGCATGCACTAAAACCGTGCTGTTTTCTTTGACTTGTTAGATCTTTATTCTCTAAATAGCCTGGAGTGAATACTTTACACCTTTGATCAGAAAACAAATTGTAAACGTTTTAAAAAACAATTGTTTTTGGAGACTATAGGACAGCACCCTGCTGAAATACTTGTTTCTACATTTCTGTTGTATACAAAGTTGGAAAGGAATCAAGATTTTTGTGAAGGTTCTATTTTTAGGTTCATTTTTTTTTTTGCAGTTTAAAACTGCACTTGCAGTTTTAGGTTCATAGCAAAATTAAGAGAAAAGTGTAGAGATTTTCTGCTTCCCCTGCACACACACACACACACACACACTCCCCCATTATTGCATCCCCCACTGGAGGGGTACATTTGTTTTAATTGAGGAACCTGCATTGATATCCTGACCACTGGATGTCCAAACCTTCCACTAGGGTTCCCTCCTGGTGTTGTATGAGTGAGCACAAATATATGATGACATACCCACCATTAGTGTAGCATACAGAGTATTTTCACTGCCCTAAAAATTCTGTGTTCTGCCTACTCACCATTCCTTCCCATGCCATTCCCCCATAACCACTGATTTTTTTTATTATCTCCATAGTTTTACCTTCAATATCATTTTAATCTTTTTCTATTTTCTAAAGGCAGATGGAAGACTTTGACAAATTACTTATCTTTTGACTCTTGCTACTATAAGCAGTGATATTTTGATACCAAGGAAATGAACGTGTTTTTATTATTTTTAGAGCTTTTTAAATTTTTCAATTACAGTTGATATTGAATATTATTTTATGTTAGTTTCGAGTGTACAGCATAATAGTTTCATCCTTTCATTTATTGATGTGATGTATCATCTTAGTTGATTTGCTGATATGGTATCAACCTGCATCCCAGGAATAAATCCCACTTGATAGAGGTATATGATCTTTTTAATGTATTTCTGAATTCAGTTTGCTAATATTTTGTTGAGGATTTTTGCATCTATGTTCAACAGGGATATTGACCAATCATTTATTTTTTATTTTTTATTTTTAGTAATGTCTTTGTCTTTTTTTGGAATCAGAGTAACACAGACCTCCTAAAACAAGCGTGGGGGCCTTCTCTCCTCTTGGATTTTTTGGAATTGTTTGAAAAGGATAGATGTTAATTCTTTGCATGTTTGGTAAAATTCACCTGTTGAAGCCTTCTGGTCCAGGACTTTTGTTTGTTAGGAGTTATTATTATTATTATTATTATTATTATTATTGATTCAATTTCATTGGTTTGTTCAAATTTTTCTGTTTGTGATTCAGTCTTGGAAGATCGTATGTTTCTAGAATTGATGTATTTCTTCCAGATTGTCCAATTTGTTGGCATAGAGTTGATCATAGTATTTTCTTGTAAGCCTTTGTATTTCTATGGTATCATTGTTACTTCTCCTCTCTCATTTTTAATTTTACTTATTTGGGTTTTCTCTCTCCTTTTTATGAGTCTGGTTAAATTTTTATGAAATTTGTTTAGTTTTACAAAGAAACAGCTCTTGGTTTCACTGATTATTTTGTATATTTCTGACTGTATTTTGTTGATTTCCACTCTGATCTTTATTTCTATTTTCCTTCTACTCACTTTGGGCTTTGTTTGCTGGTTGTTTTCTAGTTACTCTAGGTGTAAGGTTAGATTGCTCATTTAACATGTTTCTTGAGTTTGGCCTGTATTGCAATGAATTTCCTTCCCCCTAGGACTGCTTTACCTGTGATGTAGGTTTTCAGTCATTGTGGCTTCCTTTTCATTTTTCGCAAGGTGTCTTTTGGTTTCTTCCTCAATCTCATTGTTAACCCATTCATTATTTAGTAGCAAGTTACTTAGTCTCCATGTGTTTGTGTTTTTTTCAGGTTTTTTTCTTATAATTGATTTCTAGTTTCATACCATTGTGATAGGAGAAGATACTCAATATAATTTCAGTCTTTGAAAATGTATTGAGACTTGTCTTGCATCCTAACATGTGCTCTATCCTAGAAAATGTTCCACGTGTACTTGAAAAGAATGTATATTCTGCCGATTTGGAATGAAATACCCTAAACATACCAATTAATCCATCTACTCTGATGTGTCATTTCAGGCTACTTTTCCCTTGTTGTTTTCCTATCTGGGAGACCTATCCACTGATGTCAGTGGGGTGTGAAAACCCTCTACTATGACCGTATTACAGTTGTTCTCTTCCTTTACGTCCATCAAGATTTGCTTTACATATTTTGGTGCTTCTATGTTGGGTGCATAAATGTTTACAAAGGTTATATTCTCTTGTTGAATTGCTCCCTTTATCATTATGAAATGTCCTTCTTTGTCTCTTATTATAGGCTTTGTTTAAAGTCTATTTTGTCTGATATAAGTATTATTACCCCAACCATTTGTTGCTTTCATTGGTATGAAATACCTTTATTCTACCCCCTTTCTTTTAGTCTCTGTGTGTCTTTCATTCTGAGGTGGGTCTTTTGTAGACAGCAAATATATGGGTCTTATTTTTTGTATCCATTCAGCTACCCTATGTCTTTTGATTGGATCATTTAATCCATTTACATTTAAAGTGATGTTGATAGGTATGTAGTTGCCATTTTTATTATTCATATTTATGTTCCTTTTTCTTCCCCTTCTGCTTCTTAAAAAGTTCCTGTAACATTTTTTGTAATACTGGTTTGGTGGTGATAAACTTCTTTAGGTTATTCTTGTCTGGAAAGTTCTTTATCTTTCCTGTTTGAAATGAGAGTTTTGTTGGGTAGAGCAGTCTTGGTTGTAGGGCGTTGTTTTTTATCCCTTAAATATTTTGTGTCACTCCCTTCTGGCCTAAAAAGTTTCTGTTGAGAAATCAGCTGACAGTCTTATGGGAGCTCCCTTGTAAGTAACTAACTGTCTTTCTCTTGTTGCTTTAAAGATTCTCTCTTTGTATTTAACCTTTGTTATTTTAATTATGATTTGTCTTTGGCTTCATTTTGTTTGGGAGTCTCTGCACTTCCTGGACTTGTATGTTTATTTTCTTTGCCAGGTTAGGGAAATTTTTAGTCGTTATTTCTTCAAATAGGTTCTCAATCCCTTGCTCTCTTTCTTCTCTTTCTGGTACCCCTCTGACACAAATGTTTTTATGCTTGATGTTGTCTCAGAGGTCCCTTACACTAACCTAATTTTTGTTTTTATTTTCTTTTTGTTCTTCCAATTGGGTGTTTTCTGCTACCTTGTCTTACAATTGCTGCTTTGATCTTCTGCTTCATGTAATATGCTGTTGATTCTTCTAGCGTGTTCTTTATTTCAGTTATTGTAGTCTTCACTTATGTTTGGTTCTTTTTGTGGTTTCTATGTCCTTTTTTTATGCTTACTATCTCTTTGTTGAAGTTCTCACTAAGTTCCCTGAGCATCCTTATAACCAGTGTTTTAAACTCTGTATTGGATTGACTTCTGCCTTCATTTCATTTAGTTTGTTTCCTAGGGATTTCTCTTGCCTTTTCATTTGACATATGCTTATTTGTTTTCCCCTTTGGGCTGCCTTTCTGTGTTGTTTCTGTGTGTTAGTTAGATCTACTACATTCCTAGTCTTGGCAGAGTGGCTTTATGTAGTAGATGTCCTGTGGGGCCCAGCTTTGCAATTTCCCTGGTCACCTGATCTGGATGCTCCTGGAGTATCCCTTGTTTGGCTTATGCAAGCCCTCCTGTTATTGTTGAGCCTTGATTGCTGTTGGCATGTTAGTGGGTGGGATTAACACTCATGCTGACTGTCTGTGAAGACTGACCCCAACCACAGTGTACAAGCTGCTGTGCGGAGGCTGACCCCATAAAACACAATTCACCCCAGCAGTATCTGGTGTCCTCCAAGACCTCCTTTTGGGTGTGTTACTTTTAGAGCTTATTGGATGGTACTCTACTGTGATTTGAAACTGCCCATTGGGTGTGTTGGTTCTGGGGTTTTTGAGACATACTCTGGTGTAGTCAATGTAAGATGCTGCCTGAGACTGGCCTGAGACTACCTGTTAGAAGCTACAAAGGCATCTACTGTTGGTAGTTGCCTGTGCTATGTGTATTGGAGATCAATGGGGGGGGGGGTATCCACTATACTTTCAACAATGAAGATAAATTTAAAAAAGAAAACTGCTTTAGAAACTATAATAAGAATAGTCATTCTGGACCAGTTGGCATGTGAAAAGGTAGTTAGTAAATGGTTTCAGAAGGAATTGTTGGTTTCCTCGACAACTTAGCATTCAATACAGTTCTACATCGGTTCACTACAACCATGGCCTTATTGATTGATTTGGATTAAACTAAGTAAGATCACGCATTGGAATAGAGAGATCAAAAACCCCTCTCTGCACAGTTTGTATCTAGGTTATAAAAATAACTGCGGAGGCATTTAGGTGAAGTGACAGCCTTAGTATAAGGTGAAGAGATGATCATAGTCACTTAATCATATGGGGGGGGATCAGAGATTCCTGCTGGAGAAAAGGCCAACAGTGTGTGGTCCCCGAGAGAAGAGCTGCATCAAGCCACACACCGTTCAAGATTTGATTTTAATGGATATGTCTTCCTAGATTTTTGCCTACGTTGACTTGCCATCTTTCCAATTAATAAGAAAATACCAAACAGAGCATTAAAGTTTACAGCTTCACATTTTTAAATTAAATTATCTATTGATTTGTTGGGGCCTGTTATTAAAAATCAGCACAACCATGTCTGACAGTGCCTTAAAAATATTCGTCAGAAGGACTTTGATCAAATCGTAAATGGTGGATCTTCATTTTATTTTAGAAGTAAAGGAGGCAAATGAGCAATAAATCTGAAGCTCAGGTAATTGGGGAAAAAAGTAATCTCTTTAATCAGTCTCAAGAGCTACGTGATTCAGAGAACTGACACTGGCATATTTAGTTAAAATATTTTTATCTGAAAAGATCATTCATTTATGTTTCAGAAAATATTATCTAGTAGGCGTATATTTAGCATTTTTATGTCTTATGCTAAACTGTATTTAGTTTTGAAACATATGCTTAAGGTAATCCTTTTCTTTTCTGTTTTTTGGTGGGTTTTTTTTTTGAGGGGGTGTTGTTATACCATCTATATGCTAATTTAAAAGCATTTATATTTTTTCTTATAGGTAGATACCTTCTTCCCTGCTACTGTCCCACCTCACCCCACCTCTAGACTGAAGCTCATTTGTCTCTAACTTTTATTTTCAACCACAACCCACTTTCTCCACCCATCTTATCTTCTCCTGAAGCTGTCCAACTCTACAAAGGCTAAGATGCAATGTAGTATAGAAGTTAAAAGGAAGGCATTGGAGCCTAAAGTCCCGATTTGGCTCTGTCTCCTGCTCACTGAGAAACCTTGGAAAAGTGACTTCACTTTCTCATATCTCAGTGTTCTCCTCTGTCAAATGTGGGTGTCCATAAATAAAAATCACATAGTGTTGTAGTTAGAATCAGGTAGAGTAATATCAAAAGGAAAATTTCAAAGAACCTGATACACCACAAGTAATGGATTATACTTTTATTGTTGTGTGAAATCCTAACTTCTGATAGAAATACTAAAATTTACTCCTCAGTAAACTGGTAATATGATAATGTTGGTTATGTATGACAAATGTTTAGCAAACCTTACTAATTTGGTTAAAAGCTAAATATAAGTAAATAGTACTGAAGTGAACATACTGCCACAGGCAATGGGATTACAGTCACTTGCTTTTAAGAACAAAAAAAGAGGTTAGGAGTTTAGGATTAGTTTATGGTTCACCAGTACAACCTCTTTACAATACTCTATACTGTAACAATCACTTTGTTTAAGGGTTGAAATACTAGGGTGCCATATTTAATTCCTCTCAGAAAAAAAAAGAATCTTAAAGGTTGGAGAAACTGTAAAAGTCATCTCATCAAGCTTTAGTCCCCTTGCCAGAACTCCGTTAATGTTGATAGTCAGTAATATAGTTTGGGTTTCTGTGATTTGCCACATAGTAGGTTGAATTCCAGAGACACAAAATGAGTAAGATAAAGACCCTGACCTCAGGGGAATTGGGACTAGTCAGGGATACAGGAAAGTAAACAATCTATAGCAAAATAAAAAAACAGTGCTACCAGGGTCATAGCTCCTGCAGAAGCATAGTGAAGGCTGCAACTTCTTTCTTGGGATGGGTATAGGGTGAGTTAAAAAAAAAAAAAAATCCACCAAGTAGTGTTCCATTGTGTAAATGTCCCACAGCTTTTATATCCCCTCATCTACTGATGGGCGGTTGGGCTGCTTCCAAATCATGGCTATTGTAAATAAGGCTGCAGTGAACATCGGGGTGCATAGATTCTTTCAAATTAGTGTTTCAGGCTTCTTCGGATATATTCCCAGAAGTGGAACTTCTGCGTTATAAGGCAGCTCGATTTTTAATTTTTTGAGGAACCTCCATCCTGTTTTCCACAGTGACTGCACCAGTCTGTGTTCCCACCAGCAGTGCATAACGGCACCCCTTTCCCCACACCCTCGCCAGCACTTATTGTTTGTTGATTTGTGGATGGTGCCACTCTGACAGGTGTGAAGTGACACCTTATTGTGGTTTTAATTTGCATCTCTCTGATGATTAGCAATGTTGAGCATTTTCTCATATGTCTCTTGGCCATCTGTACGTCCTCTTTGGAGAAACGTCTATTCATGTCCTTTGCCCATTTTTAAAATTGGATTGTTTGTTTACTTGGTGTAGAGCTGTATAAGTTCTTAATAAATTTTGGATGCTAACCCCTTATCAGATATATAATTGGTGGACATGTTCTTTGATACTACTAGGCCATAAAAAATAAGGAGATGTTACCTTTGGGACAGCATGGAGGGACCTGGAGAGGATTATGCTAAGGGAAATAAGCCAGTCAGAGAAAGACAAGTATCACATGATCTCACTCGTATGTGGAATCTAATGCACAAAAAAACCTAATAAACAAGATAGGAACAGACTCATAGATACAGAGAACAGACTGACAGCTGCCAGGGGGAGGGAGGTTGGGCTGGATAAAAAAGATAATGGAATGAGGCAAAAAGAAACCAAAAACAGGCATTGAAAACAGTATGGTGATGGCCAGAGGGAAGGGCTTGGGGGGGAGGGAGAACAGGGCAAAGGAGGCATACATGGTGGTAGAAAAGGACTTGATTTGGGGGGATGCTGAGAGCACGAAGCCGTGTGCTGATGATGTGTTATAGGGTTGCACTCTTGAAACCTGTACGGTTTTGTTAGCCAATGTCACCCCAATAAATTCAATCAATCAATCAATAAAATTCTGAAAAAGATTACATGTGAGCTAGAACCTGAAGGACAAGTAGGAGTTCTCTGACTAGAAGTGGAGGAAGAGGGGACAGACAGTGCATCCCTGCATACAGACATGCAAACAGAAAGGGTCAGATGAAGAATCCACGCTCATTCCACAAGCATTTATCGAGGTCCTAAAATCTCCCAGGACTGGATCAGGAGGACTTACTGAAAGGTCAGGTCACTTTCCCCACCACCCCTAACTGAGCTCCTTTGGGGCAGAAACTGTCCTATTTATCTTTGTGAAGCAAAGGCCCTAAGCTCAATGTGTGCAACATGAAAAATGTTCAATAACTTAGTTGAAGAAATGAAATAATCGATAGATGGTTTATCACAATTGGCTCTTGTTAGTGAGAAGAGAAGTTCCTGGTGAAACTACTGACCAGGACAGGGCCAGAGGTACAGCCCTATAGCACATCACGCCCCTGGTGGACATGGATCCATTTCACCCATGCTTCTTGGCACAGACATTCAACCCACAGACAGTGTCTTCATCTATCGTCTTCACCTTCTCCAGTCTTCTGCATGGAGATTTCCCAGGCACAGTGGCAGACACACCACTTCCATCTTCTCCTCTTGCCTGACGGACTTTGGATTCTAACCACAGAGGAAATGAGCTTCTCTTGGGGTGACTTTCCTAGTAAAAGAACTATTGCTGACTCCTAGTCACCCATGACCATTTTCTAGTGTCTCACTTCTCATGTGTTTTGTCTTCTGTTCTGCTCCCCATCAGAGTATCGGGTCTGTGTTATAATTTACTTTTAAAATTGAAATATTTGCCCGGTCAGGCGTGGCTCAGCGGTTGAGCGTTGACCTAGGATCTAGGCAACCGGGGTTCGATTCCCGGTCAGGGCACATGGCCGGGTTGCGGGCTTGATCAATGACTCTCTCATCATTGATGTTTCTGTCTCTCTCTCTCCCTCTCCTTTCCTCTCTCTGAAATCAATAAAGATATATTTTAAATAAATAAATAAATAAATAAATAAATAAATAAATAAATAAAATTGAAATATTTGCCTATTTTATCCTGATAGTATACTGATCACTCCCAAAACGCCTGATGGATTGCAAACAAATACTAAATCTTTAAATACTTATACTCTGAGATGGGTGAGGATAGCCACTTGTATTTTGCTACAGTTTTTAAAGACCTTCTGAAATTCATGTATTTAATTTGTATATTTGAGTGCCTGCTGTGTTCAAGAGCCTGTGCTAAGTGTTTGCATATACCCTACAGTTCCAAATATTAATGAGGTCTGAACGAAAAGGAATCTGTGAGCTGGCCACTGGGAGGATGGGGTAGCAGGATGTTAGTGCCCCCTGGGTGCTGCGAAGGGTGATAAACTGTACTTGGTTGACCTTATTAATCACTCACAATGTGATCTCTAACAGTTGTGCATTTTCCTGCCTCCCAGCCTTTGCATTTGGAGAGGGAAAGAGGGAGTTCTCTAGTCAGCCTAATCTGTGGATTTCCTAAAAGTCTCCCGGTTGAGCATCTTACTCTTCTGATAAGGGCGAGAGCACACATTAAGCAGGACGCCAGAACATTTGACGTCACCTCATTTTGTCCTGGCTGAGCACAACAGTCAAGCAAAGCAGTTTTCAAACTGACCCAACCTAGAGGCAAAACCTGAAACACCCAAGTCCTCTGTCCCCTCTTAGTTCTACTACTGACAAGTAAGGTGGGACAGTCTGGTGAGCACAACCCCACAGTCTTCACTCCAGCTCTCCTCTCTGTTCATTCATTCATTCAGTCAGTCAGTCAGTCATCCCACAGCTATTGATCGAATGCCCACTCAGCACAGGGGCAGCAACAGGAAAAAAGACAGACGCAGTCCTGCCCCCAAGGAGCTTACATTCTACTTGAATATGGTAGGGGGAAAAAGCTTTAAAAAGTAATTTAGATATTACAAGTATTGTGAATAAATACGTAGGATATAATAATGTATGTGTCCGCGAAGGAGACCAGAGAGATTTTACTGGTGGTATGAAGTTTAAGCAAAGGCCTCTAGCATGAGAAGACGCATGGGAAGCGTGCTCTAGGATGATAGAACAGCAAGTAAAAGACAGTGAAGATCTGAATTAAGCCTGTGGCAGTAAAACTTGCAGGGGGTGGGGTTGCCTGCTGGAGGCGCAAGTGAAGACCAGAGCACTCAGGGCCCGGTATGTCAAGAGTTTGGATTTTGCTCCAAATGTCACATATACCTCAACTCAACTTCCACACAACAAAACTCACTCTATCAGCCACTGGGAATAAGATATAGAGCAAGTACTGCTTGTCAGCAGTCTGTGCAGCTATCCCTTCTTATTGCAAAGGGCTGGATGGGGGATAAAGAGAGAAACAGGGACCTTTCGGTGCAACTAGCATTTGACTTCATTACTCCATCATGGCTTTGCCTTTATTTATGCTCTTTGTCTCTCTCTTTCTGACAAAGAAAAGAAATGATTCTTTTTCTCTAAATAATTTCTTTATGTTCAGAGAAAAGCATAACTTCCCCCACTTGAGCATATGTTTGCCTGTGTTTTTACCGTAACTGTCATCATAGTCTCTGTAGCCTGTGGGACCTCCCGAAGGTCACTTGGCCGTTCCTCACCATGTCAAATGTCCTTCAGTTCTTAATGTGGGGTGGGGTGGGAAGAAAACGTTCTAGAATAGCATCGTCCAGTAGAACTTTCTGCAATGATGGAGACGGTCTGCATGTTCAATGTCCAATGAGGTAGACCCACCAACCATGTGCACCTGCTGAGCTCTAACTCAAGCTGGTGTTGCCAAGAAACTGAATTTTGAATTTTATCTAATATTGATTAGTTAAAATTAATATCCACACATGGCTAGTAGCTTTTGTCTTGTGCAGCACAGCTCTAGAGCCTCTTTTGAATGTCCTGCTGGCTTTTTAGCAGAATTCACAACTGGATTCACACCAATGATGGTTTCATGAAGGACTTTGGTTCCTGACCTTGGTGAGTGTAGATCAGTTCTGCTTATGATGGGCACTTTTTACAAAGTAACTGTAGTTTTCACCTTTCCAGCATTCATTTATTCTTCCTCTGGTTATATAATTCTATTTTCTATAGGGAATCATCTTTCCCCCACCCCCTTGCCCCAGACTCTTGCAGTGAGCTTACCCCATGCCTCACTGTAGAGTTGGATATGGACCCTAATCCTGGCCAATTGGTAAAGCTCAGTCTCTGAGACACAGGGATTGGCTAAGAGGTGAGTATATGACCCAAGTCCAGCCACCGAGACTCAGTCTCAGAACAATTATTGAACATGTTGGTAACTGAGCATGTTGAGACTGGAATTGTCAGCCATTTCTGTGCTTCCCTGTACAGGAAGCCTGTAGCTGTAGGATTGAGTGCTGAGCTGCTGGAACCAGCTCTGCCGAAATCCAGTTATCTTTATACTTTCCACTTACATGAACCAACACATTCCTGTTTTGCTTATGTTTATTTTAATCAATGTTTCATATGAACTCCCCCAAATTCTGATGAATACAGTAATTAAAGACAAGCAGTGCGATACATTATCTGTATATTGTACTGTGTGTTCACCACGCAAAGTCAAGTTCTCCTTCCATTACCATTTATGCCCCTTTTACCCTCTCTCCCTCCTCCAGCCCCCCTTTCCATCTGGCAATCACCATACTGTTCTCTGTGTCTATGAGGTGGGTTTTTTGTTTGTTTAATTCCTTTCACTTTTTCATCCAGCCACACAAGCCCCCTCCCTTCTGACAGCTGTCAGTCTGTTCTCTGTATCTATGAGTCTGTTTCTATTTTGCTTGTTACTTTATTTTGTGTATTAGAGCCCACACATAAGTGAAATCATATGGTACTTGTCTTTCTCTGACTGGTTTATTTCACTTAGCACAATACTCTCCAGGTCCCTCCATTCTGTCTCAGAAGATATGATTTCCTTTTCTTTGGCCCAGTAGTGTTCCAGTGTGTAAATGTACAAAATTGGCTTCATTTCAGTCCTATGAGAGAAACAACCATTGAGGAAATCTATGACTGTGCATCCGTGTGTGTGTGCACACGTGTGTTCTTGTGATTTCCCATCTTATCTCCTTGCCACTGAGCTGCTTTCTGGGTTGGGGAATAGATTTAGCCATTTCTGTATGCTGGTACATTGGCTCAGCTATAATTGTTGAATTAAACCTTTGAGTCATGCCCAGGAGTTTTGTCTTCTATGTGAAATAAATGTGTATTTCTCAAGCAGTCATCTGCCTGCCCGTGGCACAGTTTTAGGCCAGGAGCCCACACCCTGCAATGCTCCACGTTCTGCCCCTATTGGCTCTATAGTTCCAAATTCGCTGTGAGTGCACTTCTGAACATATTTCCCATCACTTACATTTTATTTTCCTGAAACATGCCTCAGCATCACAGCCATGAGTCAAAGGTTTGAAGGGTGAGAGGTCTCCTACGTGTTTCACTGTGGTGTATAGTAGCCTTTCCCTGTCAATGACACCAAGTGGCTTAGTTCACTCAGGTTCTTGGAACCTCCTTAGCCTCGTGCCCTGCAGTCTCAGTGATGACTAGAGACACAGGTCCTCCTGACCAGGCCTGGAACCATGTGGAATATGTGTTTCCTACACCTCCTCCCGCCTCACTATGGGGCCAAGACTTCTTAGGACTGACTCTATTTGTAGCTTCAAGGAATTGGTCTTTCCCAAGGAACATCGTTCCTGATTTAATTAACAATGAGTCCTTAAGGATAAGCACTGAGCTGGTATTAGCAGGTGTCCCTGGAGTTCTGAGTGGGATTGCACAGTTAGGGAAAATAACTGCTTCACACTTCACTCTTTTTTTTTTTTTAACTTTTAAAAACAAGGTCTTGTAATTTTTAAAGCAATATCGAATTCTATTCAAAAGGATTTTCAAAGTTGTTGTATGGATGGCTTAATTTTCTTTCTTTAAAAATACAAATGTTCCAAGAAAATCATACGTAAGAAATTTCCTGGAGTAGAAAGACCAAACTCCCTTCTCAACCCACACACACCTTTTAAAGGTACTTCCTTCAGATGAAATGACTATAAATAGTATCTGTTTTCTATATATTGACAAAAATATTTAGAGATAGGTAAATATGAGAAAAAAATAGATGAATAAGTGTATTCATATATATTTATTGAATAAATATAAGCAAACACATATCATTCCATTTTAATATTACCTCTCTTTTTATATGTATATGTATATTATGTATATGTATATGTATGTGTATATGTATATATACGTATATGTATACATTATATTTAATTGCTTTTTGCATTTAATAGCATATTATGAACATTTTCTATATTGTACACACCCATCTACAACCTTCCTTTTAGCAACAACCCAGTACCCCATAGTATGCTTGTATGTCTTTAAGTGGTTTCCTCACCCCCCTGTTAATGAACATTGGGCAGCTTCCCATTTTTGCCTCTTAGTGCACAGGCGAGAATACAGCAGTGTTCTTGCACGTAAGCTTTATGGCGGTTGGTTCTGACTTTTAGTATCAATGGATATTCCATATCCTTCTCTGCTGATGTTCCCACTGAAGTTGGGCTACTCCATGTGGCCTGACCTTGGCTGACAATGTGTGCACAGATAAGGAAAGAGATGAGGTGCGTTTTAAATGCATCTATAAAAATGTGAAGGGCTTGCCAGGGACGCTGCAAAACACATTTGAGGACATTCACCTCGAGTCTGAAGATGATTTGTTTGGAGTGACTTGAAATCAAAGTTCAGTTTTATTTTTCATAAGTGTGTTACGTGGAGGGGGATTTCATGAACTAGCTTATTTATCTCATGCCTCCGGGAACAGGCCTTTTATGAGATGGGCATTTTTAAAGGAATAACTTTATTCTTGGGAAGGCTGACAGGACTTTTAATGAGGAAAGAATTAGAAACCGCAGCTGGAGGCAACATGGTCAGTAAAAAGAAAAGGGAACCGAGGAAGAGAAATCCAGTTTAAAATGCCCTTTAGAACGGTTGTTCTTGTGAATATTCTTGTATATATGCAACCATAGTTAAGGTGGAGGAAAGCAGAAGGGTGCTTAGCCTTTTTTTTTTTTTGAACCAGGAAAGCAAGTGATTGGCACTCTCCATGTGTCCCTTGTTTTATTTAAACTTGACCAAGTCCAAGTTTGAGTAAATTGTACAAACCAGATAACCTACTTAATGTTCTAGGGCAGGGATTGACAAACTATGGACATGGGCCGTGGGCCAAATCCAGCCCATTTCCTGCTCCTGTAATAGTCTGATGGGGACACATCCACGCCCGTTCACCTGTGCCCTGCCTGTCCTCAGTGGCAGGTTTGAGTAGCAGTGGAGCCCTCTCAGCCTAGTCTTTACTCTCTGGCCCTTTATAGGTCAAGTTTGTCTACCCAGGGAATCTCACTATATAAAGGTATTCCCTGTTGAATTATTTTTAAAATGTAGAGAAAAGAAATCAGTCCCTTATTCAGGGCACCAGAACCTCGCTGAGAGAGAAGAGACCAGAAAGTCTCACTGCCCGAAAGGGAGATGCAAATGGGAGAAAGCGGGAGACTGAGAGGCACATGCTCGATTCTTTCTTTTTGTTTCCCTGGTCAAGAAAGTCTTTAACAGGAAAAGAGTGGACATTGAGGAGATGACCATTTTAAATAATAGACCTGAGTCTACAAGTTCATGCAGCAAACTTATTAGTGATACAGAAAAAACATGCAGTTGTGTCTAGGGATCATTACCTCTTATCATGAGCTGAATTATGCCCACCCCCAAATTCACATGTTGAAGCCCTAACTCCTAGTGTCCCAGAATATGACTGTATTTGGAAATAAGATCTATTAAATAAGGGGGTTCTTATTCCAATATGACTGGTGTCTTTAAAAGAAGAGATTAGGACACAGATACACACAGACGCACAACCCTGTGAAGATATAGAGAGAAGACAGGTTTCAGGACAAACCAACACTGCTGATCCCTTCATCTCTGACTCACAGCTCCAGACTGAGAAAATGTTGTCACTGTTGTTTAAGATCACATTCTGTCCTACTTTGTCATGGCAGCTGGAGCAGACGACCACAGCTCTACTTACGTCTGCCTTGCTGGCTTCTTAGATATTACATGGACTCTTGCCGTAATGTTCAGGTCTTTCTGTGTGGAAGTCAGATATTCTCATCGGGGAACAGTTTCTCCCCCTGAATGACATTTGGCAATGTCCTGGGATGTTTTTTATTGTCACAACTGAGGGAGAGGAACGCTACTCACATCTAGTGGGTGGAGGCCAGGGACGTTGCTTAACTTCCTACAATGCACAAGACCACCCCCTACAACCAACCATCACCCAACCTAACATACAGTGTGGACAGATCCTAGTGTCACAGAAGACAAGTCACTATCACTTCTCTCCTCGCTCTTCGAGCTTGGATGTTCTTTGAAAGTGCTGAAGAGGTTAACCCCGCTCTAAGCAACGCATACAGGATCATCAAAATAATTCAAACTGAAAGAGCCCCTTCAGCTATTAGATCTGGCCAATCAATTTCTGCTGAGCGCACCCTAGAAAACCTGTCAGGTGCTGCATGACCCTGGAGACATGCACTTTGGTTTCCCCAGGGCCAGGCTTCTTGCAATGCCAGGCACTTCCTCAAGGCTGCAGCCTGTGGGTGGCGCTGGCATGGGCAAAGAGGAATGAATGATGCTTGATTGGGGAGCCTCACAAGTAGAAGGGGACCGGAGGGAAGCTTACCTTAATATCATATTTTATATACAACTGTGGGCCAGACCAGGCTCTGGATACACATTGCCTGACCCTAGTTCAAGGGAACGATCGATTGTTCTCAAACAGTGAGGCATCCAAATGATTTATTTATGCAGCATTGCAGCCCGCTTCTTTGGAGGTGGGCACAGACCAGTAGCTTTGTGCATGCACGAACAGGAGCATGTGTGTGTGTGTGTGCGTGTGAGTGTGTGTGTGTGCACATTCTCCCATGATCCTCTCAGTTTCAGCTGAGCCTATAATTAGCTCCTCAGAGACCAAATAATCACACTTTGCTTTTTCTACCTGTAAATGCTCATTTGGCTTTCTGATTTCTAGTTAATTCCCTAGCTTTAAACCACCCAGTATTGGGCTTTGGGGGAAATATCAAGATACCAGAACAAAGACTGTCATTCTGGGGAAAGGGTTGAAAGATTCTGGAGTCTCTATGACTGAGACTGGCTTTTTTTTTCACCTTAAATTCAAGAAGAAGGTTTTGAGGGAATAATTTTGAACGCATCTACCGAACCCCTTTCTAACTGAGTTCACATCCTTCCAGGAAGGTACCAGACTAGAGTCATTAGGACTGAGCATTTCAGACCTGGTAGAGCCCACGTAGGCATAACAAACTGAACGCTCCGATACTGTGGTTAGAGGTCACAATCCATCAGGCTAAGACCTCAGATACTAGGGTCCTGAACCAAATTAAGCCTTTACAACCCGACTTTGTTTCTGGAACTGAATGCGAATTCTGATTGTTATTAGTCTTACTTCTTGTTGTCAGTTTAGGATTAATCAGAGATTATTTTTAAGAGAGAGGCATACAATTCCAATTTACTGAAAAATAGGAATACTCTGCAGCAGCTCCTATTCGATAGAATTTTGTGCAGTGATGGAAATATCCCATTTCTTTGCTCTCCAATACAGTGGTCATGGGCTCCACGTGACTACTGAGAATTTTAAATGTGGTCAGTGAAACTGAAGAACCAAATTTTTTAAAAATTTTAATTAATATAAACTTAAATTGCCCCTATTGAATAGTGATTGCTGTAATGGAAAAGACTTCTTTATATGGCCTGATCTCTTATCTAGAAAAAAATATATGTCTTATTATCTGTGGACATATCCATATAATATACTTAAAAGTGTAGACAAAAATTGTATAAAGATACACGTCAAACTGTTAATAACACCCAGGTTGGGATCAGGGAGGCATAAAGAGAGGATTTTACCATTTCATTTTGCCAAAAGAAAAAGAAAAATGGGATGGGATTAAAAATTAACCAAATACGTAAAATGAGACAGTGTCATAAAGACAAGTATGCCAGCCATCTCCTTGACATTGCGTTATAAGGAAAAGATGGAAGTGTGACCATGATCTCTGTGATCCAGGCAGCCTCTCCGGCCCTTTGGCCCAGTCACTTCGAAGGAAGTGAATTCAGGTCCTCAGTCCTTGTGTTTTGTGCAGTCAGCACCTAAAATAATCATGCCAGGGGCTCTCAAGGCTGTGAACCAGCAAGCGGGAAAGGGAGAGGGGAGGCGGCAGCCACGAAAACAAATGCATGAACCGCAGTCAGTCTCTGAAACAAAACCCATGTGTTTTATGAAAATCCCTTCTTGTGGAAAGCCACTTGCAAAGCCTCCGCAGTTTTCGCTTGGCTGGTACATCCAGCGAATGTCTCTTTCTGAGTCTCCTGTGAGTGACAGAGCAATGGCTAACCAGGGATTGTGTTCACAGGCTTAATGATTCCAGGTTGGGTCACAGCCACCCTTTTCTTTCCTAGGTTATTAAGAAGAAACCAACACTTTCCTTCCCGGGTGTGTGTGTGTGTGTGTGTGTGTGTGTGTGTGTGTTTTCAAATGTTAAATAGGAAGAAATAAGGAAAGTGAGAGTGGAAAGAGAAGTACAGGAAAGAATTCACTAACGAGAAGCAATAGAATGGGATTCTAAATGCACAGAATTAGACACATAGAAGGTTCACTGGAATGACAAAGCTTGGCCAGATCCCATCCAGGGTTTACGCTGCTTCCTGGGTGCCTGGGAGATTTGGCAGCGTCCCTGGGTGGGCAGAGCTTGCCTTATCCATGCCAAGTCAGCATGCCCCTCTACATACCTGAGTTACTGCAAAGGCAACCATGCTCTGCGCTCCTCTGAGACCTGCTGCCTTCCTGACGCTAAGCTGCGCTGGGTGCTAAACCTTCCTGCACAGATGCGATCGAAGTGGAAGTTAAACTTGATGCCATAATTGGTGACCATCTGGGACCAGAAGCGGCCTGCATTCTATTTTTCCCCAACATTGTAAAACAACAAGGCCTATGGCCCCTTTTCATTTTAGCAAATGTTCATTTTCCAGGGGAAATTTTTACCTGGCTTTGTGTTGTTCCTGAATTCTCTCAAAGGTTAAAACTGATGTATGTGATTTTGATGCAGTTGTAATTAAAAAAAAAAAAAAACTAGTATTCTTCTCTGGTGGATGGCACATTGATCCAAAAGTTACCAGAGGGCAGGATTCTGTGGTAAGCACCTTACATCCTCAATCGGATGAGATGCCAGCCTTATAATAAGCAGTCTCTTGTGCTATGTGCCAGGTATTTTTCTATATTCTGACGGCCAGAAAAATTTCATATGACCTAGGACTGCAGGTAAATGTGTGCCAAGAAAGGAGGAAATTCTAACACCTACACTGGTGTTGCTTTTTTCTTTAATAAACAGTAATCGCTCCGGATGTGAGTGCACTGAGTTTTATGCTTCCTGTATCTGGTGAATAGTGTTTGGGTTGACAATATTTTCTGGTCCCTGAAAAGGGGAATGGTGGCAGGGGGTGGCAAAAGAGGGAAAACAAACAAACAGAAACACCAGGGATCGGTTTTCAGCTACATGTAAACTCAACTTATTTTTTAATGATTTTATTGGGAAGTCTTCTGTATTCTATTTTGTAATTCATTTCCCTGAGGCAACTTTAGACCTTGCAGGTCTGCTTGCAATTCCTACCAGAATCGGGTGGGGGAGGGGGAGAACAGGGTAATGGAAATTTCACAAGTTCCTCAGTTTTTAAAAAAATCCAATTTCTTGCCCTGACAATTTCTTAAATCTGTAGACCTTGATGTTTTAATCTCATGCATTCTGATAGAGCTTGATATTCATAACTGGTGGATCTGATACATTTTTAAGCAGCGAGTTGAGTAGGATGAAACAACAAATGGGGAGGCCTGTAATTCGCACCTTGTCGGTGGAGGAGCCTGCCAGTTTCATTGTCGCTCTTTGTGCACTAAGAGTGTTCTTCGCAGGTGTCAGCACTGCCCCAAGCCGACTTCCATCCATGTTGCAATGGCTTCATCTGAGCTTTCCAAAATTCCAGTGTCAGTCCAGGTGCTAATATCATTGTGCGATCAGCAGAATGAATATCAGTTTAAACTCAGATAAGTTTACATTCATACTCCATGAGTGAGAGCACAACATGGGGTTGCGTCTTGTCATTTCGCCATCAATGGAGTAACAAGTAGATTGAAAACCCAACGCACTGTCGAGGACACATGTCCTGGATTCACAGTGCAAAACTAGATACTGATGGTTCCATGAGAAAGGAATTCCAAGGATCCAACAGCTGATGATAACAAGTCAGTCTCTCTAATCATCTTTGTAAGTAAATTAAAATATTAATGTTATCTCAGGAACTTTTTCAACATTTTGTTATAGAAAATAGCAAGTATAGGCCAAAGTAGAGAGTAGTAAAATGAACTCCCAGATACTTCAGTGATTATCGCCTTATGACCAACCCTGCTTCATCGATACAGCCACTCTTTACCTTCACATTCCTGGGCTGTTTCACAGCCACGGCCAGATCATCCTTACTCTCAGGTATGGGCCTGGACAGGAGCTATGCCTTCTTGGGTCTAAGATCTCCTATCCACCAACCGTCATTCCTCCCATATTACAAAGCTCCACGCCGTTTGCCCCCAGGAGAATGGGATGTCCCAGTGTTCCAGCCAGTGTAATTTTCCTCCAAACTTTGGGCTTACTCAGTGCCAAGACTTTCATGACATAGAGTAAGTGAAAGAAACGTTTTTATAGGTACAAAGCAAAACAAAAGAAAAGCAATATAGCCCTATACAGATGGTAGCCATGAACGTTTCAGACAGCCTCACAGATAGATCCTCAAAAGGAGGCCATGGGAGCCAGGAAGTATCTTAAAGAAAATAAACAAAATATTCATTTCCTTGGCCTATGTGGAGATGATGAAGAGAGTGGTAG
This sequence comes from Miniopterus schreibersii, assembly GCF_964146895.1. NCBI lineage: Eukaryota > Metazoa > Chordata > Mammalia > Chiroptera > Miniopteridae > Miniopterus > Miniopterus schreibersii. The sequence continues at coordinate 14,459,311 of NC_138103.1, forward strand.
GGAAAGGGCTGTTTTCCAGGAGTGGGGGGGCGGGGCTTGCATGTGGTGCTCACATCAAGCTCTTTCCTTTAACTGTCAGATATAAGACACTTGGAGAAAGCCCACCCAATGAAAGTGGACCATGAGGTCACTGTGAGAGTCATGGTCACTATTGACTAAAAGTGGGAAATTGATTTGAGGATCGCACATTTCAAGTCAGAGGAAGGGAATTGCTTAGTCAGCAGTTTCTGTCCTATAAAGGGCTTATTAACTCTTAGGGATCTTATCTGAAAGTCAGATGGCCATGCATTCCCCACCTCTCAGGTCACCTGTCTAGCTGCAACCCCCAGCTTGGGGACTTAGGGTGGAAATTCAGCAGTGTAGCAGTTAGTTTGAATTTTGAATATTTGGAAAGAAAGCATCCTTAGTAGAATATACCTCCACTAAGATGCAATGATTTCCTGCCCCAGCCCAGTGTTCTCCAAAAAGCATTGATGAAACATTTATCAGGTGTGTGGAATTAAGGGCATGGGTCACACACCCAGATAGAAATAAGCCGATGAGAGGAGACATCATTCTTGAAGGCAGTTGCCTACCTGATCTGCCCATTCTAGGGTAGAATCTTAAGAGCAAAAGCCAGATCGACCCCACCATATTCAGGAATTCATTAATAACAGTACATAAAGTTCTTTCCACTTGGAATTTTATGCAGTAATAGGAAAAAGGTCAACAAGTCTGTAGCAGCAAAAGCGTCTTGTGTTTTCCACACCATTGTATTATCCTCCTGGGCCGCATGAGGGTAGTCTTTGTATCCAAGCCCCGCGTATCCGCTGACCGATATGGTTAAGGTAAGACCATGTGACTGTGTTGTGAACAATTGAAAGTGGATATAAATGATGTATGCCAGTTCCAGACTTCCAGATCTAGCTGTAGCCCCCTTGTGTGACCTTCACAGTCTCTGTTCTCCATCCACAGTGACCCTGGAGGCCAATTTTGAAGATGCCATATGACTTAGTCTGTCCAGGCTGCTACAAGAAAATACCATAGACTGGGTGGTTTATAAACAACACTAATTTATTTCCCACAGTCTGGAGGCTGGAAGCCCAAGATCAAGGTTCCAGCAGATTCAAGGTCTAGCGAGGGTCTGCTATCTGGCACACAGAGATCCATCTTCTTGCTGTGTTCACACATGGTAGAAAGAGCAAGAGAGCTCTCTGGGGTCTCTTTTATAAGGTATCTGATATCATTCATCTGGTCTCCACCCTCATGGCCTCATCCCCTCCTAAAGGTCTCACCTCTTAACACGATCACATTGGGGGTTAGGTTTCAACATGTGAATTTGGGGGTAGGGCACATTCTATCTATTACACTGTATTATCAGATACAAGAGATTGAAACCCTGAGTGACTGGATGATCATAGCACCTTGCCCAATACCCTAGACAGAGTCCCAAATTATCACTGAGCTTCTTTTGGGTTAATCCTTGTGACCTGGAGTTGTGTGTTTACAGAACTTAGTATCCCCCAGTAACACAACTTAAGTCAAAGCTGTTAAGATAGAATTTTGTCTCTATTATAATATAAAGTTAACTCTAGCATAACTCTGTACTACAAGGCAGGCCTCAAATAACTTGTGAGAATTAAGTCAGTGGGATCTGCCGCAGCGTATCTGCTCTGATGGGATAGGATTTCCCTTTTCCTAATTTCCCCACCATCTGTAGAGTATTTCCTTGGGTTTTGTACCAACCAGGGAGGCATCTAACTCTCTTGGAACTAATTTCATAACAATTGTCATTCCCTCTATGAAAATGTTCTGTCTACTATGGACTCAGGGCACCCAGCTAATTTCTAAGGACGCCTCCACGGTACCATGTGGACTTAGCATCTCCATCTTATGTCTCCACATGGCATTGCTGTGCCTGCGGGATGCTGTGACTCCATAGCTGTCTTAATCCTCCCAGAACTCAGGGTCCCTTTTCGAAATGCCCGAGTCCTTCTTTGTAGTCTCTTCTTTTTGCTGCATGATTGGGCCAGTGACTAAAACCCATCGCCCCATCATGTAGAAGAGACTCCTCCCAGATGGGCCCAGTCTGAAGATGGTTCACCTGATGTATAGAAACATGGATGTCATGAAACTTCCTGTGGGACGCTATGAAACGACCTCCCTGAATTAGACAGATTAGGATTTAAGTGATAAATCAGCTAGTGAAAACCAAATCTTAAGTAGAGTTCTCTTGAGAAAGAGCTTAAGGTTGGAAAACCATGAATGAAGCATGGCCGGGTGAATGTCACTCAATCATTTTCCAGCGATTCAATCATTTCCATGATAACCATGCCATGGTTGACCAGGGCTTAGACGGAGCAGATGGTCCTTATGCCAGTCCTGTCAGACGCTGTCATCAGAATGATGTGGTCCAGTCTTTGAGATGCATTCAGAATGTTATAAAGTTAAGAGGTCCTAGATGTCTAGTTCAATTCCATAACTGTTAAGACAAGGAAACTGAAGGTACTTAATTGCTTACTTGTATTGATGGTATGAATGTAAGCAAATTATTGGGCTCAATGGACTCCCCTCCCCTCAGCCATATAAAATGGGGGACCACTTGATTCAATACCGTGCACATCTTTTCATAGTTTTAAGAGGCATTTCATATCTTTTTAAAAACTATCTGTTCTGTGCATCTTAATTCATTAGTTTTTTTTCTAACTTTTTGAGTTAGAAAGCTTTTTGGGAATTTAATGCATTTATTTACATTTTCAATCTTTATTGAAAATGTTCATGCTATACATTTTCTTCAGGTCACTGCTTTTATATGTGACACTTAGATTCTGGATTTTAAAAGGTATTGTTCTTCTATTATAATTTTTTTTAGTGCTTTCTTTTTTTAATTTTACTATTTTTTTCTTTATTGTTGAAAGTATTACAAATGCTCCTCTTTCCCCTAGCTTTGAACCCCTCCACCAGGCATCCACCCCTGCCCACCCCCCAGGTCTTCTCCACTTGTCTGTGTCCATAGGTCATGTATATGTGCATCTAAGGTCTTTGATTAATCTCTCTCCACCCCTACACCCCACCCCCCACCTTCCCTCTGAAATCTGTCCATCTGCTCCACTGTTCTATATCTCTGCATCTATCTTGTTCATCAGCTTATTTTGTGGGATACTTACACCATGGAATACTATACAGCTGTAAAAAAGAAGGAACTCTTACCCTTTTTAATATAATTTTTAAAGAGCTCTGTACTTTATTTTTTACTTCCCCTTTCACCCCAGTGTTGTTTAATAGAAGTTTTGTATTTTTGTTGTTGTTGTTCCAAGGTGGGTTATCGTTTCAAATATTAGTTCCAGGCTGCTCTTTTGTTTTCATTCCCCATGGACTTCAATTTTACATAAGTTGGGTAATTTTTGTATGTATTCTATTTCTGCCACTATCTCTTTAATCTATATTCTGTCTTTATCTCATTGCTATAGTCTATTGCTTTTTTTAATGCCCATATTAAATTTTCATTCAAATGTATTTTTTCTTGGATGCTTTATAATTTTGACTTTGTTTCTTATATGATTTTGCTTTTTTCCTTTCTATTTCATTCATTAATTCAGTCACCTGTCATTTCATTTTATTCTGTTTTCAGTCCCTTTCCATTTTATACTTTTGAAATCATGATTCAGTGTGTGTGTGTGTGTGTGTGTGTGTGTGTAATATATTTCCACATGCTTTTTGGGGGGATATTTAATTCAGTTTGGAGTTTTGTGTGACAATTTTCCTTTGCAACGTGGTTGGAATTTGGGGGAAGCTTTTTGCCAGCTGGTCTGTTGGATTTTCACTTTGGGGGTTCAAGGCCAGCGTTTGGGGATGATTCACCAGGTTTCACATCCACCTGCGCCAGAGCGAAGCGCATTTTCTTTATTGGTTGGTTTTTAATGGGGGCAGGGAGGCCCACGAGGAGGATTTTGCTCTTTACTTTCTTTAGTATTTCTTCTGCATGGCCGGGTCTTCACTTCCATTGTGCTTCGGGCTCCCTTCCGTTTCCAGAGGCGAATTCTCCTTTCCTAAGGGCGCCCAGTTCCTCAGAACCCCGTCTTTCCAGCACCGCCTCCCACATTCTGAACCCCCTTTCCAGCCCACCCCTGCTGGCAGCGCCCGGAGCCGCCAGTTCTCTTTTTCAGTGTGTTCACAGTTATAACACACGGTCTCTTTCTCTGAGCGACTTTGGTGCAGTCTTAACCCTTCATTTTTTTTTCTTTTTCTCCTTATATTTTTCTAGAACCTTCTTATCTTTGTCAAGCTCAGGATGGAAGCTACAGAAATGGTTCTGCTAGGAGGCGGTGCTATTTGCAAATCACAGGTTGTTTAACGTTAGTGTTACTTGTCTGCAACTTATGCTAAAGGTGTGGCACCCGCGGGTCTCCTTTGTCTTGTTTATCTGTATGGAGTTTGGAGAAGGTGCTGGGGGATTCCAATTAGGCGGCAGCCATTGCCTCAGCCTAGTGGAACTTGCTTATTTATTTATTTATTTATTTACTACATGCATTATGGATGGTTGGTTATTGATTATTTATTTTATGATTTTGTGTGTGTGTTGCTTTTCGGTGTTCGGGGCAGGACTGGTTACATAATATATGAAGCTCTGTGCAAAATGAAAATTCAGGATCCCTTGCTAAAATATGGTTAAGAATTTTAAGATGGCAAAAGCGGGGCATTAAACCAAGTGAGGGGCCCTTCTGAGTGTGTGGCCCCATGTGGCTGTGCAGGCTGTGCACCCATGAGGCCCGCCTTGGCTCGGTACTTTGTGTGTGTAGGTAACTTGGTTCGGTAACTTTACAAGTGTGATCTGTCACTTATAAAGAGACCAAGAGAGAGAGAGCACGAGACACACACACACACACACACACACAGAGTTTGAGGCTGGCCCTTAGGATACCTGCATCCTGTCCCCAAACCTGTCCTGGATTTGCAGTGTGACTATGAACAAATTGTTGAATCTCTCTGGAGTTCTCTTTTCCCATCTAAAGAATTAAAGATTTTACCTTGTGTTTAACAAACTATCACACATATTACTGATGATACCTGAATAAATTTTATTTTTTTATTTTTTTATTTTTTAAATATATCTTTATTGATTTCAGAGAGAGGAAAAGAGAGGGAGAGAGAGAGATAAAAACATCAATGATGAGAGAGTCATTGATCAAACCCACAACCCGGGCATGTGCCCTGACCTGGAATCGAACCCCGATCGCCTGGATCCTAGGTCGATGCTCAACCGCTGAGCCACGCCCGGCTGGACTGAATAAATTTTAATAGTGGTATTAGTTCTTCTACATAATAGAACATAATGCAGGACACGGAAACTATGTTTTATGTATAGTCTTTCTTAATACATGGTTAAAGTGAGCCCTTAACAAACATAAGGTCAACTGTAAGACGTTAGTAACGAGCTCTATGTATAGATGATACTCGGATATGTTAAAAATGATGAAGATGGATCGTACAAAAGCATCTGGAGTTCGGGAGACCTCACTCAGGATGATGCCTGGGGACATTTTTAGCTCTTTTCAGCATTTTAGGATTCTATAATTGCATCTATTTATACAAATGGTGAATATATTATTTTAATTTGGAGAAGAGAACGAGTTTTAACTATAAAATTAAGAGTCCACCGGCTCACACCTTCCAAGAGAGACTGGTGGCAAGATGAGCCCCATACTCCTGGGTCCCCCTCAACTGTCCCACCCAAAGGCTCTGAGCTGCGCAGTGTCCCCACGCCTACGCAGTGCCATCGGGTACTCAGCCGCCTTCCGCGGAGTCAGGCTGGGAGAAGCCACCGTGAAATGAAGCTATCTGTGGAGCTGGATGTCAAGTCTCTGGGTGGCAGGTTCTCACATCCTCCGTGTCTGCCACTCTGGAGTTCAAATTAGGCTGTTCCCGAGGGGAATAAAAATGGGAGAGATGAAGCTGTTCGTCTCTTGGATGTTACCTGCCAGAGCTCAGGAAAGTTCCTGGCACAGTTGCACAGCACTGCCCCAGCTAGACAACTGAATTACTTTTTAAGAACCCCAGACTTTAAAACAGATAGTGTGATCCTGGGAGCCAAATGCCGTAATATTTACAAACATATGTTTGTGATTTGAAGGAGCTCCTAATGGGTCCAAGGGATAGAAATGTAGTCTCCCTTTTAGGCGTGTATATTACATGTGATTTTTAAAAAATGAAATTAGGTAGCACAGAAGTTGACTGTTCTCCCCCAGGTTTCATTTCCCCCCATTGAGGTTGATGTTTTTGGGGCGCCCCCACCTGTTTTAACACAGGACACCCCCTGAGAAATGCTTAGTTACTTCAGTGCCCCAGTGGATGCTGCTGGCATCCTCGAGTGTTTAGGCATTTCAGTCATTTCCAGACATTTCTGGATGAGCGTCACTGACTTGCTAATGTTTCAACCCCTGGCCCTGCTGCCCAGTGCAAAACTGTTTACTCTTCCAGAAAACAAAATAGAAGCTTTACTCCCGGGCTAAAGAGAAATATGGAGTTGGAGTGACTTACTCGGTAGGAAATAAAAACAATGAGTCATTTCCATTTCCACCCTGTCCTTAGACTACATTAAATTAAAATCACAAGGCAACTGGTACCTGAGTCCGTGGTTTATTTTAGACTCACGTCGATGGGTGGTGGCGGTGTTCCTTTCCTTTGTTCAGGAGGAGGTGGGATATTACAGCGGAGGTCTTGTATAGCTGATGGGAATGATTTAAACAACAGCAACGGAAAGGTTATGAAACATCTATCTCCCTCCTGAGCAATCGTCCAGGGGAGCAATCACATATCGAAATGAAAACAAGAGGGTGGTAATACAGCAGGCAGTGTATGATTCAATAACTCCGCTAGATTGCTTTATTGGCTAGGTAATGAAGCATGCTAGGGAATTTCAAGCAAACATGAGTCAACACACTGCCAACTAACATCTGAAATGACTGAACTACAAGTATGGGAAAGATGGGATGAGGTGAACTGTTAAATTACTCCTGGATTGGGAAGCATTCCAGGGCTTCCCCCCCCCCCCCCGGGAGTACTCGATCCAGGGTCATTCTCAGAAGGCCCGGGCTGTCCAGGCCCTCTCCAAGCACGTCCTCCTGCCCTCTGGATTTTTATTTTTCTTAACATAAGACATTTAGAACATGTTTCTCAGCTACAAGAAATTGCTTTCCTTAACTGTACACTTTTTAAAATATATATATATATTTTATTGATTTCAGAGAGAGGAAGGGAGAGGGAGAAAGAGAGATAGAAACATCCATGATGAGAGTCACTGATCGGCTGCCTCCTGCACGCCCCCTGCTGGGGATCGAACCCGCAACCAGGGCATGTGCCCTGACGGGGAATCGAACCGTGATCTCCTGGATCCTAGGTCAGTGCTCAACCCCTCAGCCACACCAGCCGGGCATGGACACTTTTTCTTAAAATTTGATGTTTAATTACCTGCTGCCTCTCTGTTGCTCAGGTTTCCTTTAGGATTCAGAGGGCGGTTTGGGAGAGAGATTTCCTTTGCGGGTTTTATGTAATTTTTCTTAATGACAACATATGGTCATTTTATAAGTTCTTAATTATTGTAAGTGATGGTGCATGGTCATTTGCATAGGCTGCTTAGCAAAACACTCATTTTGTTCAGGGGCCTACAAATAAATCACTGGGTATTCTGTAGGCGTCTCAAGCAGGTGGGTGAAACCCTCCCCGCAACCAGCATCCATGGTCCTGAAGTGTGCGTCCCAGAACGGTTAATGTAAATCTAAGAGCAGCTTGGCTTCGCCGCTCTTCAAACCGATGTGTGGTTGATGTAGAAAAAACATATTTTCATTTTGTCTCGCAGTGGCAGATGGTGCATGGGTTTTATTTGGTGCAGGCACTGCTGTCCAAGGTAATTGTCAAGGGCTTTTATCCCGTCTCTGATGAATAGAAGGATGTAAAGCTCCTGAACCAACCCATTCATTTTACAGATGAGCAAACTGAGACCTCAACTATAGAATAATTTTCCCTAAATCACTAGTTTTTAGACAGAGCAAAGACTAAAATTCGCATCTCCTGACAGTCAACCTAATTCTCTTTTCTTCCTTCCGCACATTTTCTCTTGATAGTGGATATGATATATGTCACTTTAAAAAAAAAAATGGGATTTTGTTTCTGGTTATATTTTATCTACCTTCCTCTCTGGAAAGCCGAGATTCATAGGAAGGGCCAGATATGTCAGGGTGATAATTCCAAGCTGGGTGTAATTTGTGGCTTCTAGGTTACCCACTTGTGTCCATACACCACCTAAATTTGTTGAGCCTGCACAGTCACCTTCAGAGAAAGGGGCTCGACTGCTCATCTAGTTCAGCGATGTCTCCAATATTTATTCGACAACTGGCGCTGTGCTATCCAGTTTCTCCCCAGTCCTCAGCAGAAAATAAGAAGAAAGTAAATCAGTGTGGGGAGTTTTGTCTTCACTGGGAAATAAGAAATGCCACGCCTATCCCAACAGCCACCCCACCCCTTGCCTTTCCCCCTGCTATGTTCTCATGCATTTTTAATGCGTTTGCCTGACAGTGAAATTCACACACAAATCTAGAACCACTGGAATAAAGAGTTATTTTCTGGGAAGCCGTCCTTTAAAAATGTCATGGTTATCACAGTCTTTCTCTGGCTAAACCACGACAGAGAAAATCTGAGCCCAATTGCTTAAAAGAAATACTCCAACCCCCACTGCTAAATTAACATGCACTGTTCTGGATCATTTCCCACTATCAAGAAATAACTCTTTCTTTCACTGCACACAACAGACTAGATGTTGCCTGTGAACTCAATATCTAATTGTTCATCTAACCTCTTTATCTTTATCTACATTTATCATATAGACACCCCACAAAGAAGTGCCCTCTCCTTCCCTCTATTTAAAATTATTAATTGTAAGTCTTAAATATATACAAATGCTACCTATAGGCGACAGGTTTCTAGATGATGAACTCCCTCACCTGAGCACACATTGATGATCATAAGCTTATATCTTCTTTATCCCTTAGCCATACCTATTCACATTCTTTCATTGATAACTTGGGGATTGATAGGGAAAAGATAATAAGTTGTATGGTTGTCATTTCTGTTGTCATTTGGTAAATGGGCCAAGGTCGCCATCCACCCCTTTAGTCCACTACTCAAGATGGAAACCTTTGACCGGTGAGAGGGAAGACCGGGCACCAGGCAGGCAGACCTCTGTCCTCAGGGATGCTCCAGTGCAGCAAATATAGTCACACGTCGATTCTCCCAAAGGTAAAAGTCTCTGCTGTCCATCGTGTCACCAAGGTGCAGATTATCTGCAGCATTGGCAGCATTTGGTAGCAAGGAGGCACCTGAACCCCCTGTGTCTGCTACGGAATCTGTCTAGCTGTGCCGTGTCTGCCAGGGATGCGGTTACTAGTCCAGACCCATGCTGGGATCCTGGTCAGTCTCAAACAAAGGACTCTCGAAGAGGTTAATGTCTGAGAGCAATGAATGTGGGCAAAGGTGAAAAACATCCCGAGACAGGGAGTGAAGGTTATCATCAGGCAGGTGGTCCTGTTTAAGAGAGTGAGAGAAAGAGGGAGGGTGAGAGACAGAAAGACAGACAGACAGAGTTAGAATTTAATATACAATGGCAGGGAGGTGAAACAGTTAAATTTATATCACATATACCATGTCCCCCAGCACATGCTAACGCGTTCCTGGTTTCAGGTTTCTCTGGCCTGATGTAGTCACTGCGCACGTTATATTACAGCTAACTAAAAGAAATGTTTTCATGAAATAAAAGCTAAAACAGCAGCAGGAGCAAAATCAACAGCACACTAGTCGCAGTAACCACTGTCCCTGGTTCTGGGAGAGACCTAGAGATATATGAGTGAATCAGACCATTCCTTCCACACACCCTGAAAGTCTGGTATTTCTGGGCTGTGTGGATGTGGGCCCATCGCGCCTGGCTTTCGGCAGTGTGAACACTCAGCATCGTGTGGTGAGACGTAACATAGCTTCCCGTTTGTAACCATGAGCTTTAATCCATCTGCTTGGGTCTCTGTCCCATTTCCACCACTGGGTAGTTGGGTGACCTTGGCAAAGGTGCCTAGGTTCTCCGCACCACTGCTTCCTCGTCTATAACATTGAAATTATGGTGATGCCCCCAGCTCGTGGGATGTTAGAAAGACCACAGGTTAAATGCCATGCCCTCAAACGGTGCTTGACCTAAAGTCATCACTTAATAAATATCTCTCCTTGTGATCAGCAGCACCTTTCAAAACAGGGCTTCACTAAGTGTTCATGGGGCCAAAGAATGACCAGGGGGTGCTGGCTTCTGAGACTAGTCCCTAGAATCCACTCCAGGCTCCCAGAATCTCCGTGGGTTGTGCCTGGATTTACACTTCCCATAAACTCTCTCGAAGGTTAAAGCTTGAGGATCGATGACCTTGGGGAAAAGTGAAACATTCGGAGACTAAAGGAATGGAGGCCATCACCGGGCGGTCCTGTTTATCAGACAGGGGGAGCAGGAGCCCGCGGATCCTTGATTCAGGGTGGCAGGGAGCTGAAACATGGCCTCGTTCCCAAGCAGCGGGGACCCCAGAGCCCTGATGTTTAAGCAGGAGCCCAGATACAGCCCCCTTCTAACGGCAGCCGGTTCACCGCGCCGACAGCTGGCCTGTTCAGAGAGACGCGTATCTGCGCTTGGTTGACTGGTGCCTTTCGTTCTTGTGGTGGGAACAAATGTGCTCTTGTGGCTTTAATTTTGCACTTTGAACTAATTAAATTGTATATGGGAGCTAAAATATTTAAATGCCCGACATACTAAAAATAACCCAAGATAAATAGAGCAACTGGAGTAAAAGTAAAGTAGATTTAGTGGCACCGTCGTTTACGGAGCATCTGTGATTAGATTGTGTTCCCTAGTGTGCTTCAGGGACTGTAATTCAATCTGCAGTTTGAGCTGATGACTCTTGTGTTCTGTAGAGGTTTCTGGGGGGAATAGGGAATTCTTGTCCTTAATATCTCAAGTTTCTCTTTAATGGCCGTTTGTTAAATCTTGGAATAAGAAGTTTGGTTTTTTTTACTTAGGATAACAAAGAATGAGCCTATTTTGATGCCGTCCTGGGAGGGGCGGGGAGAGGCTGGGGGCATGTGGAGCACTTGACCTAGCCCGTGAGCACGAGCAATGGGGCAGGGTGGCCAACCATCCCGTTTGCCTGGGATTGCGCCTGTTTCTGCACCCTGTGCTTCAAACTCACCATCCCAGAGACACTTTAGTCCTGGGATAACCAGAAGGGTCCTTCACTCCAAAAGTCCAGGAGGTACTTTTGTTCTTGATGCAATAACTTAAGGAGGTGGGTCTTACCCTGAAGCACAGTGATTCCCAACTTTCCATGTGCATACGTATCACCTGGGGCTTCTGTTCAGTGCCCATCCGGATTCAGGCGGTCTGGGCGGGGCCCTGAGATTCTGCATTTGTGACTAGTTTGCAGGCGTTGCCAAAGCTGCCCATCCGTGCACTGCCCTTTACATAACAAGCTTCGAGAGGGCACGGTGGTAACTTGGCAGGTTTGTGAAAGAGCAAAGCCAGGGTACCTGCTCATTCCAATTCTTCCCAGTCTTTCCCTTTCTCTCCCCAGAGTTTTGCCATTTACATAAGCCACAGAGTTGGCCAAGGACCATCCAGTTTTAACTAAAAAGGCCCTGCTTCCCTTTTGGATAAATTAGTAAGTTAGGGTCTCCAGGAACTAGTGGATGACAAAGCAGCTTTTTAAACCAGAATCTCAAGTGAGCGATTCTGTATAAATGGAATACCAAATGGAGAGATTTTTCATTTTCTCCTGGTTCTTTCGCTGCGAAGCTGGATGTTATTTCACTCCTTCAAGTGGCAATCTTGGAAATAGTTTGCTATCGGTCTGCCCCTGTGTGAGTGTCTCTGAATGGTGTCTGGCAACAGCTTGCGCAATCGATACGCACGTGTTAAAGAAATGAAAAAGTGGAGGGTTCATCTACAGCAGTGCTTCTCAAACTTCAACTCGTAGACGAATCACATGAAGATTTTGTTAAAGGTGTAGATCTGATGTGGTCAATCCGGGACTGACCTGACAATGGGCATTTTTAACATCCCCCTGGGCAATACCAGTGTCGTGGACAGCTCTTTGAGTAGGGAGAATCTAGATTAAACTTGCAAAACGTATTTAAAGCTCTAAATCCATATGCTTTTCACCATCTTATTAAATTACTAAGTGCATGATAATATTTTGACATTCAGAAACTACACATGGGACCTAAAGTTGAAATCAAACCATTCAAGTCTCTTGGTCATGGTCAAGCACATGTTTTGAAAATACAGTTGCATTTAGTTTATACAAGCTCCTTTCTACTGGGATCTTCCAATTCAGGATAAGTATGCAAAGCAGACGCACTCGTGTAGCTTAAAGATTATTGAGCCAGTTCACGTTGACCCAATAAAATTGTCTGTCATAGATAAGTGAAAGCTGGTGAGCTTTTAAGTTTAGGGTGAAACAAAGGTAAACTCCTAATTGGGATGGAGGTTAGGGAGAGGCCATGGGACACACATGTGCAAACAGAGCAGTTGATTGAGCTGGAGAGAGCTCACGTGCGCTCTGCTGGGGGACTTTTATCACGTGAGTGTTATGAGATGTTTACTTTGAACACTTATTGGAGAGTTTTTATTTTAATTAGGTGATGTAAATAGTTTCCTTCCTCTTGTAGGGTTCTGCTTGTTGAATGTTATGCTATTGAAGAAGGTTGACTTGAGAGACTTTCAGAGACTCGGCTGTGAAGAATTTTATAGACTATCTTAGTGCCCTTTCTTTTAAGGAACTAAAAATATGGGATTGCACCACAAGTATTTGAGGTTCTAAAAGGGGTTACAAGCCTCCAATTCCAAGATGTCTGTGGGTTGGTTGCTCCCACATATCCAGCAAGCAAGTCTCGATACCAGCTGGGTGTCCTACAATTCAACTCAGTTCTGACACTCTCTCCCTGGAGACAGCATCAGATCCCACAGGCTAAGGGCTCAGTCCCACATGATTGTCTCCCCTCAGGTGCCAATGGCCAGTCCCAGTTGTCATCTCTGCAGCAATAGATTGGAGGGTCCAACAACCCCCTGCCTCAATTAATTTACTAGGGCAACTCAGAGAGCTCAGGAAAATGTTTTTCTTACTAGATTACAAGTTCATTATGAGGGGATATAACTTAGGAACAGGCCCATGGAAATGATGCTCCTGGCAAGGCATTGAGAAGGGTGAGAAGCTTCCATACTCTCCAAGTGCCCCACTGCCCCCAAATCCCTGCTTGCCCATCAATCCAGAAACTCTGTGAATACAGAGACCAAATATTTTGACAAGAGATCCTCCCAATGCTCTTATCACCCAGCAAATTCCAATGGCTTTGGGAGCCAAAGTGTAAAAAATGCCTGTCTTTTCCAATATCCCTACTATTTTAGGTACTGGGCATATCGCAGTGGACAGAAAAGACAAAGGTTAAATTCTTTCCTTTTTTTTTTCAGGAAAAGATGTCAATCAGTACTTTAATCCATTCTGATACATATAGGTTAAATTCTAATTGGATTCCTAGCACCTCATCTAGCCCTGACACCTTTCGGGTAAACAATAACTATTTGTTGATTGAAGATGACTGGATGGCCCATGCCACCCAACAGAACTATCAAGGTCAACATCTCTAGATCCATGAACAATTTTCCTGCTACAGTTAAAGAGTTCAAGACTGGACTCTAGATACTCTATGTGGCTCTCCTGGAAGCTGCGAGATATTGATTGGGTGGAAAATATCAGGCTTCCCGATGTTTTCTTTCATTCGCCTGCCTGTACGGAGAATGGATTATTTGTTAAGGGAGCTAGTCTTCTAAAGAGTAACAGTTTTGACATTTGCAGGTGGCTGGGAGTAGAACACATGGTGTCTATTGAAGGAGAGCCCTAGAATGGAGACAGGGCTTGAGGTGCACTCCCTCCCCTAGTGCCAACTATGTGCTTTTCCCTATCGATTCCCGAGTCTCCAGCGCTCAAGCCACGGGAAGCTCTTCCCCACCCCGCTCTGCCCTGTTGTCTTCATTTTCTATCCCACCCTTTCTGTCTTCTCTTGATGGTAAAACTTGGGTCTTTCCAACATGAATCCCTACTCTTGTCTTCTCCGATTCTGTCTTTTTTGACTCACTGCACTTGTCCTGAGCAATCCAATTCCAGAAACCAAACTGGTCCAGAAGGAGATATGTTTGGTGACTTGAGAAGGGGAAAAGCGGTGACTGTTCACATAATGATGTTCCCTACAGCTCTATGAGATGTCCTACAGCACTTTGGAGAAGTGTCTGGTTCACAAACGTGACTCGTCCAAGAACCGGTTAGAATATTTAGATGATTTAGAAGATAATTAATTAGAATAGAAATTGCTATAGAATTGCCACGGGTCACAATAGAAGAGAATAATTAGTGAATTAATTAACCGGATGCTGTTCTATAGCTGGTATTTGTTTTAAAGATTTTTATGAGTACCTTTCTTTCCCAAAGTCATTACAAGGCTTTATATTAGCCTGATGATATTGCATTCTTAGTTCAATATCATCTAGCAAAACAGTGTTTTGAAAGGTAGAATGGGAAACTATCCTACAGTAAGGAAAATCCAGAATGATTATAATGTTACAAAAATGCATTTGCATTATTTTCAAATTCTTATACTAACTTGAGCTGATAAATGTTAAATAATTTCAGAAAGAATCTCTGCTCAGCTTATCCTGAGAAGTAAATAAAACTGTTTGTATAGTTTTTGAAAAGAATGTTTTTAAGGCACCCAGGCTTGCTCCCTGCACATGTTATCATGATTATTTTTTGGACATATCCTTTCCTCATATATAGTACCAAATTTGGATTATGATATGTACTAAAATGGTAACGTTAATATTGAGATAATGTTGCTTATTTGTACTACCAAAAGAGTATCTAATTTTATGATATATATGTGTATACGTACACATTAAACATATATATATATATATTTGTTAAAAATAGAGCACTTGCTACAATGTCAGAAACAGATTAAAGAGTAGGCAGAGAGACCAGTTAGAGTCTGTTACAATCGTTCAAACAAGAAGTGATGCCATCTTAGACGAAGGTGTTGGAGAGAATGGATGAGCAGATTCAAGCGATCTAAGGCATTAAATCAAGAAAATATACTGATTGATATGTAATAAGGATTTGGGGAGAAAGATGAACCAAAGGTGACGTCTGTTTTTCTGGTTTGTTTGAGTGGATAGTGGGGCCATTCAGCGAGACAGGAAACACGTGAAGGATGCTGGAGGTGAGTCAAGGTTGGAAACATGGGTTCACGTGCTTGTTAATTGTTGTGAACTTATTTGGCATATTATAACCCCATATGCATATCTCATTCTACTGAAGTGTCTGCTAGCTCCAGCAGCTAGTCTCTATATTTTCCTGATGTCTCAGACTTTTAGAGTCTTCTTTCTCTCCCTCCCTGCTTCTGTAACCCTGGCCCCACGTCCTTCTGATTAGGCCCACATCACTGAAGCAGCCTTTGAGCTCCCCTCTTGCAGGAATGCTTTCTAAAAGCTGTGGAAGTAGAGTTCCTTTGCTTCGCGTGAATATACTGTATCCCGATGAGCTTACCCCCTGCTCCAGTGAGTAACTATCAGACGACAGCGACAACGGCTCTATTTTTCCTGAGTCTTAGGAGTAACTTGTATGGATACTCAATAAATACTGCCCGATGGGGCATGACTGCCGGACTCATGGGCTTGTGGTGGTTGGTGTTATTTTAATTTAATTTAAAATTTTTATAGCTGATACAGTCATATGGATATAATGTCACAAGATATAAAATGATACACAATAGGGATCAGTTCTTCTTCCACCCCTCCACCCCAAATATTCTTATGTCTCTTTCTAGAGACTAACACTCTTAATTCTGTGTCTGTATCTTCTTGAAGACGTAAGATAAAGAATTTCCGAGATAAAAAGCATCACCAACCCGTGCGATAGGCAGTCAGCCAGGTGAATACTTACTGTAACACCTTTATTAGGTAACGATGCCAGATAATCCGAAGGCAAGGGAAGAGGGGAACTAATGTGTATTTCCTATGAGCACCAAGAACTGTGCCAGGAACATTCTGTATGCTCTTTGATTTAATTTGGTATGACAGATATTTTATAAAAGAGGGAACTTTGGCTCCCACGTTGAGGACACAGTGAGGAAACAGAGAAAGTAACATGGTAGCCCATGCTTGCCTCATTCCAACACCCATTGCCTTCCCCATCTGCACTGGAGAGCTGGGTTTGCTCCCAGGAGGCAGAGCTCGGGACGTTTCTAGGCATTCAAGTCATTATTCCGCTGTATAGAAAACCTTAAACCAGACGTGGCGTGCACCTGGGTGCGGAATTGCCACCTGCTCAGAAGTCCTTGGGAACACAGCGCAGCACTGAAATCTGAGAAGTCTGGATGAGCTTCACGGAGCTGCAGGAAAGGAGTTTTGCATTGTCTCTGAATTGGTCATTCTCAGCAACAGACTCATTTACGAGATGGGGGCAATCATAGAAAGCAGTGGCTTTTAAAAAACACTTTAGCTGCCAAAAATCTCATTCCGATTCTCTGGAAGAGTGCTGTCGGACCAAGTGCAATTCCCCAGCCCAGCGCCTCTCTGGAAGTTGTGAAATTGGAGAGTTGCTTTTGTCCAAATGAGTAAACACCACAGAGAGGAGTCAACCGCCTTGTCCTCCGTTGAGCTTGATGGGACCAGACATCCAGGGTTTCTTCCCCTGCTTGTCTCTCTCTCTCTGACATCTCTCTCTCTCTCTTTTTCTCAGCTTTCCTTTTGCTTTTAATAACCAAATAATTCAGCTATGAGGGAGTCCCAGGAAATAGGTTATCTCTCTTTTCTTCCAGAGCAGCCTTAATTACCAGTGGGGACAATTAACAGCAAATGCGCCTTTTATGGACATAATTATGGATTAAGGGTCAGTCACCCTCATTAGCTTACATGTGTTTGTACATTCAACGTGGAGTCAATTTTGGTTTTGGTTTTGGTTTTCTTTTTAACCATCCAGAAAATAGCCATCCCTATGTGTTTTTTTTCGTTGTGTGTGTTTTTTGAGAAATTACCTTTCTGCCACACTGTGATCAAATGGGCCCATCAGCAAAGGTGCCCTAAACAGTAGCAGGTGCCCCGAGGGCCAACAGACAGCTCCTGTGAGTTCCTTCCGCTCCGACTAGGTGGGCACATTCCTTAAGCCTGGCCAGTTGTCCTATCTCTTGGGACCATGACTCTTTAGAAGAAGAACTAATGTAATGATGAAGCAACAGTATCTATTTTTGGGTCAACGGTACCCTGTTATGAGTCTCAACTTCGTGAGTGTCCCATATGTCCCCTGCAAATCCCCCCTTCTTTCAAGTCAGCCAGTTACAGGTTCTGTTGCTTGCAACCACAGAACTACCAGATCATTCACTAAGTCTCATTCCAAAATGGATCTACGCAATGTGGGGAAATAATTAAAAAACATACACAGCAAAAACTACGGAGACAAAATGACACAAAAACACCTAAGTGCTTCAGCCAGGGATGCCGGGGCTGAGATGCCCACGTGGGAGACACGATTGTCCTGAATAGCTTCCAGGGTGTCACAGTTCTGAGAGGAACCACATCAGAGCTTGGAAAAGAGTTGCACAGACCTGCCTTCGGGCAGGGAAGGCCTAGGATGTCTCTAAAATGATTAAAAGAGAAAAAGTCTGAGTGGAATTATGCAACACTCCAATAATAGAATCGGACTCAGTGATATTGGACAAGATGATAAATGGTATTGGATAACATCACCTCTTTTAATATGATCAGGTTTTAGCCAGGTAACATTTAATATTTTCATCTTTCATTAAATATTATAGAATAGTTTTTTTCCCTTGCTTGTTCTGTTTAGGAGAAAAGGGCATTTAAATAATTATGAATCCAAAAGTAACAAGGCCGTTTCTGCTTTGGGGAAGATTTCCAGCCTAGGTGCTTGTACCGATAACTATTGACATGGGCCGTAGATTGGATCTTCCCCTACGTATCAATTCTTCTCATGAATGGAGACAACCAGGCCTTTTCTCCAAGCACACAGTGCAATACAAGATTGTTGGTTTGTTTGTTTTGTATCAATATATAAGGTTTGTTTCATCAGTCTCCATCGGATGTAGCCTTTATGAGCAACTTGCTGTCAAAGCAAGTCATTTAAAATTAATTAATTGATGACTTTTAAAAGTAAGGCCCAGAGGGATGAATTATGTTCCCTCCTGTTCCAATGAGTGTCTGTGAATATTAACAACCTCCTCACACTTCCTATTTTGTTTGAAAATCCATTCAAAATAGATGTTTTTCCCTGCAGACCAAGCACGGATGTTCTATTAATAGGGTCTTAGAAATGGCAACGTGGAATGTGAGGTGCTAGTTCGCACGTTTTGCTTCAGTGTTTAATGTCCAGGTTTTCTTTGCATGTTTTAGGAGTAGGGGTGGCCCTGGGCAGCCTGGAGGTTGAGTGGCAGGCCCCTTCTTTGTGCACCTGACTGGCAATTTCCTTGTGCATCTACTTACTCAACCACATAAAGTTTCCCATTCAGCATCATGGAAGAGAGACCACTACACTAGGGTTGAATGTCCCTGAACCCCTGGCCACTCATGTCAGAGTTAAGATGTTTTTAGAAGTCACTGCTATCTTTCTTTTGAGCCCAGAAGAGTAGGGAAGAAAAGAAGGAAATTAAAAGGCTCCTTCCCTCTGTTCTTTTAGTTGTTAGATTTTTAAATAAAATTGTATTTCAAAAAATGACACACTGTCATGGCAGCCAAATAAAGCTGAGATATACAAAGATAACCGTGAAATTTTTTTTCATTCACATTAAAAAGCAATGCAACCTATCTATCCAGGCCTCACCATTTTATGGCTAAAAAAATCAGGTTGCAATTACTTTACATAACAAAATTATGATTAAAGGAAAAATCACTAGTTTGTTAATAAAAATCAGACTTCCAGGAAGTGTTCAAATTATTCCTGGCAGCCTTCTAAGGGTGCCTCACTTTTGCCCATTTCCGTGTATCAAAAACCTCCTTTCCCAGCTTCCAGTTGACCACACCGGTGCAAGTGCTGCAGGAGGCTCACCATGGCCACTCATGATCTTGAGAACTGCTGTTCATCCCCAGAAGTCATCTCTGGATGCTCCCAGGGCTCTAGTGTGTGGACCCCAGCCCATCCTTAGGTTTTCTTTAGAGACAGGCGAATGGTCCCATTCCCAGCTCTACCTACTCTACCATTTGCCACCTGGTCCCCAAAGAAGCTCACCTTGTGTGACACTAAGTTTCTCTTTCATCTTCTGCATCTAAACCCTCCATCCACAGGTGGCTCAAAATCAACCCCCTAGGAATCAAGTAGGGGACAAATGCAATTCCATTCTATTTTGAATTTCCTCACCACCTTTCCAAGCCCCAAACTCCATCTCCCTATCAAACTCTCCTCCCTCCTTCTCAAGTTCTAAAATAAAACCTCCTGGAAACATACAGCTTTTGTGAACAATCAGTTGGGGAAAAGGCCAGGAAAGGGCTGAGCAAGGACCTGTCCACATTCTCACGGCCTCCTTTCGGCTCAGCCAAACTCTCCCGCATGTCAAGGAAGAGAAACGATCGCCCAAACTGGTGGCATTTCCTCTCTGAAGTTCCCCAGAAAATTATGAGCCAGGGCCCACGACTAACGCTCTCATCTTGGCACTGGCGATGTGTGCGACTCGGTTCAGTGATCTATACACGGGGAAATTAGATTCAGACAAACATAACAACGTGTCCTGGAGTGGAGAGCAGATGCGTAATGTCTCTCATTCGTCCCCACTTTATTTAATAGCCCACACGGGGAGCTTATTTACAACTACAAAACAGCAACACACCAAGCCAGCAATATTTTGAGATGATCTCACTGAATCATCATTATAATAATAATAATTAATTTCTTCTGTGATAAAGTAACATAAAGGAGAGGTAAAGAGGGATCTGAAAGAGAGTTGAAAATGCGCTTTTGTGCTTTTTAGACTGAAATTAAAGTTAAGACAGAGCTTGTAGACATATCCTAAGTGTCTTTACTTCTCTTCTGTGACCCTGTTTTCCATCCATCCATTCATTCATTCATTCATTTATTCATTCACTCAATAACTAACTATTGAATACCTGCCATGTGTCAGGCCCGATGCTGGGTGGGAGGAGCAGTCCAGGGAGCAAGCCAGACAGGCTGTCTAGCTTCATGGAGCTTGGAGTCTAATGGGGGTGGGGAGACAGGCATTCATCAAATAAATCAATCATTACAATCTTTAATACGGGATGCAGAGGGAAGTCGAACTGGGGCCAAGAGAGTAGAAAACAGAGACGATGGATGCAGATCCAGAGACATTTCCTCGAGGAGGAGGCATCTGAGAAGGTGGTATCTGAGGGATGAGTAGGGGTTCACCAGGCTAATAAGAGGAGCCTTCCAAGCGAGAAAGAGACCGCTGGCAGGCCTTCAAAACCCGAGGAAGTGAAATAAAATGTCCTAAAGGATGCAACCTGGGAGGTGAGATGGAGCGAGAGGTGAAGTTGGAGAGGAGAGAAGCAGCTGGGCATTGCAGGGGCCATATCCAAGGTCTGGGATTGTGTCCCATTAGCAGAGAATCCAGTGAAAGTTTTATGTAGATGAGTTTTGTGATCTATTTGCAAGTTAACCATCGCTCCAGCATTCTCTGTGCCAAACATTGTGCAGTCTCTATCCATGGTCTCCTCTTACAAATAAGTAAACAATATTGGAGACATTCAGGGACTTGTCTGAGGCCCCCCACAATGACTTGGCGGAGCCAGTACTCAAGCCCAGGTCTGCCGGACTCCAGAGCACTCACTCTCAGCCATTACACTCTGTTGCCTCTAGAGCTAAGCAGAAGCTCTCCCACTGTTTGCAGCAAGATCTCATTCTAATTCTAATTACCTAATATTCTACTCCTAATAATTACTTTAGGAGAAAAAATTAAATTCTCACCAAATTTGTCAACAACGTCTATGCCAATGGCCATGATTAGAAAAAATAATATCACTCCCTTGCTGCCAAGGGCAATGCTGAGACTTTAGAAATAAAATGCATGAAGACCTTGAGATCTGGAATCTTAGCAATATTAAGATGGGAAATACTTTAGGGAGAAAAGCACCTTACCGGATATTGTACCATTTCAATAGAGTCATGGCATCTCTGCCTGTTGAAAAGCCTTCTGGGTGAGAGTCAGTCGAGGGTCTCACTGTGGTAGGGCTGGCCTGAATCTCCCTTCACACAATTTTTGCACATCCATCAACTGGACTTGAAATCGAGGTGGCTCTGGCTGTACAAGGGAGGTCCCGGCCCTCGAGAACAGAGCTCTGATGTGTGAGCATGGCTATTCCTGTGGAGGGATTCTGAGCAAGGGCTAACCCTTACCTGGACCTGTGCTACCTCAAACTACCCACGTGATTGGAGGCAAGGAATGTTGTGCCTCCAGCTCTGAAAGTGACAGCAGAAACCTGAGTGTAACGCATTTCTGACCACCTTCATCTGTCCTAACTTCACTTAACCAGACGCCTCTTCCTGTAGGAGGGTGATGCTTAGGTGATTCCTGAAGGTGTCACCTTCTTCTAGTGTCTCAGGATGGAAATGATTCAGTTTTAAAACTTACTTTGAAGCAGACCCCACTGCAGTTGGGTGCTTTAAGCACATTTCTATTGTGTGAGATCTTTTTTTTCTTAAGTCCCTTCCTGGCTATGGAAGTCCTGCTATTGACAATGACTTGAGCATTCATAAAACTCTCTTTGAATGTGACTTCTGTCAGACCACAGGGCCCAGGCCCTCTGTGCAGATTTGTCTCATAGTCCTGCATAGTCCCCCAGGAATCTCACCGGGTCCCTTTACTGTGTCTGACAATTAGATGACCTGGCTTTAAACCCAGCTCTGCCGTTTTCAGGCTAAAAGGTCTTGGCGTCTGTTTTCTTTTCTTTTCTTTTTTAACTTTTAAAAAATATATCTTTATTGATTTCAGAAAGAGGAAGGGAGAGGGAGAGAGAGATAGAAACATCAATGATGAGAGAGTCATCGATCAGCTGTCTCCTGCATACACCCTGCTGGGGATCAAGCCCCCAACTCAGGCATGTGCCCTGACCAGAAATTGAACTGCAATCTCCAGGATCCTAGGTCGATGGTCAACCGCTGAGCCACACCAGCTGGGCAGTGTCTGTTTTCTTGTCTCTAAAGTGGGAATAAAAATATCTTGGATGTCATGATATATTTGTATTACCATTTCAAAGTTGTCCTCCCTCCCTCTAAGTCCTTTGCTGTGTTCCTCTCACTAGAGTACCAGGCACGAGTTGCCTTCCCATTTATGTTGGTCTGGGGCATGTGGCTTAATTTGACCAATGAAATGCTAACAGAGTGAGCAGACAGAGGCTTTAGAAATGCTTGTGTGGTTGGAGTCACCTTAATGTGCTCCATCATCACCATGAGAATAATGGTCTCCAGAGAGTCCACTAGCCTCAGGAAGAGACACATGGATCTGATCTCTGTCATCCTTGGCAGCTTTGACCACACAGCCCATGCATAACTACTAAGTGATAATGAAAGCTACCATTTATTGAATAAGTATGTGTTATACACAGTGGCATACAACAGTTTTGCAATCATTTTCATTTGATTCTTGAGGAAACCCAACAGAGAACATTGCCACCTATTTCCAATAAAGAAAACAAGGCTCAGAACTGTTGAGTAACTAGCACTACCCAGCTAGAGAACAGTAGCATTGAGATTCAGTGTCAAGGCCCTGTCTGCGATGACCCCTTTACTACAAGTCCACACCCAGGAACTCTACTCTCATACCTATTTTAGACTCGATGTCTCCTGACGTCTAACCATGGCCATGACTTTGGTCTCTGGTTTTATTTTTCTTTTCTCTGTTACTGAGTATTGGTACCTGACTATTTTACCCCAAAATCAGGAAACTATTTTAGTCTTTGAGGGGTTTATATTTTTATTTATTTAAAAAACTTATTGAGGTGAATTTCACATAACATAAAATTAACTATGTTTAAGTGGACAATTTAGTGGCACATAGTACATTCACACTCTTATGCAACTACCACTTTCATCTAATTCCGAAACATTTTTGTCACCAAAGAAAACCCCATGCCCATTAGGCAGACACTCTCCATTTCCCTCTCCTCATAGCCCGTGGCAACCAACGTATTTTCTGTCTGTATAGATTTGCCTCTTCTGGATGTTTCACATAAACGGAATCATATAATATTGCTTTCTGTGTCTGGCTTCTTTCACTGGGCATAATGTTTTGGGGATCTATTCATGTTGAAGCAGGAGTCAGTGTACCCTCTCTTTTTTATGGCTGAATAATATTCCGTTTTATGGATAGACCACAATTTGTTTGTTTGTTTTTTCATTTGTTGATGGGCATTTGGGTTATCTACCTTGGCTATTATGAATAGTGCAGCTAAGAATCTGTGTGTGCACGACCCCTGTTTCAGTTATTTGGGTTATATCCCTGGGATTGGAATTGTTGGGTCCTATAATAGCACGTTTTATTCTCTGAGGGACTGATGGACCATTATCCACAGCTCCAGCCTTCGATTGGGTTGTCTCTACTATTTGGGTGTTCATGACTCTTGGCTCACATGCCTTTTATACTGTCAAATCGGACAGCATGGATGTATAGAAATGAGAAATGGTTACCAAACTTTGGGCACTGCCAGATGAATGGTTCTGTGTGGTTTTCTGCAGCCACTAGAGGAGATAGGTTGAGGAGGGGGTAGATGGAGTAAAAAGGGGGCCCTTGTCATGCTCAGAGTCTAGGTGATGTGAGAGGGGAGAGGGAGCCATGGTCGGATGACAGTCAGTTAGAGATGCTGGTAGAGTGGGCTTCGTCTGAGGACCCCTGCTCAGTAGTTAGAACTTGCTGCCTCTCCAATTCCATCACCATCGTTCTTTCCTGGACACACCCATTCTTTAATGCCTGTTGACGGGAGACAACCCTGTGGTCTGTTACTGTCACTTGCAAGAATTTGGCTGTCAGGGAAGATGCCAGTGGGCCTTTTAAAAGCCACTGCAAACTTCTATTGCTAACTTGTGACTTGGAGGAACTTTGAGAGAAAGGGTTATAAATAAAGCGCATGCATCAATCTGGGTTTCGCAACAGGAATGCAATTCCACATCGTGGCTAGAGATAAAACATGTCTTGCCGTGCACAGTGAGCTCTTCGCTGTGCTTGCATTTTATTTCCCATCGCAATCTAAGTTATGGCAGATGAAGCTGCTCACGAGGTGTGAGGTTAGGCAGCCCCATGCTAATTCACACTTACACATTGTGGTGTGTTTTTAAAGGTCCAAGTGCTACTTTCTTTGACAATTCAGGCTTGAAGGAAGGGAGAGGGGTTGAAAAGACCCCATGGATCAGGGGTGAGTATGGTCTGACCCTGTAACTAGGCTAAGCCTTTTGAAAGTCATGGCTGAATCATAGATCTCTTTGTGCCTTAAAATGCCTGATAGAGTCAGCCCCATAAAGGGCCTGTGCTAGTATAAATGAGCGTGCTGCTGCTGCTGAGAATTCATAGCCAAAACCCAATGATTCCCCAATAGCCACTCAACGTGTAGACACTTCGCTCAGTACTCTTTCTGTATTATTTGTATTTCATATCCATAATCGTCATAAGAATTCACTACTGCTATTATTTCCATTTTGCAGATGGAAACTGAACATCAGAGGGCAGTAGCCATTTTCGTGGGTAAAGATAGGCCCAGCATTCGGCCCTGAGGATGGTCAGGAGCCTGTGTTCTTTCTTAGCTTCTCCTCCGTGGTCCCTGTCTGCCCACCTCTTACTGCACATGAAGGAATCTGTTGTCTGCCTTCTTCCTAGGATGTATTATTCCTCCCCCTGCCCCTTGCTCTTGAGTTCTTGTATTAATTTCTTAGGATCAGTAGAAGGCATTCTTGTTCCTTTTTTCATTCACTTATTTGTTCATTCATTCACTCATTCATTCATTCATTCATTCATTCATTTGTTCGTTCATTCATTCAACTGTTTACCATTCAGTTAATGTTTTGAATAACTATTAAGTATCAAGCACAGTGCTAGTTGCTGCAGATATAAAGATGGATAACGAAAAATCCCTGCCTGAGGGGACCTGGACAGATAATCAGAGAAATACAGGGCTCTGTGCTGTGGGCTGCAGATGAGAGGATGGCAGGACAGACACTACAGGAAGGAGGCCGCTGGAGGTGCCCCTACCAGACCAGGTCCAGGAGCAGCATCCTGGAAGAGGTGGTTTCTGGTCTGGATCCTGAAGGATAAGGAGCTGACCACATGAATGAAAGTATGGATAAAATGTAGAGTTCTCTTTCATCTGGACTTGCACATCTTGGTCTACACTTTGTATTTTAAAGGAATGGAATGGTTAAGGGGAAGTTTAAGAATGTAAATGGTTGTCTGGCCAACAAGACAGCTACGATAGCACTCACAATAGCACTTTGTTTTAAACACAGAGCCCTGGTTTTTAGTAAATTCTGAATTTCATTTTTTAAGTTAACATGCCAAGCAGATCTCTTCTATTTTGCTTAATAATCATAATGCATAATAAAAGTCTGTAGATTAAATTCATCCTCTTTTGTCAGCACAATACTGAGAAGAGAAATTGATTGGTTCCCTATCAAAGGAAGTTCCTTTTTGGATTCATCATCCACTACCTTGAAATCACCTTTCTTGCATTTACTCTTTGTTTTGCCTTCCTTTAAAAAGTTCACTGAAACATTGTTCTTACCTTTTTCTAAAGAGAACATTTAAAATCTATTAAGATATACATACATACATACATACATACATATATATATATACACATATATATATATATGTATATATATATATTTAGTTTGTAATAACCTTCCAAAAATAATAAGTGTGGGTTGCAAAGAAAAACTGTTAACTGTTCAGAAGTGAAAGAATTAAAATGTGATGCTGGTCTCTTGCTCCCATCTCCTTCCCTGGCAAACATTGTCATCAGTTGTGAGCGTGTCCCAGATCCCAGATCAGAGCTTCTCAACTTCAATTCTGCACTGTTGACATTCTGGGTCAGGTAATCCTTCACTGTGGGGCCCTTGTGTGTATTGTAGGATATTTAAAAGCAAAAATCGATGGAAATGTCTGAAAATCCAGCATTTGGAGGGTGGTTTAGAAAGGGAGAGGAGATGCAATTATCTCAAAAGAGAGTTATAGGCCTACAGCAAGCAGGTTGAGAACAGAAAAGAGACCTTACTTTCTAAACCATCTGTTTTGATAGTGAAAGTCCAAAGACCTACACAAACAAAGCACTTTTGAGTTCCACTTTAGTCTTCCTTTTAAAAACTGAGATTTCATTTCCTAGTTAGTGAGTGTTTACTCACTGTAACACTGCAGAACCCATAAGTCCCGATCAATAGCACAAAGCAAGGAGTGGGCAGGAGACACAGATGGAGGGAGGAAGGCAAGATATTTCATGCAATGAGAACACAACGGGGATCTTGAAGACACTGGCAGCTAATGAACGTGGGGGTGGGGGGGTCCCAGAGTGGGGAGGCAGTTACCCAGGAACTTTGGCCTTCACTCCAGAAGGGGGCATTTAGATTCTTGGGGAGCTCTCTGTTGCAGGTGTAAGTAAAACCTTAGGAGTTGGGCAAATCTGAGTTCAAATCCTGACTGTACCAAGTGGTGCTTAACTTTTGCAATCTGAGTTGCTGCATCAGCGAAAATATTATACCTTCTTTACATTTTGGTAGGCATGCCACATCTTGGACTCACTGCTCACATTTCCCACCGGCAATGTATTTCAACTTGATCTTGTCATTTAATGTCTCCCTATCTCATTTTTCTCTGGGGAGAACAGGAGTCATCTCACCACATCAGATGGTAAAGATTGAGCCACTCAACACATGTAGAGAACTTACAGTTCCTGGCTTATTCATTATTAGCTGATGTTATTATCACTTGAGTAATTCCTATTGGTTTTGGTGAGGCTTAGAGATGTACAAGACCCTAGAAAGATGTGTGACACACTGCAAGCCTTCTCTAAGTGGTTGCCTCTCTCTTCCTCTCTTTCTCCTTTTTTTTAAATCCATTTCTGTGGGGTTTTTTTTTTCAGTCTTCTGTCTCCTTCTTTGCTACAAGCTTGAGAGCTCACGCAAGAGAGAACCAACCCTAAGATCATGCGATTTAGTTTTCTCCCGCTCATTTCTGTTTTAATAATTATCATATTGACTCTGAATTTATTACACTACAAGAACGACTTTATGCAGAATCTCATGAATTTAAACATTCATGTCAGATAAATTAGTTTTAAATTGAATTCCTCGAATGCAATTGAATGTGTTTCCTTAAGATGAATAAGGAATTTTCCAAATAAAATCGAAATCTCTGATGTTCCATTTTTGAGCGGGTGGAAGAAATCTGTGGGGATGTTTGATAAGGTTAAAATGTGATTGCTCTGCAATAGATTAGCCATGCTAAAAACTCACTCTAGTTTGGGGAGGAGGCGGCAGTCTTGAGGCAGTTCGGTAGATAAAATGTGAACATTTCTGCATATGTTTATTAAGTCTCTTAGTTACCTCCAGTTTAACACATTATTATAAGATATAATACCTTTGTAAAGAGAACACTCTTTTTTACATTTTTAATTAATCAATCCCCTTGTTAGCGGTTAATTAAACAAAACACTAGCATCTGCTTTAATCCCATTTTCTCTGAAAGCCCTTCTTTTCAATATGCTCTCCAAAGGGTTCCCAGTGCTGTCCTCCAGAGCAGGCCAAACGCAAATGCTCCCAGGTGAAGAAAGTGAACCCATTAAAGAAGAAATGGGGAGATGTGCTCTGCCCCTTAGCAGGCGCCGAACTATCCCTGGGTGAGAAGTGCTTCTAGGGAAGGCCCAGAAGTTTTTCTCAGCTCATGGAGGCCTCTGTATGGTGACAGATGGTGACTTCCTGAGTATTAACCATCATACTTCAACAGGTGATCTTTTCAAAGCCTGAGTGTGACCCCATCACACCCCTGCTCTCCAGCAATTTCCAAATAAAACCCAAACCTTGTTCCCAGCCCCCAAGGCTCAGAGCGTCCTGCTCCAGATCTGCCCTCCACTGCACATTCCCTGCCGCACCACAGACCCTTGAGAGAGTGAGTGAGAGGCTCTAAGCCATGCAGGTCTCAAGGCCCAGCAGGAAAGGTGAGAAGGTGCACCGGGCATGGGACAGCAGCCAGGAGGAATCTGGCTTAGAGAGGAAAGGCAGTGACTCAGGGATGGGAGGCCAGCTCTGTCCCTTGCTCCTAGCAGAGGCCCTCTTTGTGATTGTCTGGTGAATGGAGGATGATAAGTCCCCAGAAACCAAAGAAATGCTAGATGTGCCAGCTGACACCAAGGGGAAAGCATTTAAAAGGGAGCTGTTGAGCCCCGCCTGCGTGACCCAGGGGTTGCACATCGACCTAGGATCCAGGAGATCAGGGTTCGATTCCCGGTGAGGGCACATGCCTGGGTTTCGGGCTCGATCCCTGGTGGGGGGTGTGCAGGAGGCAGCTGATCAATGACTCTCTCATCATTGATGTTTCTATCTCTCTCTCTCCCTCTCCCTGAAATCAATAGAGACATATTTAAAAATAAATAAATAAATAAATAAATAGGAGTTATTGAGATGTGCTCGGGAAAAATAATAACGTTAAAGAAAGAGAAAGCTGTGAAGTTTCATACATAGAAATTTAATCTACATAAATATATACATAAGGGAGCAAGCAAGAATATATGAAGTAAACTCAGTGTAGTTTTTGTGTGTGTGTTAAAAAAGTATGTGCTATATATGTATGTATATATATGAAGAATGAAGCAAAATATCTATCAATAGTTTGCTTGGACCCAGCCGGGCGTGGCTCAGCGGTTGAGCATCGACCTAGGATCCAGGCGATTGGGGTTTGATTCCTGGTCAGGGCACATGCCCAGGTTGCAGGCTCGATCAATGAGTCTCTCATCATTGATGTTTCTGTCTCTCTCTCTCCTTCTCTTTTCCTCTCTCTGAAATCAATAAAGATATATTAATAGTTTTCTTGGTACATTTTGGCCCATTCATACAGTGAAACACTGTTCGACCATTAAGAAGAATACCATTCATTTGTAGGCCCTGGCAGGTGTGGTTCAGTGGGTTGGGTGTCATCCCATATGCCAAAAGGTTGCCGGTTCAATTCCCAATCTGGGCACATGCCCAGGTTGAAGGCTCGAATCCTGGTGGGGAGCATGCAGGAGGCAGCCAATTGATGTTTCCCTCTCACATCGATGTTTCTCTCTCTCTTTCCCTCTCCCTAAAAATCAATTAAAAATATTTTTTAAAAGATTAATTTGTAGGTACTAGTATGGAAAATTGTTAGTACTATTTACTAAATGAAACCAGATATTCACATGACCATGTCCATAGATGTACCAATTTTGTTAAGTGCGTATAGGCATGAATGTCTAAGAAGAGATAAATGTGCACTGTAAGGGACACAACAGGGAAAGCCTGAAATGATACACAGCTGTTGCTCCTGGTTAATTCCTGGAATTAAGGTTGATATGGGGAACTTTCTCTTTCTTCCCTGTTTATATATGAATTGTAATATATAACAAAGAAGTAAAAATAGATCGATGAAAAGAGTGTCACAGAAATGCTAGGAGGCAGACCTTGGAAACATAGTAAACACAGAAACATCCTCTATGCCAATGGTTCTCCACCTAGACCATTTTGTTCCCTAGGGGACCTTTAAGGAATGTCTGGAGACGTTTTAGTTCGTCACATTGTGGTGTGGGGACAGGTGCTACTGCCACCTAGTGGATGGAGGCCAGGGTGCGGCCAGCATCCTACAGGGCACAGGACAGCCCCATAACAAAGAATGACCCAGGCCACAAGGTCGGCAGTGCAGAGATTGAGAAACCCTGTTCTCGGCTGACTCCCTGCCCTTCCCAGTTCGGTCGCTTTCAGAGGATGAGTTCCTCTGTCGTGATGGCAAGGAGCAGAGGGAGTGATGGAGGTAAACAAATGCCAATACTGCAGAACACCCAGGCCGCTCCCACAGCTGTCAGGATGGCCGCAGCCAGGGGGACCCTGTGAGGCTGTGTGTTGTGGATCCACAGCTACTTCATTTATTTCAGTGTCTAAGAACTTCTCCAAGATGGGTGCTGTATAGACCTTTGATTTATCTAAACCTCTTCCCAGTTCATCTTGCTCTTTGTCTTCTAGTGTAATTTATCTCAAGCTCAGCTCCAAGGTAATGCTGGCAGATCTATACCACTCGGCTCTCATTAAGGTTCACTTAATCTGCTTCTTGTCTTGCACATAATTTCATTAGCATTATTGGGCATCTGGGCACAGTTTAGTCTTACTTCAACCCTTGGCTTAGCTTCATCGAAATAGGATCATATCCTAAGCTCACCCAAGTCTTGTGGTCCAAGATGTAAATATTCAGAAACTTCCTTTCCTTGGTCTCCGCAGGTTCTCTCAGTGCCTTGCTGGGTGATACACATTGTCTAGGTTTTACTGAGCTAACATATTTCAGATCTATTATCTAAACACAAAATAAAAGCACCCTGAAACCTATTTAACCACATAATTGCACCTATACAAACCGTCTAACCAAATGGCTATTATATACTCTTTACTTAGTCTAATACAATTTCCCTATCAATTACATGCATCCAAAATGGGGCGAATGTTTAATATAATTATCTGAGTAACTCAGGGAAATTATTTCTCAGCCAGAGTCCGGGTTGTGCAGGGCGTCCTCAAACGAAAGAATGCGAAGTATTTTTTAATACAAAGATGATCACCTAACTCCTCAGTTGTATTTTTTCCTAATTTCTGCCTCCTTCATTCATCTCTTGGATTTGAAAAAGAGCTGGTTCTTTGGGCAATGTTTTTCTTCCATTGCCATGTCTTTGGGAAAAACGGACAGTGGGAAGAAAAAGACCAGAATTTGGGCTATTTTTATAATCATCCCAGCCACAAATGCCAAGGGAGCATCATTTACTCATGAATCGACTGAGAAAAGCAAAGTCTTACTGCTAAAAGAGAACCCAGCGCTCTCTATAAGAGGGTAGACTAAAATCTCTGCTGTAAAAATGGGAAGATATTGCTAATGGGAGTATACTGAATGGTGTCACTAATTAAATTAGGCACTCTGGAATTAATTGACAGCCTGCACTTAAGACTATAATTGCATGGTAATCAACCATTTGTAGACAAAACAATGCCATTTATTATGTGAGGATAGAACTTTTTCCTGATACTCCAAAGCCAGGGACTCAACTTTGTTTCGAAATTCACCTCCAGGAATGAATACACTGTGTGTGTGTGTGTGTGTGATGTGAGCGACCCACGTGAATAAATAAGCAGGAGCTTCGGAGGGGAGCAACACAGTGGGATTTGCCTTGAAAAGAGCAGTTGCAGACACATGTCATATGTCATTACCGGAGAGTTGGCGACAGTGTTATTCATTATGTGGTTTCAGAGTGTTCTAAATTAGAGAAATGGATTATTGGAAGTGGATGATTTCCCCAGATTGCTACTTAATAGTGACTACGGGGTCTGCATTACTCATATTTGCAATGAAAATGGTGCCAAAACCCAGCAGTGGTTGACGGAAATGAAATGTAAGGCCTACTGGGTATTATCTGGAGATGCTGCTTAATTTTATGCCTCTTGCTTAGTGTAAATGTCCCGGGTCTCAGAGGTTGGGGTGCTGGAGGCAGCTGCAGACGTGAGTGAAGGCTTCCGCGGCGTTTACCTCTTGGTGTCGTCAGGCCTCCTTGCTGCCCTGTGTGCGCGCTGCAGTAATTGCTTCACCAAGTAAACGTACGCTTCTCCATTTGCCCTTTTCCATCACCTGAAAGTATCTACCGTTGCAGCTTTCCAGGACCATTCTTACCTATTTGGAGTTGCTGAGCTTCCCGTCTGAAATGGGCAGCCGGCGGCTATGTTCATTCATTTATTTACTAAATGGTTAGAATCTCAGCTGAGTGCCATGACCTGTACTAGACCCTGATTGTGGGGTGATCAGCAAACTCGTGTCCCTGCACCCTCGGGCTTTCAGTCTCCTGGGGAGACAGATATTAAATATAGAGTTGTATACATCTCTCTTATTCCTACTTACCTCCTTCATGGCATCGCTTATGCTCACTCACTCTGCCCCAGGCATGCCGACCTCCTTTCTTCTGTTTGAATAGTCTGAGGCACCTTGCGTCTCAGAGCTTTTGCCCTTACTCCTGTCTTCCTGGAAGGCCTGTTCCATGGCAGTCTCCTACTCACTCGTCAAGACTTATTTTAACTGTCACCTTCTTTGCCTACCCAGTCTGGAGTGCTACCCCTCCTGGTGGCTCCCCATCAGTCAAGCTAACTATTCCTTTCACTGACCCTGTAAGTCTTATCAGTATCTTGCTTATTGACATATGTGTTGCCTGTCTCTCCCTCTAGAAGGTCTGGGAGGACAAGGGTTTTGTCTTTCTCATGTTTTACCATCAGCACCTGGAATTGAGTGGTTGCTCAATAAACTTTCACTGTTGATGGACACAGCTCCCAACCACGATAAGTGAGATGAAAGGAGAACACCAGGTACTATGGAAAATTACAACAGGAAGACCTAATGTGGTTGGAGGGTGTAGGGTTGTGGGGACACCTCTGTGAAGGCTTGACATTGAAGTTGATGGATTTTCAGGAATAGATAGGAAGACAGGGAAGGAAGGAGTGGTGCAGACAGAGGTAACTATATTCAGGCACAGGCTGAGAATGAAAGGGGGTTGACAAGTTCAGTGAATTGACACATGAGGATATCTGTAGCCCAGGGAGTGAGGGAGGAAACAGTGTGAGAAGGGCCTGGAGAAGTCAACCTTGGAGGCTGCAGGAGAGTTTGGACTTTGGGAAACCATTGGAGGAATTTAAAGGATTAGAGGGACATCACCCTGTAAATATTTTACTAAGATCTCTTCAGCTATTGTGAGCAGACTTGTTCGGGAGAGGAAGAGTAAAAGGATTCCTGGAGCATGCCTGGCACAGAGCAAGTGCCCGGTAACTATCTGTTGTGTAATGACAGTGACTATCTGAATAAATGAATTAATGAGAAGGAAAGATCAGTAGGAAGCATTTAGTTCTTAAAGGAACACTTTCAAAAATTTGAAGTCCTTTGTTTGGGATGACAAGGCAAGGGGAGAATGTTGTCACCCATAACTCCAAACAATATCTAAACTCAAGCATCCTCTTGCCTTGACCTGCAACTATTTGCAAGACATAATTGCATATCACTTAGGCATCCCTGACTCCCAGGGTCATTATGGGTTTTTTTTTCTATCTGCTCTCTGTGGTTTTGTCTTTCTGGAAGCCAAATTTTATGTTGTCAGTTGGCTTCAAAAGCCCAACCTCTCATGTAAAGATGAGTCCATCAGCAAGCACTGTGGACCACCCTCCGCAATATAGTCTGCTGTGGTAGATCCTTTCCTTCCTCTTTCTGAGTTTCACTGTCCAAAGGAAAACTGATGTAGGCCTGGGTTCTTCTGTATTTTATTCTGCATAATCAGGACCAGGAAAGAAGTAGGGCTAGTATGGGTTAAAGTGATATGTTTTAGTAACAAACTCCTAAATCTCAATGGCTTAACACAATTCAAGTTTATGTCTTCTTACCTGTAGCTCAGAATGGGTGTTCCTGATAGATGGACATCTCTCCTCCATGTAGTGATGCAGAGAGCCAGACTCCTCCCATCTGTGTGGCTCTGCCACCTTGGTCACCAAGGAGGCAGGTCATGTGAACTGAGCCTAACGTGATAAGTATTAGCACCTCCACTCACACATCATTGACTAAAAAGCAGTCATGGGGTCACATCTAGCTGCAAGGGAAGCTGGGAAATGCAGCCTTGGGTCTGGAGAAGAGAGCAACATGCTGATGAACAGCTAGCCAAGCTCTGCCACATAACACCCTCCATAGAAATTTGAGATAACTACAGGTTTCTTTTCTACAATGTACAATATTTAATGGCTGAGCTACACTACTTGGTGAAACATTACTGGGGATATCACACATTTTTTTCTCATAAGTCCTGGAAAGCAAGTAGTTGTCCTTCTGTTCTACCTTCCCATTCACTCCTTAGAATCTGTTTTACACACAATGGAATAGTTAAGGATTTCAGCTCTGCAGTTGGATTAAGATACAGAAAGAACACAGCCTTTGAAGTTATGAAATAAAGCATACAGTAACAAAGCAACCGGAACCCCATAGTGTTTTAACCTTGTTTTGTCACATCTCCCAACAAACTCTTGATTTGTTTAAGGATTCTGCTTAGCTTGTTTCAGAGGTATCTTGACTTCTATATCACTTCAAACCTTCCTTCTATGTTAGTTACTCTTGAGGCGTGGTCGGAATGGCACCTCAACACAGGAAACTTTTGTGCCTAGTGAGAGCAGATCATCTCTCAAGAATTGGCTTCAAAGATGTTTCTTCCATGAAGTTATCTCAGACTTTTTTCTGCCCCTGATTTATCCCATGTAGCCTTCTATGATAGCTCATCTTCTACCATTATATAATTCTTTGTTTTTCGGTTTTTTTATTAATAATATAACACTAGTTTGTTGCAGAGTATTTAGCAATTAAAGATTTAAAAATAACCAACACATGACAATCACTTTATTTCACTGTGCACAGCACACATCGCTCATCACGCTGACTCTGTCATTAGATTGAAAGCATGTTGAAGGCAGGGACTGCGTCTCTCTCTTGCCCTTGTCCTGAATCCCCATTGCTGAGCCTGACATGCACGAGACCCTCCATAATAATAGAAGGTTGGAAATTTGACTAGTTACAGATGAGCACTCCTATCTATGCTCTTTTTAGAGTAATCCCAGGATAAAGTAGGGATGAGTTGTACATAATAAATGCCAGTAAGCCTCCACCAAAGCATTACTGAGATTAGAATTCTATAGTTTACAAACAATTCCATTTGAAGTTCTTCATGAAAGTTGGTTTTTTGAGTATAAATAATTGTAAAATCAGGTCAGGCCACAGTAGGTAACATGCACACCATTCATCCCCACGTTCTAACACTTTCAAGTGTATCCCTCACTCCCGTAAGCGTGCTTTAGCTCTCTTCCATGAGGTGTCTCAGGACCCAGGCTGTTTCCATTTTGTAGCTGCACAACCCAGGCTGCATCTGCAGGGGAAGAGAGGGCTGCTCTTGGGTTTCCTGCAGTGGAGGTGACTTCCACTCATAGCAGAAGTCAGAACTAGTCACCTGGCCTCGCCCAGCTGCAAGAGCCTTTTGAGTGACCAGGAATGATAGAGAACTAGTTATGGATGAACAGTAGTAATGCTTACCAAAATAACCACCCGTTATGTGGCACTAATTCATTAGGAGTCAGTATATAAAAATGGTTCAGAGTTTGAGCACTGGACTCAGGCTGCCGGGCTCTGAGACTTTACTGTGAAGCCTTGGGCAAGTCACCCCAACTCTCTAAGCCTCGGTTGCCTCATTGAACATTAACATTGAGAATGATAATAGGTTTAATGAAACAATTTGCAGATCAGTGAACCTGGGCATCGTGCATACTCACTCAATGTTAGCTTTCTTTAAATGTTCATTATTACTTAAAATAATTATCATTATTATAACCCCATTATCACTGTTCGTAATAGTAGTTGTCATAAATATGCTTTTCACCACCAGGCACTCTCAATTAGAGACATGCACGTGTCTATGCCTTGAAAGCGTAAACCAGGGTATTCCACTGTCAGCTTCAGGTGCTGCAATCCAACTCTGAAAATTGCACTGAGAACCCACCGGCCCATAAAGTGTTCATTAGTTCATTATTGAGCACCATG
Organism: Miniopterus schreibersii; assembly: GCF_964146895.1. Lineage (NCBI taxonomy): Eukaryota > Metazoa > Chordata > Mammalia > Chiroptera > Miniopteridae > Miniopterus > Miniopterus schreibersii. The sequence continues at coordinate 14,495,239 of NC_138103.1, forward strand.
TGAGGTAGTGCATTCTCTTTTTTTTAAGAAATAAAGGGGGTGGGGTGTATCCATCATTTTCACTCAGCTGCCTCAGCCTGAAAGTGATGACACCACAGGTCATCATTAACCCCATTGACTCTGTCCCCACAGAAAGGCTGCTGGGGCATTCCAGCTACCATGCAGCAGAACCGTCAACGGACCCAGCGGACACCCTGAAATCTAACATGCATCTGCTGTTTGCCCAACAGCCCTGGGCAAAAAAATAGGTTTCTTTTTTTATGGACAGAAAGGCCAAGAGAAATTTTAATCAGACAGACAGGGAGGGTATCTGAGAACACTGAAATGCCAGCCCTGCTGGTGTTTCCACGATATTGAACTTGTCTTTCTAGGGCCTTTGTAGCTATTTCAATTAGCTGGGAGACACACAGCCTGTGTTTTTGCAGACTCTTCTCTTTTTAATTAAGCCACTGCTCACCAGGATATTAGAAGACACACAATTCTTCTTGTAATATGCAAACTACCGAAGAGAAAAGTAAGCAGTTGGAACATTTGGTTGAAACAAGTGCATGGTTATTTCAACTAATGCAATTATAGTACTATTTTTACTGGATACTCTGGGCATGCCCCTCCCCATCCCAGTCTCTAGGTTTCTGGACCTTCCAATTTTATTATAATATAGATTTGCTTTAATACATCGTGACCACGCTTTCTTTCTTTTTTTCTCTTTTCAAAATTATGTAATATTTGGTATAAACCAAAGAATATGTGTAACAAATCAGAACACTGGGAAATGTGGTAAAAAAAAATCCATGAACCTACCACCCAACTTAAAATTAAAACATGTATTAGTACTTTTGAAATGACCTGTTTGCTCCTGAGTGAGTGTATTTTTCATGAAAATAATATTCCTGTTTTATCAGTTAAGGTGCATCAAAGCACCACAAATCATTGGAAATGCTGATATTAAAAGAAGTATTTCTTTAAAATTAAGCATTGCCAATCTATTAGTCATGTGGGATACATTGGAAGCTAGTCCTAAAAATAAAAAGGTAACCTTAGGGTGTGAGGATCTATACTGCCATCTGTGACATTCATTCATTCATTCACTGATTCATTCCTACAGGTAGGGATTTCTGACTTTATTTTTCCATTTCTTCACTAAATATTGAGCATAACCGCCGCCTTCTTTATCATATGATTAGTATTGTCATTATTCTAATGTTTAATTATAACACTATAATTATCCCATCCTGACCATAATACTGAGATTCTGTTGAGAATTCCTCGAGAGATTAAAAGAGAACATGGGGATTTACTTTACATAATAATTTTGGAAAAGCTGAAATACATTTCATTCATGGGTTCTAGACAGGGACCCACCTGAACCCTCCCGGTTCACAGTGAAAGGGCCAGAAGGCAACGGCCAGGTGTTTGAATTGAGGTCCTGTTTTCCAGGGTTGTTTCCCCTGTTTGCTTACAGGTAAAAACCCTCTTGAAGTCAGCTTGGAATTGTAGAGTCAGTAACTCCATAGCTCGTGACGATTCTCTGAGCTGTCTAACCTCAGGCTAATGAGCAGGTCTTGCCGTGGGCTCCCTCCCCTGCGCGCTGTCCACCCACAGCTCAGGAGCTGATCTCCTCAGAAGCCTCTCAGAAATGCTCGGTTGCTGCTGACTCCTGAGTAGGAAGGAGTCACAGCCCCGGGGAAAGGGTGCGGGGAACGTCAGGCGCCGGGCCTTCCAGGAAGCGGATGGCATCCCACCCGCACCTGCCCGGGAGATGCAGCTTCAGCGTTTCCTTTTCAAGCCAATGAACTTGCCTGTCTTCATGCGAATATTTTTCAAGGACGATTTTTTTCAGCATAAAAAATTACATCTGAATGTCAGCTCTTTGAATAGTTTCAGTTGGGAAATATGGAAGGAGGCTGTAGTTCCAGTAGCATATCTTTTGTATTTTCACAAATAAAAATGTATCATTGTGGGTTTTTTCCCTAAACAGAGAAACAACACATGCATATATTTGCAAAGACAAATACTTCCTGCAAATGTAGAGAAACTATTTTCTCCTTGCTTAATCCAACCACCTGGAGACTGTTCACTGCTTAGGGCAGTTTTGCTGATCTTTTGTGTGTGTGTGAGTGTTTAGAAAAAAATGGATCATACATTTCTATTCTGCCCTTTCAACTTGACAGATATTATAAGCATCTTTCCGTGGTAGCAGGTATGAGTACATCTGCTTTTTTTCAGCGGCTCTGCAGCATTTTATTGCATGGCCATCCCATCATTCATTTAACTGGTCCCTGCTGATGGGCATTCAGGTTGTTTCTAGTTGTTTTGTTTTGTTTTGTTTTGTTGATAACACATTCTAAGCAAATTATTTTCTGAGTGAAATTTTCTGTTAGATTTGGATACCTCTTGGTCTTAAATGGTGGATGAAGTCTTTCTCCTTGCCCTTGTGAACCCTTTGCTAAGTTGAACAGGTGTATCCAGTTTGTCAAGAAAGGGGCTCACGCAGACTGGTTATGGTTGGTCTTGTGGAGCAAGCAGTGGTTAGGAAAACACATGTCCCAGGACTGAAAAAAAGCATTCCATAATTTTGGAGTGACCCACTATTGCTTTCAAATAATAAAGCTTTCCTGGTACCCTCTCTTTTCACAGAGATAAAGTAAAATAGTGAATTTGGGAATGTACCCTTGACTATTCCAGTCTGTGTCGAATAAATAACAGAAGCAGGGTTTGAACTTGAGATTAAAGCTCTCCGGCACTGCTGATTCTACCAACACTGTCATAACCCCTAGGTTTGTCTGCATTGCCTGAGAATAAGGGGGGGGATCACCCACGTTCTCACCTGTCTCATTCAAATCACGACTTATTTGGGTCATGCTGGCTAGGATTCACCATTAACTAGGTATGTACAATTTCTTGTCTGAGCTATTTTCCAATAATCTGTTTACTGGTCTCTCCTCTCTCTCTCTCTCTCTCTCTCTCTCTCTCTCACCCCATCCCCTCCCTTTATCCCTTGTCTAAGCCACCATCGTCTTGCAATGGCCTCTTAACTGGTCTCCCTGACTCCGCTCTTGTCCCTATGACCCACTCTCCTCATGACTTCCGGAGGAATCTTCTTAAGCCATGCACTTCATCAGGTCCCTGTTTGGCTGACAACCCTTCAGTGGTTTCTCACTCTGCCAGGGAAAATTGTCAGAGATCTCACTGCTTCTCCAGCAGGACCCCTGCGCTTCCTCCCTTGTCCCCAGCCCCTCTGCACCCCGGCCTTTCACTGGGTCTCCAAGCCAGGAAATTCTTCAACGTCTTTGTGCATATTTGCTGCCCCTCCTGAAATCGCATGAATGTTTCTTCTCAGTCTCTGTATGTCACCTTCTCAAATAGCCTAACCTAACCCTTCCCATGGACAGTTATGCCCCTCTCTCAGGTGTCACTGATGTCACTCTGAGTTTGTGTCTTGCATTAGTCACATCACAGATGTACTCTGTGCCTTTGATGTTTTCAGCCCATCTCTCCCACTAAAATGCAAGCCCCATGAAGGTAAATGAAGCTCCATGAAGGTAAAGCTTGTATTTTCACGCTTATGTTACACTCATTGCCTAGCCCAGCACCTCCTATACAGTGAGCCCTCAGTAAATATTTGTTGAATGAATAGATGAAAAGAAAGAATAGGATGTGCATGCTTTCTGAGTTTCCATGACAGCTTCACCTCCTATTAGATGAATAGTTCTGATGTACCCAATTCTGTGTTATAAGCAAAGGAGTATATGTCTCAGGTCTGGGCTCCCTTAGCCAGCAAAGGGTGGCCCCCACACAATAAGCTGTGTTGTCTTAAAACTAAGACATGTCCATGGACAAGGGAGCTGCATTGTGTTTCTTGAGAAGCCAGCTGGTCATAATCAGGAAGGGGAAAAATAAGCCCCAGCACACGCAATATGAAACGTGTGACAGTGTGACACAGCAGGTGGGGGAGGACCCAGGGAGCGGTCTGAGAGCCACTGCGATGGGAGATGGGAGCTGTGATGTGGAAATGTTCAAAGACCTTTGCCCCTGTGACTCGCGGATTGGGGGAAAGAGTTGAGCATCCATAGACGTCAAAGAACCAGTAATATTTCATGAACGGTAATGCTCGCCGAGGTCCTCGAGAACAGGGCTGGCCTTACGACATGGTCTGCTATCAAAATTGGGTCCTTTGTTTTTGCTGGGAGGCGGCCAGTTTCTTGTTTTTTATTTTTTCATTGGTAAGTGGCTGCTTTAATAAGCCTGCAGGATCTTAGATGGTGTGCTCGTATGTTCTCATAAAGCCTGGAAAAAATTTACGGAAGGGCTGCCTCTAAATTCTTCCCAGAGGAAAGGGGTGGTGGCTAAAACTTCAAGAGTTGAACTTCTACCATGTGTGTGGGACAAGGAAGCTTTCTATTTTATTATTTTATTTTATTTTATTTTATTTTTCTATTCTACTCTACTCTACTCTACTCTATTCTATTCTATTCTATTCTATTCTATTCTATTCTATTCTATTCTATTCTATTCTATTCTATTCTAATTTTATTTTAGTGGACTTGTAGCCAAAAAGGAGAGGTTCTCAAGTCACACAGCGGTAGAATAGGTTCATTTCTGTCCTCTTGGTAAGTGAGGTGCCTTTTCCCCTGAGCCTAGAACTTGATTTTTTCTTCATGAGCCCCCCACAGGTGGTTCACCCACATCTGCCCTGCAGCTGGTGAACATGATGCCTCAAACCCTCACTCCCAGGATTGTAACATCAGTCACCTGTGGCTGCTTAACAATGACATCATGTCACCACATACAATTAACATGTTTCTCACCGCCCTCTGGGTCGGCGGGGGTCGGCCGTCCAGGCTGGGCTCAGCTGGGCGGCTGTTCTTCACACGGTGGCCCCGCCGCCCGGCTCGTCACTCGGGCTGGCTCCGGCCTGCTCCATGCGAGCCCGTTCCCGAGCCCGCGCTGGGCAGGCAGCCTCTGCAAGTGCCGTCATCTCCACGGTGATGGGACGCCCAGGAGGGTGAGCTGGGGCCCTCCCACTGGGGCCCGTATTTTGTTGACCAAAGCAGGTGACATGGCTCATGCCTAAGTCAAGGTACAGCAGATCCTTTAATAACGTCATTTCATTCGTCTTTGTTTTGTTAAAATATTGAGAGAAAAGAATCAGTTCTTGTCTGGGGCTACTGCATGTGTGGTATCAGCACCTTCTCCCCATTTTGCACAGATTTTCTGTGGGTACCCTGGTTTCCTCTGACATCCCAAAGGTGTGCATGGGGGTGAATTGCACCTCAGTTGTCCCAGTCTGAGAGAGCGTGGCTGTGGGTGCGTGTGGCTCTCCGTGGAAAGGTGTCCTGTGGTGGGTGGGGACCCGCCTTGCAACCTGAGCTCCCGCCACTGGCAACTCTGAACTGGGATGAGCAGGTTGGAAAATAATTGTCTTGCTTATTTTTATTAATCTTTCTCGAATGTGTGGATAGTTCATGCTTAATTCAATGTTTACTATTATTTAAAAGTCTTTATTTAAAAGTTTGGTGATGCTTTGGTGACCAGAAATACGCCTTAGGAACTCAACTCCTGTGGATATCGATTAGCCCGAGGTAAAATTGGTTTCATTATACGTCATTTCACTTAAAGTCAGTTTCCAAGAGCCGAGGGGCGGCGTTAAGTGAGGACATACTGCATAAGGCAGAGCAGTCCCTCTGCCATCCCGGGAGCTGCCACGTGGCGTGGTGGAGGCGGGGGCACGAGGGGAGTGGCGCGCTGGCTGCCACAGCCGAGCCCCGGGAGGCCGATGCGGACGATAGCAGGGGTGCGGCCGCCAGACTCTCCGCAAACTGTGAACGCCTGAGCATCTGTATCCTTGGTTTTGAAACAATCCTGTGTCGCTGTAGCAATGAAACAAAACCGAGTAATACAATTATACCAGAAAAAAGAATGAAGAGGCCAAGTCACTCCCCACAAGACCTAATGCCAAACCAACAGCAGACCGTAGCCTCCGAATGGAGTGGCATACACAGCAGGTGGGGACACCATGGCCAACAGAACTGGGGAGCCCACGACCATCCACGTGGAGCGACCCGCAGCCGCAGCTGTCTGTGACCATGTGGGAAAGTGGGCATCGTGTGGCCGGACCTTCTAATTGGCCCAGAGAAATCTGGCACCTGCATTTTTCAAATGTAAAATTTTCAATTTTTTAATGTTGGTTACCAATACAAAATTTCATAAAAACACTTTGTGTGCCAAAAAAACCCCAAAATACCCAGAACAAAACAAAAAAGACCCCCCCGCCCCAAACACTTCTGTTAACCACACACTGCCAGCAGGCACCAGATTGCCAGCCTACCCTAGGCTGAAGGCAGTGTTTGCTGCTTTCAACCCTTACTGGTCAAATCTAGTTAGATCTCTGATAATAGATGATAGATAGATAGATAGATAGATAGATAGATAGATAGATAGATAGATAGATAGATGATAGATAGATGATAGATAGATAGATAGATAGATAGATAGATGATAGATAGATAGATAGATAGATAGATAGATAGATAGATAGATAGATGATAGATAGATAGATAGATGATAGATAGATAGATAGATAGATAGATAGATAGATAGATAGATAGATGATAGATAGATAGATAGATGATAGATAGATAGATAGATAGATAGATAGATAGATAGATAGATGATAGATGATAGATAGATAGATAGATAGATAGATAGATAGATAGATAGATAGATGATAGATAGATAGATGATAGATAGATAGATAGATAGATAGATAGATAGATAGATAGATGATAGATAGATGATAGATAGATAGATAGATAGATAGATAGATAGATAATAGATAGATAGATAGATGATAGATAGATAGATAGATAGATAGATAGATAGATAGATAGATGATAGATAGAAAGATGATAGATGATAGATAGATGATAGATGATAGATAGATAGATAGATAGATAGATAGATAGATAGATAGATGATAGATAGAAAGATGATAGAGGATAGATAGATGATAGATAGATAGATAGATAGATGATAGATAGATAGATAGATAGATAGATAGATAGATAGATAGATAGATGATAGATAGATAGATAGATAGATAGATAGATAGATGATAGATAGATAGATAGATAGATAGATAGATAGATAGATAGATAGATAGATAGATGATAGAAAGATGATAGATGATAGATAGATAGATAGATAGATAGATAGATAGATAGATAGATGATAGATAGATAGATGATAGATGATAGATAGATAGATAGATAGATAGATAGATAGATAGATAGATAGATAGATAGATAGATAGATAGATAGATGATAGATGATAGATAGATAGATAGATGACAGATAGACTGACTGACTGAAGGAAGGAGGGAGGGAGAGAGGAAGAAGGAAACTCCCCGATAGGAGTAGCATGTGACAAGCTAAGTAACATAGCAAAATAGAAGAGCCTCATAGCCAGTGTTTGAATAGAAAGTTCTAGACCCAGAGAAAGACAGGGTCAGGTGTCTGTGTCAGTGATCATGACCTGGATTCACTGGTCTCATTTCCTTGTGTGTGGAAGGGAACAGAAAATGACAGGACAGCAAAGAAAAGCCAAAGAACGTCTTACCCTGGCTAACTCCACCTTGCCCCACGCACACATTTTAGGCAGCTTGGCTGCTGTGAGACCTTCCCCAGATTCCTCTTTTCTGATTTGGATACAACATCCCCAGAAGATGAAACAAGGGAACCAAAAAATAAGTGCCCAAATATAGTGCTGAGCTTCAACACTGATGAATTATTTTCATCAGTGGCACCTAAAAGTTAGCTCCTGTAGTGCTCGGCTCATTGACAGGAATTATGTTCATTTTTAAGAGAAATATATTCTGACAAAAGAGAAAAAAGCAATATCCTAGTGTTTTATATAGAACTGAGTTGCCTCTCCGCCATAATTAAATGCCCAAATCCCACGAGTCCTTAAAGCTCAATTCAAATGCCATCTCCTCCAAGAAGCCACCCTGATTTCCCCCACTGGAAGCCTTTTCTCCCTCATATCTCTGCCCATGGTTACTTGTTTTTATTCCTGTCCTGTCTCTTCTCTCTGCTTTGCACTGTAATTTGTGTGTATCTAGCTCCCCCATAGAATGAGAAGTTGATTAAGGTTAGACACCTGGGGACTTGATCTTTGAACCTTGAACACACTATTGAACAGGAGTGACAAGTGATAGATTTTTCTCAAATAATTTGGAAAATCCACCCTCCACCTTCCCATACATATACACCTTCTAAACTGGTCTCATAGAAATGGACCCTTACGCATTTAGCTTCTTGGATTTAAAGTGAAATTTTAAGTTCCCTCAGCCTGGATGCCATTTCCCCCATCATTCAGTGGTTCTTCTAATGGTTGTTGAGGTCTTGTTAGATGCCAAAGACTGAGTTGGAGCCTGACAATATCCTATGAATGAAGTAGAATTAATTCCTATCTTGGGCACAAAGGCTACTGTGAAGCTTTAAAAACGTAAACAAACCAATTATCATAGACTTACAAATGGTAACAGGTATGGTGAAAGAAAACAAAGAAAATAAAGACGGGGTGAGTGAAAGGGAAATCTGCTTAGATGAGGTGGTCCTGGAGGGCTTCTCTGAGGAGGTGATGGATAAGCTAAGAGAGAAGGGATGTCAAGAAGCCATTTTTTGATGAAGCGGGTAGGAGGATACTAACAAAAGAAACTATACTTGGCAATTTCCTAAGGAAAAGACCTGGTTTCACAGAGAACCTTAGAGGAGGCCAGGACTAATGAGAGGGAGAGAAGAGGTGAGAGAGGGAGCTGGAAGAGCAAGCACGGCCGGATCAGCGCCCACCTGGCTGCACTGCCCCTCATTGTTGGAGCATCCTCGCTGGCCTCTGCAGAGCCAAACTCTTCATACCAGGCTGTCCATGAGCCTGTCCCTGATGTCACTATTTTACATTATTTCTACCTTCCCTCATTCTCACTGGCATTCTCTACAGCTATGCACAGATAAAAATTCATCTGCTGGCTAAAATTTAAAAAAAAAATAGTGACAACACCAAATGCTGGAAAGGGTTACTCATATTTTGCTGGTGGGAATTCAAAATGGTATAGATATTCTGGAAACCAGTGTTTCATTTTCTGGTAGAAGTAATTGTGCAACCACCATCCATCTTAGCAATTGCGCTCTTGGGCACTTATCTCACAAGATTGAAAACATGTTCAAAGAAAAACCTGTACATAAATCTCCACGGCAGCTTTGTTTGTAATAATGAAAACCAGAAAGAGCCCAGAGGTCCTTCAGTGGGTGACTGGTTAAGTAACCTGTGGTACATCCACACCATGGAGTACTACTCAGCAACAGAAAGGATCACACTATCCATAAGTGCGGCAACTGGGTGGAAGCGTCAAGGAACTATGCTGAGGGAAAGAAGAACCAGTCCCAAAAGGTTACACACTATGTGATTTTGTTTATAGAATATTTTTAAGTGATACAATTATGAAAACGGAGGACAAATGAGTGGTTACCAGGGGTCAGCAATGAGGGGTGTAGAGAAGGGGTAGGGTGTGGTTATAAAAAGGCGACACAGGGCTCCTTGAGTTGATGGGCTGCTCTGTGCTTCACCGTATCAAGGTCACTCTCCTGGCTGTTACATTGTCCAACAGTCCGCAGATGTTACTGTCCGGGCAGTTAGGTTGGGGGTACGTGCTATCTCTGTGTGTGTTCTTTCAACTACATGTGAGTCTACAGTTATCTTAAAATATGAAGCTGAATTGGAAAGCTCCATTTGTATAACAGATGAGTTGTTAGAGATCTTTTAGAATACATTAGGATATTAAATTTTTTAATTGAAATGTCAGTCCCCTCCGCCAGATTGTGAGAGCTTTGACTCCAGAGGCCTCGTCTTAATTGTCTTTGTATCTTCCTCTCAACCATCCCTCTGCTGTCCTGATAAGAAGGGTCTGAGGTCAGCTAGACATGGGCAGGATCTCAGATCCAGTGTCGGGCAATGGGTGCTACAAACGCAGAATGTGATTTGGTAAAGACTGGAACTCAGGGGCCGAAGGGCCAGCGAATTCCCCCCCCACCCACCCACAAATCCACCCCTGCCCTTAGAGGGGAGATGGCAAGGTAAGTGTATTAGTTTCTTACAGCTGCTATAACTAATTAAACTTGAAATTATTCTTTCACAGTTCTGGCGGCCAAACATCTAAAGCCAATGTCACGGGGCTGAAATCAGGTGTCGGCGGTGCTGTGCTTTCTCTGGGGGCCTGGGAGCAAACGGGTCCCTTGCCTTTTCTAGACCCCAGTGGCTGCTGCCCGCAGTCCTTGAATAGTTACCACATGACCCCAGGCTCTGTTCCCAGGGTCACGCTCTCCTCTCCTCTTCTGTGTGTGTCTCTGCCTCTCTTATAAGGACACTTGAGATTGGATGTAGGGCCATCCAGATAATCCAGGATAATCTATCTCAAGATCCTTAACTCAATCACACCTGCAAAGAACCTTTTTTTTCTCATAAAATATCATTTACAGGGCTCAGGGATTAGACCCTAGTATCTGTGGGTGGCTGTTATTCAACCTATTGCCCTAAGTGTGAGGACAACCTTACAGGTAGGGAACAAATTCTTGCATCTTGGGAACTAGCTGCCCAGGTGAGGTGCATATTGGGAGCCAGTTATCCAGGCAAGGTGCATGCGGGGAGCTGTGTCAGTGGATGACATCAAAAGACTACCTGAAAAAGTTGACATCATGTTTAGTTTCTCTCACTGAAGGGAGGGGAACCACTGGTTCCAGCTGGCCTGTTGCCAGGTGACACAGAGGAAGCCACTAGGATCAACCCTCAGACAGCTCTGTCCTTTTCCCCACATTCATCACCTAATGATCATACAAGCTTGGGCAAATTACTTAACCTCTTTGAGCCTCGGATTCTCCTCTTTTGCAAAGGGGTTAAAGCTAATGTCCAACTCTTGGGGCTTTTGTGATCATTAGTGATCACATATATAGATCTTATCACAGCAACTAGCAAATAATACGTACCAAATAATATCAGCTGTACTTGTTATATTATTGTTGATGTTGTTTTGAGGATGATGATAATGGTGATGATGATGTAATTATGCACATTGTAGGCATACCTGAAGAACTGGTTGCATCAGATTGAATTTTAGTCCTAGGAGGGGGTAGTTACTGATATAAGTTCCGTTGCCCTTTCCCTAGACATTGGGCTTCCTGCTTTAAAAGGCACCTAGTTCTGACGGAGGAGGTACCTGCAATATGGTCTTTTGTAGGTACCCTCCCAACCTGCTTGAGAATTTGATGGTGGTGGGTGCTGTCAGGGTTTGGGTTGAGATTGGTTGACCTGGCTGGGTAGCTCAGTTGGTTAGAGAGTTGTCCCATTGTGTCAAGGTTGCAGGTTTGATCCCCAGTCAGGGCACATACAAGAATCAACCAATGAATGCATATATAAGAGGAACAACAAATCAATCTTTCTCTCTCTGAAATCAAAAACTTTTTTAAAAAGAAAGATTGTTTGAGAGGTGTTAGCAAATGTTCCCCTGCCTCCTAGCACTATTTGAAGCAGTTTGATGACATGAATTTGCATGGCCAGTGGCAAATGTTCTCAGCCTACAAGGAGGCTAACTGATGAACCTGTGGCAATTTATCGCCCTGGTTGGATTTGTTTACCAGGAAGCACGGCATTGGGAGGCTGTGTCTCGCTGTGCATGCAGAGGAGCTGCACCCTGACCTTACTTGAAGAAACCGCCATAGGGTAATTCCCTTCCCAATGGATGACTGGCGTTACAATGTGGTGACAAATGATCAGTATGGCAAATGGTTAACACAGGCAGGGCCGGGATCCATTTGATTCATGCAAATCATTAGCTCTTCCCGGGTAGTGGCCTGCATGTCTAGGTAACCTTTATTTTTTCAGACAGTCATCTCCATAATGAGCTATTAGTCTGCAGGCCAGAAAGAAGGGAAGGGAAGACGAAGGAAAGACCTCGGGCAGTGAAGTCTTTGTTCCTTCCAGAAATCCTCATTTGTTTGAAGCCAAATGCGATAATGTTCCCTTTCACAAAACTCCATTGCTCTGTGCTGTAAAAGCAACTCAAAATACAAGGGTCTGACTTTTATTTGTTCCAATAATGGTCTCTGGGTTTTCTTATTCATTTATTTATTTTTATTGTGTTTTTTAATTGATTTTCGAGAGAGAGGGGAGGAGAGAGGAATAGAGAGAAACATCACTCAATTGCCTCCTACACGCCCCCTACTGGGGATTGAGCCTGCAACCTGGGCATGTGCCCTGACTGGGAATCTCACTGGCAACCCTTCAGGGTACAGGATGGTTCTCAGCCAACTGAGCCACACGGGCCAGGGTGGTTTCTGGGTTTTAAACAGAGCATACATTTCATTCTGTTCATGATATTCATATTCAGGGGGTCCCATCAGCAGAAAGACCGACAGATATATACCTTGAGCAGCATTTTCTAGCTGGGGAACATAAGGAAAGAGGAAGACTCGGCATGCCTGTGTTAGGCAGGCATCTGGGGCTACAAACGGCAGTCCCTGTGTGGAGGAAAGGGGTTTCATTATTACAAGGTTTATAGGAGCAAGGAATGTATTATACATACATGGGAAGATCTAGGAAGCCAGGTTGCTGAAGATCCAATGGCTTATCTAGACCTCTGAGTCCACAAGAAATAGAAAATTTAGTGAAGTTAGGACTTCCTCTCGCCTTTTCCTGACTCAGCTTACCTGTTTTTCCCTGGCCACCCACTTCCTTCTTCTGAAACCTCGCATCTCACTTCCCTGTCACCAGGGAGAACTGGCTTCTTCATCCTGGTTCATACGTGACAGAGGGAGCCTGTGATCACTGAGACAGGAGTTTGGTACCAACGCCTGGACTAACCGATGGAGACCAAGGACAGGGCTACACTGCGGTGGGAAGGGGAGCAGCAGCCCCTGGAAAGAGGGAGGGCTGATCCCCAGAGAAGGGAAGGATGCTGTTCAGGCCAAACCACAGACTCCACTGCAATACTGCAGGATCCGTGAAGGCGGGAACCGCACTTGTCTTGTTTAACGTGTGATCCCAGGGGCCCAACACGGAGCCCGGCACAGTGATAAGTGAGCACACTGTGCCTGTGTGCAGGAGGGAGGGAGGGACAGGGAAGGAGGGTGAACTTCTAGTATACGGGTCTGAGACAACCAACCCAAACTCAGCAAGATTTCCAGCAGGCCATCACCCAAGGCAGAAACAAGACTAAGACATCCTTAAGTCAGGAGAGAGATCTCGATGGAGGAGACCAAAGCGATTGGAGTCCTCTGATTGATTAGCTTCAGGGAATTCTGTCCTCTGCTTATAAGGAATATTGAGTCATCAATAAGTTCCCACCCTCCCTCTCTCCTTCCATTCACAAATATGCGTCGGGAGCCAGCTACTGTGCAGGGACCAGGAGCATCTGAATGACCCTTCCTGCCCAGATCTTCTTAGTAGCTGTCTTACTGTTGAGTACGATGACATAGGATTTTATTCCTGGCAGTGTTATTTTGAAATCATCTCGGAATGCTCAGTAACACCGGTGATTGTGGACCGTGCCTCTTAGGGGCACTGTTTGAGGTTAGGACCTGGGTGTGAAATCTTGATCACTGAGGAGAGGACAGTGTCAACACCCATCATTGCCTTTTGTACCCAGGATATAAGGGTCCTGATTGCCCCGTAAAAATAATAAATAGGTAAGACAGGAGAACCCTCCCTCATGGATATTCCTCAAAGGGTGATTCAGATTTGGGGGATGGAAATATTTACATATCCCTGACTCTTCAAGAGGCCGGGCGTGGTCACAAATTCCATTTAAGGAGCAGAGTGATTATCTCAGTAATGTACGACCGTGAAGCAGGTGTCCCATCATCAAAAGCATCACTCACAGCATTAAAGAAAATGTGTTACAGTTTACACTGTAAGCATTTTGATTCTCACTTTATTAATTGACCCACACCTCAGTCTATCAATTTGGATAAGATTAATTCAGCTGCAAAATGGCCCTCAAGAAAGAAAGAAAAAGAAGGAAGGAGGGAAGGGGGAGAGAAAAAATAAATAGAACTTAGGTATCCCCGGGAGTTAGTTTTTTAATAGATCATTGAACTCCTGGTCAGTTGCATTTCTTTGTTGGCTGGTTTCCTTAGTTGTTTTGCTTGTGAGGTGGTTGCTGCAAAAACCCTGACACAGATCTCTGTAGAGTGTTTTTTGTGCGCGTGTGGTCAAGAATTCCATGGTTTTAAAAAAGACTTTCCGATTCTTGTTGACTTGGGACTCTGGCCCCTCTACGTTCAATGTTCCGCCGTATCGGTGGCCCTCCTGGATCTCCAAATATATTCTCATCTTATTTGGGAGAATCCCAAAGAATACCGGAGCACTATTTAAAAAGATGTATTGGCAGCTTCTAAAGAATCACATTACTTTCATTGAATCAGAGACCCTCCGCCCGGGCAGCCTGGGAGAGAGCAAACACCATGTGTGCGGACAGAAAGAGTTAAGCCATTTTTCTATTTACATGGTTTATTTCACAAGTGTCTGACTCATTGGGCATAACCAGCACAGTTAAATTACAAAATTACTATTTGGTCCCTTTTTTATTGACTACAATTCAAGGCTGCTTCAAGCCTCCCAAATTTAATCCCCCTAGCTCTTTGCCAAGAACATTACCTTTTATTTTCAGTGTTAAACTGTGTAAGAGACCCCTAAGGCTACATGGAAAGTTACTCTCTGTGATAGCGGCTAACGGAGTGTGTCAATTGTTCATGATTTCCCATTCTCCTGTAAATTGGGAGAGGCAGGGAGAGCAGTGGAATGCGAATTTTGTTCCGTCAGCACTTTCTTGCCCCAGCTTTAGCCCAAGTGGGGCCTGTTTTGGTAATTAATTATAGTGTGTTTGTAGCTCTTCATTCCCAGTTACCATTTAGCAACCTGTCAAGTCCCCCAGCTAATGAGCCTATCCCAGAGAATCCAAAGCATTTATTTTATTTTTAAGCATCAAGACGATACTGGTTTTTCTTAGGTCAGATGACATGAAGAGGGAGATTCTAAACCAGTTTATGGGAATAAAAAGGAATCTGTTCTCCATTCAAGCATGTTCATGCCAAGAACAGGCCTGCATAGCGCTTTTCTTGGGCTTTTGTCTAACAAATGACAGAAATGCCCCAGTTGCTATTGTAATTATGATTCGGTGCTTGAAGGAAGGACTGGCTCACTCGTAAGTGTCCTTGTCCAAGTGGTAGAAATGTCATACCTGGACTGGGCATCTTATCTCAACCACAGGAGAAACTAGAGTGGGTTCAGGATGCCTGCCTTTTGTTTCTTGTCTCTGTTTTTCGTTTCTTTAACGGCCGGTTGTGGTAGCTCTGTAATTCCTACATAAGAAGGACTTGGACATAGCAAGTTGGGTCCAGGGCAGAGGCGGCAGACATGGTCCTTGTAGCTGCATTTGTCTAACACGCATTCTTATTTCCCTTCGGTTTGTATGGTTAAAACTCAGTGTTCCCCAGGGATCCTTTCATCGACTCCCTATGAGCTTGAGGACACATCAGTTGTCCCTGTCACAAAGGGGAACAAGGACTGTGTGGAATTACATGTCAGGAAAGGGGGTCCGCCTGACCTTCTCTATGGAATGAGGCATATTCAAAACCACAGCGTTTGTTCCATTTTGTTGAAAGCTTGTTACCCTCCTCTTGAGTTGAAAATTTGGGGAACCCGAATGGTAGCACAGCAGCATTCTGCTCCGGTGGTAAGAAGTGGAATCCTCCATTCAACACGTGAAATTCAGCCTCATGGCTATTTCTGAAGCACAGATGTCGCCGCAGTGTCTGTGATTGACAACTCCTGCAGCTTCAAAGCAAGATTCCCTTCTATTAATCAAAAGTAGGTAAGGACACATTCACATAGTGCAGCTCAAGTCACAGGGACGCGCACCCCCGGATGCGCAGGGGTCAGGGGTGAGGCTGGGAGGGTGAAGCAGATCGTTTCCTTAATGCCACCCATGTTGAGGGTTTGTTCTTTAAAACCATGGTGGAAATACAAATTCATTCCTCCAGCTAATGAGAATATGCCAGTTCTTCTTCATAAAAATGCCATCTTCTGAGTATAATTTGTTCTCATTTCACCCATTGATGTGTTACCTGTTATCTTTTTATAATGAAGGGTCAAAGATTCTACACGCAATTCTCTACGTGGCTCCTCAAATAAAGAAATATATTTTATGATTCTTTAGCCCGTCCCTGGGGTTACACTGACCCTAAGATCATAATTTCTTTTCCTTGTTGGCCATCTGTTCACTTGAAAAATTAATAATTTTAAGAGTGGCTGCTCACTCTTTTCAGGTGCACAGACGTGATGCCAATGGACGGGCAAGTTTCTCAAATGTAACACTTTTCTGTGCTGCTTGTAGGAATATGAACTGAGATGAGCCGCTCTTTGTCAGGTATGTCTCAGAAGTCTTCCACTGTGGGGGAAGGTCTCTCTGTGTGGATACCTAACCTCCGGAGTGTTGTCACTTGCTAGATACTAAATGCTGTAACCATTTAATTCAGATTTTTTTAGGCAGCTACAATCTCAGCAGAATGAGAAAGCGTCTTCGAGCCTTGACCTTGGATAATAGCAGACGTGTTAATATGAAGTTATTTTCATTTCCCAAAAGGCATTGTATGAGTATATTTTTCCCTGCCTTTCCTGTTTCTTTTATAGATTCACACTTTTGAGCATTTAGAGCTTACTTTACCTTTAAGTTAGAGAAATGCAGTGGAGAGAAGTGTTATTGATGAGGGCTGATTAAGCAAATTAATGAATTGAGACAGCTGAATAGTAAGTGAGAAGAATTTGAGGAGTGGAATTGGTCTTTGCTCATTGACTGTAAAGTGTATAGGTTGAAACCACAAGGGTACCTGACCAGGGAAAAAGCTCTTTTGCTGAGAAGTGGAGAAAGAATATTTGGAATTGCATATTTTTTCCCCAAGGAATAGCCATGCATGCTGGCTACCAACAGAATTCCTTGCATATATTTTCTTTGCCTCATTTCCTGAGTCATCTGCAATAGCCAAATTAATTCATTGGGCCAATATATTTTGAATTTCCGCCATGTTTCAAACACAAAGTTAGGCACTTTATGCTACTGATAGAAAGATATTACTTTAATATGTCTGATTAGTGAATATTCCTAATTCTAATAAAGCCAAGTGTTGTTTTGCTGGAGTGCTAAATATTCATCTCTGGAAAGCATTTCTTTCATACTCTTCAACCTGGCAAACAGTAAAAGTTAGACAATACCATGTGTTGACAGGGACGTGGGGTCAGCGGGCACTCGGCCATGCGGTATATTGATACAACAGCCTTAAATATCAATTTAGCAACATTATGAAAAGTTGAAGATGCACATACCTTTGACTCAGCCATTTCACCCCAAGAGATGCGTATTGATTTTTCCACTGCGGAAGCAAAATTTTGGAAAAGAACCGTGGACCAAACGAGCATTAATTGGCCATCAGTAGGGAAAGAGAAGATAAGTTGTAGCAAAATTAATTTTTGGAATGCTGTGCTGTAGTGAAAATTAGTATGTCAGACCTCGATGTGTCAATGTGTGTAAATCTCAAAACTATAATGATAAACAG
This sequence comes from Miniopterus schreibersii, assembly GCF_964146895.1. Taxonomy (NCBI): domain Eukaryota; kingdom Metazoa; phylum Chordata; class Mammalia; order Chiroptera; family Miniopteridae; genus Miniopterus; species Miniopterus schreibersii. The sequence goes on from NC_138103.1 coordinate 14,512,897, forward strand.
CCACCAATAGTAATCCAAAGAGGGAGACACTCCATCTGATGTCATTTATGTACCGTTTTTGAGCATGGAAAACTATATGTTCTCTTAGGGTATGTGCACATGGTAAAACAAGAGAGGTATTTGTGAGAACGATAAATACCGAGTTCTGAGGTGCGGCTGCCTTTTGGGGGGATTGGAGGAAAGAGTTGCAACCAGGGAGAGCAGCTGAGAGAGAATCCACCGTATTTGTTATGTTTATGTTGCAAGCTGATATATGGCATTTGCTGTAGCTTTTCCTATATGTTTCCGTGTCTGATATAGTCCTTAAGGATCAAAGAGCACACCTGAAAAGCCATGAGTACAGGGGCTGGTTTTTGAGCGCCAGCCTGCTTTGGATTCAGACGCCCCACTCTCATCACTTCCAGGTCTGCGAAAGGTTTTCTATAAAAGCCAAGCCCATTTCAAGTGCAGTATCTCTGTCAGATTGTTTGGAGCAGATGAGCAAAGGGACCCGGTGCTCTTGGTCTACAAGACAAAGGCTTGGCAAGGGAAGCAGTGTCCTACTGTCTTTGATCGATGTAAACTGCTAATTGAAAGCTATGGCTCTCTTTTCCAAGAGGAATTATTTTCTCACCCTTTCAATTATTGGAATAATTGCTTCCACTCCCCATGTTCCTTTAACTGGACAGATCCGATGTTAGCATCGAAGACTCATTTCAAGCTGAACTACCAAGTTGTTCCACTTAGACCCTCTGTTGGGTCTTTCTGTTGCAATATTTCCGACTCGGCTTCCACCCTCTTCTGTTTTTGGTGTGTGAGATGCAGTCAGATGTGCTTTGGAAGGCCCAGTGTCTTCCAGATCTACAGCTTTGAAAGCACCATCGATTAGAAATACTTGGCGAAACTGTTTTCGGGTGCATGCACTCTCCCTCTCTCCTACCAGGGCCCCCTTTTTTGTCTAGCCTGCACTTTCTCCCTGCCCAGAAATGCCATGAACGTGAACGACTGTTCTCCCAGGCACCAGGGGTGGCTCTGCAGAGGGAGCAGGCTTGGGATGTGCAATGGGAAGGCACATCAGACAAGATCCGTGATGGAGACTGTGGAGTGTGTTGGGCAAACTCAATAAACTCCGGTCAATACTGATGGGAAAAAAGCAGGCAAAACTGATTTCAATGAGAACATGTCAATGAACCGCAGGGGAGGCTCAGAGAGGATGCACTTGACACAAAAAGGTGGTTTTTAATCTCACTTTCAGATTTTCCAGGGCTTGCTGGGTGTGTTGGGTTCAGGGACATAAAATTAAGTGACTACTGAACTTTTGGGCTTAAGAAGCCCCAGGAGCCCTAGGCAGTTATGCTCAGTAGTTAGAGCATTGGCCTGCAGATTAATGGGTCCCGGGTTCGATTCCCGCCAAGGGCACATAACTCGGTTACAGGCTTGATCTCAGGGCGAGTGCAGGAGGTAACCAATCAATGTCTCTCTCTCTCTCTCTCTCCTTCCCTTCCACTCCTCTGAAAAGCAATGAAAAAATAGCCTTGGGTGAGTATTAAAAAAAAAGAACCCCCTGGAAATCTTAGGAAGACACAGATTCTTAGGCCACCCCAGGGATGTTAATTCAGCAGGTCTAAAGTGGGCCCTATAGGTTTTTCTTTCTCTTAAGTCTACAGGGGATGCTGAATCTGCTGTCCATGGAAGCACATCCTGACTAGCAAGGCCCTAGGGTGGGTTTTGATGGAACGGAGGGAGAGAGAATAAAATATCTCTTTCCCTCAGTGCTGTGGGGAGCTCCAATCGCAAAGCTATTAGTGCTTTTGCTAAGAGCCAATTCTCCCCCCACCCCATGTTTGTAAACAAATACTCAACTTTGGGTTTTTCTTTTTTCTTTTCTTTTTTTTTAAAATATATCTTTATTGATTTCAGAGAGAGCAAAGGAGAGGGAGAGAGAGAGAGAGAGAGACAGAAACATCAATGATGAGAGAGTCATTGATCGGCTGCAGCCCGCAACCCGGGCATGTGCCCTGACTGGGAATCAAACCCCGATCGCCTGGGTCCTAGGTCAACGCTCAACTGCTGAGCCACGCCCGGCCGGGCGGGTTTTTCTTTTTGATAATAAATTCAAAACATTAAAGTCAAAGGTTAATCTTCAATTCTACTATCAATCTTGGTCACGAGTCTTATAAGTACTTATAACAACTACTTAAATAATATGTGTTCATTGTAGGCAACATGGAAAATGCAGAAAAACCCAAGAAAAGTCCCTTCTAGCGTTATCGCTGTTTGTACTCAGTGTACACCTTTTTTATCTTTTCTTTGTATCTGCACACAGCCTAACACAGACAGATTTTGTCACATTTATTCCGTACTTAGTGATCTGCTACTATATTTGAGGAACAGTGTTGTTAGCTGTTAGACATACAGTTTATACTATTCTGTAGAAAATACTTTGTGTTTCACCATTTTTTTATTCGACAAGCTATTATGGGCCAGGAGATTAATTATTCTTCCTCACGATGTCGGATGACAATGTCGTTTCCCTCATCCCTTTAATAAAGTCACGCCAACGCCTCGAATCTTACTTACTATCTTAGCACTTTGCCCAAGTGGGTTTGTTGGTGAGCAGTATGGGTTACAATTGTGCTGAGCGTGTTGGGGCCCGATTAAGCTCTGTTTCTTGTGCACACTCCTATTTATTTCTGACAGTTCTCTTGCCTTCTAAGTGACTTCGAGGTTAACACATTATGTGAAAATGCCAACCCCTTTTGCTCTCTTCCAATAATGTCCAAATCAAGCGAAGAATTCATTAAAGGAAAAAAACAACATCAAAACAGAGGGCACAGTGTTGGCTAATATAACATTTTGGGGTAAATATGGAAATAGAAAGATTGAAATAGAAGATAGAAGGCAATATTTTTGTATAAAATAACCCATCTCTTTTTTTTTCTTTCCTGCATCTTTTTCTATACACTATGCATTTTTCTTTATATTTAAAATGGCTTTGCTCAACTTATCTCTGGTGGTTCTCTATGACTTCAGTCTCTTCCCATTATTTTTTAATGTTTCATGAAACGTAAGCCGGCTCCTACCAATTTGCGTCTTGTGGAAGGGGTGGCTGAGGGACTGTCAGTTTTAAGGTGTGATGGAGCAATAGTAAAACACATCAATTGTTGTTGTATAATAGTGGAAAGTTATTGGTGCATCTAAGACGGGGGGGAACATCCGACCCCTACCCATCATCTCCATGTCTTTGGGTTAAACAGAAAGACACGCTGCAAAAAGTATCTTTGATGAAGGACTTTGGTAAAAGCCCGGGGATTTCTAAGTTTGTGACTTTTGTGTGCATAGTGCTCGGCATACATAGCATCGGTGTAAGAAAGCAGGCCCTTAAGGATCGTTAGCTTCATGAAAACATCTAAAGGTTACAGCGTTTTAAACTTACACAGAAATGATAAAACCCTCCCGTTAGAGCCTGTATTATCTGGTCTTTACAAAAATAACTCAATAACTTGCTTTTGCTGCAAGCTTTTGTTTCATGATCGGATTCTAACCAGCAGGAGCAGTTCCAAAGGGAATTTCTCACAGAGCAACCGGGTTTCGGGGTGGAGATGTACCAAATGCACATGTTCTGTGAATTTCCACCCCGGCCTGGCAGGGAAAGGCTGGAAGCTACGTCAGGCTGAGCGAGCCTCTGCTCTCTGGTGGGCAGGGGTGTGGAAAGGGCTCTTCCTGGGATGTCACTGGCTCCTGATCGTGGTTTTGTACAAGGAATAGCCCTCTTGAGGCAGTTACTCGCTTTAGTGATCCTCTTAACTAACCCAGGACTTTTTGCCAGCTGGGAGATTTCCCATTTTTGAGAAACTAATGAGGATTAACAGAAGGGAGGAGATAAAAGGAAAGATTTCCAATATATATTTATCAGTCGCTGTGTGTCAGTTACCCAGGGTGTCATTACCTTTAGATATGCTCAGCACAGCCCTATTTATACCTGTATCCTCGTGTAATTACCAACCTGCCCCCTTTCACTCACGAGTGTCCCCGTTTGGAAAGTAAGATATATGGTGGCTCTGTAACAGCTCTTTTCAGCAAGAGAGTAATACAATATAAAGAGTAAAAATCCAGAACCTTGGGTCAGTCAAATTTGCAATTGAATTCTGATTCCCCAACCTGATTTTTCTGAGAAGCTTTGCAAGTTCTTTAACACTGCTCTATACCTCAATTATTTTATCTGAGAAATGGGAATAACAATAATGTTTTCCCCATTTGGGTGTTGAGAAAATTAAATAAGATAATATGTGTGAAATGCTTTCAAAGTATCTGTTAAAAATTAAGTACCCATTTCTCATTAGCGAATATTAATTCCTATTTTCCCATTAAAGTTTTGCATTGGTATCTGTTGCAGCCTTTAGCACTTTTTTAAAAATTAGAGTTGACATTCAATATGATATCAGCTTCAGGTGGACAGTGTAGCGGTTAGACATTTATATAACTAAGAAAAGATTCCCCCAATTAGTCTATTCTCCATCTGGCACCACCTTTAATCACAGAAACAGAAGTAGCCCCTAACCATTCAGCAGAAGCAGACGCAGGAAGTAGTTTATTAAAATAAGAAGATGCTACAACATCTTATAGCATAAGATGGGACGAGCGTGTTATAGGTATGGGGTCTGTAAAGCGAGTATAAATCCAGGAGCACTCCTGTGAGCCTGGCTGCTGGTCAGTGTTCAGATCAGCAAGGTTGCCAAGGCAAAACAGAGCAAGACTGTATTTCCTGATCTCCAGTTCTTTTTCCTTTCACGTTGAATAATGTTTGGTCTTAGGAAACAGAAGTTAGGTTGGCAAGTGGAGCAGACGGGCACATTTGCCCCGCTTTCTGTGCCTGCCATCAAGGCCATTGATTGAACATCTCCAGGGACCTTTGGTCATAGACGGGATGTTCGTGTGCCTCACAAAAATTCTTCTGTTGACACCCCCAATATGACTGGGAAGGGGGCCTTTGGGATGTAATTAGATTTAGGGGAGCTCTTGAGGGTGCTGACCTGCGATGGAATGAGTGCTATTGTAAGGAGAGGAAGAGAGACCAGAACTCTCCCTCTATGCCGTGTGAAGACACAGCAAGAAGTTGTCCACAAGCCAAAAAGAGGGCTCTTTCTACAATCAAATCTGCTGATATGCGTTGGTCCCTATAAGACATGGTGACTAGCGTGGAGTTTTGGGCACGCAGGGAACTGGGGAACAGAGGAAAGGAGAAAAGGAAACCTCTCATTGGGATCTTTTATCTTCATTCTGGTTTCTTAGGATTCGGGATTTTACCACTCTCAAAACAAATTCTAGAACACACACCCCCCCAAATTTTCAAAACCGTATGAATCTTTATAGGTCCGTTTTGAATCATTAGAACTGGATACAGTGCTGACCAGCACCAGCTGTATGGTACTTAATTCTGGTCGGTTTTGAAGTCACGGGAGCCGACTTCCATCATCTGGCCAGCTGGGCACCAGCCCCTAATGTTAAGGCCCACATAGTAAGGGACAAGCTGAAACATGGCATTTGAAGGCTGTGGGGTTTGGGCAGAGCATTCCAAGTTAACCTTACAAGTTTGAAGATTATTTAATGGATAGTTTACCAATGTTCTTTCTTTTCGGATGATGATACTGGTGATGATGATGATGATGATGGTGATGTTAGGGCTCTTGGACCACCCAGTTCTCTGTTCTCATAGGGTCCTAAGGAATGAGTTCAGGGTCTGGCTGGAATATATTGTTCTGTCCAGAATGTTACAGACAAAGCAGAATTAGCAGCCTGGGAGGCAGTGAAAAAGAGAGTCTGGCATTCCCCCTGGTTGCTTGAAAAGATCAGTGCCTTCTCCCCTGTGGGCACCGCTGAGATTTAGCACTGTTGATATTCCAGTATTCCCCGCCGCTCCCTGGGACTTTCGGATAGCTTCTTTGCATTTTGATCCAGCTAGTCATGCGTCACTCCCGATGCCTTTAAATATCTAGGGTTTTGGTTGACACACATCCAGCTAGCTTTACAACGAGGATTTAAGGGCTTTGTGAGAGTATTTGCCTGGAATAATTGCTAGTGGAGCACATTGGATCACCTTGTATAACTTTTGCAGACTGGTTTTAATTTCAGGTTTGACGGTTCTGTTGTAGCTTTGCAAAGCAATAACACAAAAGTCATAATTTAGATTAGGAGAAACAAAACACATGACGATGGGAATATTATCACCGTACTTTTACAGCACAGTTTAATTATTTGGTTCAGTAATGTTCAATAATTATTTCAACACCAAAATCCCTCCCCACCCCAACCCCTCCACAAACTAAACAACTGTTTCACTACCAGCAACTAATTTATAAAGCAATTTCAGAATCTCACAATGTCTTGTCTCTCTGAGATTTACAGTCACTAATAAAAGGCCCTAACTTTGAAAGGCATGAATTAAAACTCATTACAGAGAGAGTAAAAATTCAGGAATTTTTTTCTACTGGAACATCTATCCTGGGGAGGGGGCGGTCCATATTCTTGTAGACTTGGATATACATTGGCGGAAGCCCAATACCAAGGGCCTAATGGGTACTCATTAAATGTAGAAAAAAAATAAATGAATGAATGCACACATGCATGTAGGCAGATGCTTATGAGTAGACCAGCTGACTTCTTTCTATTTCTCTTTACATTCTTTCTACTGAGACTATGAGGAAACATTTTTCGAAAAACACATCACCCAAATTTTTATTTTGTGCAGTTGAACATGACTCATGACCCTTCTTTCCTCCCATTTTCCACATCCAGTGATCATGTCCAATATTTTGCTCCCATCCTAAAGTTAAGATCAAGTCTAAAAATTCGATCCTGTCCCTCAAGGGACAGCCCCTGCTTACCTTCCCCTGCCCTGTATCCCCACCTCCTATCACGGTCTCACACATGCTCTTTTAGTGTGTGTGTGTGTGTGCGTGTGTGTGTGTGTGTGTGTCTCTCTCTGCAGCATGGGTGTCTCTACAACATCTTTGTACATGTTAATCTCATCGATCTTTAAGATTTTGGGTGTCACTGTTTCTGGGAAGACTTACTAGTTACACACCTGTCCTTGTGCTCTCACAGCCCGTGGGGACGCCTGTCCGAGCACCTGTTTTGTCATTCTATGATTTCCTGATTCCCCCGCTAGAGGGCAAACTCTATGAATGCAGACCATGACACCTTGGTCACCCTTTCAAGGTTAGCACCTAGCGTGGTGGCAAGCACATAATAGGTACTGAATAATTGTTGGGCAAATGAATAAATCACTCCCATCCAGATGAATAGCTTGGGATGATTTTGCTTCATTCCAGTTTTCCCCCTTCTCTTGTCCACCACCCCATCTCTCTCTGTCTCTCTGTCTATCTCTGTCTCTATCTCTATCTCTGTCTCTCTTTCTTTCTCTCTTTTTTTTCTCATTTTCTCTCTCTTTAATAAGATCTTTACTGCAACCACAACTTCTTCACCTATTACCTTTTAACACTTTACTAAATATTCTCTAAAACTCAACTTCGAAAATGAAATATCCCATCTTCTTCAGGACCTAGATTCTGTGCGTTCTCAGGAATCTTCTCGTTCGGAAGGCTGGTTGTCGTTTGTACCCAGAGTGTCCTTCAGGAAGAGAAACGAGCATTTGTTAGAACAAGAAAAGACGCAATCAGTCATCAAGTTCTTGGAATATTCCCGCAACAGCAAGGGCTACAGTAGGTAGAACACCATCACTACGAGCACGCTGAGCCCCCGTGAGCTAGGCCCGGAGCGTGTCTCACACCAGAGTCCTCTGTCTTCAAGGAGTTGAAAGTGTCTCCTCCCCAACTGAGACAGAGCTGAATTCACTTGTTGGATCAAAGTGGTTGAATTCAGTTGGGTCCTTAAAAGAGTTAACAGACCATGAGGAGTCAGAACCTCCGTGTTCCCCGAGAAGAGCGCTATTGAGAAGAAAGCCATGCTTCTCAGTAACCTCGGCGACATCCCACTCTGCTCGGCACCCCAGCTACAGCTGGTTCTGAGCATAATGCCATTGATTTTGAGAGATTTCATAAAGGTAATTAGATACACCAGAGAATCTTCTATATTCTCAGCATTTCAGGGGCTATGCAAAGCCACCCAAACCTCTGACATATGTACCTGGTATCGCAACGTTGAGAAACTTTGAGTGTCTGTGCATTGGGAAAAAATCTATAGCATGAAGAAGGAATCACTCCAAAGGGTGGGATTTTTTTCTTTCTTTTTTATTTATGTAAATAAATGTCTGAACCGTATGTTTAATTTATCCATTAGTTATCTCTGTCCCAAAGCGTAACTGTTTTAACACCTTGAGCTTCCTTACGTTGGGGGGGGAAGAGTGCAAAATCATTAGAAACATGATTATGCTTTAATTTAGGCCTTTTAGTTATGTAAGCAGAATGCAATTAAACAAGAAGTGCTCGCTCTGACTACATATTTCAAAAAGGCTTTCAATTTATCACAGTTTTATGTGTATCTCCTTCAATTGCATGAGGCTTCCTCAAGGCTATGACAGTGAATTATAGCTATGTTCTTGTAATTATTTTCAGTTAAAAAAGAAAAAAAAAAAAACCTCACTGCATAAACTATTGAGTTAAACACATTAAACATCTAGTTTCATTGGGATTCTGTGAGATTTTACACCCACTGTACGATGCTCCCTTAGGTTTACGTAGAAAACGTCTTGGGTGTTATGGCATCGTCACGATCGTTGTCACCATCCTCACTGGCATTTTCAGCATGAAAATAGGGCGAAGACATTATTTTATTTCGCCTTTACTGTGACCCTGCGGTCTTTATTGTCTCCATTTTCCAGATCAGGAAACAGAGGCTTTGCAAAATTTAGTAATTTCCGTAAAGTCACAGAGATAAGAAGTGTATTGTCTAAGGTGGGAAACCAAGAAGACTGACTTCCACATTGTGTGCTATTAATCATAAGGATGATTTCCAGTTGGCCGTGTCATGGGGAGGAGCGGGGAGTGGGTATAAGACCTGGTCAGGGAATTGAAAGAACAGAAATCTAGGCCATAATATCACTATCAATTAATAGTAGGACCCCGGGCAGGTTACTTATAAACACTTAAACAAGTAATGCCTAAAACGCGTGCACACAATGAGGTCTTTGCCATTATGATTGTGTCTGTTGATGGTGGTGATGATATTATCACTATTGCTCTTCGGGAGCCCACACTCTCTCTGACCGCTCTCCAGCTGCCCAAGAGTTCCTCAGAGAAATGCTTATATTTCGATCTCTGCCATGCCCAGGACTTTGACTTCTGTTCAATAAGATGGGTGTCTCTGCAGTTGGAAGTGGTCTTGAGGTGCAGGCTGTATGCATGGCCACTCCATGCGACTCACACAAAGGACGGGCCTGGGAATACTTAGCGTCACCATTCGCCCTGACACCCATCAACGTGGTGCTCTGTCAAGAGCTGTGCTTTAGGTTTATGGCCAAAGTAAACCGTGGTCGAGGAAAACAGCCCTGTTAAGACGTGGCTGCTTTTTAGAAAAGAAGGTCTGAATCAGTCCACATTTGGATGAAAATAATAAAAGCATAAAAATTCTGGTTTTCGATGATCATAAGGTCCCCTGCGTTGATACCCTAAAGGAACACAATCAATCTTAGACTCCTCGCATCCAGCCCTCCTTGGGAATGCTCCTGGAGCCCTCTCCCTGCTTCCTGCTTACTCTATATTCAACGGGCCATGGGTGACTTATTGGCTCTCCCTCCATCAAAGGGAAATAGTATTAACACCATTTGACACCCCCCCCAAATGAGTCTATATTCTGTGCAAAGTTAATCACCTGAAATAAAGTCACTCTTCAGAAATTCAATGGTATCAAAAATAACTGTATTCGTCCTGGTCACTATTTTATCTAAGCACATAGCATGGTACCTGGCACATAGTAGGCGCTTAATAAATATGCATTGGCTAGAAAAATAAATCACTCTTATCAAAATCAGTAGAGTGAAAGGGCTGGGTTTTAGGAGGCATTGTGCCAGGGTAGAAAGACTTCTTGCTTTATTTTTGGTTTATTTCTTTCTCACACCACCTTTCACAGCAAGAGTTCTGCTCCTGAAGCTTGGCTGTTACCGAGAAGGCCATTGGTCTGCCATCTAATCAAGAAAAAACCCATAGTCCCTGCATGCTAATGGGTGCTTTTTTTTCTTATTTATGTGCCCTTTATGACAAAATATGAAATAACCCCACCTCCTAAAACTGACCAAAAGATGGATTTCAGGCCTCAGCAATGAAAGCGGGACTGGAATCCATCACAGTGCGACTGCAAAAGTGCTCTCAACCCACCAAGCGCTGGTACACTGCTCTCACCTTTTCTCAAGTTTCTGAAATATTCATGGTAGGATAATTTGTAGAATAATGAATATAGCTTTCCGGGTGGAGCAACGAATGCACACTATATTTCCGTTAGCATTTCTTATTAAATATTTATATGTATATTCTGTGTTTCTCTCACAACTGGCTACTTACGGATGGTGTTTTAGCACGCACAGTCCAGTTGAGGGGGAAAACAATACCAACCAGCAGCAAGAAAAAAATGAACAAATGAAGAAAGGGGATCTTGTTTCTGCACTGGTTACATTTAGAAAGTGCATTTAACATTTTTAATGCGGTCCATATTTCATAAGTTCCACGTGTTGACGTGTCCTAGAGAAAGATGGATAGCTTGACTTGGAGCTGTGCCTCTATCTGGTTTGATGTGTGCAGCTGGCAGAGCTCATCTTACTTCCCTTTAGCAGAACACAAAAATGTAATTCTCTAATAACTGGCAGAACTGCACCCCCCTCCAGTATGGACTGCGTTATTAAATCACAGAGACAGACAGAGCCGGAGTAGTGGGGAAGCTTGACTTCCACTTGATACAAGACCATAAAATGCCTACTTACTGTAACCAGAAGGGATTGAGAGCAACACTGCTCGGTGCCTGGAATTTGGGACAACTTCCGAATTCCGTGCAATAGAGCCTTGATTGCCTGCAATTATATTCATGCCTTCGCTTACGCACTGCTTTGGCGTTTACAGTGCATTTTCTTGTACGAGGCCACAGTGATATCGTCAGGGCAAAGATTGCTATTCTCTTTCTACAGTGAGAAAATAGAGGTTCCAAGAAGTTACCCAAATGGGGTAAGCATCATTTCCACAGGACTTTAAACAATATAAATTGCTTTCACGTATACAAGCTCATTTGATGGTCTAAGTGGGAAATTAAGCCACCAAACAGTCTTCTTCCAGTCGCCCGAAATACCACTCAGAGAGCACAGGGAGGGGGCTGGCTCCAAACTTAAACAAGCTTTTGACTAAATACTTAAATAGGCTTTTGCAAATGGTACTTGCAACATGTACACAGAGCCTCGACTTAGCAGAGAGCAGCCTGGAGCTGAGTCAGGGGATCAGGGTTGCAGAGAGCTGAGTTGCTTTGCGAAGCATAGAAGAGGAATTTGAGGATATTTTTGCTTGAAAGAGGGGCAGGGAGGGGTACAGGTCATATCAGGGTAGGAGGCAGAGGAGAGAAAATGGTTGAGCAGCATGGCAGTGTGAGCGTGGACACACGTCTAGATGCGGTAATGCCTCACACTGGAGATGCCTGTGTTGCTGCAATGGAAACTTTTCTATTTCTCATACAAAGTGGTGTGTGGTCACCATTAGGGCTCATCACCGTTAAGGCTCATCACCAAATACTCTGCTTCCCCTCCCTGCTGGGAACTCCTTGGGGTTTGGGTGGAGCCCTGTGAGCCAGTTCTGCCCACTGAGCTACAAATGAAAGTGACAAGGGCTGGGGCATTTCATTGTTGATGCAAGACTTTGTGGACATATTTTCCCCCCTCTGGCACGGTGACTAGAAACACAAGAGGACGGCTCTTCCTTCATCCTAGGTCCCTGAGAGACTGTGAGAAGCAAATCCCTCTCTTTCTGTCCCACCCAAATCTTCGGTGGACATGTATGAATGAGAAATGAGGTTCTGTTCTTTCTAAGCTGTTGGAATTTGGGGGTCATTTGTCACCACGGCATAGCTTAGCTCATCCTGACTGATGCCGTCTGCGGTAGGCATGCCGCCCTATGTGAACATTTTGCTTGTGTATTTGTTGCCAAGGTAGCTCGATAACAGCACTAGACACAGAAAATAACAAAAGCAGCGGGGGAGGGGTACGGAAACACAAAGTGCCCGTGAGAATGTAGGGCCCTGACTATCTGATCTGCAGAAATCCTAAGATTTGGACTTTTGACAAACTATAGGATGAGTTTTGACAAATGTGTTCTGGGCTTAAGGGGCAGAGAGACATCAGAAGCTGTTTCGGAAAATTCTTCTAATACATTCCTCAAGTTAGAGAGAAAGGTGGGATCCCCCCCCCCCCATATTACAGATGAGGAAATTTAAATTCAGGCAAAGAAAATGACTTGTGTAATTTCATGCAATTGCTAATAAACAGAACTGAGATTACTAAATTATTTGATCACAGGTTTAGCGGTTTTTCAATCCACTTTGTTAAGAAATTCTCAGAAAGCCAGTAAACTAATAGTCTATGACACAAGCTCTCTCTCCCCCATCCCCACCCTCACCCCTTGCATAATTTCATATAGAAATCATTGAATAAGTGCCTGAACTGTGGATGTATCCCAAGTTGGCCTTCACCTGAGCCGGCCTGACAAATCATTGACAAAACAACTGAAAGAATACGAACACTTTTAATAAGTTTTCTCATAATATGAATTTTTTATTACAGTAGACCCTCTTATCTGTGGTTTCACTTTCCATGGTTTCAGTTACCTGCGGTCAGCTCCAGTCTGAAAATATTAAATGGAAAATTCCAGGAGTAATCAATTCGTGAGTTTTAAATCGCACGTCTTCCTGGAACAGGGTTGGAACATACACGGCACACGCCCTCTCCCCTCCCTGCCTGTGCCTGTGGCAGACGTTGCTAATCAATCAGGGCTGGGCTCACATCTTTCTCAACGCGGTGCTCCAGGCAGACGGCAGATGAGCGCAGCTGGCTCACTAAATAAACCCGTTAGCTCTCCTGAGCTCGGGACAGCAGGGGTCTGAGCTTTAACCTGAGAGATTCTCAAGACTGGAGCTGGAGAGAGAGCGCAATGGAGGGAATCAGCAATCTGCATGGTGGGTGTTCGGTCACTCCCATTTTACAGAACAGGAAACTGAGGCTCGAATACATACCTGCAAAGTCGCATGGCCAGGGTTGCTGCTGGTGGGGTCAGAATTCAGACCCAGGCTCCTGACTGGTCCCTTGACATACCCCCCAAATAAGGAACCTATTAAACATAAAGGAGAAGATTAAAACAGAGTCCCCGGCATCTCTGGTCTGGATTGCTGGGGAAAAATGGTGATGTCAGTCCTCCTGCTTAATATTTCAGCGGCTCCCTGTTCCCTGCAGGATAAAACCTAAATTATTTAGCAGGAAAATCAAAGCTGCTCATGATCCAGGATGCCTCATTAATTCTGTCCCCGGCTACCACTCTCTTCCTGGCCTATTTGGTCCAGCAAAACTAAACGATTTGCAGTCTCCGCTGTCGGGAGGGGAAGGGAGAAAGGGTCTGGCGGGTACGAGGGACCTCAGGGACGAACCACGTGAGCACCCAAGCTCATCCTTGCGTCTGACTCTTGGGAAACCTGACCTGCGGTGCAACTGCAGTTAAATTACTTGACCTCTCTGATTCTCTGTCTTCCCAGCTTGTAGAATAAACTAGAAAGGATGCCCCTCCCTACACTCACAGGGGTATCTGTGCAGATAAAATGAGGTAGTGTACGCAGAGGGCTCAGTCTAGTGCCTGGCAAGTGGTAGGTACCCAGTGGCTGTACCCATAGTAACCATTCAGGTTGGGATATTTGAAGTTCAAGGTAACAGCGAGCACCCACCTAGACACCTCTCCCAGACAGGTGGCATGCTTGGAGGCGCTCATTCTCTGCTTCTCTGCTGCCTGTCAGACTTCATGCCCACCCCCTGCTTTGCCTAAGCACCCTCTTTTTTTCCTGCCTTCCGCCAGCCCCCCCGGGAGCTATGAATTGAACCTGGAAGCCTGAAGCAGATTTCCCCGTTGTTTCAGCCGCCCGTCAAGGCATGGCCATTTCTCAAAGTGCGGGTTCCTAGGGCCGATCTGCAGAGAGCCTAGATGACCCGTCGTCTCCTGCCTGGCTGTATTCATAGATGGCTTCTCTGAGGAACCGTTATTAATGGTGTAATTAATATGAATGGCCACAGTATACATCAAGCGGGTCGTTAAGGCAGAGGTGGGGATGTAGCCATTTATATTAAAGATACATTTTAAGTTCTGAGCCCAAGCCATAGAAAGTGCTTAGGTCAGAAATCTCGCTTTGCTACATGTTGGATTTTTTTTTTTAAGTTGCCTTAGACGTTCTTCTTGCTTAATGCTACACTGTTGGAGCCTCAGGGAATCCGAAGGAGTTAATGAGGTAGATTTTTAATAGAGGCATATAATCAACTAAATCACAGCCTTTAAAGTCACACATTTCAAAGCCCGACTGATTTAATTAATGTGTTCATAGGCATTGGAGAAGTTTTATTTGATTTCACTCGTCTCTCTCCCATAGACACTCATCGGCAAGAATATTTACTTATAATTTGTTGTGTAAAAGGATCTTCCTAAGGCAGCTGCTATATGTAACTACTCAGCTTACCTTGAGGGGAAAATATTGAAATAAAACCCTCGAGCTGTTCTTCTGTGTTGAGAACTCGGAGCTAGATTTCTGTCTTTGTAGTGAGCATTGAAACCTTGCCTCCTACACCCAGGCTGTTCAAATCTGAGATAAAATCGTCTTTTAGGATGATAGAGCCCAAAAGTTTTCTATAGTCCTTCATCGGCGCTGTGAGCTGAAAAAATGTTTAAATAGAGGGGTTTCTTTCCTTTTCGTTTCCTTTCTTTGCTGTTTTCCCTTCTTTTTAGAAATAAGTGTTGTTCTTTGTAGTAGCCAAAATGTTAAATGTTTTTAATAAAAGCCCAGGCTTGAGTTGGAAGGGAACATCTTTACCTTCAGTATAAATGGTGTTGCTGCCAAGCAGATGGGGAGATAGTGAGAATCGGGGAGTCGCGCCCACAGAGGGGGTATTTGTCATGCCGGTGACAAACAGGCCCTCTTAAGCGCACACGGCGGAGGGGCTGGCAGCCACGTCATGCCAGCACCTGCAATGAACCGCGGGGGAAGTGGGGGCCCGGTACTGAGGGGAGCAGCGCTGCCCCCCACGGAAGCTGGAGCAGAGGCTCCCTCTGCCCACGGGGCATGGTTCTTGGCTAGTTGACAATCAGCCGAGCTCCAGATGCCAGAGGCCCAGAGGCAGCGAGGCAGTAAGTTCGGGTCCGGCTCTCCAGACTCCTGACACTGTGACACACTGCTGCTCTGAGCCTTGATTAACCCGAGCTGGGGACCCAGCCGGCTGTTCCAGAGTCGGCTGAGAGCAGATGCTCTGTCCTAGGTCACTGCAGGGAAACACGCGTGTACAGAGCTGGGAAGACAGGGAAACACGCGTGTATAGAGCGGGAAGACAGCAGTTTTTCAGTGGCTACAAAGTGTTAAGCGGCTGCACTGTGCAAGGCACTCTGTTTACTAGGTGGTGTGTGGACATTAGTTCTAAAGAGCAAATATGTTTCATTACCACCACCACCCCCTTTGGGGAGAGATTAAAAAGGAAATGGATGTGCAGATATTTTTATGTACTAAAGGGTGAAATGAAACAGTGATTACAGCCCAGACCTATCTTAGCCTGAACTTTGGTTCTTTCTGTTTCAATAATGACTTTCATTTTTAAAATTACGCGGAGCCCTGGCCAGTGTGGCTCAGCTGCTTGGGCCTTGTCCTGTGCACCAAGGGTTGCTGGTTCAAGTCAGGGCCAGGCACATGCCCGGGTTGCAGGCTCAGTTCCTTGTGGGGGGCGTGCTCATTGATGTTTCTCTCTCTCCCTCTCCCTTTCTTTCTC
The DNA here is from genome assembly GCF_964146895.1 of Miniopterus schreibersii. NCBI lineage: Eukaryota > Metazoa > Chordata > Mammalia > Chiroptera > Miniopteridae > Miniopterus > Miniopterus schreibersii. The sequence goes on from NC_138103.1 coordinate 14,528,864, forward strand.
TAAAAAAAAAGTCAATAAAAACTCTTTTTAAAAAATGAAATGAAATTTAAGCAGCAATACTTCTATTTAATGTGAGATTTCACGGAAACTCTGATATAGAGGCAGATAAAACCAGGACAGCTAAAGCAGAGGGAGAAGCGCCTGAGGAGCTGACTTGGCCTCTTTCTACCCTTCCTGATGTCCAAGGGACCAGAGCCATGACCCCAGCAAACCAGGGCCATGGTTCTCCAAGTGCAATTTCCAGACCAGCAGCATCAGCATCACCTGGGACCTTGATACACCTGCACATTCGCCAACCCCACCCCAACTGAATCAGAAACTGATTCAGAAACTGAATCAATAACTCCAGGATGGGCCCCGGAATCTGTGCGGCAAGTCCCTGAGTGATGCTTGAGGCTTCCTCAAGTGTGAGAACCGCTGACCTAGAGTTTCCCAAACAAATCATGATAACACCTCAGCTCCCTTCTGCCTCTCGGGACCCAAGGTTCATCACGCTGATGCCGATGCTTTCATTGCAAGGCACAGAAGGGGGAATTAGGTCCAGCCTTGCAATTCTTATTTGTAAGAAATTCTAGGGATGGGTCCTATTTACTCAATGCAACATTAGACATCAAGTACTGACATTATTAACCCAGTCATAAAGTAAAACTTATTCCTCTGGATCACTTGCAATTAAGAATTGAAAGACCACATTTATTTGAGAAAAGTGGAAGCTGTTACCTGGACTTCATGCATCAACGATGCTGTTGACTGTCAGTTGAAGTGTCGTAGTCAATAAACTACAGTATGTAAGAAATGAAAACCCCTCGCTTTGGGTTTTTTTAGCCCGTGTGGTCAGGCGTTTGCCAAAGCAAGTTTGTTCCCTTCTAGTCCATTTAAAACCAAACCAGGGAATGGCCTTTTCTTATTCAGGACAGTTTTATCCGATCCCAAGGCTCTGATTGCCACGGGAAGGCTGATGAATGTGCTCCCTTCCTCGAAGTGTCTAAATTGGATTTTCCCTGCAGCTGCCCAGTCACCAGGCCCCGCGCCAGACTCACCGTCTTCCCTTCCATGTCCCCTGTCAGATTCAGCGTCTTCCCTTCCATGTCTGCTGTCTGCTGTCGTTCCCCGGCGCTTGTTCTGTTGCTTTGCTACTGTTTCGCATTCCCTCTCCCATGTTCCAGACGGGGCTACAAAGTAGCTCCTCCTGGAGCGTGAAGTCCCAGTTACCACTGAAGATGTTTCCGAGGGAGGTGGGATGATTAAAGGGGCTCTGGTGGTGGAGGCAAGATGGTACCCTGTCAATTAAGTTGAGAAGTTGACCCTGGTTTTACAGGCTCAGCATGATTTGAAGAGATAAGGTAAGCCTCTGTGAAAAACAAAATTATTTCCTAAACTTTGCAGCACCTATTCTGTTTATTTTTCCAACCCCGGAAACCATTCGTCATGTGTAGTAGATGATTATCTATCTATGTATCTATCTATCATTTATGTATCTATCTGTCCATCTCTACGCACACACATACACACACATTTTTTTGCTTATACTCCTGACAAATCTCCATAGAGGCCTTCAGGAAGTTAGTACATTTGGAGGAATTTTTCCCTTTGCTCTCTCCCGAGAACTATCACTTTCATCCCCAGGTGCAGCCCAGTTTGAGTACTTGGTGGTTCTTTTTTATTTGAGGTAGATGCTCCCCCGTAATTATAAAATGTTCAATGAGACCCTCAAGCTTTGGAGTCATTTCTCTGGAGAACAGGTGTTATTCAGGTTCCCAGAACATTAAGCAGTAACTCTGACATTTTGAACATTGTATTTCTTTACTCGAAAAATAATTAACTTTTGGTAAAACCAATAAAAAGAAATCAAAAGAAAATAAGGAATAACAATACTTTGTAGATGTATGTTTCCTGCAGCTCGGGTCCCGCCCTCTCAACAGGGTTCCCCCGACGGGCATCATAAACCAAAGGGCTGGAGCTGTCGGAAAACTTTTTCATTTTTCTGTAAAAATTCAAACCTGGAGTGGAAAGAGCTTACTGGTGTCAACATTTAGAAAGCAATGTTCTCTTTATATAGTCACTTATTGTCAGGGGTTTCATTTTTGGTTCAGGGGAAAATTAAATTCCCTTGCAATTACACTATCTGTCTGCCCAAGAAATTTTATCTGCGCATTGTTTTTATTTGCTATTTGTCCTCTGGGTGAAATACCGCGGATCTTCAGAGCTGAAAGTGCATTTTAGAGGTCTTCTGGTTCATCCTGCTCTTTCTTGCAGGTCAGTAGTTAAATTATTCCTCACTCAGAAATCTCTTCCATCCTAACACCCAAGGATTCTTCTTAAAAAGTAAAGGGGGAGGGGAAGATAGGGAGGATGCATGGCTGCATTACTCTGTGAGCTTACTCTTTGGTTTAAAAAATCATTTTAGCCTCTGAATTCCTTTCCACGTCAACCACATGGAGCCCCATAAGTAACCTGTCGAGCATTGCCGCTTAGATTGGAGGCGATTCTGCAGAGAAGCGTGTGCACGCTCCAGTTCTGCTGCATTTTTCTTCTCCTAGAGGCAGGTTGGTTATGAGGATATCCCAGTGGGCGAGAATTCCAAAAACCTGAGTTCAAATCCCCAATCCATTACTGGGATATTAGGTAGGTTATTGTATTACTTGAAATCCACGGCTCCTTCTGAGCTCTCTCCCTGCCTGCCTTTCCTTGCAGGGAGTTCTGTCCCCCTACCCCACTCGTGATGGCCTTGGCCATGTGACGTCCTCTGGTCAATGAACTGTGAGTGGAAATGATATATGTTATTGCCAAATGGAAAATTTAAGACTCAGCATATGCCTCACAGGGACCTCTGATCCTTCTGCAGTAAGAACAGTGATGTGTTAGGTAGGGGGGTGCTCTGTCAATACGGGGGCCCAGAGAGAAGAGAGTGTGGGGCAGAGCTGACGACGCCCTGAGATGAACTTGCAGCCAGAAGGAAAGTGGGCATCGGTTGTCAGCCACGCGCTGGGATCCTTTGTTTGTGCAGTGTCGCTTGATCTGTCGTACTTGGTGATGTGTAGTACCTGCGACCTTTACTTGTCCGAGCCCCAAGTGGCGTCTGGGATGTGGGACGACCGGAGGAGGCTAGTCCGCCCCTGCCAGCTCACCCTCACCGCACCATCCCCCGCTGGGTTGCCTTGCGCCTCCTGCCCGCGGAATAAATGCCCGGTGGGCTGTACGGATATTATTTGGGGTAGTCCTCAGCCCTCAAACCCAGCGTTTTCCAGAGCGGAGGGGTGAGGTTGTAGGGGTTCTGTAAGTTTATTTTAGGTCGTCCACAGACAGAGCCGCAGGCGACCTCAGATGGCATCAGGAGAAGGATGTTCCCTTTTCGGTTCTCTTTTCAACACATTTCATGGCATTCAGAACAAACAGAGGCACTTAGAGCCACAGACTTCAGCGAGTAGCAGTAATAACTAGGCTATCGTAAGACTGACGTATATGTACATTTGTGCCGTGGCCTCTTATTGACGCTAGTGGCCACTTTCATGGATTTTTTTAAAAGAATAAATTGCATTTAGTATAAAGAGTGAGATATAGAAAAATATCAAGCACGCGCTCACACAGGTGGCAGGGCCCTGTGGCAGGAGCTGGGAGCCTGGGAGGCGGCGGGGCTGGGGGGGGCTGCTGGCAGCTTCTCTGTGCGGGACAAACTCTGTCCTCACAGCCAGCGTGACCTGTGACCGGGCTCCGGGGATGGGCGCCTGATGGACAGACGTCAGCTGCGGTCATTGTTGAAGCTACGGGTGATTGTAGCAGAGACTTTTCCCATCCAGGGGCCTTTTCCTTCCTCTAGTCTCTGGGCCCACGGGCTGGGGTAGTTTTCCAACATTATTAGCTCGTTCCAAGCCGAGGACAAGCGCAGCGCCCTCATTCCCCGTCACCCTCGGATTTAAACGGTCTCCCCCCCGCCCACCACCCACCCACTCCCTGTTGGGTCCCGGGAGCTCGGGGCCGTGGGCGAGCGTGGGAAGAACCCTGAGGGGACGCGGTGGAGTTTCAATAGGAGGGGGAAGCGGGGGACGGTGAGGCCCAGAAGCCGCCAGCGCGCTCTCGCTTAAACAAGCCTGCACATTGTCCGACTCTCCCGGTTGTCGGTGCCTCTGACCCGCCGAGTCCCAGCTTTCCGAGGACGGCAACTGTGTCGAATTTTCCATTGCGTTCCTGGGTCTCTAAATAAAGGTTTTGTTTGCTGAAGGCATGCCGATGTGTTCCTTCTAGGTGCCAGTGCAGCTATAAAGGACAGACTGGGAGCCAGGAGCTCCGCTGGGTGCTCTCTGTCTCTAAGAACTTGGTGGCACAGCAGCCGAGCGGGATGGGCGATGTTACCTCTAATAAAAAAAAAAAATGGAAGCTCAGGATAATTTATCACCTGGCCAGTTAGAGCGAGATGTAGGGACCAGATTCAGGTGTGTCTGATTTCTGAAACCCCAAACCCACCGGCCTCTCCTACCTGGCACGGTGGCCCCCCCTCATCCACGGTTTCGCGGTTCGCGGTTGTATTTACCCGCGGTTAGCTGTGGTCTGCAAACGAGAAGTGAAAAATTCCAGAAAGAAACAAATCGTATAACTTTCAAACTGTATGCTGTTCTGGGCAGTGTGATGAAATCTCGCACTGTCCCACTCTGTCCCTCTGTCCCTCCCGAGACGTGAACCGTCTTTTCGTCCAGCGTCTCCGGGCTGTGTGAGCTGACGGCCCGTTTGTCACTTAGTAACCTTCTTAGTGATCAGATCAGTTAGAGAGAGAGAGAGACAGAGAGGGAGAGAGGGAACACATTGATGTACTTTTTGTTACAATATATTATTATAATTGTTTCATTTTATTGCTACTTATTGTTAATAAATTAAAGTGTATCATAGGTATGTATGTGCATGAAAAAAAAACAGAGTATGTATAGGGCTCAGTACTATTCATAGTTACAGGCATCCCGCGGGTAAGGGGGACAGCTGCCCTGTATTACCACGCTGGTTATGACAGGGAGAGAAGAGAGACAGAGGGAGATGGCGATAGCCTCCCGAATCCAGCTTTACGTATTAGTCCCTAACTTCTCTCCCTTTGACGGTCCGTTTTTCCACTGTTTCCAGCGTGGCAATGCTCCGAATCGCTGAAGCTCACAGCATCTGTTTCCTGGCTTACTCTCGGCGAGTTTTCACAATTTGTTAATGCGATGTTTTCATTGAACATACTTAACGGTCGCTTTTATTCATCTGAACGCAAAGATAGCGCTGCATGAAGGCGCGATCTGTCTTCAGCCAGCCTCTCAGCACGGTCCTGCTGCCCAAAATAGAGCGGAGGCTCGGCCAGCGCCTGCACAGAGCGCCATGCCGTCGCGGCCACTCCGAGCCTCCAGGGCCGCGGCTGGTCACGCGCACCGTTTGCGCATTGACCCTGCTCACCAGTTCACTGGGGAAGAGTCATCTCCTGTGCTGCGTACTTGGAATTTTCTCCCGTATCTGCGTGAATTTGCTAGGTGGACAAGAGAGAACCCGTTTCTTTATTTCCTTCAAATAAACTGAAATCTTATCCATGACCCTCAGGCATTCTGCTGGTGATTATGGGCTCTCCTGGTGACCCCTCCCATTGCATTTGCATGCAAAATGAATAGCCTTTGGCCAAGTAAAACTCTCAGAGAGCTCCTAAAAGTCTTCCAGTGTTTAATGATAAAATTTTATAATTGGGTGTATTTCAGATATACCAGCCTCTTTGATGGTAAGGGACAGGACCTCTCTAAATATTACTCAATTAAGAGAGAGGTTATTGCCCTGGCTGATGTGGCTCAGTTGCTTGGGTGTTGTTCCTGCACGTAAAAGTCGCCAGTTCAGTTTCCAGTCGGGGCACATGCCCAGGTTTTGGGCTCGGTACCCAGCCGGGGTGTGTACAAAAAGCAACCTATCAGTGTTTCTCTTTCTTCTTTCCCTCTCTCCCTCTCCTTTCCTCTTTCTCTCTAAAAAAAACAACAAAAACCTATTAAAAAGAGAGAGGGAGAGGTTATTATTAGGAGACAGGAACATTATCTTGGACATCCAAAGACTGAGAATGAAGTCCAGTGGGGATTTGATTTGGAAATGGGAATGTCAGAAATGTGCATTCTCAAATCCCAGGCCCTCCCCTGTGTCCCTTCATGTGTGTGTGTGTGTGTGTGTGTGTGTGTGTGTGTGTGGTGTGTGTGCACAGCCCTGCTCGCCTGTGTGATTACCCTCTCAGCGGCTCCTTCCTTTCTGTTTACTCACAGTCGTGTTCCTGGGCCCTGCTCTGGCCTCGAACCCCGTAATCTTGCACCTCATAGCTCACCAAACACTGCTCTCCCAGTTCCCCTTCGCAGAATCTCACCTCTGCAGAATGACTTGCCTTTGATTGAGCTATAGGACCCTTTTTCACCACGTGTGGCCAGGGGGGTGGGTTAAAAGAAATGGACATGCTCCCAGGAAAGCCAACACTGTTGAAGAAACACAGCTTTTCCCAGAAGAATATGACAGGAAGCTGTTTTTTTGTTTTAAGTTGTTTATTTGGGGATAAGAAGTGTCACAGAGGTCAAATGTATACAGGTCAAGGAAAAGTGTTATCAAGTCATTAAAGCACAAGATAATAAAGAAGTCTTTGCGTATCCCTGTACCCCACCCTTTCAGAAGTTACCCGATTCACTGGACTATCTTTCCTGCAAACCCCAACTCCCGTAGCTGTGCGAGGTAGAGGTCCCCTGTAAATATTAACAGCCAGGGAACTACGCTGAGCTCACAGAACAGACCCCCAAACCAGATCAAGCCCATGAAGCCCAAAGTCAGTTTTGGCCACCGAATCCCAGACTCCTCCTCTCAGATTTTAATACAAAGTTTAAAAAGAATAGACTAGGCTTGGTCTTCCAATACAGCATTGGCCTGAGACGATCAGCCCTGCATTCTGTTAATGTGAAAACTAAAATTCATTTTCAATTATATTTCTAATGAATTAAGAGATTTCAGTTTAGCATACTAACCAACATGAGTGCATCCTCTGGTGGGAATTTTTTTTTTTTTGTTACTTAAAAATCACAATCACTGCAAAAAGTATATGTAATACTGTAGGACCAATGGCACAGACTGCACTGGGGAATATTTTAGATAGTCTGATAGGGCCATCTAAGGCAGACAGAGAGAGAGAACTGGCCCAGGGAATGGCTTTAGAGAGAGTATAGTAACTGACCAAGAGTCGTGATACATTCTAATATCCAAACACAGCTTTTGATATGGTTTTTCTCTTTGAGGATAATACTGGATGGATGGATGGATGGATGGATGGATGGATGGATGGATGGATGGATGGATACATGCATATATACATGATTGATAAAAACAGATATACACACGTATATGTATATGTACACACACACACATATATCATCTTTATCTCTTCTAGCTCCTCAATCTTATCTATCTCCTTCTCTCTCTTCCTCTTCTAAAGTAACCTTTCCACTCTCCATTTCTGTATTTTCTGTCTCAGCCAGCACTGGTCATCTCAACACAATTTTACAATATGTCTCAGTTTCTAGGAGGCAGTTTGACGTGTATTTCCAGGTTACCTGTCCAGGAGGGAGGCTGCTCCTGTAAAGAGCATTGCAGTCCTCTTGATATGCTCCAGGGGGCGCTGTGCTTGGCGTGACTTTGAGAGCCAACCTCGTGAGCTGGTGGAGCAGAGGTGGTGGCTCCCCCTCCAGCTCTGAGAGCCCCTTCCTGGACCTATGTCTGTGTCTTCTCTTATCTTGAGCCTAGAAACCTACCTCATATTTCTGCTCACACCCTTCTGTTCATGCCAACGAGAGGTAAGCCCAAAGCACGCCCCAAGACAAAAAGCATTTCTGGAATCCAATTCCAAAGACGGACCTTATTTAGCTCCTGAATGCAATTTTATGAAACTTTAAACTGACACCCTAATACCATTAAAATATTTATGAATTAACTAAATCTTTTTTGTAAAAAAAAAATGAAAAGGCAGTTACAATCAGATTGCATCCGTTTAGATGCAACTCCCCTGACTTCATTTTTTAGTATCCTTAAAAGCCATTTTCCCTGTGTGTTTGTAATTTTATTTTGTTTATCAGTGAAGGTAGTAGACCAGAATAAGAAGTGTCAGGTTTAATTCTCTGCTGCAGTTCTCAAAATAGATGTTTCATAAGTAACATGTGGCTCGCTCAGCTGAAATTAAATGTCTCAGTGTTTCCAAATGTTTTCCCCGTCTAGAATTTGCAACATACACCCTTTCCCAACGATCAAAGACTCTGAAAATTACCACTTAAAAATGTCACCCTGTTTCAGACCGTTCACCAGCTTTAAATGCTGGCTCTAGATAAAATTAAAACAACAACAACAATAACAACAAACCCTAGAAGAATCCAGTGCCATAAAAACAAAACAAAAACCACCTCTTTCTCTCACCCATGAGGGTTCAGTTCGGGGAGGCCCATGTCAGAGACCACGGTGCACATTGGTGAAGCCAGCTACTCACATGACACTCTAGGAACCAAAGACGAGTCAGAGCCTCAGGGGTTGTACATCCTGCTGGCTCCTAATTCCCAGGATCCCCCGGTAGGTTTACAGAAAACACAGAACCCGGCTGCCTTCTCCAAAGACCTGCTGTAGTAGCTGTGGGGGGATTCGGGGGACAGAGGAGGCCCCCTGCCTGCCCTGTCCCCTGCCCCCACCAAGAGCTGTACAAATGTCCACTTCCCTGCTGGACAGACGACGGTGCAGGATGCAGGGCGCTCGTGCCCCAGGGGCTGCCACAGGCAGCCGGTGAGGTCGGTAAGGGGAGAATCTACCCTCGGGAAGCTTAGAGGAGGAGGAGGAGGAGGAAGGGGAAGAGGAAGGGGAGGAAGAGGAAGGGGAGGAGGAAGAGGAGGAGGAAGAAGAGAAAGGAGGAAGAAGAGGAAGGAGGAGGAGGAGGAGGCAGAGGAAGAGGAGGAGGAAGAAGAGGAAGGAGGAGGAGGAAGAGGAGGAGGCAGAGGAAGAGGAAGAAGAAGGGGAAGGGGAAGAGGAAGAAGAAGAAGAGGAGGAGGAGGAAGAGGAAGAGGAGGAAGAAAGGGAAGGGGAAGAGGAAGGGGAAGAGGAAGAAGAGGAGGAAGGGGAAGGGGAAGAGGAAGGAGAAGGGGAAGAAGAGGAAGAGGAGGAGGAGGAAGAGGAAGAGGAGGAAGAAGGGGAAGGGGGAGAGGAAGAGGAGGAGGAAGAAGAGGAAGAGGAGGAAGAAGGGGAAGGGGAAGAAGAAGGGGAAGAGGCAGAAGAGGAGGAGGAAGAGGAAGAGGATGATGATGAGGAAGTGGAGGAGGAGGAAGAGGAGGAGGAAGAGGAGGGGGAGGAAGAGGAGGAGGAGGAGGAGGAGGAGGGGGAAGCCTGACTCTGGAAACCCAGGGATGGGTGTCTGGTCTGTGAAACGGGACCGCCCAGGGCTCACTCCCCAGGTGACTAGGGACAGAGCTGGGACTCAGCGAGGTCGCAGCCGCTTAGGGAGGGACAGGATGCCTAGTGCAGCCAGGGCAGGAGCGAAGAGAAGGGCATGGGGTTCGGCCAGAGCTCCCAAAGCACCTTCAGTGGGAGGAAGTGAAGCAAGGGCGCCACCGCTCCGAGGGCCCTGGCACCCACCCCAGGGAGTCACCGCGGGAACTGGCCGCAGCCCAGAGGGGGGGCCCCGAGATCCGAGCCCCGAGTTTCCTGCAGGTGCTCGCTGAGCGCCGACAGCACCCTAGGAAGGGAGAGCAGGGTGCAAGCTACCCCTATTTGCACATAAGGGAACTAGAGCTGAAAAGTAAGTTGCCCACCCTTCACACAACTTGTAAAAAGTAAAAGTGGAAGTGGGAACCCAGGTTGGCTGTTTCCAAAGCCCACTTCTCACCCACTAAGCTACAGTGGAAAACGTCTGTATGGATGGGGCCAGGTCCCTAAGACTGAAACAGGATGTGTTTTCCCACTGAGGGAAGAAAATGACCACGACCCTAATATAGGTCACCCAGCCCCACAGGGCCCGGGCTTATTTTCCTCCTGCAGCCTCTCTCCATGTCTCAGACCCCCTGGGGCCCCTGCACACATCCCCCCCACTACACGTCTGCCCAAGTCAGATCCCCTTGTTACATGTCCCTGCAGGCCCACGCCCCTCCCTTTGTAGCATTTAACACAGTTACAGTTTTATATGGGTGGTGTAATTTTAAAAATTCATTTCTGTAACCTGCTTAACTACAAGTTGGACATGAACAAGGGAACATGTCTGCTATTGTGTCTGTGTTGTCTCCTCAATGCTTATTTCATGCCTGATACTTAGTAGCTATTCAAGAAAAGCCAGTTGAATGAATAAATCCTATGCAGTGCCCAAGACCCGCCACCTTGTTGCCAAGTCACACACAGTCATTGAGATTGCAGCCAATGCCATTAAGAACGTTCACAGCCCGTTATGGAGTTTGATCCATTGGTATCCAGCCCTGGATCCAGATGTGCTCAATGACCCCAATTAAGCTGCCATCTGTCCCCTCCCTCTTGACCTCTCAGACTGTTGCTTCTGTTTGGAGGTGGGGGGGGGGGGTCTCGAGGGAGGGGAGATGAAAGCTGGAGAATGCAAGGCTATTGCCTACACCCCAGCCCCCAAAGTTTCATCTTACTGGATATGTGACTGTGGTAGGAAGCATTTGGAATCAGCCCTGTCAATTATTTAAAACTCATAATTCAGTCTGTATTAAAGATTTATTGCAACAAACTGAAAAGGAAAGTACAGGCACAACGGAAACAGGACACGGGTGCTGCCGTCAAGGTCACACAGTATAAACGGCTCATGTCAATGGGAGTAACAAAGAGAAATAGACTATTTAAGAAAACAACACGAATTCCTGAGATTATTCAGCTGTGTGTGTATGTGTGCGTGTGCACCCCTGTGTGTGAATTTTTGGGTCTCTTTGCTTTCCTTTTTCTATTTGTCAGCAAGCATAGTCTCCTGTCCTGGGCCCTGACTTCCTCTCGGTTCAGAATTGTCACCAAGACTGGATACATTGCAATGTTTCCGCCTCCAACCCGCAGCCCTTGTCTACTTCTTGCAACGCCATCCGGGGGGCAAAGAGCTTGTAGGCAGAGACGCTAGGGTGGAAATCCTGGCTCCCTCTGTGACTGGCTATGAGACCTCGGGCACAAGTGTTGGACACTGTGAGCTTCATTTTCCCAATCTGTAAAATGGGAAAAATAAAAATACCTACCTTACTGAGCATTGCATGGAAGTATATGCACAAATTGCCTAACATGTGGGTGTTCAAATCATGATTGTTTCATTTTGTGCTACTCTAGTACAAGAGGCCTACTGTTCCCCTCAACTTGTATACGGATATATGGCGTTTCACTGATCTATTTTAAGTATATAAACCCGTTCATTGCAGTAGGAACCAAAGTCAGGCACTAACATCTTGTAAGTAAATGACGCTGGCATCCAGATGGGAAGTTAGCAATAGGAGAGATTTACTTTCCCTCGTTCTGGCCCCAGGCATTTGAATTAAAATCTTAATAGCTGGGTGAACTTGGGTGAGGTTATTTAACTTCTCTGTGCCTCCATTTCCTTATATACCAAATGAGATGTGCGTGTTACCAACTTCTCAGGGTTGTTGCTGAGATTAAATCAGCGAATACTCATAAAATGATTAAAATAGTCCCTGGTACCTAGAAGGTGGATAGGAGCTAGTTATTATTTTGTTATTATTGTTGATGTTGTAGTTGATAATTGTAACAAGACCTGTGTCCTGAATTGGAACATAGTGAATAATTCACTTGCTGGGGAAACAGGTTCAGATATTTCATTATCAGGTGTATACTCAAGTTGTCTACTTCTCACCAGCTCCTCCAGCAATACCCCAGTCCAGACTGTCATCATCTCCCACCCGAACTCTCACAAAATCATGTAAGATCTTTCAGTAGCCATTCTGAACCCCTTTTCATCCTGCAGCCATTCGGGAGAGGGATTTTTTTTTTTTTTAATTAACCTTTAAAACAATATGTATCTTTATTGCTTTCAGAGAGAAGAAGGGAGAGGGAGAGAAAGAGAGAAACATCAATAATGCGAGAGTCATTGATCGGCTGCCTCCTGCACACCCCTCACTGGGGATCCAGCCCGCGACCCGGGCCTGTGCCGTGACCGGGAATCAAATCTCAATCTCTTGGATCCTAGGTCGATGCTCAACTACTGAGCCACGCCAGCCTGGCTGGAGAGGGAGCTTTTCAAACACAAATTGGGTCATGTTGCAACTACCTGCCCTCTCACGTGAAGCCGTTCATTGATTTCCCATGCTCTTAAGACGAAAGCCAATTCCTCTGCATGGCCCCTCACGGCCTGGCCTCTGCCCATCTCTGCACACTCATCTGTTGCTCTCTGCTGCTCGGATTTTTGAGCCACTTTGGTCTTCTTCCAGTTCTACCAATGTGCTAAGCGTCACAGCACACGCTGTTCCCTCTGCCTGGAATGCACCCCTCTCGTTATTTCACCTGGCCAACAGTGCCGTTCATCCTTCAGGCCTCAGAATCAGCATCACTTTCCCCACGGCAGCTTTCCTATCTGTTGTGTAAACTGGGATCCTCGGTCTAATCTCTTATAAGACCCTCTCCTCTCCCTTCACAGCACATGGTGCAGTTCATAATTAGCCACTCGTGTTATTGTCAAGTATCTGCTTTCCTCTCCAGCACGTGAGCTGCAGGAGACAGTGTCCCGTTCACTGCTGTGCCCCGAGTGTCTTGCACATGATAGGTGCTAGGGAAGTAGTTGCCTGTTGCCTGAATGCAGTCTAGAAGGTTCTCATAAGGTTCGCTAGAACCAGGAAGAATTCTTGGCATCCCTCCCATCTTCCTACGTCATGTGGAGCTGGGTGTTGTGTTCCTAGCACGGCCACTGTACACTTCTAAGTTGAGCTCATCACCTTGAATTAAAAAGCATCTATTGACAGGCTTCGTGTTTCCATAAGACTGTCTAGTTCGTTTCTCCCATCCCAGTGTCTAACAGGTAGTCAATACCTGCGTACAGAGGAAGCAGAAAGGAAGGAAGGGAGAGGGAGAGATCAACCGACTTACCAAGTGTAGTCACTTCTTGGCCTCTCGTAGCTAAATCCATCTCTCAGCCTGGGTGCCCCCCTGGCGAGGGCAGGGTCCCAAGTCCAGGGACTAAGCAGGACATCCCTGCTGTGGTTGGAGAGGACCATAACCAGAGCCCAAGCAGGTAGATGGTGCCCAGTGTGGGCTGACCCTGAGACCATAATCCCTGACCCAAGTTCCTATCCACGTAAGAAAGTCCAGGTAAGGCTCTTGCTCACGTAACGGATGCTCAACACCTCAATTAAGCTGTGAGAGGCAAAGGGGGGAAGTATACATTTTTGCAAAATCTGTTTCTGGCAATCTTCAATAAACTGAAACAGTTGAGCATACAGAATTTTCTCTTGTTTCTGCAAAGAGATAATTTGTTACATGGAAGCTCATTTGCTTATTTGGAGTAAACACTGCTCCAGACCCAGTAGAGATTAACACTCACGGTTGAGACGGATTGAGGAGGAGGCATCATACTTCACTGTTCTATTTGCTGTGTTAAATATAGAGTGGGGATTGATGAAAAATGGGCCGGAGTTCCCCGTGTGAGCCTAAGTGATGAACTGGGGTTTATTTGCCATCTGGCTTATAAGCACGGATTTTTTTTTTCATGTCAGAAAAATGCCACCTTCAGAACTATTGCTTTACAGACATCTGTTTATCAGACCTTCGCCTGAATGAATTATTCAGAATATGCTTAAGGTTGTACTTCACCTGACATATGGAAATGTAAAGTTGCATCCTCAATGTCTGCACATATCTGTCTACATAAAATCAGGTGTTATACTCGGAGCCCAGAGCATTGCAACTTGGTAGGTGGAGGTTTATGGACTCGGGATATTAATTGCTCTGCCCTGTGTGCTTCTGGATGGTTGGAAATCAATCTGTGGAAGTCTGCGTGGCTCCAGTGTCCTGGGCTGGCCCTCCTGCTTGCTCCTGTGATGTCCCTTACAATCACAGTGGAAAACTACCTGTAGGTAATGTGGGTTTCATGGTAAAACTCCATTAGTAGTTCTGTTTGTCAAACAAGTGGGACTCGGGGAATATCCTGGAGAAGGGCTTCCTGGGCATAATGAGAAAAGCCGAGAAAGAGAAGTGGTTTCCGTGCAAGGCAGGTGTCAAAAGGACTCCTGAACAGCCCCACCCCCAGCCCCGGCCATCGGGACCCTGCAGCAAGAATGTGCACCAAACACAGGAGGCCACATGGCCTGCTAGACGGCACCCTGTTCATCATTCACTCCTTCCTTCATCAGACACTGATTGGCAGCACCTACTATGGGCCAGATTTTAACGGTGTAGATTCTGTCTACCCCTTACTGTCATGGAACATACATGGGAGCTGGGAAGAGGGGCTTAAAGAATCACTGTGATTAATATGTAATTTAAAACTGAGATGAGAGCTCCTAAGGAAAGAAACAGGGGCCTATGAGAGTCCTGCCTGGACCAAGGCTTCAAGGAGGGCTTCCCAGAGGAGGTGACTCTGAAACTGTCATGAAAAGGGTGAGCAAGGACCTCTCTTGTCCAAGAAAGGGAGAAGGAGTCTTTTTCATATGGGAGGGAAGCAACTGGAGAAGACCAAGCCCATGGAGGGGAGCCCTATGTCAGAGTCTGGGTGCTAGAGGGCCCATGAAGCATTTCATGAACTATGCAAAGGGCAGTTTGGTGGCAGCAGGAGGCTCAGTGGAAAGAAGGTCTGGCTGCACCTGGAAAGGTCAGCAGGCCCAGACTCCAAGGTCTTACAGGCTGGGGGTAAGGGAGCAGGTGCCTACACAGCAAGAGTGTTGGGAAACCATTGCCCAGATTCTAGAAAGAGGCAGATTATCCCTAAGTCTACCCTCATTTCTTATTCATCTTTGAATTTGACAATGTCCAGTGGTCAATGAATGCTCGTGGAATAATCCTGGATGTGAGGAACCACTTGGATGAGCTACGAGGTCCACGTGAGTTCCAGAAAGGGACCCACCAGGACTTACGCACCAGGGCAACTGGTGGGACTTTTCAGTCAACTTCTGTAAATGTCCCTGGGACAGTCCTTTCGGTAACCTGGCTCTGTCTTACTTAAGGCACAGTAAAGAGCTGCCTTTCAGAATGTTTTCAAGGCAGCAGAGCAAACACAGGCGAGGGATGAACTGCAGGGCAGAGTGGAGAGAAGGCAGGAAGGAGGAGGGCTGAGTGCCTCCGGGGGGCGCTGCTGCTCAGCCGGAGGAGAGAGGTCCCCTTGCCAGCAGGTGGGCTGTGAACCAGGGGAGCTCGCTGTGGGGAGAGGAGAGGAGACGCCCGGGGTGAGGCGCGTCTAGACCATGAGTGTGTCTGATATTCAAGAAGGCTGGGACCATCCGGAGGCACATTCCGTTCCTGCAAACCGATGTCCACATTCCGAGGAGCTGCTACACTCACAGAACACAGCTGTGTGCAGCTCTTCCCCCTAATACTCAGGGATGCATTTCAAGACCCACAGTTGATGCCTGAAACTGCAGCTCCCACGGAACCCTACATATGCTCTGTTCTCCTGTACATGCCTTTTCATCTAAAGGAGGCACTTTCTGGCTTCTCTTTGCACATCCAAATTGCCAGCACCAATACTCTTGCACTTTGATTTTTTTTTTTTAAATATATATCTTTATTGATTTCAGAGAGAGGAACGGAGAAGGAGAGAGAGAGTTGAAACATCAATGATGAGAGAGTCTTTGATCAGCTGCCTCCTGCACCCCCCCGACTGAGGATCGAGCCCGCAACCCAGGCATGTGCCCTGACCGGGAATCGATCCCCGATCTCCTGGATCCCAGGTCGATGCTCAACCCCTGAGCCACGCCCGGCCAGGCTACTCTTGCACTTTGGAGCCACTATCAAGTGGAATAAGGGTGACCTGGACACAAGCTCTGCAATCCTGGGACAGTCACTCAAACTGCCGATACAACTATAAGAAACCAGCAGGTGTGTAGCCTACACAGCGTGGACACTGTGGACGAAGGCATGGCTCCTGTCCCTGGCTGGACGGAGCTGAAAGGTGGGACATTTCATTACAACACGCAGAACAGTGCAGTTTAAAACTTAGGAATTGTTTGTTTCTGGAATTTTTCCTTTAATATTTTCAGACTGTGGTTGACCACTGGTAACTGACACCGTGGAATGTGAGACAGTGGATAAGGGGGGGACTACTATCTGCCCAGCCTCAGGCAGCACAGGGACAAGGTGCCCCCAAGGGACTCAGCCAGAGCAGGCCGTGGGATGTTCTTACCGGCTTCTTCCTCACCTCGACGTGCAGATCTTTCTCAGATCATTTTTAACCGCTTGATCGAGGTATAATTGATATGCCCCAAATGCACACGCTTAATGCACACAAATCGGTGAGCCTAGACCTGTGCATTCCCTTGCGATGTCATCGCCACAATCAGTGTAGCAGACACATTCATCACCTCTAACAGCTTGCTTGCCCCTCTGTTTTTGTGTTTTTATTTTTTATTTTTTTTTTGGTAAGAATACTTACCGTGGGATCTACCCTCTCCACAGCTCTTCAAGGGCACGATGCCGTATTGTTAACCAGAGGCAGGATGCTGTGCAGCGGATCTCGAGCTGACTCCTCTTGCATAACTGAAACCTGAGGCTCACTGAGCAACAGCCCTCATTCCTCCTGCCCGCAGCCGCCGGCTACACCATCCTCCTCTCTGTGTCTGTGTGTCTGACTAGGTTAGATCCACGTGTAAGTGGAATCATACGGCGTGTGCCCTTCTGTGACTGGCTTGTTTCACTTAACGCAATGTCTTCCTGGTCCATCCAATCGCGAGGGGCAGGATTGCCTTCGTTTTTGAGGCTGAACATTTTAGACAGTCTTCCACTGCATAAAATATAATACATTTCTTTATCCATTCGCGTCTCAGGAACTTGTAAAAACACAAAATGGAAGGGCTGCGTGCATGGGTGTGTGTGAGAGAGGAGTGTGTGTGAGCACCTTGCCGACACACCGCACGCATCAGGCACACAGTGTGTTACTCCCAGGACTTCTGCGGTTGACCCCTGCTCTCTGCGAGGCCCGAGCAGTGGGCCTATGACGCCCACCCGCCTCGGGCCCGCTGCTGTCCGAGGAAGCACCTTCTTTCTCTCCTCCGGGTCTCCTTGGGGCTCTGCTCGCAGGGACCCTCTCCTTGCACCTGCTGGGGGACAGCTGGCCCGCCGGCGGCCACTCCCTCCGCGGGAAGCCTAAAGGGCTTGGAATCAAAGCGGTTCATTTCCTTAGAGAAGAATTGTTTTGTCTTGTGTGCCATGAAGTTTTTCTCTATTACGCTTTCCTACCAATCCCCCTGTCCCCAGTTCCCTCAGACAACAAAACTACAATTTGCTGGATAAACAGAAACAGTGGGGATGGAGCCTCCCCGGCAGCCGGTCTGTCAGAGGTGCTGCGCTTGTTAGCAGGGCGAGAGGGAGAGGCTTCTTTCAAGTTCCACGGAATTGAATTACTTCATAAACTTGGAGCCACTCTCATCCCTGGGAGTCAGTGCTGGTTTAAAAAAAAAAACACAAAAAACCATCCAATAAGGCTATTTTGCAGCATTAGCTTTTTTTGCATTTGGGCAGGGAGTTCAAACACGAGTTGTTCCTCCCTTTGTTATTTTGCTAAATGGCAACTGTTTCTCAGCCATCGCTTTCTAGCCAAGGGGTGTGACTATAACTTAAAAAGAAAAAAGTGGCTTGGTTGCCCATTCAAAGCACAGAGCTAATAATACGTGGAACTTTCTATTTATTCAAATCCCCCCCCCCCCCTTAAATAGCATCCCCCACCCCATCAACGCCAGAAGGGCGAGAAAGGCAGATGGCAGGGTAGCCATCCATAGGGGTGAGCGTCCTGCGCAGGCCGGAGGCGAGTGCGCTGCCTGGATGGAAATGAGATTTTGGGCAGACAGGCCCAGCCAGCCACTGCCTAAGAAACGCTCCGCCTCCCCGTCATGTCATTAATAGCCGAGGGCTAGCCATTTATTCCCGGGCCTCTCTGTTCCCTGGAAGCGAAGTCAGTGTCCCCACGCTTTCTCTAAAGTGTCACCGACGTTTCCAAGGTGAGCTTTGTGGGGCGCCGGGCTGCGGGGCTCCTCTCCGGCGTTCTAGAGGATTCCTGGGCCTGCCCGGTAGGATCCGGAACCGAGAGCAAAATTCTACCTGCTGCTGCATCTTGCACCGAGCACTGGATCTTTGTTTTTCTTTTAAAAATGCCCCACTTAGAAGTGTGAGCGGCGCCGACGTGCTTAATAGCGCTTTGGAGAAAAAGTCCGGTCGAATCTGCAGCAGGTACCCATCCTACGGGCAACCCCCGAAGCGGTTTATTAGTCCCCCCAAAAAAATGTGGAGCAGAAGGATTAAATATTTACATCTGTTCACTGGGGTACGAAAATTGTATTCAATTATGTCACAGGCACCCTCTAATGGTTGTTGAAAACTCGGTAATAACCCCCGAACTCATAAAAAATACAGGATAAACAAGGCTAGGAGGAAATTATGGGAAAATAGCCTAGAGCCTGTGGAAATGCGGCTTTATTCTGAAATAATGTAAAATAACAGCGGATGCATAAAAACATCCTGTTAGCTTACATAACCGCACTCTAATCTCCAGACGCTTGGCTTTCTGTCCTTCTCAGTAGGATTTGCAGTAAATCGCAAGCCACCCTGATAGACTTGGAGCTCCCTAAGGACAGGGCGACCCTGTCTTCATTTTTGACCTCTCGGCACTTGCATAGCCCCCAGCTCAGAGGTGGTGCTTCATAAATATTTGCAGAACTGAATTTCAAAAGTAATTATTTGCTTAATAACTTCATTTCCTCTCTCTAGTCCAGCGATTCTCAACCAAGGGTGATTTTGCTCCCCAGTGGGTGTTCGGTAATGTCTGGAGATATTTTGGGTTGTTATAAGTTGGGAGGGGGTGGGAGGTGCCACTGACATCTGTTGGGTAGAAGCCGGGGATGCTGCTAAACCTTCTACAGGGCACAGGACAGCCCCCTCCCCCATCAGCATGTCAGCAGTGCTGAGGCTGCCTTATCTTCACCCCTGATCCCAGTGCCCAGTGAGCTTCATGTTGAGAAATTCTGCTCCCAGCCGTCCTCGAGAGAACTGCGTGTCCACGTATCCGTTTGCTGGGGCCTCCATAACAAAATACCAGAAACGGGGTGGTTTAAGCAACAGACATTTATTGTCGCACAGTTCTGGAGGCCGGAGGTCTTTGATCAAGGTGTTGGCAGGGTCGATTGCTTCTGAGGTCTGGGAGGGAGGCCTGTTCCGTGGCCCCTCTCAGCTTCTGGGGGTCTGCTGGCAATCTTGGCGTTCCTTGGCTTGTAGAAGCATCTCCCTGTTCTCTGCCTTCACCTTCACATGGCGTTCTCCCTGTGTGTGTGTCTCTCTGTGTCTGAGTGTCCCCTTTTTCAGAAGGACACCAGTCCTATAAATGGCCTTAACTTGATTACCTGCCAAGACCCTATTTTGAAAGTAGGTCACATTTGCGGGTACTAGGGGTTAGGACTTTGATATCTTCTGGGGGACACATTTCAGCCTAATAACAATCTTTCCTTCCAGCCCTTCATCTCTTATCTGTTATTTCTCCCAAGCACCGCAACGTCCAGGATCTGACATGTTCTCTTACCACCTCCAGCCTCTTGGGGTCCTCTCCCCCTCTCTAGGGCAAGACCCTTTAGGACAAGTCTGCCACATCCAGCCTTGACCGTGCCTGCCTCCTCCAGGACTCTCCCATTCTTTACTCCTGCCCTGCCCAGTCCTCCCTGATGGTATTTCCAGGTTGTAGTCTCTGACCCAGCATTTACCAGTTCCCCTCCCAGACCACATTTACGAGCACAGGGTGTTTCTTATCTATGTACCTGGCAAGAGCAGACCCTCAATGCATAACTGTTGAAATCGGTCAGTGAATTCTTTTTCATCTCTTCCAGAAAGTTGTCCCTCCCAATATCTGACTAGGGTCCTGTGAGGGTGAGGAGGGCAGGTTCCAGGGTCAGAATGCCTTGTCTTACGTCCATGTCTACCTCACCCACTCACTGCGCAATCTCGGGCCAGTCACATTGTCTCTCTGCACCCCAGTTAACTCATCTGTGAAGGGAGATGGTTGGAGTGCCAACCTCATAGGCATGTTACGGCGTGAAATGAGTTCCTATGTGTCAAGGATTTCAAACTGCCCCAGGAACATGCTAAGCATTTGCAAATGTGGCCACTGCGATAATTTAGTATAACCCGAGCTTCCCCCACCTCCTCTCTCAGTGGCTCCTTTCTGCTTCTAACTATGCCCAGCTCTCCCTCTCTGTATTAATTTCCTGTTGCAGCTATAACGCATCACCACAATTTTAGTGGTAATTTGAAACAACACAGGTGTGCTTCTTTACAATTCTGGAAGTTTGAAGTCCAAAAGGGGCCTCACTGGAGTAAATCAAGACACCCAGCAGGGTAGCATTCCTTCCAAAGGCTCTCAGAGAGAATCCTGTTTCCTGCCTTCTCCAGCTTCTAGAGGCACCCGCATTACCTGGCTCATCTTCAAAGCCAGCCGTGTGGATTCTTCAAATCTCTGAGCCTGACCCCTGCCTTGGTCATCACACCTGTTCTCTGGCCCTCTTGCCATCCTCCGTGATGACACTGGGCCCACCAGCAGAATCCAAAACAGCCTTCCATCTCCAGATCCTCAACTTAACCATAGCTACAAAATCCCTTTTGCCAGGTAAGGTGACATATTCTCAGGTTACAGGGATTAGGACAGAGACTTCTTTTGAGGGGGCCACCATTCTGCCTTCTGCAGTCTCTATAGTTATTCAGCCTGTTTGATGGGTCTGGAGCCAGTAACACGTGTTTATATTCAGGCTCTGCCCCTAGAAGCTGTGTGGCCTTGTGTGGGACATAGGACCTCCCTGAGCCTGAGCTGTCCTCTGCAAAATAGCAGGGAGAAATCATGCAGTGAGGAAAAGGGCCGTAGGAAAGCTCCGCGTCTGGCCAAGCACATTCTTGGTGGCTAATGGCTGTTAGAATGACTTGTTGGTTTCACTCCTCTCTGTGTACTTTCCCCCAAGTCTTGCCCTTCCTTTATTGCCTGCAGACCACAGCCTTCTGCTTGTCTGAAACAAAGAATGCAGTTGACCCCCCAGCGCTCAGCCACCCAGTGTGACCCTCTGCCTTTGCTTGTACTTGGTAGCCTTGGCTAATTCTGTTTGGGCAGGATTTGCTCTCTGTTTGCTTAGCAGACTTCATGAGGCATTTCCGATTTCTCATAGTGCTCCGCAGGCAGGTCTCTCTTCAAAGCAAAGGCCTTGTCTGTTGGATCGGTTTTCCTCCTGTTCATTAGTCTTGCCTCCGGAGGTCGCAGGTCTCCAAAGAGAGAATGTCATTCGTGAAGATCAAACCCGGGCAGCTGGAAACCTGGGGCCTGTGGAGAGATTGGGCACACTCGCGGGGTTCTGATGGAAGTCCAGGAAGGAGAAAGGACAGAGTCAAGCAGAAAACGGGAAAAGAGGAACCCTGAGGAGAGTCCGATGAGAAGATTAACGCACATTTACAGTTCGCGCATTTTTGTCAAACTTCCAGAATAATTTAGGGAGTAGGCAATGGGGCATCTTTTTAAGGACAACGGATTTTCTGATTCGTCCGCTCTGGGAAGGAGCTCTACTATTTACATTTCTAGCAGGTTCCCAGGTGATGCTGGCACTGTGGAGGGCATTGCATTTTGAGGACCGCTGGACTAGGGAGATGAGATGTCTGTCCTGTTTGGAACCTTGTCTCAGGATCCTTTCCAGCCCTAGGGCTCAGACAGATCAGATTTCCTGCTGCTAGGAATGTCTGGATAACTATACTAAATACTTTCCAAGGTTTAGGTTATTGTGTGCAAAGAGTTCGTAGTCAAATCAGAGAGAGGGAAATTGCATGCCAGAAAAGCAGCTAGAATTTCATACCCTAGAGCCTACAAACGGAGCTCAGGTTCACTTTCTCTCTGAAGCCATCCGTGACCATCAGTCAGAATTCTGGCCTTTTTATCCTCAAGGGACAAAATCAATAAAAACACATTAAAACGAAGAAGAAAAAGAAACATGGCCTCGCCAGTGTGGCTCAGTTGGATGGGTGTCATTGGTGTGCTAAAAGGTTGAGAGTTTGATTCCCTGTCAGAGCACATGCCTGGGTTGCAGGCTCATTCTCAGTTAGTGGGTGTGCAGGAGGCAGCCAATTGATGTTTCACTCTCACATCAATGTTTCTCTCTTTCCCTCTCCCTTCCTCTCTCTAAAGATGAATAAAAATCTTTTTTAAAAATAACAAAACTAAAGAAATACAAAAATAGGTTTCAGAAATAGTTTTATGTTCACCTATTTAAATGTAATAAGGTAGCACTTTTAATTTATTTCCACTATTATAGGTTGTGTGATATGTTGCAAAAATTCCATGAAAGCATAAGGCCCTGGTTGCCTTTAACACTCCCTGTGAATGTGTGGTCCAGGCCAGTGACCACTGTGTTGTCTGACATTGTCCTTTCAATTGCTATCCTCCACCAGCCCCTGAGAACACTGACCTCAAGCTCTCCCACCCCACCCCATCCTCATATTCCTCACTGCCCAGCACCTAGCACAGTGCCTGGCACCCAGCCCATTGTCTGAAGGAGAGATTCTGAGTCAGCAGCATCTCCAGACCTTCCCCCAAAATGCTCAGATGCTGGGTACCCAGGATTCTCCCCGCATGACTGCAATTCAGAGGCCCCTTGGGGTGCCCTATGGCCAGCGGGTCTTTCTCTGAGAGGCCCTTTGTGCCCCAGGCTCCATGCTAGGCTGGGCAGGCCCTCCCCTCCCCGGCATCCTCTCCTACACAGAGCTTCTGGGCAGCCAGCGGGGAAGTCCGTGGTGGGAAGCCATTGTGTGTGAAACGCAGGGGGACAGCAAGCATGCAAAACTACTTCCCTGCCCGGCATGTGGCATAATTGCAATTTCAGGGAGGGCCGATCTATTAGCCAGGTGCAGGTCTCAACTGTGTAACTTTTCTAAAGGAAACACTAAAGGCCTCTCAGGGTGAAGGATATTATAATTACGGATGATTTATACTCCTAGCTAATGTATACATTGCACTTCGGGAGAATGTTCTACTTGATGTGGCCAGAAGCATTAAGCAAAAACAGTGCTGCGGCCTGGGCTAGAAACTCATCTTTTGTTTCATGTCCAATGTATCCAGTGCTAAAATATTTGGAATGATATGTCTGCACGCCGCTGTGAAGGAAATATGAACATAATAAGTGCATTTCTGATTTCAGACTGATGGTAATTTCCTTCTAAAATACCTCACTGGTTTAGCATGTTTACTCCTCGGTGGAATGTTCCCGGCATATTGCAGTACAAAAGAAAATAGTAATAATAATAATTTCAGGGCTAAGAGAGACCTTAGTGGTTCTCTAGCCCACGGTGGCCCAACTCAAATTATAGTGTCGACTGCTAAGTGATCTGACCTTATGATTTGGAAGCCAGGAGTCAGAGAAAAGAGGAAGGGGAGAGGAAGGCCTGAAAGTCAATAACGAAGGAATGCAGCCCCTTTGCATTGTTGGCCTGGGTGAGAAAGGGCAGACACAGGTGTGAATCCTACCCCTGCCCCCTACCTGGGCCACCTTTGATAAGTCACAGCATCTCTCTGGACCTCAGTGTTCATGTTCCCTGACCCAAGTTCATATACCCAGTGCTCTGAAAGGCCAAAACTCAGAATGTCAGTGTTGAGAGTAAGGAAATGTTTATTGACTGGGAAGGTGGCAACAGAGAAGATGGGAGGCCTAACATTGCCTCAAATCTCTCTTGCTCGCTGGAGCAAGGTTGTTCAAGGGGATGAGGGAACAGGTGTGCGGAAGGGCTGGCAGGGCAGGTTTTAATTGGGGGACCTTGGACTTGGCTATTTATGGTAAAGGGGTGTCAACGCCGGATCTTCCTGGACAATAAAACCCTTGGCTTCTGAAAGGGTTTCTTCTGGTGTTCAAGTTCCAGTTGTGTCCTGGTCCTTTGGTTCCATGAGTGGGTGGGGACTTTGGTCCCCGGTGCAGCTGGGAGTCCAAGTTCTCTCCTCTGTGCCTGCTTTGGCTACGTGACTTTGAATCTTGGCCTCTGAAAAGCAACTCGGTATCTCCTTAAATAGGATAGGACCAATTGGACAGGTTCTGCAGTTACAGTGAGCTCAGCAGAGGGGATTATGGTTCTGCACCTGATTCCGGTGTGGGGCAGGAGGAGATTTTTCCACACCAAGCAATTCTCCAACACCGCAGGGTGTCCTACAATTCACCTCACTTCAGACACTCTCTCCCTGGCGACAGCATCACATCACACAGGTGAAAGGCTCAGTCCCATAGATTGCCCCCCTCACACACACACTTCAGGCTCAGATATCAAGGCAAGGTTGTCACCTGCATTTCTGACCGACAGGCTATAGATGGGAGGTTCCCACAACGCCGTCCTTGAGTTCAGTTAATTTGCTAAAGCAGCTCACAGAACTCAGAGAAACATTTTACTTGCTAAACACCCATTTATTGTAAGAGGATGTATCTCGGGAACAGCCAGATGGAAGAGATTCACAGGGAAAGGCGCAGGGAAAGGGCACGGAACTCTCATGCCTCTTCCCAAATCCCCAGGTGCTTGCCAGCCTGGAACCTCTATGAACCCTGTTCCTCTGTGTGTGTTTTTGGGTTTTTTTTTTTTGCGTTTGGAGCTTCATTACATAGGCATGATTGATTAAATTATTGGTCATTGGACCTGGTGGGGAGGGGTAGGAATGAAAGTTTCAACCCTCTAATCACAAGGTTGGCCCTCTAGGCGACCAGCCCCTCTCCTAAATGAAGGCCAAAGATCACATTATTAACATAACAAGAGACATCTTGGCTGTTCTTATCAAAGAGAAAATTCCAAGGGCTTTAGGAGCTCTGTGCCAGAAATGGGTGTAAAGATGTGATGATATATGCAAATTATCATTGTGACCATGGCCTTGCCAAGGAGAAAAGGGGCCTCGGGGGTGAAAGCCGGCCTTGCTCACCCACAGTCAGTCCAGGATCGCAGGGTCTTCATCAGTGTACTGTGTACGAACTGTGCTCTGAAGGAATGTGCCCAAGGTCACCCAGCTAATTAGTGAGGGAGCTGTGCTCTCTCCTCTCAGGGTCAAGGCACCAGCGCTTGTTTAGCTGTAGCCTGGTGCAGACACCCTGGGATGGTCTCCCTTGTTCTCCTACCAGCTGGATGAGACCCCAGGTCCTAGGCACTTGCTGGAATTCCATCCATAAAAGACCCTGAATTGTTCCACTCCCCGTGTCTTGAACTAGGCAGGAAGGTGCCCATGCTCTTTCCCAGAGGTGGCAGCTGGCTCCGCAGAGGAGGAAGGACATGGATTTTAGTTTCCTGGAAGTGCCTCGGTGACGGGTCATCTTCACACTTTTTGCCAGATCCACATACCACATTAATTATTATTTTCTTGCTATTTTTTTCTTTAATTGACTTACTTTTTAAAAATTACCAACTGTGGCCTCAAACTAAACAACAACTTGTTGTTTAAATACACTTTTCTTTATTGAGGTAAAATCCACATTACATGCAATTAATCATTTTGAGGTGCAGGATTCAGGGGCATTTTGTGCATTTGTGGTGTTGTGCAACCCCTAACTCTTTCCAGTCTCAAACCATCCTGATTACCCCGAAAGAATGCCTGGCACCCATGAAAGTAATCACTCCTCATGCCCCCTTCCTTCATTCCCTGGGTCTGCCTTCTGTCTCTAGAAATTCTCCAATTCCGGATATTTCATATCAAGGGAACCATTCAATAGGCGACGTTTTATATCTGGCTTGTTTCACTGAGCGTGTTTTCAAGGTGCATCCAGGTTGCAACATGTATCAACAGTTGGTTCTTTTTTATGGCTGACTAATATTCCATTGAATCCATTGTTGGACATATGAGCTGTCTCTACCTTTTGATTTTTATAACTAATGCTGCTCTGAACACTCATGCACACGTTTCTGTGTGGACATATGTTTTCAGTTCTCCTGGATATATACTTAGGAGAGGAATTGATGGGTTATATGGTCTAACACACTTCTGATTAAATAACAATTTTTTAAAATTGCCATTCGGAATCATTGGTGCCACATACGCAATTTAAGAAATGTCACAAACGATTACAACCTACATCCTTTAAAGATTTCCACTTGGTAAACCTATAAACCAGCCTATTATTTCCCTGCAGCACCACCACAGCTTTTCCTGGTCATAGCTTCCCCTGCCACAATTGTATTAATTTCTACTCGCAAACCCTTGCGAATGCTCTGTTTCCTTCTGGCTCCTTTTCCTCCCATGAATCTTACCCGTCCTTGAAAGCTGAGTGTAGGTTCACACCTGGACCGCGGTTTGGCCCTCCTGCTGGCTCCCAGACTCTTTGCTTTCACAAGTCCCCTGAAAACAAGAGAGGAATGAGGTGTGTGCCCACTGATAATCTTGAGGACTTGCTTCAGAGGTAGATGGTGTGTTATGTGCTTCCATGGGGACAACGTAGTGTTATAAATGAAAGTACAGACACTTAATATCATCTATTGAGGTTAATTAAAAGGGGGACATCTGGAGTTTCATAGAAACTCACTGCCTCCTCTCGTGTCAATCATTTTGACTCGGACAATGAAACACATCATCAAGCCCACACCGCCTCCTCCCTGTGCAGAAAGAGCTATAGGTCTTTTCATTCTCACTGCACAACTAGTGCTAATAACAATAATAACAATAATGGCAGCTATTTCTCAGGTACCTACTATATTGACATATGTCCTTCACATGCCTGCTTTCTTCTCATATTCATAGTAATACAATACACCTACACTGCCCTACACAGCAGCCAGCAGCCAGCACCCAGCAGCCGCGTGGGGCTACTGAGCATCTGAGATATACGTGTTCCAGACTGGGATGCGCTGTAAGTGTGAACTACATATAAGATTTCAAAACCTTAATGTACAAAAAAGAATGAAAAATATTCATAGTTTTTTTAAAATATGAGCTTCTGATGTTTTTCTTTCTATAATTTCCCCCCATCACCATTTATCTTCTCTATAGCCTTCTCCAACTTCTCCCAACCCCAACCCCAAAAGCTATTATTTTAATTAAATGTTGAAATGACATTTTTATTATAAGGCATTAAATAAAATATATTATTAAAATAAATTTCACCCGTTCCTTACTTTTCCTTGGTGTGGCTAATAGAAGACCTAAAATGGTGTTTGTGGCTCACATTACATTTCTGGTGGACAGTGATGCTGTATTGTACGTATTTTAACTCCATTTTACAGATCAAGACATTGAGGTTTAGTTGCCCAAAGTCCGCCTAAAGGGTGGACCCAGGACTCAAAGCCGGATTTGACTGACTGACTGACTGTCCAGGATGCTGTTTTGGGTACACCCTCCCTGGTTGGCCGGTTGCTGTTCTTAGTTACTACAGCACAGAAAGCGAATGTAAATGTCCCCCCTTCCGTTTTCCTTCACACGATCGACAGATTGACAGCTTCGTTTCCACTATTCCTTTGCAAAACTTTCGTGAATCCTTCCAACGACAGCCCCGAGATTCTGACCAGGCCTTTTACTGATTCTAGACATCACCTCTCATGATACGAGATACATTCTGCTCAGTCAAAGCTCCCTCCTTCTGCAATGTACCCACTAGCAGCTTCCAGAAACTAGCATTCTTACTATCTTTCCAACTGTTAACTTTTGCAAATGAATTTTTGCTGCTGTGTTTTTGTTTATGAGATCCCATATTTAAGAACGGATGCAGTCTCTGTTCTTGATTTGTATTTAAGTAGAAACCCCAGTTATAACCTCGGTCCTGAGCCTTTCTGCAAAGAGCCTGGCCTGGCTGCAGTCAGGTTGTGTTAAGGCACAATCTCATCACAAATGCACTCAACAGGGAACATTGCACCCGGTGACTAAGCCGGCCTGGTGAAACGAATATATGGGATCATACGTTAAACAGAGTTTCTGGACATGAGGGTAACTCTGCACTGTATTAAGAAATTCAAAACTGCTTTTGTCTTTCATGTGTTCCATGCAGGGATTTCATCCGTTTCTGCCTCTTACTTCTTTAAATCTGAAAGGAAGGAAGGAAGCAAGTTGGTAGAAACCTTGGATAATCCATGCAGGTCATGTTCGTTTCCCAAGTGCAGCCCTCTCCTGACATGTGAGTCAGGGACACCTAACACCGGCTCCCTCCCTGCCTCCTGCGCCCAGCTGAGAGTTAACATAATTCAGGCAGCGTGTGCTCTCCTCAGAGTAGGGGCCCTGCGCTCTTTGATGGGTGCACTCTATTGTTTCAGTGGGACCTCAGCATCCCTTTAGGGAATATTCCACCACCTTGGAGTCCTTCTCTTCCCAGCAGCAGACATCCACTGCCTCTCACAGCAGCGTCCTGGGGAAGACTCCACCCTTTGTCAGGAATCCTGGAAAAATACCAGGCAGGAAAGAAAGCTGGCACAAGTCTTCAGAAGGATCCAGGAGTCCTGGGCATTTCTTTAGGGCTTTGTTTTTTAACCTGGGTCTCAGGGTAGCCTGCAGGAGACCCACTTAGGAATCTGTTAAAAATGCAGATTTGAAGACTCCAACCCAGACCTACCGAATCAGATCTTCGGGGCTTGGAGCCAGTGCATCTTAATTTTTAGCACGCTACCTGGGCGACTCTGTTAGCGTAGGTAGCTAGATATTAATAAAGGAAAGGGTGAAGGGAATCAGACATTAGCAAGCATAATAAGCTAGCGAGCATAAGCCTGCTTGCCTCGCTCGCTAGGAAGCTACAGTGTCGCACACTCCCCAGGGCGTCCTTCGACCTCAGGACCTAGTCCCCCAAGCAGGCAGGCATGCCAGGGGAGGAACAGACACAGCAGAAATTCTTCTGCCAATGCATGCACCCTGGGAGCCAAAATGAAGACCTTAAAGGCCTATTCCCCTAGTGTGGGAAAAAGATTGGATTGAATAAGGGACACAGAAACCCAGGAAACCTAGGAAATAAATTGGTTAAGAGGTGGACTAATCAGAAGCTTGCAGAAGCTGGGGAATTTCATTGGTTAGTTTTAAGAAAGGCCTGGTCCATCCCAAGCCTAATGAAGCTCTCTCTGTCTCTGTCTCTGTCTCTGTCTCTGTCTCTGTCTCTGTCTCTGTCTCTGTCTCTCTCTCCCAGTAATATGCACTCACCCCATTCATTTGCACGTTTCATAGCAGCCCTGCTGGCCGAGTAGCCACCTGGGCCCACAGCAGACTGTGTGGGCTCCAAAGGACTAAGCTTCACTATGGCACAGTATCTCTAGACAGTGGTCTTTGTTCTGGGTTTGACGAAGACAAGGCTGGACTTTTTCCCCAGCAGGACCAAAGGAGATGGGACACTGGGAACCTGGAGGCAGCCTCCTATTTCCACCCAAATAACCTCTCGCACGTGGTTACCTGGAATGCTTTCCTTGAGACTCCATGAAAGAAAATTTTCACCCGCAAGAAATTCTGCTAATGTTTACGAACTATGACTGTAGGAAGGCTCCATAGATGCTGGGCAAAACCAACTTAAATCCAATCAAATGAATTATTAATTAAATAAGTGTCTGCCTGGACCCCAAGTCATACCTTTCATGCTGCAATTCCCTCCAAAGTCCAGAGGCACCCTTTAATGAATGGTAACCAGGAACATAAACATGAATTATTTCCTTATTTTCCCACACCCTCTAACCCTTCCGCTGAAAACGTGGCTGCATATCCCTGAGAACCCTGAGCATCCCACCCGATGGGAGACAGCGGTGGTCTTTCCCAAGAAAGAAATTGCTCCCTGCCCTCGGAATGCAGGCAGGGGGACTGAGCACCAACTTCACATTTATATAATGCTTAATAATTAATCATGGATGGGTACAGAAATATGCATGAGCATTGACTACAGGCACTTTCTGTCCATAAGCAAGTATTTTTAGTGCCACAAATGCAGACTTAGCCCTTGTCTTAAGTAAAAATGGCAAAGAAAGAAGAGAGGCAGGTGGGCAGGGAGCAGAGGAAAACACTCTAATGGGCTATAAGGGGTCCTGTTTAAATATCATCCCTCCACTTAATAACAACAGCTAATCTTTATTGAGCTATTCCTATTTATCGTGTAGCTTACACATAGTAATTTCTCCAAATTAATTCCTTCCAACTCTCTTGTAAGATAGTTACTATTATTAGCTACATTTAATAGATGAAAAAAAAAAATCCGAAGTACAGAGAGGGTGGCAAATTCCTGAGCATCACACAGCAAATGAGCGTGGTCAACCTGGGATTAGAACCACGGAATTGCAGTCCAGTGCCCACTCTTAAATGCTTCTCTTCAATTCTTCTGCCTTGAAACTTGTTGTAAAAGAAACACTTGTATCTTACAGTAAGTGAGGATCAATCCTATGTGTTTCATTGACAGTGGGAGGTGGAAATCTGTATTGATTATTGCATTAGTCAGGGCTCTTCAGAGACTCAGAACCAAGAGGATATGTGTAGATATACAGAGAGATTTATTATGAAGAATTGGCTCATGTGATTATGGAGGCTGAGAAGTCCCATTATCTGCCTTCTGTGAGCAGGAGGCCCAGGAAAACCATAGGTGTAGTTCCTGTCCAAGTTCAAAAGCCCAAGAACCAGGATAACCAATGTCCCCGTGCAGGAGAAGAGGGATGTCCCAGCTCAAGCAGGAGGGCAGGTCCCTCTGACATTTTCTTCTCCTCAGTCCCTCAGAAGGCCGGATGACGCCCACCCACACTGGTGAAGGTGGCCTTCTTCCTACAGAATCAAATGTTCATCTTCCCGGAAACCCCCTCACCCAGAAACAGTGTTTTAGCAGCTGTCTGGGCATCTCTTAGCCCAGTCAAACTGACACACAAAATGAACCACCACAGGGATAGACCCGTATTGCATTGTGATCGGGAGGGATAATTTTTGTAACAGGTTTCCCAGAGGTTAAATGAGTTGTCTCTGATGGGGTCTGATCCCTGCTATGGCTCTGATGGGATCGCCGTTCTTCTCCCTGAAACCAGAGCCCTTTCCACTGCTTATTTTGCTTCCTCAGGGCATAAAGAGCTTGCTGGAGTTGATCTTTAGAAAGCCAGACACATCCTAGAAGTTAGTAGAGCACCAAGGACAACAGAGGCTTCTGTAATAGTTTCCTGGGGCTGTGTAACAAACTGCCACAAACTGAGTGGCCTGAAAGAATAGAAATGTATTCTATTACAGGCTTGCTGGCTAGATGTTCGAAATCAGTGTGTAGCCAGAGTCAGTTCCTTCTGAAGGCTTTAGGGACAATCTGTTTCATGCCTCTCTCTTAGTTTCTGGTGGCTCCAGACACTCTATTTGTGTCCCTTGGCTTGTGGCTACATCACTGCCTCCTCTGCCTTTTCTCCTGTGTCTGTTTGTGTTTCTCTTTTTTCTTACAAAGACTGGTCATTGGATTTAGGGCCCACCCTAAATCCAAGATGACCTCATCTTGAGATCTTTAACTTCATTACATCTGCAAAGACCTTACTTCCAAATAAGACCACATTCCCAGGTATCAGGGGTTAGGAATGAGACACTGTCTTTTCTGAGGACACTGTTCAATCCTCTGTAATGTCTATCAGCGAACGTTCTGTGTTTGCTGGGCGAATTTGCACTTCAGGGAATTCAGTGCAGCATCTCAGGTGGTGCTGACTGTAGTGACGTCCACAGACTTCAGGGTTTGGCAGCCTTGGTTCAAGTCCCAGCACCATCCTCGATCTATGTGGCCTTGGGTAAGTTTCTTGAATTCCCCACAGTGCCATCTCTTCATTGGGAAATGATGGTACCAATCTTGACTTCACTAAATGCATGTGTTTCCTATTCTGTGTCACAAATCGCCACACATTTAGCAGCTTCACACACATTTATCATCTAGCGGTTTATATGGGGCAAGAGTTTGGCAGATTTTAGCTAGATCAGCTGCTCAGGGTCTCACGAGGCTGTCTTGAAGGTGTCCTCGGGGCTGAGACTCACCAGGTTCTTGACTGGGGAGAGTTCTGCTTCTAGGCTCATTCAGGTTATTGGCACAACTCATTTCCTTCTAACTGTAGGTCTGAGGGCCCTGGCTTCTTACTGGCTGTTGGCCAGAGGCAACTCTCAGCTCCTAGAGGCTGCCTTTAGCTTGTAGAGGCTGCCCACAGATAGATCGATGATAGATCTTATTATAATCCCTACGTGAATTCCAATCACCTTTGCCACCTTCTGTTGACTGGAAGCAAGTCACAAGTCCCACCTGCTTTCAGGAGGAGGTAATTATACAAGAGCATGAACACCAGAAGTCAGATATAATTGAGGGTCAGTCATCTTTAAATCTGTAAACCACACTCAACTATCTCATGAATTATAATATGCACAAAGCTCCTAGCACTATGCCTAACTCCTACTTGATATTTAATTAATACTACTTGAGAATATTAAAGGCTTATGTTTAATAAAGTATTTGGTAGTAAATATATAAAAGTTCATTTTAAACACACAAACACAGGCAGACAAGTATAGAATGGGAAATCTTCTCTAGGTAAATATGATTATTTGGAAATGTGAATGAAAGAAGCCTGGTGAAATGACCTAAGGTGAGTTTCTGATGAAGCTATATGATGAAAAAAACTCTATTTCTCTAAGCAATTGTTTTGTCATTAATTCTGATTCATTCATTCATTCATTTTTGTATAAATAATCTAAAGAAGTCCTTAAATCCATGGTCTTAGAGCTGGATTTCTCCACTTTGTCTATAAACCAAAGCTGAAATGGTTATCAAATGCACAATTGCCAGTGGCTCAGTACATTAAGATTTGCAACAAGGGACTGATCCACATGCACAGGGCTTCTGTTGCAACCACCGTTATTAACCAGTAGTTGCAATTATCACTGCTCTAATTTTAGGGTCTCCACATATCTCCACATAGGCTGTGCACCGCACAACTCTAGGGGTGGCCATATACATAGCGCAGGATGTGAAAGGAGCCCCTAGGATATGTGAAACTCAATGGTTCTTGCTATGATAGGGAGGTCTAACTCCCTGGAATAGACCTCTGAACAGCCTGATGTAACTGATTCAGAAGTTGGAAAGCGCTGGCTTTTGGTTCTGACTGTTGAGCGGTAATGACATATCTCCCTTAGTGCGGGCGTGTGCCTGCTGACTTTTAGGACCCCAGCCAGCCAGCACAAGGCAGCGAGTGCAGTCTTCTGCTCTCTGCACCAGCAGACTGTAAGGCTGCTTCCTGAACCTGAGGGCGGTTGCCAATGTTTTTGCTTGTTTTTCTTTGCAGTGTTTTTCCACAGTTAGCATCCTTTGTTCTTCTATGTCTGTGTTTGGATTCCCAGCAAAGAGCTGGCTTCTTTTTCAAGGGATAAATGAACTTGTGATTCTCTTACTTTCTGCTGTTGAAAGTAAAATTTATAGGCACTCTAGGCCAGGTGAGTGTTGGGTGAATTTAGGCCACCTTGGAATGTTACAGCATCCACCACTCCAAAAATTTGAAAGCCTTCTGAGAAGGTAGAAACATCTCCTGTAATTGCCTTATTGTACGGTGACTAGGTAATAGCCTAGGAAGCCAGCATTCCTCTCAGTAGGGATTATGTTATTATAATGATGTCACGAAACACCCATGTTGTTAACTTCCCCGTTTCCAGGTCTACCTCTGTGGAATTAAGCAAGGGAGCCTGTATTTCTATGTTTCCTTATGGTTATTGTTGGTGATGGCTAATCAGAATATACCCAAGTCTTCTGATTTAAGGAGAGTTTAATAAATCGATGGCTTGTAAAGTTATAGATGGGAGTATAAGGAAACCAGAGATAGTACAGTACCCTTGGCTATGAAAATAGGAGATGTTATCACTCCTAAAGCTAGAGAGCAGGAGAGAAAGAGAGAGACATGAAGCTGGTCCACGGTGAGCTTTGGAATAAGTACCCTGGCCTCCTTCCCTCCTCATAGCCTGAACTCTCCACTGGCCCAACCCAATAGGCTACTAAGAGCTATATCCCGTTGATGATGTCTGCTGGTGATTCTCCAGAGAGCAGAGTAAAGAAGGGCAGAGGGTGGGTCTGCAAGGGTGCCTGGACTATGAGCCAGCACACTCTCTGCCCATCACCCTTCACTGCTTCATTCTAGCCTTTAAGGCAGTCGGGGGGCCCAGGATGTGGTCAGTATCACAGACATCAAAGCCTAAGAGTGGAGCATCATGCTTTGGATTCCAATAAAAGTCCTGCCACCTGCTAGCTGTGTGGCTTTAGCAAGTGACTTAACTTCTTTGAGCTTCCATTTCTTTACTTACAAAATGTTGTAATTAATGCAAGTATTTATTGCTTGGCCTGGATATGGTAAATATTCCAGTCTCCATCCCATTCCCTAAGTTCTTTATCTCTATAGTACTTATCATCTGATAAACTATATTTATTTTCTCAAAGCGTTCACCCTCTAACGAGAGTGTAAGTTTCATGAAGGCAGGAGTTTGGGTATATTTTACTCACTGACAAATCCTTAGTGGGAAGAGCCATTACCTACATAGAGTAGGCAATCAATAAATATTTAGGGGCACCAATAAATGTGACAGTGGCCACAAAGGGCTTAGCACAAGGCCTGGAGAGTATTAAGGGCTTATGTTTAATAAAGTATTTTGTAGTTAATATATCGAAGTTCATTTTAATCACACAAGCACAGGCAGACAAGTATAGAATGGGAAATCTTCTCTAGGTAGTTATGATTATTTGGAAATGTGAATAAAAGAAGGCTGGTGAAATGACCTAGGGTGAGTTTCTCATGAAGCTATATGATGAAAAAAACTATTTCTCTAAGCAATTGTTTTGTCATTAATTCTGATTCATTCATTCATTCATTCATTCATTCATTCATTCATTTTTGTATAAATAGTCTAAAGAAGTCCTTAAATCCATGGTCTTAGAGGCCGGATTTCTCCACTTTGTCTATAAACCAAAGCTGAAATGGTTATCAAATGCACAATTGCCAATAGCTCAGTACATTGAGATTTACAACAAGGGACTGACCCGCATACACAGGGTTTCTGTTGGGTCTTGGAGGGTTCAGAACAGCATTCCCAAAGATGTGTTAATTCGGCATGTGGATTATTTTGAGCTGAAGGCAATTGAAATCCTGGCAGCTCAAGAGAAAGTTTTACCTCTCCCTTAAATCACTCAAATTGGGGCCCATAATAAGAGTTAATACCAGGAAAAAAGAGCCTTTTTATGATTTATCTATAGGGCAGGGCAAACTTTTAATTACTGAACATCCACTCTTCTTATCCTGCAGTGACCTAGGCTCCTTATCTCAACCTTAGCTCAGAATGTCATATATACCTCACCTTAACTTTTAGTCACTGAGCCTCTCACGTGTGAGGGAGGGTCTCTGACTCTCTCATGTATGTGGGGTTCCCATACACACGTATGCAATTAAATTTGGTTATTTTCTCTTGTGAATCTTTCTCATGTTGATTTAATTATTAGACTAGCTGGGAGAACCTAGAAGGGCTGAATAAAATTTCTTCCTCCCCCACAGTCCTCACCATGAGGTATGTGTCAGGATTTCCCTTTCTCTGTGGTCAAAGATAGATTTTAGGTGCAGCAGGTAGATAAAGTTAATGATATTTGCAGTGGCCTGAGGGGCTGAGGCCTGGGAGACCTTTTAGAAACTAGCGGGGAGGACTCCTTCAGGCTTTTGGAAGGAAATGCAGGTTGTGTGCTCATTTATACATTCTTCCTTCTCTGGGAGCCAAGGACTCCTTTGTCTTGAAGGTGTAGGAGACACAGCTTTGTAGTCTGAAGGAACATCTGTGCATATTTAAGATAAAGATGCCACTTAGCTCCTCTTTCCTTTATGAACTGGTAAAAGAGAATACACATCTTAAGACCTCAACATTTAAATGCTCCTTCCGGGTCCCCTGAGTTCTTAAAAGTAGCATTTCAATCTGGAGCTCTCCATCCCATGCCGACACACAAAAAAATAAACAGATAAATAAATAAATACCCTCGTGGCTCTTTTTTATTTCTATTTTTCATTTAGACTTGGAGCATTCTCCTTGCAGGTATTCTCCCAGGACTTGCTAATCTGTGTTTTTTGTTGTTGCTGGAATGTGATTGTTTCTCCTCTCCCCCAAGCCTCTGGCAGGTTATTAGGCAGCTTTTCCAACAGCTGCTTATCCACCACCCACTGTTATTAACCCTTGAATACCTAATTCCAGGAACCCTTCGTCTCCCCCCAAGGTAGTGTTTCTCAAACTTGAGTTTGCATCAGAATAGCCTAGAAGGCTTGATGGGCCCCACCCTTAGCAGTTCTGAACCCTTAGGCCTGAGCAGGGGCTTAAGAATTTGCATTTCTAACAAGTGCTTTAGATTGTTCTGATGCTGCTAGCCCACTATGCTCTAGTGGAAGCAAGTGCTTCAATACAGACTCATGTTAACAGGCTGGTCCCCCAAAATGTTTCTGCTCTTCCTTTCTTTTAATAAGAATCAAAGCAAATGCAGAGATTTCTTATTTTGATTCCTTATTTTGATTCCTTCCTCTTTGTTCACTGCTGTGGCCTCACTGCCTGGAGTGGTGCCTGACTTGCAAGCAAGGACTCAGTCACAATGGTGGTGATGTCGTCATCACCTGGCATCCCTGAACCTGGAAGGAAAGTTTTAGAGTGAATAGAGGACTCCTTCATCTTTGTACCTCAGAGCCCTCATAAGATCTGGGACATTGAAGTCTCCTGGTGAATGTTTGTTCGGTTGAATTGAGCCAATTTGGAGAGCCAGACACCTAATTCTGAAGGATAGTGCTATGTGGATCCCACAATAGATTATTTGGTGTGTAAAATAATAACCTATCACTACTGTGGTAAGCAGTGAGACAGATATGAGCAGAGCAAGGACTATGGGCCAGGTACAGAAGGGCGGAAAATCCCTGGTACCTAGCAACAGGCAAAACTGGGAAATAAGAACCTTGTCCTCCAGTGTAATCTTTTCGCCCCTAGCATATCGCTGGTCCTGTGGTTTAGACCCTCTGATCTTTTATATCGCCAATCACGCAGTTCATACCTTCCCCTGTCATTTCCTCCCCTGGCCTGTCGCAAATTTCGTGGTAGATCCTCTTGGAAGAGAAACAAGGGGCCTAAGAGTGGCCTCATGCACATCCCATGCAGGCCTTTGCATGACCACTCCCGTAAGCATTAACCCTTAGGGATAACACCTAGGCCTCAGCTGTGTTAGGGTTCAGCTCCAGGCCCAAACAAGCAGCAAAACCAGACAAGTGTGCTGTGGCTGCCTCAAGACCAGCTGCATTGACTAATGACCCCCTGCCCTGGCATTTGCCTATCAGTGGAAACCATGACCTTGAAAAAGTACACCAGAAAAGCTTATGAATATCCTATTGAAATCCTCCCTTGGGAGCTCCCTTAAAATTCCCACCCTTAGAAGCCCTTAGGAGGGAAGAGAACCCAGCATGGCTCTTCTCTCCTGTGCCTTTCCCCATCTCCTTCCCTCCCCCCAGGTTCTTTTTTTTTTTTTTTGCCTTATCTTTCTCCTAAGCTCCAAGGGCCCTTCTTTTATGTCTGTAACTTGTTTATTGAGCCAATTTCTTCTACAGCTCACTTTTATTTTTCTCTCTGTGACTTTCTAAATAAACTTTCTCTTATATTTGAGTCTTGGCTCTGAATTCTTTCTTAGCCAGAACTCAAGTACCAAGATTGCTGAACTGAGGTTCGGTCTGACTCCACCGGTCTAACACCTGGTGCCGTTTCACCACCAACATTACTACCAATAATAGTGACAATGGTTGCAATTTTCTAAAACCTCCCCCTGAGCTGCTGCTCTGCTAGTGCAGCTCTTTACTCCCACCTCAGACTCCTTAGATCAGCGATTTTTAACGGGTGAACCACAAGAATTTTAAAACATGCAATACCTGACTATTTAGTGAGGGGCACTAACCTCTTTTCCTTTAGATTGTCAAATAAATTTAAAAAAAGACAACAGCCAACACAACAATAACTATCTGGTGTAAATGAATCAAAGTTATATCTATTTTTTTGTCACATCAGCAAAAAATATATTTTTTCCTGTGCCACAGAATTTTAGTCCTTAGTTTGTGTGTCATGAGGTGAAAAAGGTTGAAAACCATTGCTCTAGATTTATGATTTCCCCCACTTTGGTTGAACCCCCAGCTGAGGGGAGCTGATGAGTACTCCGATGTTTTCAATCCCTTTAGCAGGCGGCATGATTCTTAGTGTGTGTGATTGGGGTTCTCAACGTTGGCTGCACACTGGCATTTTATAGACAGTGTTAGAAAGGATTGATGCCTGGGCACTGTCCCCAGAGATTCTAATTTAATTGGTCTGGAGCTCCCTGGGCATTGAAATGTTTGAATGCAACAGCAAAAGTTATGAACCATTGGATGAGGGGTGGGTGGGATCTGGAGGAAGAGGGAGGGGGCAAAAGAGGAAGAGAGGGCTCTGATTTCAGGAACGAGCAAGTGGCATTTTCAGAGCTGCGATAGTTGCAGGTTTTGTCCCCAAAATATGTCTCTTTGCCATAATCTCAGCAGATTCTGGAAAATCTCTTTACCTCCCCTTCAACTGCCTAAATTTACATTGGAAAGGAGCCTATACCAGAAAGAGACCTCTTACCAGTGATACATTTTATACCTAAGAAACTTATCTCCATAACAGGGCAATCTTTGTTTTCCAAATGTCTCCTGTGCCTTCCCGTGAATGGTCTTCCTCCCCTTGTATCACCAGACCCTCTCCCCCCTTACTTTAGCTTAAGATGGTAGGTAAGCCTCAATTGCCTGAATGCCTTTGACTTTTTTTTAAAGTATGTCTTTTTTTTTCTCTTTGGAATTGATTTTCAAGAGAGGAAGGGAGAGGGAGAGAAAGGAACATTGATGTGATAAAGAAACATCAATGGATTGCCTCCCACATGCACCCTGATCCAGGATCAAACACAAAACCTGGTTATGTTCCCTGACCAGGAATCGAACCTGTGACCCTTTGATGCATAGGATGACACTCCAACCAACTGAGCCACACAGGCCAGGGCTGACTTTTTATATCTTTACAGGGCTCTTGAATGTAGGAAATTTGTATGTGATTTTCTTGTTAATTTGTCTTATGTGAATTTGATTATTAGACCAGCCAAAGAACCAAGGACTGTAGACAGAAAATACTTGCACCCCATCCCAGGATAATGACAGGTGAGCTGGCAGCACAGAACGTAGGATGCACTTGAGGAAACAACCCTGAACTCAGGAACAAGTCTATTTTATTGTGTTAATTATGGGCTTTCTTGTCTTCCCTGATCATTTTATCTGGAGCAACCTCTTTGGCCAAGGAGATTATAAATGCCTTGGGATCAGCCATGTGTTGGTTTTTCTGTAACCCCCAGGATCTCTATTGGCCTTGTATTTGTGTGCAGTTCTTCAAAAAACAGCCCTCAAATAATTGACCAAGCATGAGGTCAGAGCGGGAAGTGGAAAAGTGCCAAGTCTGCGGGCCAGTAACAGCTCTGTGTATCTGTTTTATCATTTCAAGTTGTTTGCTTTTCTTCTCTTTTCTCATATGGACAGGGAGAGGAGAGAGAGAGGGAGAGAGACAGAGAATGAACAGTAACACCCCCCCCCCCAAATCAGACACTATCACCATAGCCACCATCATCACGACAGAAAGTTAGAAATGCCAGCAGAGCGTCCACTGTCAGATAGCTAGGCATCGAGTCTCCAGAGCAGATGTCATCTCTTGTCATTGGGAAGTTAAGATGTTCAAGGAGCTGGGCCGGGCGTGGCTCAGTGGTTAAGCGTCGACCTAGGATCCAGGCGATCGTGGTTCGATTCCCTGTCAGGGCACATGCCCGGGTTGCGGGCTCGATCAATGACTCTCTCATCATTGATGTTTCTATCTCTCTCTCTCCCTCTCCTTTCCTCTCTAAAATCAATAAAGATATATTTAAAAAAAAAAAAAAAAAAAAGATGTTCAAGGAGCAGCAGACCACACACACACACACACACACACACACACACACACACACACGAGTTTCAGGTGAGCAGACCCCAGCGAGCCTGGGAGAAGCAGCCAGGCCCCAGCCTAGTGTTTCATTCACGGGCTCACATTGCAACACTTCAATACTTCATGAACCACATCCCTCCTCCCGACACCCGGCTACCTTCCTACCATCCGAGCACACGCGTTGTCTGCTTGCTAATCACATGTGTTCTTACAACTGCCTGGCTTCCAGCCTTCACCACGGGGACAGAAAAGGAGTGCGGAGGGTGAAATTAGGAACAGGAAGCTGGGAAAAACAGCTCTTGGTAACTTGGAAAGGGAGTAGGCTCCTATTGTTAATTTGTGGTATGAATACAGAGGGGGTTAGGATCCCAAGGCAAGTAAGTCACCGTTGTCAAGATGACAATCCATAGGCCATATTGATGGCTCCGCCAGGTACACAGCGGCCCTCTGGTGCAGATCCGAGGCGTGCTTTTCTGTATTCTAAGCAGTTTTTGACACAGTGTTTTGCTTTATTGCAAACCACAATGTTTTCAGAAGGCTTAAAAATCCAGTTATGACTATAGCTGTGAGGGAAAAGGTCTGCATGGTGCCGGGGAAATTTAATTTTTAGCTTAAAAAAAGCACGACCAAATTCAATTTCTCTCACATTTAGGGATTCTTAGAGTTATATCCAGCTTGCATAACTAGTATATTAGAGAATGTGCTACTACGAGGTTATTTTTTAAATACATTTATTATTTATGAAATGCAGGGGAAAATAGTTAGAAATGATTGTTTCGTGGAATATCCTGTAGCTTTTTTTATTGTTTTCAAAGAAGTTGCTCCTGCTGTTTTAATTCAAACATTAAAAGTTAAATCTCTTTTCATCCTGACCTACATTTTTAAAATGCTACGTTGGCCCTTATTGTGGGGAATGGAAGATGCGGTGGCGGGAAATGCCCACTGTGTGCTTCTCACCCCAGGGTTTGCAGATAATCAGGCTGATTCTTGCCAACCTGTCCAGGAAGGCACCGGGGGAAGGGAGTGAGATCTCTCCCCTGTGCCATCAGCATCTTCCACAACCTCCCCCAGCCAGTTGTGCTGGTGACCTGTCTGCTCTCAAAGGACAAAGGGCTTCTTTTCTGCCTCTCCCTCTGTGCTAGGAAAGTGAAGAGAAGAGAGTCATTGTCGTATATGTGACAGGAAGTTAATGTCCCTTATGTTATATGGAGAACTCCTGAAACTCAACAACAAAACGAGCCACTTGATTCAAAAAATGGGCGAAGGGTTGAAATAGACGTTTTGCCAAAGAAGAGATGCAAATGTCCATTAAGCTCATGAAAAGATGCTCACCACTGCTCATCATCAGGGAAGGAGAAATTTAAAACACAAGACACCACTTCATACACATTAGGATGTCTATTATAAAGCAAGAACAAACCGAAGTTAAGTGTTGGCAAAGACTGGAGAAATTGGAAATCTTGTGCCATGTTGGTGGGAATACAAATAGTTTGGTGTTTCCTCAAAAAAAAAAATTCTCATGTGATTCACCAATTCCACTTCTGGGTATTTACCTAAACTAATTAAAAGCAGGATCTGTTCGAGACTATGTGCTTAGCAGAATTATTCATAATAGCTAAAAAAATCCACCAAACCAGGTGTCCATCAGTGGATGGACACACCTGATATATTCATACAATGGAATATTATTCAGTCTTAAAAGGAAGGAGATTTCGATACATCTGACATGGGGACATTATGCTAACGGAAATAAGCTAGTCCCAAAAAGACTAATGAATGATTCCATTTACCTGAGGTACCTAGAACAGTCAGATTCATGGAGAAATTCATGGTGGGTGTCGGGGACTGGGAGAAGCTGGAATGGGGAGTTTTTAAACGGGTATGGAGTTTGAGTTTTGCAAAATGAAAAGAATCCTGGAATGGGTAATGGTGATGGTTGCTCAACAATGTGAATGTGCTTAATGCCTTAGGACTGAGCATTTAAAATTGGATAAAATGAGCCCTAGCCAGTTTCGCTCAATGGTTAGAGCATTGGCCTGCAGATTGAAGGGTCTCCGGTTCAATTGCAGTCAAAGGCATGCATCTCAGTTGCAGGCTTGATCCCCAGCCTCTGTCAGGGTGCATGCGGGAGGAAACCAATCGATGTGTCTCTCATATGATTCTCTCTCTCTCTCCCCCCCCCCTCCACTGTCTCTGAAAAGCAATGGAAAAAATATTCTTAGGTGAGGGTTAAAAAATAAATAAATAAAATGGTAGATTTTGCATTATGTCTATGTTACACAATTCAAAAACCCTCTTAAGAAAAAAGAAAGGTGTTAGCAGACTGTGAGACGTGTCTTATCACCTTGGTATCTAGGAAAACTGTCGGAGTAAGATGCCTGTTGCTTGGATGCTCAGGCAGCTTGTGGAGGGGCCATGTGAGGAGCAACTGAGGCCTCCTGCCAACAGCCAGCACCAACTTGCCCACCACAGCAGATACGCTGGCAGCAGATCCTCCAGGCTCAACCCAACCTCCAGATTATTCCAGGCCCCCATCGGCATCCCCACCCCACCCCAGTCTTCGAGTCTTCCACTCGAGACCCCTGACGTGGTGGAGCAAAGGCCATCCATCTCTGCCATGCTGTCTGAATTCTTGGCCCACTGAAACCATGAGATCGGAAATGATTATTGTTTTGAGCCACGAAAAGTCTGAGATTAATTTTTCTCACACAATAAATAACTCAGCATACAGTCGGTCAATATTTGTAATCAGTGCAATCATCTGCCATCTCTGAATATTTGGAAATGCAAATCTCATTACCAGCACACACGTGCCCACACACACACACATTTTGTTGACACTTTATTCCTGAAGTTGACCTGCTTTATTCAAAGGTGATTAGCAGTTCTGAGGATCAAAGTGGCAGCCAACTGAGATGTGCACCTCGTTTTAACGAGAAGGATGGAAAATGCCTTGTAGAAGATGTTGGGTGGGTTGGCAAGTGGACAGTGGGCTTGTCTCCGAGGCCTTCCACATCAGGTGCGGGAGTCTCTGGGCCGGGGTCTAGATTCTAGACAGGAGGGATGTTGTCCCGGACGCCAGCCGCTAATGGAACCCTTGGGTTTGTGTGACTGGGGACCAATCGGCACTGATGTGTAAATATGTCTGCTTAGCTTACACTCAGGCACTGATTGCATATCTGGGGGTTAATGAGCTCAGCGTGAATAAAGGCAGGAGGGTGTCTTCTCTATGCACAGGGGTGTTCTGCCTGCACCAGGCTGTCTCTTGGCGTTTCCTTAGATCTGAGGACTGCTTTCAGCTCTGGGGGTTCAGCTCTCATGCACTTGATGGATGCTGGCCTTAATTTGGTGTGTTGCAGTCACTTGCGAGCTGTGGAAGGATATTACCTTAAGGATATTCTTTTGAATATTAAATTAGAATAAATTAAGGCATGCTGCACATTAAGCCTAAATCGGGGTTGAGTAATTGCCTTCCGTTTTATGCCACTAAGTTTTTTGAAAACGCAAGATATTTGTTTTAATTACCAAGTTCTTGAACAGACTCGTAATGAGAGGGTGCCCAAACAGAAACAGACAAAAACTTTTTTGTGACTTTGTGGAATTTAAGTAACACCTAATTGGATGCAATTTATTAGTAGTAGTGTTATTACTTTCTTCCTTCAGCCAATATTAACTAATTGTCTCCCCACTGTGTGTTATAATGTGAAATGATCTGGGGATGATATTAAGAGCTACATTTTTTAATCACTTCCTGGGTACTCAGGTCTAAGCACTTGACATGCATATGAAATATACGTAGATAGTAGCACTTTAAGGCAAGTGGGCCCATGACTC
This sequence comes from Miniopterus schreibersii, assembly GCF_964146895.1. Lineage (NCBI taxonomy): Eukaryota > Metazoa > Chordata > Mammalia > Chiroptera > Miniopteridae > Miniopterus > Miniopterus schreibersii. The sequence goes on from NC_138103.1 coordinate 14,572,794, forward strand.
CCATTTTATAGAGACAGAAACTAAGTCTCAGACAGGGTAACATCAAATTAATAATTTAAAAAAGTCACACAGCTTGAGACAGAATAGGAATCCAGTAAATCCTAAATTCTTAACTCTATGCTCTGTTGATAATGCAAAGCTGAAGAAAACGTTGCCACTTTAAAGCATATAATGCCTAGGAATGATGGGGTTTGGAGTTAATTTTAAACTGGTCTCTGAAATTTTTGAGATCCATCAGTCAATAATGTTTCCTGTTAATTGTTCCTGAAATCATGATATTTTCCTAACCTTTTATTCTGGAAAATTCCAAATATACCTATAAAGAACTAGAGATAATAATATAATGAATTGCCATGTACCCATCACCCAGATTCAACAATTACCGACAAATGACCAATTTTGTTTCTTTTTTACCCCCATTCTCGACCCACTCTCAAAACCACCACACAAACAGAGCTTTGTTTGTTTGTTTGTTTACACTGGATATGTTACATTTTATTATTATCATAAAACCTAAAGAAATTTGCTAGAGATATTTGTCCCAAAATGAAAAAAATATATAAAACATCAAAATAGTAATGATACCAGGGGATGACATTTAAAAAATGTATGTATGGGTAAACCAAAACCATGCTAATTTTATTCAAATTAAATATGGGTCCTAAAGAACCTTAAATTTGCCCAAATAGAATGTTTAATTGAATGCTGAGGAGGTGAGGGAGTGGAGGGGGGAAAGATTACTCAAAGAACTTCTATGCATTTATGCATAACCTATGGACTCAGTATGGAGAAGGCCTACAAGGGTGGATGCCAACTGGAAGGGATCAAAGGGGGGGGGGCATCTGTAATACTTTCAACAATAAAGACAAATATATTTATTTATTTATTTATTAAATATATCTTTATTGATTTCAGAGAGAGGAAGGGAGAGGGAGAGAGAGATAGAAACATCAATGATGAGAGAGTCATTGATCGGCTGCCTCCTGCACGCCCCCGACTGTGGATCTAGCCTGAAACCCTGACATGTGCCCTGACTGGGACTTGGACGGAGATCTCCTGGATCCTAGGTCGATGCTCAATCGCTGAGCCACGCAGGCCCGGCAGTAAAGATAAATTTTTTTTTAAAACAGTGTTTCTAATATTTCCCATTTAGATTCCTGTTTTTCCTAAATAATTTTAGACACTTTTTAAGTGGTTAGAAAGTCTCTTTTTTTCCTAATTTACTAAGTTTCAAAATAAGTTTCTGTCGAATTTTACCAAATTTCTTTTTGGAGTCTATTGAAATGTTTATGCATTTTTTTCTCTTCAACAACTGCTCTGTCATACTCAACTAAATTTGATAATTTAATTTATATAACAGAGCATTTTTTATTTATTTATTTTTTAAGCAGATCATTTTTTGGTTTTTTGGTTGGTATTTTATTGTGTATTTCTAAAATATAAGAATTTTAACATGGTGATTTCTTGATGAAATATCTGGCCCACCGACTTGGCTAGTAGAAGCTGTAAAAAGCACTTTGGATTTCCATAGGACAGCTTCATTAATAGGGGCCCTACTATTTTTGATCTTTGAAAGTGTTGGCCATCTTCAACTGTCTGTGGAAATGGCATCCGGCTAATAGTGACATTGAGATCCCTGGACTTCATTTCACTCACTTGCATGAAAAGATTGTGCTCGAAATCCTTGAAAAAGGAATCCACTTATGGACATCTTGGACTACTTAAGTTCATGGTTTAAAAATGTGTTAATTTACTTCCCTAGTACAGAATATAATCTGCTGTTGCTCAGATAGGCCATTGCTTTAAAAATCCCAGGTTGGTTACACATATCTGTACAGAGTGGGGCAAAAGTAGGTTTACAGTTATGAGTACAGGAAACAATGTATCCTGGTATTATTATTTATTACTTATTTTATTATTTTCCATACAAACAGCTGTAAGCCTACTTTTGCTTCACCCTGTATTAATAACTCTTGTAGGGAAATAGGCCTGGTGACAAATCCATCATGAAAATGCTAAGCGTGCCTGCACTCGTTTTGGCAGGAAGCTAGTTTGTCTGGGATTGTTTGGGGATGGTTCTTTGCAGATATTAACCTGATTTTAAAATAATTGAGTTTGTTCCCAGCTCCAAAGTATCTAATTATTGGAAATAATCCCTTACGCATGTTGTCTTTCCATGGAACTCTACTATATCAAGTTCTCAGCTGACTAAAAGGTACCTGCGGTCTTTGCTCCTTTATATATTATTAAGCGCTTGGACCTGTCATATTTGCTTTCTTGCAAATCCATGTCACCGGCTGTGACAGGCCCATTAGGGCTGCACAATCAACTCCTCTTAATATCCTAGGCTGAAACTTTCACAGAAAATGTAAACTCCCTGCATTGTTCTCTTAAAATTAAAGCAGGTTGAATGGAACTTTCTCCCCTAATGTTGGAGTCACAAGACAGTGGAAAGAGTGGGGGGTTAATAACTTGAAGGTCTGTATTGTCTCAATTTTTTTTCACTAATTCTCTCGACGCATTTATCTCTTTGAGCTTTAATTTTCCTGGGAAATGGGAATCATAGTACCTATCCTGCCTCTCCCACTGAGTCACTGTGAGCATCACAGGTAGGATGGGCCCCTGCAAATATGGACCCCTGAGTGCTTTTCTGCCCTCATGGTAAAACATCACTAATAGATCATTCCACCCGGAGATAGTTTCAATGATTAGATAGCCCTTCTCCCTACACTGGTTCTCACAATCATCCCTAATCAACTTCAGGATGGAACAAATTTGTCACCTCTCCATTGAATCAAATGATGTGCATATATAAAGACTTCCTAGGAAAACATTTTCAAGGCATTACACCAGACTAAGACATTGTTGCCATTATTACTATTTTTTATCATCAGGAATTCACTACATGCAATTGCCCAGTTTGGGGGCACACACTTTCACCCAAGGGATATCCAGTGACCTTCTCCCTCCTAAGTCCTGACCTTGAGTTTGCCCTCTCAGATTGTTTTGGAGTGCTCTGTCTTGCCCTGAGCTCCGTATGGGCCACATTCAACCTGCTCCCTTGATTTGTTTAACTTCCTGTGTAGATGTTCAGCAGTGTGCTTGGGAGAGACAGGGTAAGACACAGGCTACGGGAAGAAAACACCTAAATCAAAGCCACACTGATTCCTGGACAGCTTTTTAGCCTTTCTAGTCCTTGGTATCCTCGTAAGTAAGATGGAAATAATACTGAATCCAGATCATAGTGTTGTTATGAACACTAAATGGAAAATAAAGTGCTTAGAACATTACCCAGAAAATAGTGAGGGGTCAGGAAATATACTCGCTACTCTTGCTATTGCTATTTGTGCTTTGCTTGTCATCACTGTTATTGTTGGTGGCACCTAAAATCTCTGAGCCACACCCATGATATGGGGATGTACTGAAATGATGAAATGAGGTACATGCCCAAGATCCTGGCATTATCACACACCATGGCAACATCAGTGTTGTCTCATTTCCCTTCCATTTTTTTCCTGGTTATGTTGTAGTGTTGGGTGGGGTTGTTTCGGTGGGAATATCTGGTTGGGTATTTGAGAGCCATTCTTCTGGATTGGAGGGCAGAAAATGGGGAATGGGGGTTTGGTCCTGGAATGCGCCGTGACAGTGAAGTGACTTCTCTTGGAGATCTACCTTGACATGTGGTGAGCTCTGGTCCATCAGCTCTAGAATGGATTTTGTGCTTTTACTGCCATCTTACTGCTGAAGAAACTGTTGCCCGAAAATATTTAGCAGCTTGCCAAGGTCACGGCTAATGGTATAGCTGAAGTGAGACCCAGGCCTCCTGATCACTGGCATACTCTTTTCATGGGAAGGAAGTATATTTGAACTATTGAATTTTGAAATTTGATGTAAGAAAACCATAGCTTTCCCTTCTCCTCTCAAACAAATATTCCAGTCTCTCTCTCTTTTTTAAAAAATATATCTTCATTGATTTCAGAGAGAGGAAGGGAGAAGGAGAGAGAGATAGAAACATCAATGATGAGATAGTCATTGATCGGCTGCTTCCTGCACGCCCATCACAGGGGATCAAGCCACAACCTGGGCATGTGCCCTGACCTGGAATCGAACCGTGATCTCCTGGATCATAGGTCGATGCTCAACCGCTGAGCCACACTGGCTGGGCAATATCTCAGTTTTGAATACAACATGACTATTATTTTGGGTGAATTTTGTTTGAAATGACAATAAAAGTAAATTACCCAGAGAGTCACAAATAATATAGAATTTGGTCCAGAGTTTTACTTAGTTTCATATATATATATATATGTGTGTGTGTGTGTGTGTGTGTGTATATGTGTGTATATATATATAGAATAGATGTTTACTGTATATATCATAAACACCTGTCTTAATCTAGGTTAATGAATGTGCTCTGTTCTGCATGGAATTGATACCAAGTCTCAGAGTTTTTCATTAAGAGAAGTTCACATAGATGGTGGGAGACAAACGTCAAGGCTCCTGGTAATTTACTGTTACTGAATTCCACTCCATAAATATATTATTTAATCAAAACTCTTCCTTAAATGAGACAGTAAAAATGGCATAGGTAATATTTAAAGCCTGCATAATTTATACCAAGCATAGCATTTTTTCAAAAAGGTGAAGCAAGGGAAGGAGCTTGAGCCTGGGGTCCCACTCGCTGCCCCTCTGGGAAGGGGCCACTGTCAGTTGCTGTGACCGAGCTGAAATCCCTGTGATCTTTCAAAGCCAAGCCTCGACCGCACACTCATTTCCCCTCAGACAATTCCTGGAACTTAATGATTCAGGACCAGCTAAAGCTCCTCTAATCTCCTCCCTGTCCACACAGCAAAAACCGATGAGCGGGTGATGATAATGGTGATTCAGGTAAATATTGATGAGGGGAAAGATAATTCTTTGAACCTTTAATGAAATTTCCCTAACTCTAATCCATTCTCCTGGAGAGAACCAAAAAAAGTGGATAGTCAGCCATCTTCACAGACGTTGGGTGTAGGCGCGCGTGTGTGTGTGTATATTTAAAACAGTAATCAAGTTTCTTTACAATATCATATTATATATTTTTATAAGCATCCCTCCTAGTACTGTCCATTGAAGGTTGTCTAGAGCAGCTATCTGCTCAGTGGGCCCACCGTTACCTGCAGAAGCATGATATAAGGTGAAGCTCTCAGTTTAAGGAGCCAGAGAGAGCTGGGTTCAAATGAGATCTATCTATTATCTATCTATCTATCTATCTATCTATCTATCTATCTATCTATCTATCTATCTACCTATCTATCTATCTATCATGTATCTATCTATCTATCATCTATCATCATCTATCTATTATCTATCTATCTATCTATCTATCTATCTATCTATCTATCTATCTATCTATCATCATCATCATCATCTATCTATCATCTATTTATCATCATCTATCTTATTTAAATTTGTGTGACTTCCAGCAAGAAACCCAGTCACTTGCAACCTCAGTTTTCTCACTTGTAGAATTCAGAAGCCCCTAATTTTAACTATGCATGAAAATCCTCTAACATGCAGTAGAAGCCTCATGAACCTTAGATCCTCTCTCCCTTGCCAGCTGAGAATTGTGTTGGTGAATTTCTCGAAGATTCTTGCCTATGCCCCCCAGTAGACTTGAAATTGTGGCAAGAACTCTCCTACCTGCTCAGTAACCCCTCTCTGTCACCCTCCATACCTATCAGGTGTTATAAAATGAGTTTGTCCGTAAAGTGGATCTATCATGGAGACAGAGCTGATGGTAAGGAAAGATGATGGAAGGTACAGAGAAAGGAGTTTGGTCTGGTAGGCCTGAGAAAAGTGGTAACTGTGCCCAGAGATGAAAGGCTGATGGACCTATACTCACTCTGTAGAAGGGGCTCTCACAGATCAGGATGAGATTTAATTGCGCTGACATCTGCACTCCAGACTATTTGGTGATTGAGATGTACTGGGCACTTGAGGGTAGGGGGAGATGCTAGGGCAGGACTGAAGGCTGGATGGGATGAAGAGGAGATGTTGTCTGAATTTTACACAAGCATGAGACTGGGGCATCCCAGAGCACTAGAAACTATTTAGGGACTCCCTTGAGAGACAAAGATTCTCCAACAGGGAAAAAATTAAAAATTGTCATTTGTCTCCAAGTCACTGTCAAGGAAGATGGCTGACTTTGAATGGGTTTTGAGGACAGTTCTGGGTGGGCATCACGTGGTGCTAACAATCTGAAGTGTGCCAAAGGACAGCTCTGGGGTATTGTCAAGGTTCAAGGTGGAAGCTCATAATCTCCAGGCAACTTGGGGAGATGTTTCATAGCAGAACAAAGCAAACTGCATTCCCCACAGCTCTCTCTACTCAGGACTCAAATGAGGAAGCTGGAAATAAGATCCCTGAATGCCTTTATGCTAGATCCTAGGGGTGCCCAGACTAGATCCCTTCACTGAGCTGGTGCACCCATCCCCCAGGTGCATTGCCTGGTCCTTGCTAATAGTTTTCAGCTGAACCCTCCCCACAGAACTGCCCTTGGTCAAATGGTTTTGACCTTATTTTCCTAAGAGGTAAAACTCTTCCTCCTCCCAAAGGGACAGCACATATTGAAAGTGCAAAAAAGACTAGGCCTTTTGCCTTAAGGTGGGATGACCCTGCAGAGCATTTGACTCTACAGAGCCCCAAGCCTATGGATCAGGCCAAGGCGGGACTCTGCTGGAGGCTGCATCCTGGCTGGTTTCTGCCGACCTCTCTCCTGCTTCTCTCACATCCTTAGAGGTGATGATCAGAGGCTTGGATCAGAGCGGTAGCAGTGGAGGCAAAAACAAGTGCTCAGATTTGGGTGTACTCTGGAGATCTTTTAGGAAATGTGTGCACTAAGTGATGGGTTCTCCTAGATCTCAGGTTCAATCTTGAGCCACTATCCAGTTTTTCTAGGGGGTCTGGCTATACACCTCAGGCTCTGGAGTGCAAGACCCCCCACAGTGTCCATGGCTCAGTACATGGTTTCCTGGGCACCCTTGCTGCCCTTTTATATGCTTGAGTAAACCCCAACACCATAGCTACCTTGTATGGGCATATCTCATCCATGCAAACTGCGGGGGGAAAACCCGAGGAACAGAAGGCTTTGGATATGATTTGTCAGACTGCTATTAGCAGCTCCCATTGATTGGTGATGGCCAGTTCCTGGGTGGGTACGAATTTGCAGCTCTCAGCTATTCTGTCCACGAGAATGACGGCAGGCGGAGAAGTGGCTGACTGCTGTATTGAGTAGTCTTCGCTCCTCCTGGGTGAAGAGGGTCATGACTTTTGGCAGCATTTATTCTTATCTTAACATTCTGTATCCCGTGTTCTAATGCATTATTCAGGCTTCGAGAGGACAGAGCAGAGGCCAGCTCTGCACCCAAAGAGCTTTCACTGGGGTCGTGCGGAGGTGCGGGTGTAGTGAGTAGGGGTCAGAGTGTGGACAAAAGGGAGCTGTGACCTCGGGCTGCTTAGGAAAGCAAATTGGCAGCAAAGTTCTGGCTCAGCCACTTACTTACTTGTCACCTGTCCTTGGGAGAGTCCTGTAACCTCTCATAGCCGTTTATGATGGTGAGAATGTGTACATTAGGGGTCTCAAACTCACATGCTTACCTAGGATCAGGTAGTTAATATAATCAGTCAGAGCTGGCCGGTGAATGACCTGGACAATGCCTGCCATTTCTAAATGTCCCTGCAGCCATGCCGGGCCGAGAGTGCCAGATTTTTTAAATTTTAAAGAAAAGCTATATATTGGGATTTTTAAAATGAAAAATGTCCTACTAATTCATGTGTGTTTTTTAAAAAAACAAACAAAAAACACTGTATGGCCAAACAAGCCTATCTATGGCTTATGGGCCATCATTTTGCAACTTTCAAGTTTACCTTTGTAGCCCAGGCTGTTAGTACCCACCCTTTCCCACCCCCAGTGGCATTTACTATTTCAAGGCAGTCTGTCCTTTTTAAAAATGTTTTTATTGATTTCAGGGAGAGAGAGATAGAAACATCGATGAGAGAGAAACATCAGTGGGCTGCCTCCTTCACATGTCCCTACTGGGGATCAGGCCTGCATCCCAGGTATGGGCCCTGACTGGGGATTGAGCTGGCGACCTCCTAGTGCACAGGATGAAACTCCAACCAACTGAGTGGCACTGCTGGGCTCAAGGAAGTCTGTCTTGATGTCTACATGAGTCTTTTGGTTTGAAGTTTTTCTAGGGCCAGCTCTGCCCACACAGATGTGAGGTTGGAAGTAACAGGGAATCAGAGCACTCTTGTCCCTGTAACCTTCAATGTGTGACTTGGGATTTTGTGTATAAATACTCCAGCTTCCTTGCCTCTCAGGAGTTAGCAAGTATTTTTCAGTAAAGGACCAAATATAGTAAATAGTTTAGGATTTGGGGACTGAATGATCTCTGTTGCAACTACTCAACTCCACCATTGTAGCAGGAAAACAGATATGGACAATAACATATGGAAGCAGCTATATTCTAATAAAACTTTATTTATAAAATAGGCAGTGGGCTGGATTTGTCCAGCTTGTGCTATTCTGGCCCTGCATTACTTATCCGAGCTATAAAGCATGCATACTCCTCTTAGCCCCTGGTGGAAATAAGCTCCGTTCACAATATCAACTAGCTTGACAATGGGCTTGTATAAGTCATCTTCCCTCCCTGTTTTACTTGCCCCACCCCACCTTTACTGGTTGGTGCTCCTAAAAACCATTCTCTCTGTAAGTAACTTGCTTTTGAAACGTGGTCTCCAAAAACCTAAAAAGATTACTATTTGGATCTGGGTTTGGGAGCCACTTGAGTGGCATTTGAATTCCAGCTTTACCAGTTTTCCATGTGTTGTCTTGAGCAAGTGATTGAAGCTCTTTCTGCCTCAGGCTTCTCATCTGAGACAATAATGGGAAGGCCCGTTTAGAGAGGAGTTTTGAGGATTTCATGAAATGCTAAACTCTTAGCACATTGCCTGGCACATGGTTAAGTTTCACTGGGTGCCAGCTTAGTGTACAGGATGGAGCTTCAAACTGTGCCCCAGCCCTCTGGCTGTCTTTCAGGAATCTGCCAAAATGCTGAGTCGAAAGCTAATCTTTTTATTTATTTATTTTGCCTTTATTTTGAAATAAGGTCATCCTTCCCACTGCTGGGACATGATTTAACTGTCTCTAAAAGATAAGATTATAAAGACACCTGGGTGCAAATGTGCAACCTGAGCCTTTTGAATCTTAAGCATTCTACTGGTTCCGTAAGAGAAAGAACAGATGGGAGAATGGCGCTTCTGTCTTCAACTGGCCTTATTTCAACCTTCTGGGAACATATGTTCTTAGGAATGATGCAGGGATGTGTTTAAATAAAGCCAAAAGAGATGTGAGAGGAGAGGAATCCTCCAGTATGTGAACAGACCACCTTCCTGCCACGTCCTCACATGGCCTTTTTTCTGTACACACACATCCCTAGTGTCTCTTCCTCTTATTATAGGGACACTGGCTCTATGGGATCAGGGCCTCACCCTTATGGCCTCACTTAACTTTAATTATCTCCTAAAATTCCTATCTCCAAATATAGTCACATTGGGCATTAGGGCTTCAATTCATGAACTTTGGGGGGACGCAATTCAGTGCCTAGCACAGAGATTTTCCAGTTCCTTCTTCATTCTTCTGTCTGTGTTCATTGGAAGGAATGCCATTCTCACCTCCTCTGCTTGCTGAACTATTCTTCCTATAAAGCTGTCTCCTTTCTCTGCTTTGGTCAGGTTTTCCCTACACATCCATCTTCACCTAAGCAGACCCACACACTCTGCATCTAACAGCTTCATGTCCACATTCATTGCATCGCCCCATTGAATCACAGTGACTTGTTAAGACGCCCCTCCCTGTCCCCACCACCCACTACTCTCTGCTCACTACACCACAGTGTATCCTGTGAACAAGAATAATCACTCGGTGTTTGGTGTCCCCAGTGCCAGGAACAGAGTAGATGTTCAGCGACTTGATTGGATTGAAGCCGAACAAAGAGAAAATGCATTTGGCCATTTCCCCCCTGGATTAGAAGTTATATGTGAGCTAGGAGACTTATTTCTATAACACTGAGATAATACAATAGACATCCGGGTGCCCTGTGTCTTGTGTAGAAGCTCTAAGTCTCTCCCAATGATGCAAGAAGAAGCAAAGTGCAGGATGAGCTGAGTAATGAAGAAAGAGGGGAGCTTAAGACAGCTACCTGGGAAACTGCTATTGTACAGGAAAGGAAAGATACATGGAAGCATGAGACTTGCGTAGATGACTTTCATTTGATACAGGGACAGAAGGTCTCTATCACAACAGACATTAGTGGGTCTGTTCCCTACCTCACCTTTTTTGCTTGAACCAGTGGAGAAAAGCCAGGGAGTAAATGAAGCATCTTTCTGAGGTGTCTGGTTCAACTGCCCATAGGCTGGAAACTGGGGTGATCTTTCATTATTATTTCAAGGTGTTCCAGCTAAATACTGTTGCTTAACAAAGTGCCCTAAAATAGTGGCTTAAAATAATAACATTCACTTAATTTTGCTCAAGAATCTGGCTGTTGAGGTCAGCTCTGGTAGGAAGCTTTTACTGATAACTTTTCTTGTGGTTCCAGAGAATAACTGGGTCTGGGGTTGTTCTGAAGACTTCCTCACTCACATTTCTGGGCTGAGAAGACTCAGAGATTAGGGGCTGGTCTTTGTCTGTTCAGGCTGCTATAAAAGAACACCACAGACTGGGTGGCTTATGCACAACAGACATTTGTTTCTTATAGTTCAAGAGACTGGAAGTTCATGATGATGGCTGGTGCAGGTTCGGTGTCTGGTGAGACCCCATTCCTGGCTCATGGATAGTCGCCTTCTCACTGTGTCCTCACATGGTAGAAGAGGCAAGGGAACTCTCTGGGGTCTCTTTTAGAAGGGCACTAATCCCATTCATGGGGTCTCCAACCATATGACCTAATCACTCCTAAGGCGCCCATCTCCTCATATAAGGAGTTAGGTTTCAATATATAAATTTTGGGGAGACACAAACATTCAATCTATATCAGTGTTAGAATAACTGGGATTACTTAGGTCTCTCTCTCTCTGTGTGATCTCTCTACATGGTCTCCATCGTGATGGAGAGGTGAAAGGAAGAAAGGTGAGCTAGATGCCTTATACATGAACCACTTTCACCACATAGATTCAATGAGGCAGAAACAGGTTCACCGACATTCAAGGTGCTGTAGACTCCACTTCTTGATGGGGGAAGGGCAACGATACAGAAGAGCATGTGGGAGGGAAATATTGTGGCTGCTGGTGACAACAGTCTTCCCTATGTGGTTAATCACATGCCTGTACAATTATCTTACTGGAAACTGTTGCTGTGTGCCTCCTTTGATATTTCCCATATGTCCACTGGCCATCGTCAGCCTGGCACTTCTGAAAGAGAAATCCTTCCCTGTTGTCTTGACAAGAAAGAACAGAACTTTTGTTTTCATTTTTGTAGATTCTTGGTCCTAAAAAGGCAATCTAATGGTAAAGCTTTCCTGATCCTAGAAGGTGTCTAAAGAAATTCTCTTTATTTACATGAGCAAAATAGGAAAGTCTTACTTTTGAAAAAAGTAGTTAATTTAGGTCAATTGGAAACTACACTTAGAAAGAGTAGGTAACATTGGTAGAACATTCTCACCTACCTTGGCAATGCATATTAAACATTGTTATTTCCATTTTGTAGGTAGAGAAACCAAGTCACAAATGTTAAAATGTTTTGTGAAGGCCTTTCAATCAATATAAACTAAGGTGTGTGCTGCTGCGTTTTTCTTTTTTAAATCCTCATCTGAGTATATGTTTTTATTAATTTTTAGAGAGAAAGGAATGGAAAGAGATAGAATGAGAGAGAACCATCAATGTGAGAGAGACATAGATTTGTTGTCTCTTGTACTTGCCCCAACTGGGGATGGAACCTGTAACCCTTTGGTGTATGGGGATGATGCTCCAACCCAGTGAGCCACCTGGCCAGGGCAGTGTATGCTTCTTTTAAATGGAAAAATATAACTATGATAATTCCTTTATACTTTGCTAAGCTGGATATGCATTTCCCATGCTTTCCAACTTTTGTTTTCCATGGGACACTATCTTCAAATAAAACCTTAAGTTTAAACAAATAGAAGAGAAATAAAACAGAACTACTTTGAGACAAGTGATCTAAGGAGGATCTACCAAAAATAATTTAATAACTTTTAACATAGAGACCACATTGCTTTTCATGAGCTTGCTATAAACACATGCTCAGACATGTACACACACATGAACACACAATACACATATATTTTATATGCATAAAGGATAGTGATTAACTTTATATATTTATAGGTGAACATCAAGATTTCAACCCATTTTGCAATTAATATTTACAATAGAGATGACTGATTACTCAATGAATTAACTGAATCTGTCTTTGCACCTTGGTGGCCAAAGCAAATTGTTTATGTAAAGTTCCTCCACCCCCCTCATAATTGTATCCGTCTTATAACAGAAGAGTAATCTATAATTTTTAAAAGTGTTTACATTTTTACAAATCTAATAGGTCTTACTCAAAAGTCAAGACATGCCCTGGCTGATTTGGCTGAGTGGTTAGAGTGTCAGCCTGCAGACTGAAGGGTCTTGGGTTCAGTTCCGGCTAAGGGCACATACTTTGGCTGCAGGCTCCATCCCCAGCCCTAGTTGAGGCTCTTGCAAGGGGCAACCAATCGATGCTTCTCTTTCACAGTGATGTTTCTCTTTCTCTCTCTCCCACTTCCACTCTCTGAAAAGCAGTGAAAAAATATCTTTGGGTGAGAATTAAAAAAAAAAAAAAAGTCAAGGCAAGATATTGAGCCAAGTCCACACATCACTCAAATGACGACAGGGGAGAAATCAAACCTCTCTGGCAACAAGGCTCTAACAGAATGTAACAGACAACACCTAAAGGGTCAGTCACCTTTGCAGGCATTTTTGAAGTTGGATCTCAGATCCAGATGCTATGATTTATTCTGTTGTCAAAAAGCTATTCACATATTTATGTGAAAAGAAGATGGCAGATCAACAGGGTGTTGATTATGAAGGTGCTACATGATAAATCAGTGGAGTGATTCTGGTCATCTTCCCCATTTTGACACAGAGACTTGCTTATTTATGGTATTTTAAGGTCTGAGCAATTGATTTACATTTGCTATAACTTGGCCCCATTCATTAGCAGTTCCAGAATGCATAGATGTGTTGCTCTTTTGCATTTAATGATTGGCATTTTTAAAATTACATGACTATAAGTTGTCAGGCAAGAACAAGCCTTCATTTAAAACATAGCTTTGTTGAAATATTTATTTGTTTTAATAAAAAAATATGATAGTTAATACATAATACATTGCTTGTAGAATCTTCACTCTTTGTCCTTCCCATGCAACCTTAATTATAATCCTAGAGCCTTAAGAATAGCTTCTCCCACTGCTTCAATTTGCAGATGGGGAAACTGAGGCCCAGAGAAGGATAACTTTTCTAAGGCGGTCTCCAACATCAGCCTGGTTTATCTGGGAGTTTGCTATTGTAACCAGAACCAAGGTTCGACTGCCTACTACCAGGAAAGCTTAAACTTGTGTGACAGATGCTGGTGAAAAAGGAAAGAGGTTTATTCAAGTGCCAGGCACCTGAGAAGATACAAAGCCCGTCTCAATATCTCAGTGCAGGCAGAGGTATTTATAAAGAGGGAGCAGAAGAGCCAAACAATGAAATCAAGAGGAGGGGGTTGAAAAATTCTCTACATGCAGGCCAGCACCGTCCATTCCAGTAAGGATCTTGAAACTGGTCAAGTGATGGTCTGGTGTGCATCAAACTGGTCTTCATCATCCTAGTTCCACGTCATCCTGGTTTTATATCTGAAGGTCAGCAAATCTCCTGGGACTGGGATGATGGATGTCTGAAGGTCAGAATCTGTATCTGCTGAAGTTAGTTGCTAAGATTCTTATACAAACATGTTGTTTATTGACAAGCTATATATTAGTCACAGTCAGCATTTGCAGAAACATTATCAATAAAATGGTGGGGTGGGTTAAGATTTCCCACTGTTACAATTCCTCACTGTCAATTTCTCTTCCATTTCTATGGAACTTAGGGAGTGATAGCCACAATATTTCAGAAAACTAGAAAAATTTAAGACCCAATCTATTTTATAGGTGAAAAATAAAATTTTACAATTAACTGAACTAGAGTCTAATATCAACAACTGTGCTATCAATTGTATTGAAACACAATTTTTTCCCAAAATCAGCCTCATTTTTATTAAAGAGCAAAATCAAGACCAATTCATTTACTCCATTAAGGTCAATTTCAATTCGGTCTGATTATTTGCATAAACACAATGGGAATAACAGTCGATCATATAGGCTTTCTTTCTTTTTTTTAAAAAATATATCTTTATTGATTTCAGAGAGAGGAAAGGAGAGGGGGAGAGGGAGAGAGAGATAGAAACATCAAGGATGAGAGAGTCATTGATTGAGCCTGCAACCCAGGCATGTGCCCTGACTGGGAATCAAACCACGATCTCCTGGATCTTAGGTGGATGCTCAACCACTGAGCCACGCCTGGCTGGGCAATCATATAGGCTTTCTTAAATCTGCTTTGCTGGAATCTCACAAGAAATTTTCAAATTGAACTTTAATTAACCTCTCAGCTCAAAGAAGCCAAGCCACACAGTTGCCATCAGGGTTTGTCTACAATACCTATAGTCTTGGATAAATTCTTCAAGTTCTCAATGGGACATTGAGAATATCCCAAAATGTCTTGAGGATCTTTCCTTTCCGTCTCCTAAGAAAGCAACCTTCATCCGTTACCTGGAAAGATTGCCATGAACCATATAAGTAAGCAAGGTATCAGGACATTTTTCCAAGGGGCTTTTATTGGCTTCAAAGTCAACCTTCATTCCTTAAAACTTTTTTGCTGACATTCAGAGTCTAGACATATCTCTCTTAGACATGGCATTCCCGTCAAAGTCTTGGTTAATAAAACCACAGCCAGGCTGGCATGGCTCAGCGGTTGAGGACTGACCTATGATCCATGCAATTGTGGTTCAATTCCCTGTCAGGGCACATGCCTGGGTTGTGGGCTAGGTCCCCAGTGGGAGGCATGCAGGAGGCAGCAGATCTATGACTCTCTCTCATCATTGATGTTTCTATCTTTCTCTCTCCCTCTCCCTTCCTCTCTGAAATCAATAAAGACATATTTAAATAATACTAATATAAAAATAAAATAAAACTGCAGTTGGAAACTGGCTTTATGGGTCCTATTATGCAGAAATCAATTCCTATTGGATTAATGCAAACAAAAATATTGCCATAAAAATAATAATACTCATTAAGAGTTTTTAAATTCTGGAGGGATCAAATAGGGAGGAAAATATAAATGCTTTAATATTGCTTATCAAGGTACAATTTACCAAATTGTTCTAAGAAAACAAACAAGTTTTAAAAATCAGCAATATTTTGAAAAAAGTCATAAGAATAATAACTACCTTTAGTTTATTCAGTCCCATAATTAATTCTTGTTTCTCCTGATTATTACCAGTATTACTATGAATCCTGATTATTACTTAGAGTTCTATAAATCTTTATCTAATTCAAAGGTATGATCTGAAATTTTTTTCTCAGATAATTATATTTCAGAATAAGTCAGAGTCCTTTCCATGGATCTTTCTGAAGATACAACATTTTTGCAAATGCATCACAGTAAAACAATGACTGTCTCTAAATGAAAAAAAAAAAAAATACTTAAAATGACATGGTTACAGATCTGATTATAATGCAATTGACAAAGGAATTTGCTTTTCAGTAACAACATTTTAAGATAACACTCAGAATTACAAATGAAAGTATATCAGACTAAGAAATCAATTAATTTGTTCTCCTTTGTCAGTTGTATATGGGATTCCTGTGGGGAAATTACAATTCGTTTTAAAAAATCAGAGGAAGAACCCTGGCCTTTTCATTTGTCATTAAAATTACCACTTTGCCTTACTATTTATCTATGTGCCTTTCTTATTTGTTTCTTATTTCTCTTATCCCATTTACATTTCCCTTCTTGAGTTTCCTTCTCTGAAGTCCTTTGTTCCTGTCACTTTTTTCCTTTCTTCAATTCTCTTTTTGCTTCTTCCTGCTACACAGTCCTTCTTCAATGTACACAAACCCTCTGCAAATTACACTGTCTTGCAACTTTCCTAGTTCCTTTCAGTTTGTTTTTCCTTAACTCATTCAGAAATAACCAACTTCATTCAGATCAACCTATTTTCAATCCCATATTACCAAAATCATATACTTTTCCACCAAGTTAATTAGAATTTTTAATTCTTAGAAACCATAATTTTTAGTGACAACTAAAAGTAAGTAATTAGCATTCTTTAGATCGGCAAATTTATGAACACATTTCATAACTTTCAGAAATAGTTTTTCCATTGGCAAATACACTCACATTTTTTAAGATGCATAACAGAGATAACATAAATCTTTTCAGTAAACCCAGGCAAAAACACATATTTTATGTTAATAACTTTAAAATATATCAATTCAACTTAAATTACCCATTTGGATTCTTGGTGATTACTGTATTCCGTTAGTGTGCTCAAAAGTGAGCTGTTTAATTATCTAGTGTCCTTGGCTTCTTCTAGGAGGCTGGAGAAGAGGTGGGGGGAAAACATCAGGCCCCATGGCTTGTTCCCAGGACTGCAGCAACTCCCAGGCCTCCAGCAGCTTTAATTTAAAAGTACCATTTGTTTTCCCTTTATATTGAAGTGGGGCAGTGGCCCCTGCTGCTAGCACAGCCTGCACAGGGTTTGGGAGTAGCATCAATTGTTCCCTGCACCACAGCAGGCTCCAGGCCCCCAGGAGGAAGACTTAAAGTGTTTAATAGATTTATTTTCTGACTTTTTAATTTTTATTTTTACTGTCTGGGAGGGGAGTGAGACCTTTCCCCCCTTTTTGAACCAACAATTTAGATCCTTAGGAGTAGAATTGTTATGATGTAACCACATGAAAGCCTGCACATGCCAGTCAGTGAAATGCAACCGAATGAACTCTCAGATGGAAACAAAACCCGAGCTGCCCATTTCAAAACAGAAACAAAAACACCTAAAGCAAAGACAAAGTTCAAACAAAGGAGTACTCTCAAAACCAAATACTAGCAATAATATCCAACATTAAAAACACAACTATTAAGACACCCCACAAGATACAGGCAACAAGAAAAACAAACAATACCCCAAAATCCAAATACCAAAACTGAAAGAGCACTCCGACCAGGTTCCATACTGGGGAACTGGGATTTATCTTAATCACTGAGATGTGCCTATGGCTGTGGATCACCTCTTGATTCCTGCAGAATTCCAAATGGTTTAAAGAACCCCAAATGGCAAGGCAGGGGCTCCTGTTCTTGCACACCGGAGACTTTTACCCAGTTTGAACTCGTCAGCCCACCAACAACCCATTTCTTTTCCCCAGCTGGGCGTAGCAGGTGATCAGCAACAAGAGAGAGCAAAGGATGATAAAACCACTTGGCAGCTAGCCTGGGGAACCCTTCCAAAGTCCAGGGACTCACCAGAGGGCTACTGCTTGCTTCTGGCTGGCTCACCAAAACTGTAACCAGAACCCAAGTTATGCTGCTTGCTGCCACAAAAACCAAACTCGTGGAACAGGAGCTGGTGAAAAGAGGTTTATTCAAATGCCAGGCACCTGAGAAGACAAGGGGCTCTTGTTGCAAAGACCATCTCAATATCTCAGTGCAAGCAGAGGTTTTTATGAGGAGAGAGAGGGAAAGCTGAACAAAGAAATCAAAAGGAGGAGTTTGAAAAGTTCTCTATATGCAGGCCAGCACAGTCCATTCCAGTAAGGATCTTGAAACTGGTCAAGTGATGATCTGGTGTGCATCATCCTGGTCTTCATCATCTTGGTTCTATGTCATCCTAGTTTTGTGTCCAAAGATCAGCAAATCTCTTGGGACTGGGATGACTGGGATGTCTGAAGGTCAGAGTCTGTATTTTCTGAAGTTAGTTGCTAGGATTCTTATACAAACATGCTGTTTACTGACAAACTATATATTAGTCAGAGTCAGCATTTACAGAAACAATGTCAAAAGAATGGTAGGGGGGGTTATAATATCCTACTGTTACACTATAAGTGTTGACTCCCAAGCCTACTCTTAGGTGTGTGGTTGAACTCAGATAACAGGCTCTCCAGAGCATGCAGAAGCATGGGCTGATTTGGAAACCAAACTCAGAGACAAATGGAAGGAGTTCAAACCCCATTTCTATCGCTTACAGGCTTTATAACCTGGGGCAAGTCACTTCATCTCTCTGATTCCTGGTGTCCTCATCTACCAAGTTGTGAAGGCTAATTATTCCAACCTTACAAGGCTGTTTTAATGATGGAATTTAATATGGGGAATCCCTGGTCTGCCATAGTAAGTTGACAAAAAATTATTCTTTCCCTCCTTCACTTTTAAACTCACCCTGTGCACGCATGCACACGTGCAGACACCCACACAGACGCATCCCTCTGCATTTTACCTTAATGGATTAAGGCTGTGAAATTTTTGTTCTACATCTCACTGGTTAAAGGTCTTTAAAATGATCACACTCAAACAAAGTGTGAATCTCATGGAATTAGCTCAGTTCAGTGCTCGTTTTTCAAAGGGCAATTTTAGCTGCTCTGTGAGTATCTTCGCATAATATTCTATTCCTCATGTGACAGCAATTGGAGAGAAAAGTAACAGTATTTTCCATTCTTTCCCACCCCAAACCCCTTTGTAATGAGGGTGAGGGCGCCTTTTTGATTAACTTGGTTTTCTTGGCTTTGTTTTTCAAATCTGAATGAGGTTAGCAGGGCCAGGGGTTGTCAGAGGGAGCTGGCCAAATTGCTAAATCAGAGAACAGGTGGAGAAAGTGAAGACAGGACTGAGGAGAGCCTGCAAAGAGGCCAAACCAGCAGAGTTTTGGGAGAGTTGAAGAAGAGAGGCCTTGGCTGGGAATAGCGGGACTTTAAGGCGGTGGGTGATGAATTTTTTAAAGTCTTGCTGTGGATTCCCCATCTGTCATCTCCTACATTAATGATCCCCCTGAGCCCTTTGGCATTCAATTCTTCTGTGTCGAGGCTGGCCTCAAAAGAGGAATGAACAGGCTCGATTTCTTCTAGTTACACTTGTATTTGTCATGAGAAAGCACATGCAGGACTCACATACTTCTCAGAGAGCTAGTATGAAAGACCCTAATTGAGGAGTACACACAGAGTCGGGGAGTAGAATTTAAAACCAAGGACTAATGGGGGCAATTCTGGATAGTCCCTCTGCTCAGGTGTGGGATACAGAAGTGAGTAGTTGAAAGACTCCTTTCCCTGCCTGCTATTTATAGAAGGATGTTTTAGTGATTTAGTGCATCATATCAAAATCTTGTTATGTAACGGCTTTAACTAGTTTCATGTCATCTTTCATGGCCCTGTAGGTTGACTGGACTCAGCTGCACAGTTCTAGCTTGGGGTCTCTCTTGTAGTTGCATCAGAGAGCAGTTGGGGCTGGAGTAGTCAGAGGGTTCAAATGAGCTCCAAGGTGGTTCTTTTTCCCATTCGTCTGGCACATGGGCTGGGTTAGCTGGAACAACTCACGGATGGTCAAACATCTCTGTTTTCACATAACTTCTCTATGTTGATGACTTGGGCTTCTCCGTAGCATGGTAGTCTCAGATCCCCAAAACAGCGCCTGGCTTTCCCCAAAAGCAAATATTCCAAGGGACTCTACTTCCAAGGGAAGCTGCAATACTTAGCATGACCTAGCCTCAGAAGTCACATCACATCACTTCCAACACATTCTGTTGGTTACAGAGAACCAGCCCAAGCACAGAGTAAGAGGGGACAGGGCAGGTGTGAAGCAATAGGGAGTCACGGTTCATCAAGGGGCCACCTTTGGAGACTAGCTCTCACTGATCTTAAAGGCTGAGCTGCGAAATGGGTGACGGGCTTTTATACCTTTTTTGAAAAGCAAAGGGAGGGGAAAGGGAACTTACTGTGGGAGGGCTACAAAAGTTGAGGCACAGCACTTTTTCCAGTAAGCTTGGCCGTCTTTGCTGAGCCCGGCACTATGCAGCCATTAGCAGGCGGGCGATGCTTTGCTTTATGAGGCAATTATTCCAACACACTCTATTCAAAGTACACATTAGAACTTAACCTTCTGAATCCTGAAGTAGCATTTTTATCACCCAACATTAGAAAAGAGACAGAGTCAGCATATTCTCCCCCCCTCCCCCCCCTTTATGATCTGGTATCATTAATAAAGCATTGGGCAAGGACCTCCTCACAATTCTTCCGGATAATTTGTGACACAAAAGGCGTTCTGTGATACAATTGTCTGTTGACTTACTCGATCACAGAGGAAACACATGGACCATTTAAAAAATAAAGCCAGAGAATTAAATAATCAAAAGGAATCTTTCCTCCCCACGACATGAGGCAGGTCCAGAATAGAGAGGCGCTGTTATTGGATATGCACACGTAGGGATGGGAAGTTAATATGGAATTTCTAATTAGGGTCACATGCTAATGAACTCTCTCTTCATGTTAGTTTTATGCCGCTTCAGAAATTTTTTATCATATGCTTAAAAATTTATGGCCAGAAACATTAATGAAAATGAGGCGTGAATTGGAAATTGTGTCATTATGGAGATGAGGGTGGCCCGGCATTGCTGATTTTCAAGGAGGTATCTTTTATTGCCTTTTTTTGAGAACTGAGAAATGATACAGGTAAAATTAATGGCAAGGCATATTCTCTATCCCACATAGGCACTGTGGTTATATGTAAAGTTATAAAAGTTTGATTTTAATAAGATTTTGAATTAATTATAAGGAGAATATTAATCATAATTGACCGTCATTTATCAGACTGAAACTTCACCGTCTAAGTAATATTATAGTTCTTAAGTGCATGAAGATATGCATTTTCCTTTTCTCTCTGCTTTGTCTTTTCGGAAATTAAAACCCACCTTTTCAGAATACCTTGGATTGGGGAGGGAGCACGTGCTTCTCACACATGAATGGTCACTGGGATTCAGATTGTATTTTAAAAGGCCCTCTGCTTGCAAAGCTCAGGGACAGGCAGGTTTTGTGAAACTGTGTTTATGAGGAGGGGAAAGAGTGCAAGCACATTCAACTTCCTCTGGTTTTAATCTCTGCAAAACTATTGTTTCCAATACATCTGATAACTGTCAGATTTGAATGGATTTTCAGAAAGGTGCATTCTGAGTTGGTAAGAATTGTATCTTAAACTGATCACAGCAGGAATGAACGCAGGAGTCAGAGTAAAATTCCGTTTCTAGGCCTGATCGCTGGGGAGTGACTTCTTTCTCTCTCTTGGTGATTCTGTGTGCATGAGAGCCCAGGGCGCCAGCCACTGTTCAGATGCCAACCACCTCTTACATGCCTTCCTCTGGGGCCTGCTCAGCTCCATCCCAACTGACCCTTCCTGTCTACAGGAGAGACCCCTCCTTTCTCCTCTCCTGCCTTTTCACCACCTCCCTGATTTCCTTCTCTCTCCTTCCTTCTTAAAATGGTTCTAGTAACCCATTTGGATGTTTGGGTTTTTTTCTCCACACCTGCTGGGTGTCCTACAACTCAACTCAGTTCTCACACTATCTGCCCAGAAAGCATCAGACCCCACAGGTTGAGGGCTCAGTCTCACAAGGCTGCCTCCTCCCCCAACTTCAGATGCCAACTTCAAGTCCAGGTTGCCACTCGTGCATCTGACTTCACTGGCTATAGATGGGAGGTTCCAACAACCCTCATCAGGTTCAATTAATTTGCTGGAGCAGCTCACAGAACTCAGAGAAACATTTTACTTACTTGATCACTGGTTTATGGTAACAGGATGTAATTCCAAAACAGCGGGTTGGAAGAGATGCATTGAGCAAGGTCCATAGGGAGGTGGTGCAAGGCTTCCATGTTCTCTCTGAGCCTCCCCCCTTCCCAACATCTCTACATGTTCACCAGCCCAGAAGCTCTTTGAGCCCACTCTTTTGGGTTTTTATGTAGGATTCATTACATAGGAATGATTGACGAAATCATTGGCCCTTGGAAATTGATTCAGCTCCAGCCCCTGGAGATGGAGGTCAGGGACTGAAAGTTTTGATCCTTTAGTCACAGGTTTGGTTCTCTAGGCAACCAACTTGCATCCTAGATAAGGACCATAAGTCACCTCATTAACATAATAAGTAACACTTTTGTTGCTCTTATCACTTTAGAAATCTGGAAGGTTTAAGACCTCTATGCCCTAACCCAGGGCAAAAGAACAAATATTTATTTCATAATATTTCTTATTATAAATCACAATATCACACTCCCCCTGCCCTGAGAGAGGACCAGCACCTTGTCTCCTTGGTTGTCCCACTCTTACTTTAGAGAACCAGAGGAAGGTGCAGAACCCAGTCACTGGCCACCTCAATCAGCACATCGCCTCAGACTTCAGAGACTGGTTCAGGGATGGGCATGCGATATAAGCCAAGACTGTAAGACTAAATGCCTGGGGAGTAAGCTGGTAAGATGGAGACCCAGAGCTGTTGCTGGTGGCTGCTTCCTCACCACCTGGGGAGAACTTGCTGGAGAGGGAAGGTGCACGGAGGACGGCAGAGTGAGCAGGGCAGACAGTGCTGACTAGGGAACAGTGGAACCTGGGGGCCTACTCCATTTGCACACTCGACCTCTATATTAGTGTCCTGGGGCGGCCATAACAGATTACCTCCAAAACAACACCAGTGCATTATTTCATGGCTCTGAAGACCAGAAATAAATTAAGGTGTCTGCAAGGTCACACTCACTCTGAGGGCTCCAGGAGAGGACCTTTCTGTCTGTCTTGCAGCTTCTGGAGGCTCCAAATGTTCCTTGGTTTATGGTAGAATAATTGCAATCTATGCTTCTGTTTTCATACTCCCTCCTTTCTTGTTTGTGTATGTGTGTGTGTGTGTGTGTGTGTGTGTAAAATCCCCCACTCCTTTCTCTTACAAGGACATCCTCATTGGATTTAAGGCCCACCCTGAATATAGGATGACTCACCTAGAGATCCTTGACTTAATTACATCTGCGGACTCTATTTCCAAAACAGTCACATTCATGATATCAGAAGTTAGGAGTTGAACATATCATTTCGGGGGGATAATTCAACTCCCTATAAGCAGTGTAACATTTCTGCTGTATAACTTAATATTAATACATTTGGCCCCACAAAACAGCCCTGGTTAATATATCCCCTGTATCTGTGGTCTCCTTTCCTGGTTTCAGAAACTCAGAGTTCAAAAGTACCATAAAGATCATTCAGATCAACACCTTAAAAGTATGCCTTGGGGTGCTGGGGAGATCTTACCCAGACCCCTCAGCAATGTGCATGTTAGGGAAGAAAGGGATGCTGGCTTCATCACAGGACTTTAGCTTTATAAAATTGGATCTGAAACACAATCATTGTGTCAACTGCCCAGAGCAATAGATCCCAGAACAATTTCCTCTCCTCCTTCATTGAGGAAATAGAGACCCACCCATGGCTACATGAAAAGCTTGGGTTCTGGCCTCTGATTGGTCCTCCACCTAGCATACCCCACCTACATTTTTAAAAAGTCATTTACA
The DNA here is from genome assembly GCF_964146895.1 of Miniopterus schreibersii. NCBI lineage: Eukaryota > Metazoa > Chordata > Mammalia > Chiroptera > Miniopteridae > Miniopterus > Miniopterus schreibersii. The sequence continues at coordinate 14,596,472 of NC_138103.1, forward strand.
GAATAATTTTGTGTCAAAAGATAGCATCAAAAGCAGCTATTACTTTGCTATAAAACCAGCACATCGCAGGGGCTTTCTATCATGACCATTAATTTTTTATGACTGATTTCTCAACTTTGCAGTAGTGGGAATCAGATTCCAGCACCATTTTCAGAATTTTAAACCCGCTCCCTGTGAAATCACAGTGCTTTGCTTTCAGGGGGACTTTTAAGCAAGTGGTGGTAACATTAGTTATCTCGTGTCCCTCTGAACTACTGCTCCATAATTGGATGTATCTTAGATGATCCGCTGGCAAAGGAGCAAATGACTCCATGGAAACTTAAAACTTACATTTTGGTTGGCAACGTTCCTATTGAGAAGCATGTAAGAACTTCTCAGCGGGGCTGTTTGGAAAGCTTAAAGCTAAGAAGGCCTTGGTCTGAAAGAGCCTGGTTGGAGCCCCTGCTCCCCAGTTCGGTGCTGTGTGATCCTGGGCAGCTCACTGCTTCACCTGTCTCAGCTGGTTTCCTCCTCTGTAGAGCTAAGTCAGGCTAATACCGACCTCTCAGGATGACAGGAGGTAACAAGTGAAAGCACTTAGCGCAGTGTGTGCCATATATTGGGTGCTTAATAAATGATACTTGAAGTGATTAAGAGGGATACTTTATTGTCTCTAGACTTTCTTCCTTCCCTGGAGTGTGGGGATGCAAGTATTACATGGGTCCTCTCTGGGGCGTGAAGCGGGTTTATCCGGGCTCTGTATCCATGGGTCTTGGCCAACGGCAGTAGTATTATAGGGTTTCCCGTGTAGGGGATTTTGGGGGATGGCAAATCCTTAATTCAAAGGGAATCACTGACTCCTTGCAGTGTACTGAGATGTAAATACTATTGAGGTGTGGAAATTGGAAAGTTCAGGGCTAGAACGACCGTACACATTGATGGATCTACCCTCCATTGTAATTTTTGGAAATATCAGTAGAGGGACCACATTATGTGAATTTTCAATGGCAGACGTGATTGGCAACAAATGCAGGTGATAAATAATGTTTTGGTCTCCTGGGGTGCTATCGACATAACAAGCCCCCTCTTATGTCCTGTGTTTATTAGCAGCTCATATAATCTGCACTGAAATAGGTGCTATCTCTGACCTATTGTATTGATGAGGACCGTGGGGCACCGGGAGCTTAAGTTGTTTGCCCTAGGAAATGAAGGGAGATAGCAGCCAGCAATCGGGCTCCAGTGACAGGTTCTTAATTGGTATTGTTGGAGACAGGAAACTTTCCTCTACCTTTTTAGGTTCTTCTGGCTGGTCTAATAATTAAATCAACACCAGACAGATTAGCAAGAGAAAATGACCAGATTTAATTACACATGTACGTAAGGGAACCTCACATACATGAGAGGTTCAGACAGAAAGTTAAAATGAGGTAAAAATGACATCCTGAGATAAGACCGTAGTAAGGCACCTTGGAGCTGCAGAAGGGAGGAAGGTCATTGCAGGGCCACGAGAAGGGCAGATGTTCAGTAATTAGAAGCTTGCCCTGCCCTATAGATATGTCATTAAAACTTATTATTGTAATAACCCTTATTATGGGCAAGTCCTCTAATTTAAATTCTTTAAGGGAGAGGTAAAAGTTTCTTATCAGCCCCAGGGTCTCAATTACCTTCAGCTCAAAATAATCCACACGCTAAAGTAGCACTTCCTTGGGGGGGGGAGGGGGAGGGCGGGGGTAGGGGGAGCTGTTCTGAACCCTTCAGTATTCATAGGGCCTCCTAATTAGAAATAAGTGCTCTCAAAATAGGGAGTATTATAGAAAATCTCAGATATCTGTTTCCTCCAGGGCTTTCTGAGTCGTGATTTATGGGATCCTCAACAGCAGACTGGGAGCTTATGTAAGGAAGGCACGGCCCTGCTAAAAGCACCCGTTTACACTGTCATCGGAGACTGTGCTATCCCTGTGAGCCAGTCACCTTCTCTTCTCTGCCCCTCACTCGCTCCTCACACAGTTCCAGGCCAGGGCCAACATGTATTTAACAAGCATCGCAAGTTGCCAGGCGCTGTTCTAGATTCTGAGGATGTGATGATGAGCTGTGGCAGAACCACATCTGGCCCTCAGAGATCACATAATCTAGTCGGAAAGACAAACATTAAGTAAAGAATTTCAGCAGTGCTGGGAGGAAAGGTACATGGCCCTATGAGCAGAGATTCACAAAATCCCTGGCTGTCGTGAAGGGGAGACTGTGTCCCTTGCCATCAAAGGAGCTGGGACTCAAAAGTGTTCATTAACGTGGGTGGGAGGGATGGGGTCGAGGGGAGGTTCAGAGAGATGGACCAACTTGTGCAATGGCTTTGGCTTTAGAAGATAATGAAAGATAAATAAATTAGTTAAAAGCAAGGACTGGAAAACATGAAGCCATAGAGCAAGAGGTGAGGTGGAGGTGATGAGATGCTCTTCGGGGTCAGCTCATGCAGGATAGACCAAAGTAAGACATTTTGATATAAATCCTAAGTGCATTGAGAAGTCACCCTTCCTCCCTCCCTCCCTCCCTCCCTCCCTCCCTCCCTCCCTCCCTCCCTCCCTCCCTCCCTCCCTCCCTCCCTCCCTCCCTTCCTTCCTTCCTTCCTTCCTTCCTTCCTTCCTTCCTTCCTTCCTTCCTTCCTTCCTTCCTTCCTTCTTTCCTTCCTTTCTCTATCCATTCATCATCTAACTATCCATCATCTACCCATCTATTTATTTATACATCCATTCATTTGTCTATTTATCCATCCATCCTATATCTATCTATCTATCTATCTATCTATCATCTATCTATCTATCTATCTATCTATCTATCTATCTATCTATCATCTATCTATCTATATCTATCTATCTCTATCTATCTATCTATCTATCTATCTATCATCTATCTATCTATCTATCATCTATCTATCTATCATCTATCATCTATCTATCATCTATCTATCTATCTATCATCTATCTATCATCTATCTATCTATCATCTATCATCTATCTATCATCTATCTATCTATCTATCTATCTATCTATCTATCTATCTATCTATCTATCTATATCTATCTATCATCTATCTATCTATATCTATTATCTATCTATCTATCTATCTATCTATCTATCTATCTATCTATCTATCATCTATCTATCAATCATCTATCTACCTACCTACCTATCTACCTATTCATCATTCAGCACTGGGATAAGGGTGTCATTTCCCATGAACAGAATGACAGATTAGACTGAGAGAAGCACCCATGGCAGGCCACTTAGGGTTACAATAAGAAGCCATGGAGTCAGAGCTAGGCTGGTGGCAGAGGGTAGATGGGAGGGGCATTAGGAAGGATAATAGAACTGCTATGGAGTAAGTAACCCGACCCACATATGTGTTCCCCACAGGGCTTTAAATAGTATCTGCTTCCCTTTGGCCCTTGTTTCTCTGCGCTAAGCAAAGAGTCTTGAACAGGGAAGAATTTGCTCAAGACTTGTGCTGCTCTCTTCAAAGGCTTGGTCTGAAACATTGGGCACAGTAGATCTTGGTCAAAACGGACCTTCTTAAATCATCTAAGTCCATCTGCCTGTGGAGCTGCAGATCCTTGGAGATCCATGGGCAGGTGCAGGTGACCAAACCGTAAAACTATGAATTTAAGGAGAGAGGGATTAGAAACAACTAGACATACTTTCCTGAGGAATTGGGTTGTCAGCCTGAGACAACACACTCCTTATCACTGCTCCGATTCCTGCCACCAACTGTTCAGCTGCCCTGGTGCCAGAAGGGTGAAACACTCAGGGAGAGAGGTTGGCAGTCCTGCTGATGACAGCGCCAAGGTGGCCTCTGCTCCTGTAGGGAAGCCTGCCGCGCGGGGCCGGGGGAGCGACCCTGGGGGGTGGCATGCCCCTGAAACAGATCCCCTGCTCTGTGCTCTTGCCCTGCACACCCCCGCTCAGCGGGCCTGGCCGCTCGGCCTCGGGCTGACCCTCTTCTGCTGGGTGAGCCGAGGCTCCCGCTCAGCTCAGAGTGACTGACGGCCTCTCCCCCGCGGGGCCTTAACGCAGCGAGGACCCGGGCGCGCAGCTCTTCGGAGACCGGAGTTTTGAAAAGCAGCCTGGTGAAATGAGCAGGGATGGAAACGAAAACATTTCACTTCTTTTCTTTCCCTTTACTTGACTTCCCCCTGATTCAGGCATTTTGCTTTTTTTCTCACGCTCCCGTCTCGTCTAGGCCACTAGGACCCCTGGCCGCCCCGTCCTCACGGAGAGCTCAGGTTCTGCTGCCTCCGGCTGGGGCTCCGGCAGCCTTTTCATAGCACAGGCCTGAGGTTTAGAAGGGAAGCCTGGCAGGAGAAGCCTCAGAAGGATGGGGTGCGAGTGATGGGTTCCTCCCATCCTGTCAGTATCAGTTTGCATTTACATAACGCGCCCCAGCCCGGGGACTGGAGAAACCCGCAGGAACCGCCTGCGCTCTAGTGCACACCCCCTCTCCCAGCGGCTGTCCTCTCCCTCCTCACTGCCTATTACCTGGTAAGCCCGTTGATACCTTCATTACCTCAAAATGTGTTAATCCAGGTGCCTTTTTAGCAAAACCTGCGAGCCTTCTGGCTGCTGGAGGCCATTGGTGAAGCCTGGCTCTGTGTCAGCACTCACCTAATAAGCTCATTAGAGGAAAGCTCCAGTCCCCATGGCCAGAGGAGTGGGTGCTCAGGAAGTGCATTTTGAGAGACTAGACATCAGAGCTTAGCCTGGATGTTGCAGTCTTCCATCCATCTCCTGCATTTAATACAGTCTTCTTAGGAAAGGTGTCAAGACTGTTTATCAGAACAACCTACTAATGCATTGGTTAAGAGCACTGATTTGGGAGCCATGCAGACCATTTTAGCTCTGTGACCCCCAGATAGCTAACCTAACCTCTCTGAGTCCCAGAAACCCTCACCTGTCAGGTGGGAATGACAGTGAGGTTCCTGTGAAGAACTTGGAGATCATGCATCAAAGTGCGTAGGCAGTTACTCAGCAGATGTTAAAGCAGGGCTTAGAGGGAGGCGAGCTAGGCAGGCCCTGCAAGGACATGGCTAGAGCCTGTCTCATTTGAAATTTTGATATTTTGTAGATTGTGCTTTTTGTTTTCATTTATTATGATTGAGCTAAAATATGGTTTATCTTGATTACAGAGTTTTCCGGTGCCCCTTCAGTTTTGTGCCTGACCTTGGTCATGGCCCTAATTGTGAGCATCAACCACGTGGCAGGTGGTGCTTCACTAGTTGTTGGGCATGCAATTGTGTGACACTGAAGATGCTCTGAGTGACATGGAGTAGCTTTCTCAGGCTAATGGGTGGCACACGAATGGGCGATTGTTATCTAATATCAGGAGAAGTACTTCTAAATAAAACGACAGGGTAGGTTCAGAGATTCAACATCATCATCATTGAGTCACTGGACTATTTCTGGCTAGAAACTTACATTTTCTTTCATTTTCTCGACATAGTGGCTTAATCCTTAGGCGTGACCCTTCTTATTTCCGTAACAGATACTGCAGCTCCCATCATGACTTGTACAGATGACAAGACTGGCTCTGTAACTACTGCCCCCACCCCTGAGCCTGCTCTTGAAGTCTCATTAGCCAGAATTGTGTTAAATTCTTGAAGGGTATCTAAGGAGAGACAACCTGGAATTTTCAGCCTCTGTAGAAGGAAATGGGCTCTGCCAGTAGGAGAGGACCATATTCAGGCCACAGGACACTGGTCTGTGTTGTGCTATTCCTTCCATATGAAATATACACGCACACACATGCACACACACAGAGACAACTTTTCCTCCTGCCCATATTGGGTCGTCGACTTGTAGGGGAAGAAATACAGCTTTTTCTGCTACCTTTCTAAATTCTCACCTCGGACTCCTATAACAAAAGACAGATTCACAAGAGTATACAGATATTCAATGTAAGTTTTACATGGCACAGGAAACTTCATAAGGAAATGAAAACCCTGAGAAATGGTTAAACCTGAGTGTTTTTGACTGGGCTTGATGAAGAGTGGAAAGTCATGGACAGAAATGATGGGCAAAGGGTAAGACGTAAGTGTAGTAAGCAGGGAAACTTAGCAGGGCCTGCTGGTCCAGATTCCTCTTGGAGTCCCTCTATCTTCGGAAATAAGGAGGCTCCTTTCCTCTGGGCACTGGGAGGGCATCTCTCACAGGACAGTTCTATGACCTGCTTCAGGAGAAGGTCAGAAGTCCTTCCTACACATGTCATTTCTCAAATTCCTTCGACTTGGAATACTCAGTATGTCAGAGTGCCATATTTGGGGGAAGCATGTCCTTAGCAATATATCTTTATTGATTTCAGAGAGAGGAAAGGAGAGGGAGAGAGAGAGAGGAACATCAATGATGAGAGAGCCATTGATCGAGCCCACAACCCGGGCATGTGCCCTGACAGGGAATCGAACCCTGATCGCCTGGATCCTAGGTCGATGCTCAACCGCTGAGCCACACCCTGCCGGGCAACCAGTAATTTTTGAGGTTAATGGCATGGAGTGATGAACAACATGGACCACATGGGACTTGCAATATAGCGGAGGGATGACAGACACTCAATAAATGGATAGATAGTAGAGAAATTATCAGGAAATAATGTTTGCTATACAGAGATTTGAAATAGGGAGATGAGTCCTGAAGGGCAGCTGAGTTGTCACCATAGATTGGGTTCTCCTGGAAGATCCCCAAGAAATTCATGGAAACTGAGGTGTGAATGAAAGGAAACCAACACGGGAGGAGTAGCCCAGGTAGGAGGAACAGACACCACTGCAGGAGGTGGAGCATGGGCTGGCTTTTGGGGGGAGCAGGGAGTGAAAGGGTACGAGATGGGTTTGGAGGGGTTGGCAGGGGTTAGGTTACAGAGCCTTCTAGGTGGTGATAGGGAGTGTGTGTGTGTATGTGTGTGTGTGTGTGTGTAAGCCACAAACCAGCAGAACGACTTCCCAGTTTTCATATTAAAGGATCACCTGCTGTTACTGGGGACATGAAAAATGAAGACAGAGATTCCAGTTCAGAAGCTTTTACAATAGTCCTGGCCAGAGGTGACGGCGATTGTGACTCGCAGGCCAGGAGTGGAGATGGAGGAAGGTGGATAGATTGGGGATGCCTTGTTCCAGTGAAGTTGGCAGGCCTGTTCATATTGGATGTGGGAGAGGGACAGAGAGGAAACTGGATGAGAGCAGAGAGGGGTCTAAGGCGCACGTCCAGGCGCCGGTGGTGACTCACTGATAACCGTCCCTAGAGCAGGGACAGTGTGGGGGAGGTGGCAACTGGGCATCTGTGATGATAACAGGGTGCGAGCTGAGCAAGAGGCCTTCACTATAGACAATGCTTGCACAAGAGGTTTGCTATGAAGTATTATAGAAAGAAGGGAGCCGAAAATCAGGGCCTTTTTATCCGAGAGGGAACTATTGCGGCATATATTTTTCCCATCATGGTAAACAACATATAACGTAAAATGTACCATTTTCACCGTTTTTAGGTGCATGGTTCAGTAGTGTTAACATATTTACATTGTTGTGAAACATCTCCAGAACTTTTTCATCTTTGAATCCTGAAACTCTGTAGCTGTTAAACAATAACCGCCCATTTCCCTCCACCTCTACCCACTGGAAACCACTACTTTCCGTTTCTATGAATTTGACTCCCTTCAATACCTCATATGTGTGGAACAGTGCAGTGTTGGTCTTTTTATGACTTGCTTTTTAAAAAATCTTCACCCAAGGATATGTTTTTATTGATTTGAGAGCGAGAGAGAGGGAGGGAGAGAGAAATACCAATTTGAGAGAGAGAAACATCCATTGGTTGCCTCCAGTACACATCCTGGCTGGGGGCTGAACCTGCAACTGGGTATATGTCCTGATCAGGAATCGAACCCATGACCCTTTGATGTATGGGACCATGCTCCAACCAACTGAGCCACACAGACCAGGGCTGTGACTGGCCTGTGTCACTTAGGTTCATCCATGTTGGAACCAGTGGCAGGTGTCCCTTCCACTTGAAGGCTGAATAGTGGTCCCCTGTGTGTGTACACCACACATTCTTTATTCATCTGTTGATGGGCATTGGGGGTGCTCCCACCTCTTGGTTACTGTGAATAATGCTGCTGTGAAAACTGGGGGTACAGCATACTTTTTATCCGGATTGGAATGATACAGAAGGAGAGGTGCTGACAATTCAAGAGAACAAGCAGAGCCCGGCCGGGCGTGACTCAGCGGTTGAGCGCCGACCTAGGATCCAGGTGATCGGGGTTCAATTCCAGGTCAGGGCACATGCCCGGGTTGCGGGCTCGACCAATGACTCTCTCATCATTGATGTTTCTATCTCTCTCTCCCTCTCCTTTCCTCTCTCTGAAATCAATAAAGATATATTTAAAAAAAAAAAAAGAGAGAGAGAGAACAAGCAGAAAATTGCCAGAGCCAATCCCTCGGGAACACCAGAGTCTGAGAGAATGGCTGTCCCTGGTGGGGACAGAGTCAGGGGCAGGGGAGCCTCATCCATCCAAATAGATGGGGAATCGAGGAGGCTGGTAGAGTTCCTGGCAGGTGGGTGAGGAAATTCCTGTAGAAATGCTTGTATTTTCCCAAAGAAGTTAGAGATAAAACCATCAAGTTCAAGTGTATGTGTGTGTGTGTGTGTGTGTTGGGGGTCAGGGGTGGATGGGGCTCAGAGGTGCCTCCCCATTAATAGACTGAATGATCAGCCTAAGTACTTGAAATCAAGTTGATGCATTTCCTCTGTGCCATGCAAACAAAATAAAGCTGAGCTTTGTTGTCAGACAAAAGCGGCACTTATTATAATGGTTGGCATTTCAGAGATAATTCAACTATAAGAGATAATAGCACATCAATCAGTCCGGAAGCGATTCGCCCAGTAATACCGACGGTATAATATGCAAGCAATAGACTGCTCTGGACACAACCAGGAATTTCCTTTGCCTGAAACACTCCTGTTTCTAGCAGAAGCCTAACGTGAATTTTTTTTTCCAGCTTCTATTTGGAGAGTCTGTTTATTTCTTTCTTCCCGAGGGGATGGTGAGATAGATATTGTAAATGGTGAAGGCTTTTTATTGTTTTTGACAGTTATCAAAGGTACTTTTTTTTTCTTTTTTTTTAAGATCTGGACCACCAACTGAAAATAAACCTGTTTGGGATTTTTGAGTCAAGTGTGTTGAATTGTGCATGTGCTGGTCACTTTCCAGTTTCGGGGAGCCTAGCTGCACTTAGTAATGGGGGGGTGATTGTTACCACATGAGTTCAGGAACCCACATTGGTATATGTCTGGATCGATGCCACTGCAGGAAATAGCAGTCCCGTTTCTGGTGATATAAATCACACCCCCTTATTTCCATATCTGGAAGACCATCAAGAGGAGGAGCACTGATTGGAGTCCCCTTTGCATTCCTTCTCTAACCCTCCCTCTGCAACTCTCTGGAGGCTGCCAGGCCACAGGCCTCAGCAAGCTTCCCCTCCGCCACCTTTTTCTACCCCTCCTAACCCAGACACCCCAGGCCTTCCCTTCCCTCCCCGTCTTTTTCTCTACTCCACCCTCATGGTCAGTGTCCCCCAAAAGCCCTTCTTCCAAGCACAGCTATCTGAGAAATGGCAGCTGGGCCTCCACCCTCACTCTATTTGTGTGTTTTTTGTTGTTGCTGTCATTGTTTTAAAATATATCTTTATTGATTTCAGAGAGAGGAAAGGAGAGGGAGAGAGAGAGAGAGAAACATCAAGGATGAGAGAGTCATTGATCGGCTGCCTCCTGCACGTCCCCCGCTGGGGATCGAGCCTGCAACCCGGGCATGGGCCCTGACTGGGACTTGAACCTTGATCTCCTGGATCCTAGGTCGATGCTCAACCACTGAGCCACGCCAGGCCGGGTTATTTGTGTGTGTTTTTTAACCTGTCATTCCAAAAGAATTTTTTCTTCTTCTGCCCTTAATTCTGGAAGGAAGGGTGAGCCAGATACACTCACGTCATTCCCCCTCCTCCTGCCCCCATTCTGTAAGAATATATGGGGAGTAAGGAGAACAGAACATGGCTCAGCCACCCCTCTGGGCTCTGAGGCGCTGGAAGGGCTCCCTTTGTTAACACCCAGCACCCGCTCTGCTTGTCCTTGCAGTGAGACTGAAGGAAGCAGAGCCAGGCACTTGCCCTGGGCACACAATTTAAGAGAGCACCAAAATACTCAGCAATTAAACTAAGTCATATTTTAATACAAAAAACAATATTATTGTAAAAGTCTACAATACATAAAACATCAAAAATTTAAATAATAGCAGGATCTGACAGCACTGGATTCAGACAGAGCAAGTGCGGTGAGTCCTACAGGTGCAGAATTGGATCATTTTGTATTTGAAATTTTGATATTGATCAGGATGGGTTTTTGCATTCATTTATATTTTTAAATAAAAACAGCACTTAAATATTACACATCTTGATTTTTGACTTTTTTGGTGCCCCTTAAGTTTTGTTCCATGAGGGAGTGCCTTAGTCACTTCGCCCCAATCCTGACCCGCCTTGTGGCTGGACATCCCCATATCTGTGCCTCTCTCTAGTGACAACTTCTTCCTCCTCGATTCCTGATAAACGCCTGAGGCCTGGCAGCAGTCACACTGCAGAAGACATCTTGATTGAGCTAACATATTGGCCAACCCATGGATGGTTGCCTTTGCTCCTGGCAGCTTCCCCAATCCAATCAGATATGGTGAGGGTGGAACCCCACAGACAACCAGGGCCAGTTGTACAAACACTGTTCGAAAGAGCAACTGAGGGTGGCAGTCACCGTTCATGCCCATAGACTTGGCTTCAGTACAGATTTCCTGCGGGCACCCTTCTACCGGTGCGTGTATGTGAATGACACCTGGGAGAATATTGATCGGGTGTGCATTTCCTGTTCCATAGAAGCAAAAATGGAGCTACAGGACCAGAATTTTAGCCCTACTCCACAGATGTCCCTCCTTGGTGCATCAGCTTGGGAGTAGCTCTGCTCATTTGCTCATAGGCTGAAGGCTTCTTATATACTTTAGGATCTTTAAAGTATGATCTTCAAAAGATCATTGTAGCCCAGTGACATGGCTCAGTGGCTGAGCATCGACCTATGAACCAGAAGCTTATGGGTTCAATTCCCTGGTCAAGGCACATCCCCGGGTTGTGGGCTCGATTCCCAGTAGGGGGCGTGCAGGAGGCAGCCGATCAATGACTCTCTCATCATTCATGTTTCTATTTCTCTCTCCCTCTCCATTCCTCTCTCTGAAATCAATTTTTTAAAAAAATTTTGAAAAAAGATCATTGTAGATATTTAGTAACTTCCTGAGTAAGGAGATAATAGTAATAATAGTGATGATAATAATAATAATAAAATTAGCATTGGTGACTTCTTTTTCCTAAGAGTTCTACACGAGTTATCTTTACAGTTCTGTGAGATACGCATTGTTATCACTTCAGAGAGGGAAACTGAGGCACGGAGGGGCAAGGAGACTCGCTTAGCTGTGCTGAGGGCAGGAATGTGAACATGGGCAGTCTGGCTCCGGAGCACGCCCTCCTCACTTCTCCTCTATTCTACTTCCTACAAGCCCACTCCTTCCCATGAACACATGAAGCTAATTTTATTTTCAGAACCCAGTCTCCAGAGGCAGGCATCTTTTCTATCTCCATGCTGTTTGTTTGACATTCCTCTGCTTCCTAACTGAGGATGACTGATTCCTGCTGGACCCCGAGCCTCTCGGGGCAAGGCCTGGCTGACGATCACCTGAGCTCTTGTGCCAGCCCAGGGCCAAGCACATTAGCAGCCTCTGGGTGCATAGTATTGAAGGCTGAATAGAAGCCACATTTTGGATAGAAAAAAAAGGTCCTCTTTTCCCATAGACTAGATGGATCAAAGATACCTGAGGCTTGTTTGCTGTAGCTGGAAAACCTGCTTCTCAATCTGGTCTGAGAACAAACATGTGAGCAGAGGGGCTCTCCAGAGAGAGCGAGAAGAGGGGCATTTTCCAGCCTCCCCAGAAAAAAATTTCCCCCAATGCAGCCTAGGGCCTGCAAGGCGCTCAGCACCGCCTTGTGTCTTTGTTTCCTGGCTCCCCAAGTCCCTCCCCTTCCCCTTCCCTACTCCCCCCTGTGCCTGGGTGTCAATTACAGCTGACTTAGCAGGCTCCAGCCCCCAACACAACAGCCGGGCTTGGTGCCTGGGGCCCCGTGGCATAAGGCAGTGCAGCTAATTAGCCAGGCTTGGCTGTGCCCTCTGCTGCAGTTTGAAAAGCTTCTTGGAAAACAAGTTTCTGGCGTTGGCGTGCATTGCTTTGTACTTCCTGCATGCTCTAAATGTCTCCACCGTGGGGCCAGCAGTCCCATTTCATGCAAAAAAAAAAGAGATTTTTATTCCTGGTGCTCTATTTTTAGCTGGTCTTTGAAATTCGGTGTCGCTGCTCATATAGATGTCATGTTGATGATAATGACAGCTAGCATTTACTAAGGGAATGATACCTTCCCAGAGCAGTTAGAAGCCCTCCATGCATATTCTCTCATTAGAGTCTCATGGCAGGCAGGCTGTATTATCATTCCATTTTACAGGGGGGGAAGCTGAGGCTTAGAGAGGTTAAGTAACTCGCTTATGAGGATAGAGCCCCTGTCTCTCCTCTGGGCTTTGTACTAGGATGTACCCCGTGTCTTCCATAAATTATCTCTTTTAATCCTCGCAATCGGCTTGTGTTCTTATAGCCTCTTTTTGGGGGAGGGGAATGGGAAGCCTAGGTGGTGTGAATTTAAGTAGGATTAATCCCCAAACTAAGTCTGGAAGCAGGACTTGAACCCCAGTAGCTTGATTCTAGGTCTGAAGCCCTGTGGCCAGGCTGTCCTCCCTGTGTCGGGTGAGACGTGGCTCCACCCCTCCGGGTGCTGCCCTGTGCCCTGTGCCACTGTGCCCGGGGATGCTGGGGTTCCTGCCCGCTGCACTGGGCGTGAAGAGAGACCTGGGCACCAGACAGGCCTCTGCGGGGATCCCGCCTCTGCCCCTTGTCCCCTGTGTGACCGCAGCAGCCAAATCGTTACTCTCTCTGATGGTCAGGTGTCACTTCTCAGGAAAGGAGATAGTACAATGGTCATTACGAAAGTTAGAGATAATCTATGTAAAATAGTATTTAAACACTCACCATGTTTATTATGGGCTCAAATAAAATTGTAGCAAGAGCCAATTGAAACCTGGGCTCTAGTATGATCAGTGTTTGGAACTCTGGGAGATTATCTAAACCCTCAAGTCTCAGTTTTCCCTTCTTTAAAATGTGAATAATAATAAAACAGAGTAAAATAGTAAAAACATTGTGGGACTCTACGGGGCACTGTGGGATTAAACACTGGGCTATGTGTTCAGCCAAGAGCAGCCTTTGGTGTAATTATAGACGCATTAGTGGGACCTGAGCAACATCCACGCTCCACAGAACCGCTGAGTTCAAGTTGAAGGAAAGTTCTCCGAAGAGAAGAAATAACAGTGATTTACAGCTTCTGTTCTTCCCCCTGTACCTCTCTATTGATTGAGGTGGCCGTACGTTGTGATTAATTAAAATCAATACGTCCAAGCGGACACAGTGGTGCTCTTTACGAAAGAAGGGACAGCAGGCCTGCGGGGAGGGGTGTGACTCTTTCGATTCCAGCTGGGGAAGCCCGCCCGTCCCCTCGGGCTGCAGAAATAACCTGGGTCTCAGCAGCACCGAGGAAATAAGCGTTTCAGGCACCGGCCTCTCTGTTAAGTAGGGAGGGCTCCGATCACTCATCCTAACAGCAGATGGTTTTCCGGAAATGCAGAGTTGTCTTGCGGAGTATTGAACCATTTTCTCCTGCTTACGAACACCCCGGGTTTGCTCAGCCTGGAAATGTGCTCAGCGAGGTGCTTGCTTGGCCAGGCTCCTGTGCAGCTAGGAGTGACAGTGTGACAAGTTCTGGTGGGAGAGCAGTGTAACTGGAAGTGTGCTGTTGATGTCTGAGGGAGCTGTTGATTTCTTCATGGAAGATGGCACCTGCGGGTGGCACTCTCTGTCCTTCCACCCTTTCTCCTTCCCAGCTTTTATGGGGTCATCATAGTAGGGTTGCAGCCACTGATTCACAATCATGTGGGGCATTGGCCCTAAAGAGAGCAGCTGAGCCAGTGATGGGAGAGACTGCCTCTGAACTCACATCAGATGAAAAAAGAATCTTTTTTTATTCATGCCCCTGCAGTTAGGACTTTTGTTTGTAACCCAGATAAATTAAAGAGCGATTGCAAAATTTTATTTCACATATAAATGTAGAGTGGTGTTTGTAGGATGTGGGACATTAGTTTTCCATATATCCCACCTATTAGATTTTTTTGGTTAGATTCAGGGAACTATTATCATGTAACCATTTGTCTTGTCTTTTGTTGTTGTTTTTTTTAATCTTTTTTTCCCCTCCAGAAGCTCATTTGCCACGTTCAAACAGAGGAAAGGAATATTAAGGAAAGCACACAAGTTCACTTTGTACTTGAAAAATCCTCAATCTTTATTTGCACTCCTTGGCCCATGTTGGTTACCCGCGACCAGGAAAATGTTTTCCAAGCTGATATTTGGCACAGGAATGAAAACACAGTTTTGAAATGGCTCTAATACATTCGGGGTGGCAAGTTTTGCTGAAAAATTCCAATTATCAAGAGATGTTGATATTTCCCAGGGAAGAAACACCACACAGCCAAGATTCCAACATCCCTGTAGCGAATTTGGGGGGAGCGATGAAATCAAGAGGTGAGAGGAAGCTGTTCGACAGTGATGAGGGCCCGTGCACTTTTGTTTAAGTTAACCCTTTAATGGCAGAGAGAATATACGTACACCCCTGAATGGTATATGGTACCATTTCTTTGAAGCCTCATGTTTTATCTTACATAGCCTTGTGAAAATTTCATTGTCTCTTATCATATCCCCAGGTTGGTTTATATAACATAATGGGGGCCCTGTGCCCATCACTGAGCTGCACTGATGATCCAGAGAGATGTCCTTGTTTACCTTACTGTTTGTGTATAAACTGGCATCTGATTTGAGAAGCAGGGGAATCATTCTGTAGCCAGAAAGAAAGTACCCAAAGATATGTTTAGCTGCTTCCATTTGGAAAAGGCTTTTTCCAGGTAACAGAGAGCAATTCACATGTTCCATCCTAGGTCGATCTTGATAGAAACCTCTTGTCATTTGCCAACATGTCCTTTGGATTTGCGTGGATTCCATCAGCCAGAAAACTGTCTAATTCCAGGTCAAGGCTTGGCTCCTGGGTCCCTGTCATCCATCCTTAAGTCCTTTACTGCAGCAGGCTGCTTCTCATTTGTCGATGAGCGTCAGTGATGGAGTGGTCTCAGAGGTGGCCTTGCAAATCAGCCCGTTGTCCCCTAGAATGACCCGCTATGTTACTAATTCCAAATGATAGTTATGGTGAGTTGAACACTGCTTTGTTCCAGGACCTGAGCCACGTGCCCCCTTTCAAGTCCATTGTCACATTTGATATTCACAATAAACTCGAGAGGTGGGCTTGCTAGTGTCCCATTTTGAAAGACATGGAAACTGAGACCCAGAGAATTTTGGGACCTGCTGAGAAGTGTCCACATTGGGATTTCAACCCTTAGCCATTCCCTCTGCAGTTTCCTAGCAGCAAGGGCACAGTGAGCCTCTGCCTTTTGCTCCCGCATCCCCCATCGTCTGGCCCTGTCACCTGCTTTGTCCTGTGGGTGATTGCAGAGGTGCCTGGAATCACTAGTAACTTAATTAGAGTGATGCACGATTGTCTGCCCAATGAGTTTCGTCCATCCCTTCTTTACCTGTAAATAAATTATGAGGATAGTAGAGAATTATGAGGGGGAAATCCTCAAAAAAGCCAGGGGAAACACATCCAGAGTGATACAATTATCTATCTGCTGCTTCTGGTCCAGACTTGCAGGCTTTTTTTTTTTAAATAGGATTATGGAAGATGAAACGGAAACGCTTACTTCAGCTTTTAAGAGGGATGTAAGCAATTTTGCATTGCACTTACTCCCCAGGGGTGGTGTGAAAATGTTTCTAGTAAATTAAAGTATAATAAAAGCATTGGCAACACGGCAACTTTTATATTAATTTCTTAATTTTCTACAGGCTTAATTATAAATCTCTTGGGGGGAAGAGGCGAGGGCTGTGGGTTCTTGGGAAGACAGTGGACATTCCCGGGTGTGGACCTTGGGTCCTCTGCAGAGAGGTATGTGCACTGTGGTGTTGGCTGTGTGCGCTGTGAGATGCACCTGCTGTTCCTGGCTGAAGGCTGGTGGTTTCCAGGGGACACGGACATCAAGCTGGGAGGCCCAGGGTACTGCTAAGTGGACAGGGTGGCATTAGACAGGTTGTGGGACTCCTTGAATTGCGGCATCCTGTCATGGGTACCACATTGGCCTCTGCAGTGTGACTGCCTGGGTTTAAAATCCTGGCATCTCTGTTACCTGGAGAAGTTCAGTGAGCTTCTTCCTCTCTAAGATAGAACTTATGAGGGTACTTATTTATGTCACATGGGAAGTGTGTGCAAAAGCCTGGGTCCTGCTGGCCCTGCTGAGCCACCAGACCAACCTGGGATCGTCTGCTGCCAGACTTCAAATCAGGAAAGCCATCAGTATCCTTGCCTATGAAGCCACTGTCAACCGGGTGCTGTTCCTTGCAGCCTAAAGCACCCCCACTCTTTGTCAGCCAGAGTGATGTGGCGATTCCACCAATTCCAGATGCACCGAATCATGGAATATTCCTGCTGGACAGAGTCGGAGGTCTTTGCAGTGAATTTCCTCCATTAATTCTTTTTCTTCACCAATAAATATCTTTTGAGGAAAGTCCAGATTAGAGGAGGGAATCCTCAAAAAAATCCAGGGGAAAATATCCAGAGCAATAGGGTTATCTGTTTTCAGAGTAAAACTCGACAGACTCCAATGAATGATTGTCTCTGGATTTCTCTTCTTTAGACCCAGGAACTTCCCGGGCACAGTTTAGGATATAACAGATACTGCTAAGGTCTTCTATTAGAAGATGGTTCCAATCCCACCTCTCTCCTCTGCACTGCTGTATCACGATGTGGTTTCCAACATATATTCCTTTTCTATTTTAATAGTTTTTTCCCCATCTTACCTCTCTGTCTTCTGGGCTGTGTGCTACCTATAAATAGGGAATATATCTTATTATGTTTTTGTATGCCTGACACATAGTAAATGCTCAATTGGATTAACAAATCAAGGAATAAACTAGTATGTGTTCCTGAAACCTTAATTCCGTGGTGGGTTAGTCGATGCTACACACATAGGCATGCACACACATACACAGGTCTGTGGTTTTTAAAGCAAGTATAGGACGCACTGCATAAAAAAAAGATTGAAAAGATTTTACTTCACAGGACTTATCAATACCTTTAAAATGCCAATGAATGCAAATCATAAATCTCTAAGAGGATGGTACAGACAAAACAGTTTGCAAACTTACTGAACCAAATAAATCTTATTCCAAAGAATATCGTGCAACAACTCACTGTAAAGTGCGTGATGATTTCTCATTTTAAATTTTCTGTATTTTTTTTGAAATTTTGCCTCACTTTTCTAACTTTTTATTCTAAACATACTACACCTCTGCAAAAGTGCAAGACTAGCGCAATAGCACCTGTATATCTGTACCCGAATTGCCAAATTTTAACATTTTTAGGACATTTGCTCTTTCTGTCTCTTTCTCCCTCCCTTTCTCCGTCCTTCTCTTCAATTTTTTATGAGCATCTTTTCCTGACAACAAGAGGGTCATCCTCTGGATGTCTCTGGGATGTACTTCTCTCCTTGCCTTTAAGGAAATAACTGAACATGCTGTAGGGCAGATGCCTGTATGTTTCATGTGTCTTTGTTGATGATTTATTAAATCCCATCCTAGCAGAATCCCAGGATCTGAGCGTGCAGAGGGACATGAAAAGGCATCCAATCTCACCCCCGCTCGGGGACCCACCCCTCCTGCAGTCCGTATCCATATTTCATGCCTTCAGGCGCTATTTATTATTTCTGCCAGGGCTGGCGAGTCAATTCCTCGTGGTGTGAAACTTGCAAATGAGGCCTGTGGAGAGTCTGCCCTCTTCCCGGGCAGCATCCAAGTGGCCTGTTAGCTGCTTCCACCGATGAAAGTCTCCCGGGGGCGTAGTCAGCCCAATTACAGGGGCGCAAGAAGAGAGCGGCATTTTGATAGGGGACTAAAGAGTTTTGCCAACTCTTGACTACCCCTGATAACAAGAATGAGAACTTTGGCTCCGAAGACTCAGAGATTCATTGAATCATGGAATATTCATGCTGAAAAGACTCTTAGGGATCATCTAGTTCAGCCCCCACATTTTTCAGACTAGGAAGGAGAGAACGAGAGGGGGTGAAAATGTTCCCTAAAGTCTCATAGCATCATGGTTCCCGATTTGGGGTCAGGTTATTTCCCAAGCCACTGAGCTGATCTCACAAAGGTACCAGGAAACGTTCAAGACAAATGCACGCCTGGGTACGTACGTACACACACGCACACACACACAGGCACACAGGCCTATGTACAACCACGTTCATAGACGGGCTTTCTGTCTCATGCAGATATCACCCGTGACTGGAGGTTATACTGATCTCCTGTTTGCAGTCTAGAAATGTGAACTTGGTAATCAAAATTCACCTCTGAAGGCACCCTACGCAGTCACCCAGCTCCTCTTGCAGCTGCAGAAGGCAGGAGAACAGCCAGCATCCCAAGGCTGTGTGGGTGACTATCTGCTCCGGGCAATGACCAAAGAAGTCTAGACATGCAGCTTTACTGAGAGGGTGGCTCCCAGCAGCCACAGTTTATTTATTCAGGTCAAAATTGAAGTGTTTGTGACACTAGAAAGAGAACCCAAAGGAAACTTTAGTTTTTGGAGCTCCGACTGGCACTGTGCACATGCAATATCTTACAGTAGCCTCATAATGGCCACATTGCTGGTAAAAAAATATAAAGAGGCTACTATTCACCTTGTATCACAAGCCAGTAAATGGTGCAACCAAGGGTCACATTGGGTCCAGAGGTCCTCCTCTTCTTGTTAAGTCTCCACGTTGCTCTAAGAGCAGTGAGAACATAGCACCCAAGGAAGGGAAAACATCTCAAACAGAAATGCCCCAAAGAGTCCATGTTGTCCTAACAGTGAATTTCCCCCTAAGTTTTGGGGAATTAACTTACATTTTCCTGCCTGTTTCTACTTTGGTGAGAATAGTCTCTCTTCTCACCAAAGCCCCTCAGACCAGTGCTGCCCAGTAGAACTTTCTGTGATGATGAAAATATTCTGTGCTCTTGCCGTCTGATATGGTAGCTATTAGCCTCCTGTCAATATTGAGCAAGTGTAATATACACACCGGATTTCAAAGACTTAGTACAATAAAAGAGGCAAAAACAGCTCATTGACACTTCTAAAAACTTGATTGCATGTTGAAAAGATAATATATTTGGCTAAATTTGATTTATTGTTAAAGGTAGTTTTACTTATATTTTTTCTTTTTACTTTTTAAATGTGAACACTGGAAAATCTAGGCTTGCGTATGTTGCTTGCATATTTCTGTTGGGCATCATAAATCTGGATAGTCTGACTATGAATATATTTATAATTATATATGTCTATAAATCTATGAATGTATGGATCTATTTCCTATCTATGAAAGGTCACTTTATTTTTAATAGAAAACAGCATCATATGGAATGTAACGATTCACAATTGTTTTTATCATTTAACAGTGTATTTAGGACTTCTTCCCTATATTAGTATGCATGGATCAACACTATTATCTTTATTTACTATCTGGCATTGTTTGAACTGAGTTATGAGTTGCCTGTCCATTTATAGGTAGTGCGGTGCTTAGATATAACATTTAAGAAGAGAATCAGGTGCAGCTTATGAGAACATGAGCATTTAAGAGTTGCCCAAAAGCTATCCCTGCAGACTGGTTTGAGAATAAAGAGACAGAGTGACAGGACCTATCAGACAGAGGCAGTGATGGGAACCTAAAGACAGAAGTTCCAAGAAGGGCCAAAGGCAAGAGATATGGAGAGGTCAAGTAAGGGACCTTTTGGGAACTGGCTCTGGATTTAGTAACTAAAGAAGTGACTGTCATCCAGGAAGCGAAGAGACGAGCATCTGAATTAATGTGGGTTGTGGGTTAGATGGGAGGAGAGGCTCTAGAGGCTAAGAACAGCGACTTCATTCTCTTTCTAGAATCCTACAGTCTTTATATAACCTTATGGTGTCAGGCAGCCTTCAGAAAATGAAACAAGCCAGAAAATGTAATGAAAAAGATGAAGGTGTTTACATTTTTCAGATATTTAAAAATACCTGAAATAAAACCTATACATAAAATACCTGTACATAAAACCAAAAGGCAAGGACAGCCTGGGAACACGTCTGCCACCTATGTGGAATACAGTGGTTAGCTTTTCTGTAAAACATAAACTGCAGGAGGCCAGAGACCATATGTTTTTGGTTCAACATGTATCCCTAACAACTAACAAAGTGCCTGGCACATAGTAGGCACTCAGCAAACGTTTGTTGAATAAATGAATGGGACTGGAACTCTCAATTTTGGAGTCCCTGGCCTTGCCTTTTTTTTTTTTTTTTTTACAAATTCTGACAGTTCTTACAAAGAAAGATGACACTCTGCCCCATAAAAGTTACCCAGATCTACTAACTCAAGATGTCATATGGCTGTGGGTGTGGCCTTGGGCAAGTTATTTAAGCTACTGATCTCTCATGTCCACCTCAGGATAATCCCAGACCATTTATCAAGATCCAGGAACAGATTATGCACCCTGGAGATCTGAAAATGGACAACCGTGGTACATCTCTTCGGAATGGTTTTTACAAAATAAGGCTTCTGTTTTCCATGACGTATGTCGTAGATGAGAAAAGTGGTTTTCACTCTTTGTCATGAAAGAATCCCTGAGGTGCTCGTGGACCTGCACACTCCAAGGCCCTGTGCCCAGGTATTTAAGTTCATTAGACCAAGGGTGGGTTTGGGCCGCCTGTGTTTCTTTAATTCAATTCAGCAAATATTTACTACCAGGCGATGCACAGGATGCCAGCAGTGGATCCGTGAGTAAGACCATCTGCACCTTAGGGAGCTTACAGTCTCATAGGGGTATTAGAACAATAATTAGCACAGATGAATGGATATCTGTAATTGTAAAATAGTTCTCAAGTGACTGTCATGATCTGCCCATTATCTCAAACATGGGCTCTTAATCAGAATCACTTGGGGATTTTGCTCCAGATTTTGTTTCTTGGGGTTCACCCACAGAGTTTCGCATTCAATCAATAGGGCAGGGGTCCCACAATCGGTGTTGTAACAGAACTCCCAGCATTTCAAATGCTGGTACTCAGAGAAGTACCCTTTGCTAGTACTAGCAGGGACTGTGCTTACCTCCAAAACACCAACCCATGTTGTTTGACTTTGCTGTTCAGAGTTTCACCCAGTCCTCGGGGAACAGGCTCACGGGAGGCGGTCTCTCACTAGGTTGTCATCCCTTCAAGAGCCACTTTGCATTTCATCAGTGGCCAGAGCATTTCTCTGTAGCGTTAAATGCAGAGAAAGGAACTGGCCTGAAGACTAGGTGTGAGAACTGGTGAAGATTAAAGCTACACAGTGGGAACCAGATGCTGTTAGAGCCACAAAGGGCTTTGGAAACCAGCTACTGATTTTATAGACCAAGCGGCTGGGTCCAGTGAGGTCCCCTGAGCTACCCTGGCTCCACAGGGAACCAGTCCCAAGGTCCCTTTTTCTGACACTGTTGCATCCAGAAATCATTGTATTTCCTGTTGTGACTGCTGGCCATTGACCAGAAAGCCCGATTCCTCCCTTTTCCATTAGAAAAGAAAAAATGTCTTCTATTTCATCAAAGAATCATTGCCCAAGCAGGGCATATAGTTCATGAGAAAATGATAATAGTTTTCTTTGTAAATCACAGAATCTTGCTTCCCCAATTATTTCTTCTCTTTAAACACGAGGTCGGGCGCCTGACAGTGGAAATGCTTCTTGCCTGAGTTTCTGATGGATTTTAATTTTGTGCCTGTCGCCTGGCCCTCACGGTGGCCCCCTGGTTTCCTGCCAGTCCACTGCTTTCCTCTTAGTCCTCTTGCGGGCTCCAACGATAGACTGAGCTGTACCAGGTCCTTGCCTGTCTTTGTCTCGCTTGTCGAATAAAATCATCGGCACTGAGGGTATCGATGGCTGTGGCCTGGGGGCCCTGCGGCTGCAGAGCTCGGCGGTGCGGTGGTGCACACCTGCCTGCGAGCCAGGTGCGTTGTTGAAACCATCCTGCATCCTGCGGGGGACCTCCAGCCTAAAAGAAATAACTAATGTGTGCTATTATCAAACGGTGAACAGGCGCTCTGCACTTTCATCCAGCGCCTCCATAACGAAGGCATTTCCTCCTGCTGGAAATTTGTTGAGACTTTTCAAATTGTTTGGCAGACCAAGGGACCCCCCGGGGCGGTGGGGACGGGAGGGGCAGAGATCGCGCTGCCTTGAAGCAAAGGCCTCCGTGGCCCGGAAGCCTGGGGAGGGTCTTGTTCTCCCATCATTTTATTCCACGGAGTGGGGCACCGGGGACGCCGAGCATATGGAAGGACTTGAGTTTAATTGTTGAAATTCTGCTCAGCCAGGCCACTTCCTCACCGCGTTTTGCACGATTTAGCGTTTGTGTGCATTAGGTAACATGTTTAATGTTTCTCGCCCCAATCCAATTTGCCTGTGCTTGGCAGCAGCCCAGTTCCGTGGGCACCGGCGAGGGGCGGGAGGTGGGGGGGGGGAGGCAGGGAGACCATAAATCTGCGGGGGGAGAGAACAGAGGCAATATCGCTCGGCTTGGTGCTAGGTTTGCACGCACGCTCCAAACTGCTTGTGAAGCAATACCACCTCTTCCCCGAAAGTCTCTCAGGGACAAAATTAATGTATCTCATATTGTATTGATTGTAGCCAATAAGTGCCTAAATGATTTGATGTAAGGCAGCGGGATTATGCAGGGCAGAGGGGGCAGAGGCAGCTTTAGAAGAAGTATGTGGTTTAATTACTGGCTGGATCTCACCACCCCACCTCCTCTCCTAGGAATTTAACAAATAGGCCTAAGTGCACTTTAGCTGCTCTTGACATCTGTTGAAATGCTATCTGCCTGTGTGGAGGGGAGCTGGGAATTGGGCTTGGGGTATTGGGGGGATCAGGGAGCCACAGGGAGCTCCTTCACAGTCTGCAAAATTAGGAGGTGGAAAAGACTGCATTAGCACTTTAAGGTTAAGCTGTGGAGAGCAGAGAGTGATCTAATAGAAGTCTGCCCTCCCGCTTAATGAAGCCATCTCCATTTC
Organism: Miniopterus schreibersii; assembly: GCF_964146895.1. Classification (NCBI taxonomy): domain Eukaryota; kingdom Metazoa; phylum Chordata; class Mammalia; order Chiroptera; family Miniopteridae; genus Miniopterus; species Miniopterus schreibersii. The sequence continues at coordinate 14,619,849 of NC_138103.1, forward strand.
AAACGCAAGGTTAGATCTATATGTCTACATTCTAATGATCTTAAAAGCCCAAGTGCTGACCCAAACACAGAACTGAACTCAAAAACTGGATGGTGGATGGGCAGAGGCTTTATGCAGCTGGTTGGGCAGAGCTCTCACAGTCACCTCCGTTCAATGCATGCTATGAGTTGCTGGGAAATTCTATGTCTTTTAGGTAAACAACAGAGGACTGCTTTTTCTTTCTTTCTTTTTTTAATGGAAAAATAGAGAAGCCAAAACCCAACTAGAAGTCGATGTTGACCCCAGCACAGGGAAGACTGATGTTGTGAATCTGCTAGTGTTTTGATTACATCAATAATTCAAAGAAAGTACCATCCACTTAATCGCCTCTACGCATCGCCAGCAGAAAGGGCCCTGGTTCTATTCTGAAAGTCCTAAAGCTATCATTTTCCTCAGCGCTTTCTGAAGTATGTGTTTTGTTATGCTTGAAACATTTATATATCTTACTGACCAAATTATGTGTGAGCCATTTGGTTCTACAGACTGATAAAAATCCACTTTAGATCGTAGACACAAGGGAAGATATTATCAAAACCAAATTCCGAATTCAGCTTGGGTATCTGCTTATCAGGACATGTCCCTGATCGGGCACCCTCTTCTTGGTTTGTTTGTTTGGGTATATTGGCCAGTCTTAAAAATATATACGGCCCTTGCTGATGTGGCTCAGTGGTTAGAGCGTCGGCCTGTACCCCGAAGTGTTGCAGGTTTGATCCCCAGCCGGGGTTGGGGTGCATTTGGGAGGCAACCAATTGATGTGTGTCTCTCAATGTTTTCTCTCTCTCTCCCTCTGTCTCCCTGCCTTCCTCCCTCCCTCCCTTCCACTCATACATACACACACCTGTATAAATATATATACATGTGTGTATGTGTGTATATGTGCCATGCATAAGGTGTCAGATAATTGTGACTAAAACTCTCCTTGGTTAAGTGGAAAATTGAAAATTCAGAACAACCATAGTTTATTATCAGGCACCTATGATTTAGGCTCAGATCTCTATTCACTGTTATGGGCATTTTCCCTAAAGTGAAGCTTTTCACAACAGGAATGGGATATAATGTGATCAGTTAATTAAAGGCTATGATTTGTGTTACTCAGAGCTGCACTGATTAGAAAGTTACTGTTATTTGAAAGTAGCCCCCTGTGCTTGTGTACGTTAGGGTAGTGGCTCTGCACTTGCATATGGCAGACTTTGGGAGGGGTTTTGTACTCGATGATGATGATGATGATGATGTATAGGCCTGACAAAGACGTTCTAAAATTCCTCAGCTAATAATCTTGCTGGTGGAGACAGAAGAGGGAGGTTTGAAAAAGAAGCTACACCTGCTCACACATTCGAGTGGTTCAGGTTTTATAGCTCAACATGTAACTATCTACTTCTCTCCGTCTCCCTGCGTGTGAACCAATGAATTATTAGAGCACATATATGGGAAAAGTAACCTGTTCCTATGGGTCTGAAACTTTCTAGCCCCTATTCACGTTTTCCCACTGAAACTATAATTATAGCATAAAAATCTAAACTTCTCGACTTACCTTGATAATTGGTCCCCATGTTGATGGCCCTGGGGCATGGTGAAGGCCCATCAATGATCCGAGTATATTCAATTAGTTATAATGTCAGAGGCATTTTATTCTACCCCAGTTCTCTCGAAATTGGTCATGCAGGATACATGCTGCTCCTGAGGAGCTATGACACTTAAACTTCCTGTGCATCCGTAGAGGAGAGTGTGCTCCAATCCCCTGCTTTTAAATGAAAACAAACACAATGATAACAATCAGTTTTTCTAGTTTAGAGCAATATTAGAATAATATTGGAATTTTTCCCATTTTATATAGAGACAGCTCTCTTTATATATGTGTGTGTATATCTGTATATCGGTAGATCCATGCACAATATCTGTATCTATCCATCCATCAATCTGTCCACACATATTTGTTATTTAACAAATAACTTACATAGGGCTCACTTTAGACACTATTATAAGTGCTTTACAGATATTTAACTTATTTAATTACCTAACATCCTTATAATGCAGGTGGTACATACCCATTTTGCTGATGGCGTCAGTGAGGCGGAAAGAGGCTAGTTAACTTGTTCAAGGTTACAGAGCTAGTAAATGGTAGGATTGGGACTCAATCCCAGAGACTTAACAAAAGCAATGGTTTGTAATGATTGAGCACTTCAACATGTCAGATATAGGGGCTTAATTTTTTCTCTGTCAATGTTCACAACAAACCTATGGGCTGACTATGGTCACCATTCCTATTTTGCAAAATGGAACTCAGAAGTCGATGGACTAACACATACAGCTAGAAGGCGATAGAGCTGAGCTTTCCATCCAGGCAATGAGATTACAAAGTGCTCAATATAGTATAAGAAAACTTCATACATATGCATACATGCATATATATATTTATTTCACATATGTGTATTTATAGTAAGTAAAATGTAGATGCATATGAAAAATGAAAAGGCGAGACACACCTTTTGTTGTGTTGGCTGTATTTTGCTCTCAAACTTACACCTGTGTAAAGAGGTATATTTTCTTACTATTAGCTTAAACACAAAATTACCTGAGCATTTCCCCGAAATAACTGGAAGGTATTTGAAGAGATGGAAAGTCCTTTTGAACATCAGAGAGATTTGACCCAACTTTTTCTAATGAAAAAGGTGATCTGCAGCCAATATGTGTTTATATTTCTTAAAAGAGCATATTTACGAATATCAAGTGACATCGCCAAGACCAATGACAGGAAGGTTCATTTGGAGACAGAAGTTGAAAATATGTTGAACTTCTAAGAGGGAAATGGCTGCTCCATCAGAGTTCATTTATATCCAAGAGCATTGCACCAGCAATAAACTTTAAGTTAATGCTAACAATTTTAATTTGTATCTTTTAATTGTTGAATTCTGAATTGCTTTCCAATTTCCCACAGAGTTTAATGTGTATGCAAATTACACAGCCAAGAAATTCAAGATACGAAAGATAGACTGCATTTTGCAAACATACCATAATTATTGCTTAATTTTTAAAGGGTCTTTCTCTTAGTCAGGGTATTGTTCAATTTCCTGAAACTGAACAGAAGACAACTTTTGGTTAATGATTAGTATAAATCTTGAGATAGAACTTAATTGAATGCTAACTTTGTTGTTCTCACAACTGCAGACTACTCAGTTCCCCATTTCTCTGAGGTGGGGTTTCTTGCTCTCCTAGCACAAATAACTTGTCTCCTAATAATAGCAGGAAAGTGTTATCAGAACATCTTTTTAATTGTCTGAAGGTTGTGCACTCTCATGCAAGCTGTTACAAAAATGCAAAAACAACTCTCACATCTATTTTAATGTTATATTTCTTATGCGTTCCAATTATGTCGATCGATGTTTGGTCCTAGCAAAATAAAGAAAAAAGATATCACGGAAGACACATGTGGTTCTGTTGTTAACATTCAAGGTAGGAAATGCCTAGATTTAGGGGGAAAATATAGATGTCATATATCATATATATTCATTATATATCATATTTAGTATAAAATGGCAGCAGTTAATCCAAGAGATTTGGTAGATTAGGAGTGATTTAACTTAACAAATGTTTATTGATTACCTACTGGGTTCCAGGAATTCTCCTAGCTATGGAGATTCAAAATACTCCATCCCTAGGTGAGTTGAAGAATACTTGCTAGTTGCTACCATTGTGATAAAATGTTTAAACATGAAACCGAGAAGCAAGCCGCTATAGATGGTAGTGACGGAGTGGAAGGGGGGAAAAGGCCAAGTCAGTGAGACACAGGATGACTTGGGGTTGGTTGCAGGGTGGTCAAGGAATGCATCCTGCAAGAGGTAGGTGATTCTGAGCTCATGGCAGAGGACTGACCCCAGAAGGCCAAGAGATAGAAAGTTCCAGAAAGTGGACACAATTATAAAGGCCCAGGTGGGAACAAGCTGGGTGTGTTAAAGAACCAAAGGAGGTTTTTATTTAGGTTATATCTTTATGGTGGAAAAATATATTTATTTTTAGTGTTTCAAAATGCCAGCCCCTTTTCCCATTTCGTGTCATTTGCCGTCAGACTATCCTGACTGTGAAGGGCATTTAACGGATGGGCCCAGGCTTTCTGCCGTACAGAAGACAAGACACTGGGAGCTCTTGGGAAAGCGGGAGAGGCATTTAGTTATGGTCTCAGCTCTGGAACTGCTCCTCAGTTTATTTGAAGATCTTCGCAAACATTGAAACAATGGTTCCCACTCCAGATGGGACCAAAGTGGAGCAAAGTGAATTGGTGAGACCGAAACTCATTTTTTAAAATTGCAAACGTAACAAAAGCAGAGAGTACACTGTACTGAGCCTTCATATCCTCCTCACCCAGCTTTAGCTACTAACAACTCATGGGCAAAGTTGTTTCTATTTTCTTTTAATCTTTCTCCCTGCACCCCACAAATACTTTCCAGCAAATACCAAACATTATATTATTATTACATATTTTAGTATGTGTACTCAAAAGATGAAGAATTTTTAGGAAAAACACCATACATTAATATTTTCAAGTATTCAAACATATTTTAATATATTTCTGTATGTATGTTAAAAAGACGAAGACTTTTTAGGAATAAATGTATTAGCATTAACATTATTAAGCCTGAAAAAATTAACATTAATTCCTGAATGGAATAAAAAGTTCTATCAGCGTTCAAGTTTCCCTGAACACTGAAAGTAGCCGTATATATGTCAGCTTGTTGATCAGGAATTACAGTAAGATTGATATACATCAATTCATTGATGTTTCTCAACCTCTTTTACTTCCTTGGTTTCCTTGCAATCTGTTTGTTGAGGACACTAGGTCATTGCTATGGAATCATCTCCCCATAGTCTGGTTTTGCCCATTGTGTTTTCCATCTTCTATATTTTCTGTAATCTGGGGGTTAGAATCAGAAGTTTGATGAGATTTCCGTTCAGTTGTTTTTGGCAAAAACACATCCTAAATGTCGTCATGTATCTCCATCAAGAGGTGTGACACACGTGGCTGGCAGTCTTTGGGGGATTTTAACAGCCACTAACAACCATCATGATCCTCCCTTCTTCATTTATTATGTGGGGTAGGACAGAGAGGAGTCTATCATTATCACTATTTTTTATTTTTATTATCTTTGCTTACCCAGAGGTACAGCTCGTACAAGAAACACAGGACACGCACATCTCTCTTTGCATTTTTCCGCTTTTCAAACGGCTGAGTTAGTCCGCATGAGTCTCCCAGGGGTGGCCAGGGATTTTTCTCAAGTTCCGTTCCGAAGCCCTGTGGTCGGCTCCCTCGTGTCCCAGCAGAGAGCTGCTCTGGTTATGAGGTGACAGGGTGCTCCCTGATCACCTTGCTCCCTGATCACCTTGCTCCCTGATCACCTTGCTCCCTGATCACCTTGTACCTTCCCTGTCCCCAACTGGACCCGGTCATTTTTTAATGGAAGCTTTTCAGAACTAATTGGTAGCTCAGTTTGAGTTCATGAACATCTTTATTATTATATTTAGATCTCCATCTAGCACCCATTTCGCCTTCTGGGAAGAGGGTCCCTCTTTTCTGAGAGGAGCTGTGCTCAGGACTGAGCACGTGGGTGAGGCCTGGGCACTTAGGGTGACAGGCGCCCTGGCGCACTGGTTCCTTCAGATACGGTCTCACATCCGGACGGGCCACTTACAGCCCCGTGGGAGGGGGCTATTAAACCCCATGGAGCAATCGCCCCTTCCCCATGGGGTTGTCAGGCTGGTTAGGGGTGAGTCTAGGGTTTAGTAGCCCTCTTGCCCTCAGTATAGACAGACGCAACCTGAGAAACTGAGAAAAGAAAAATCTTGACAGCATCACTTGAGACTCTGGATACAGCTGTGCCTGAAGGCAGTTCTACCTATTTTGGACCTATGCAACCCACATAAGGTAGCACATTTCTTTTTATTCCCTCCAGTGTGTGGGTGTGAAAGGGTCCTGTCTAATATGAGGGTTTTCTATTTACATTAAAAATACATTTAAAAAAGATCTTTTAAGCTATTTTAAAATAGCACAAGGTGGCTTAAAATTCATTTCTTAAACATCTGCCCTTCATGAGGAAGGTGTTGTGTTTAATGCTATATGATAAAGGAAAATTAGCTGGATGAGACTTCCTCTCCACATCCTAATACATTCAATATGTTAAGACATGGCTGGAGGTCATGTTAACATGAGACAGAAACTTATGGAGCTAGAAAGCATGAGGAGCCAGGCCAAAATCTGAAGTGCTTTGAATGCAAAGGGGTTCTCATTTTATTTGGTAAACTACAAGTAGGGCTTGGAGGGTTTTTTCTTTTCTTTTTCTAGTTTTTTTTTTGTTTGTTTATTTCTCAGAGAAAAGTAATGCAATCAGCTTGTACATTGCAAAGATTAATTTTGCAAAAACAGTGCATAATATGTGTTTAAAGACAAATGGAGAATGCTAGACCAACCATTTAGGAAAAAGGTTCTAAACTGCTTTCTAATCTTGCTCTTCACAGATGCATATTTACACATACACCTTTTCTTTTCTTTCTTTCTTTCTTTTTTTTTGCATAAAATATCAGGGTTAAAAGATTTCCAGAGAAAAACTAGGAATTTCCGTGAATCTTTTACTTAGATACCAACCCAAAGTTTGATACATGCAGCATCGATGGAACATGAGGAAAACCAAGTTGATACTCCAATGATTAAATATAAAGAATACAATTAAGTTAAGTGTATGAGAAAAGTATGACATAAGCATCAAACCTCCTAATGTGCTAGAGCTGCGTGGGATGAGACTCAGCGAGGGGCAACCCTTTGTCTAGGCTCTGGTCAGAAACTACAGAGGCTCACTAATGGTTTTCAGAGGATTGGTTATTTGGTGAATTGCTTTCAGTGGGCCAATGAAATGGTAATCATCAGAACTGATTATCAATATATTTGTTTGAGTCCCTTTAAAAATACTAAACATGCCCTGGCCAGTGTGGGTCAGTTGGTTGGAGTGTTGGCCTGTGCACCGAGAGGTTGCAGGTTTGATTTCTGCTCAGAGCATGTGCCCAGATTGTGGGCTTGATCCCCAGTAAGGGGCTTGCAGGAAGAAGCAGATTGATGTTTCTCTCATCGATGTTTCCCTCCCTCTCCCTTCCTCTCTCTCTCAAATCAATAAAGACATATTAAAAAAGTACTAAATGCCATTTATCCAGTGTAGAAATCCCTTTCATTTTATTCAATACAGCACCTTTCTGGGTGTTATATATATATGTTCTACATATTCTAAATTAAATATGTAATATATTATGTATAATTATATCGTAAGTTATATGTACAAATTTTAAATACAAATTATACATATATAATAAAGTATTACACATACATATATATATTAGTGTGTGTGTGTGTGTGTGTGTGTGTGTGTATAAATTAAATGGACTCAGTTCAGATACCCAAGGCTATGTTTATGTGTTACTAAGCATGTTAAATTCAGGGGAGAAATTAAAACACCCAAAGCACCGAGCAGATCCGAACTAGTGGAATTCATTGCCTGCATATGAGAAAGGAAAAGTAGCCGTGAGACACAAAAATCGATTGGGCCAAATTAAGACAACTCAGCCCATTTGTTTCTCTAAGTATGCAGGCCAGCCGTAGGAACCTGTTGGAACCGGGTAGGTTGAATCCTTAAATAAAGGCATATTTTCTCCTTTGTCACAGGCAGGACGTAAGTTCTTAGTGAGTGCTAATAGCCTTTCCCTTTTCTAAGGGGGGGGGGTTAATGATTTCTTACTTACGTACCACCCCCAGTCTTCCCTTCTAATGAGAGTCTTCTTGTTTGTTTTTGGAGGCAAAGATCTGGGCGGGCTAATATAACAGAGGGATGGAGAGAGGAGGAAGGAAAAGAGAGATAATGTCCGAAGCTTCTGTGTAGAAAGTCAGCTGACAGGGTGGGGAGAAGGCGCCCAGGACCCGCATGTCTTGAGAAAACTGGAGGGGAAAGGACAAGTTCGCGACAGTTGTGATGAATTGTATATGGGGTGCATTTAGGGATTGGCAATATGGGCTCTGGTTTTCTATGGCTCATCCTGTTCATATAAAAACAGTGTGAAATAAAAACAGCTTTATCGAGTGTTCATCCCAGGCACTATGAAAAGTGCTGTGTATTTACCATTTTGAGAAATAGGAGAGCAGCCCCTGGTGGGTCCTATCGGCTAAGCCGTGGTGTTGGCAGGAGCCAGCCGGACACCCACTCAGATGCTTCGTGTCCCATTTAACCCGGGCAGCCCCACAAGATTTCCTCTTTTGCCGCATCTCTCTCACTCCAGCTGGAGAAAGTCCTTGGCTTTTAAAGGCTCATGCGATTAGATTGTGCCTCCTCCAAAAAATCCAGAGTAATCTCTCCATTTCTCGGTCCACAACCTTAATTACATCTGCACAGCACTATTTGTCATGTGCCTGATTCATAGGTTCTGGGGGTGAGAGCCAGGGCATCTTTGGGAGTCATTTTTCTGCCCACCACACATAGCTGATCACCGGCCCATCCTCTTACCATCTTCTAATGGATTTAGCCTTTCTCTCGATACATCGGTGCACTTATATTCTTTTTGGTTTGGAAGCTCTTCTCTTGAATGTGTCTTTGCATAATCTCTGCTCTCACCCTTTGGCAGTCAAGAATCAACTCCCAAGGAAGGCATCTTATTTCCCTCCCTAGAGGTACTTAAGGACTGGGAAGGAGAGCAAGGCTATAGCCTGCGTGCGATTAGAACAGCTCCTGTGCCTTTTGGAAGCCACCAAGAGAAACCTCAGCATTAGGAAGCACAAGCGTGGGAGGCGGGGAGTCTCCGTGTGATCTCAGGATTGCCAGCCGGGGCCCCCTAATACGGTAGGTGCCCAGAGAAGCTTGTGGCAGTGAGTCTCAGAAATGGTAGCAAAGGAACCAATTACAAGCCTGGGCTTCTGTGTCCCTCCGTCAAATTAGCATCAGCTACATTCAGTTAATAACAAACGTGGCGTCCAATTTTCCACCACACCTGCAGCTATCATCAGACTTTCTGGCCTCCCGTGGAAGTTGTTCTTGAAAACGATCCATTCACTACATAATGGGGAGAGCTGTTACCAGAGGAAATCTGTTTGCAAACACTTTTTTAAAATCTTTTTTTTCTTTGAGGAGAATGTTGTTGGTGAGTTGGCTTTTCTGGGTCTTCAATGGACGTTATAAAATCCTAGAAAGTAATATTCAGTTAACAAAGCAGTGATTCAAAAGATGGCGAGCTGTGCAAATGAAATGCTATTTTATCTATCTTTCTTCCCTTTCTGCAAAACCCATGTACATATGTGTAATTCGAAAACACTGCGTCGGGCGCCCTTATGGGGTGAGGAGCATCCTGAAATGAGAAAATCTCTTGCCACGGTGACAAATCCACAGGCCTCACGAGAGGCCCCGCAGATCAGTAATGCACAGACATGGGGATATATTGACTGCGGCCCAGGCCCGTGAGAAGATGGGTCAATCCAGCAGACCTGCATTAATTGTGAAACAGAGGGGCGAAGGGATCAATGACGGGGATGAGAGAGCCGCGGTAACGACGCCACATCCAGCTAGTCCAGTAATGGAGAAGCTGATGTATAGCATATTGGAATTCTACCGTCTGGGCACTTGTCACCATAAAGAATATCCCGCAATTATGGGGAAAAATTGAGCAGGCAGCCATTGAACCAACCTAATCAGCCCGATGCCACAGGAGTTCTCCTGATTAAACACTAAATTAAGTGGCGCTCAGCTCCGTAACCTACCTGCATGATGAAAAATAATCCCAGAGCTAACGTGAAAAGTTTGTATTTTAATCAAAGCCAACTCTGAATATTAAAACATTCCTGGGCTATTTTGGTGTCCTTCAGCTGTGAATATGTTTAACAATTTATAAATGGATCTTTTGCCATTGGCTACAAGGAAAAAGGGCCCGGTGCTATATTGGGAGGTAAGGCTTCCTGGGCTAAAAATCAATTAGACTTGATACAAGCGCAGAGAACTCTTAAGGAAGAAAAAAAAAAAAGAATGCATTCAAGAAGCCCTGGGAGAATTCAAATTTAGTTAACTTCTATAACGGTTTGCCTGAGGGCATCAACTCTATTCTTTGCTGGAAAGCACGTGACCATTCCTGGAGGCTTGAGGCTTAATAAGCTGTGGCGACTACAAGGACCCCTCACACGCATGTCATTATTAAGTCCTGCACACAAATCCACTGACAATCTAGGATGCAGTGGCAAATTCTCCGGGACCGAGAGAAGACTGGTCTTCATGGGCATTGGGAGAATGCAAAAGAACTAACTTGCATTAAGAGCCTCAAGCCCACGTTCTGGTTAGATTTCCCATATAGATCCTAACCCAGGACTCGCACCAAAGATATTCTTTGATTGCTCTGGGCCTTTGCAGGAGCGAACCCTCAGAAAGAGTTGACAGGGCCTGTTATATCCCCGCAACTTAGTGGCTGGGAGCCTGGTGGTCTATGTGGGAAATGTAGATTGAACCAGGATAGAGATTTTTTTTTTTTATATGTATATATCTTTTATTGATTTCAGAGAAAGGAAAGGAGAGGGAGAGAGAGAGAGAGAAACATCAATGATTTGAGAGTCATTGATCAAGCCCACAACCCAGGCATGTGCCCTGACCTGGAATCGAACCCCGATCGCCTGGATCCCAGGTCGACGCTCAACCACTGAGCCACGCCCAGCAGGGCTAGAGATGCTTCTTGATCAGAAGACACTGAGCTAATGAAGTTCTTCCATTAAAACGAGACAAGACCAGAGACCAGTTTCCTTCAGCTATCCCTTCCTATTGCATTTTGTTGTATATTTTTGAAGTAAATTTGTGGGCTTGCCTTTTAGTTGAAATCTCATTATTTTTTTCTGGGTGGGAAAGAGTTGGGGGAAGGGAGACTTCCAGCTAAGTCTGTATAGATGAAAAGTCAAGACCTGTGCAATAATTTGAATTTATTTTATTTTATTAATTAACAGTCATCCGTGTACCCATCAATTCATGACAGGCCTGGGTCTAAGGGTTTTTATAATATTAACACATTTAATTCTTCTTATAATTCCCTGAAGTTGAGAGATGCAGAAGAATGAACTGAAGCCCAAAGAGCTTAAACAACTCACCAAGGTCTCATAGACGATGTGAGAGGTGGGGATTTGGACCCCGATGGGCCCTTCCCTGCTGTGTCTTGTTGTAATAGGTCAGCCCTTCTAAAAAGTTGTTTGGTCAGTGGTATCAGTCCTGTGAGGTGAGAAGGGATAAGGTGCTATTAGATGGTGTTCGTTCAAGCTATGCTGTGTTCCTCCTGTTCCCCCTCTGCCACCGTTTCATTCTCCAGATATGCCTTCCCTTCATCCTCTGGTGTTGCCTTCTTCTAAGTAGATCACGAAGTGATGATCTGATCTGGGTCAGACATTCCAGGTCAGACCACATTATCGGGACCTTCAGAAAAAGAGAGGTGTGTTACGAGCCATCCATGTGGCATCACCAATGGGAAGCAGCTATAGAACCCAGCCAGCCAAAGATCTAGAATAATTTCAGGATGACACCATGATCCCCATAGTTGTTGACCATCACTGCTGAGAACCCTAGTAGGAGCCTCTGTTCCACATCCTTAACGAACTCTTCCATAGCCCTACAAGACCAAAAAAAAAATTAGACAAAGTCGCAAAACTATTAGTGGCAGACCTGGGACTGAAACCTGTGTCTTTTCTACTCTATTCTTTCATCTACAAAACTTGACTCATCTCTATCCGCCAGGTGGTATCTGAGACCACATGAACGTATCAGGAGGTCAGGAGCCTTCAGACCCTGGCGACGTGGGAAGTCACTTCTACCTCGCTTTCTAAGCTCTGTTAATAACTGCCTGAAGAAATGATAAGAGTCTTAAGAACAATGTGTCTCTTGACTTATTTCTTCCTCCGACAGTGTGATTCTTAAATACTCACACAGTGCACCGAGGAAAACGAGATCCAACAGACCATTCTTCATCAAGGAACAATTAGTATTAAGCTGGCTCATCAAACAAGAATGGTCAGAGGGGCGTGCTTTGTCATTGTTGGGAAGCTGTGCACACGGGGAGTGTAGAAATTCTAAGTTTCTTTCACGTTTCGACCAATCCTTGCGGACTGACAAGGTGCCACAATGAACCCTACAGGGAAAAGCACAGATCTTCCCTCACCACCCTCCCACATTTAGATGTTACTATTATTAAGGCAGAACTCAAAACACCTACCAAGAAGAACCATCTTGAAACAGTGGCTTTCCCGTCCGAGGAAGGGAAGCGGTAACGCACATCCACCCACAGGGAGCTGAGACTGATGATTTCCAGGTGCCCCAACCTGCGCAGCCTGGGGTGGCCCCGTCCTTGGACCCTTTCCACCAAGTGCTGTGATTCTAAGAAAGCACACCTGTGCTTACCACTCTCTCCCCCCTTCCAGCTTAAGGACTATTTCATTTATGAGTCATGGAAATGAAACTCAGACTAGCTCAAGGACCAAAGGACATTTACATGAACTGAGGATAGGCACGTGGCTGTTCATCAGGAAAGTTCAGATGCCACCAGGACACGCTTGGCTTGCTCGTGGCTCCTCTATGTTCTCTGTGCACTTGCTTTTTCCTCTATTTTTTCTCAATAGCATTCCCGATCAACCGGGTAGCAAATGCCTGCCAATATCTTCCAAATCACAAACATTGCAATCCGCCGAGCAGGAGGATGATTTACACTCTATCCCTCCTCCATGAAATGCCAAGTCGTCAGTGGACGCTCCCCATTAGTCCAGCCTGAATCAGTTGTCCTGCTAGCTCTGGCCGGGTGTACTTTGCAGAAACAGGACCATTTACATTGCAAGGATAGACAAAGATAAAGAGACTTTTTTTTTTTTTTTTTTGAAAAGGTGTTCTGAACATCCACTACCAGAAACATCTCATAGGTCAAGACTTATTTCCCCCAAAAGAATCCGTGTTTTTTTTTTGGTGTTTTTTTAATTGGCCAGGGGCTGTGTCATCACAGTAAAAAGGAAGGAGAGATGCTGATGTTCTCCCAATTTTGTTGCCAGACAGAACCCCATTCACACTCGCTGTCTGCTTGACTGAGTTTGCATTTCTTGGAGACGCATGACATGCCTGATGGGGTCTGAAGGGGACATGAGGGATGTATAGCCTCCTAGGGAATTAGCGCTCCAGCTAAGATATCAACCATACTTTACAATTCATTTTTTTTTGCATCAGTTGCTATATTTAAAACTGGATGAACTGAAAGTAGGGGAATTGACTTGTGAACTATACAGAGTAGAGGAAAGGGTGCAGACTTTGGAATTTCAGCTGTGACACTCATTGGCTTCATTCTTTTATCTAATCCTGGTATAAAAAATAGTTTCTAATCACATAGGGCCGTTGAGAGAACTCAATGAGGTCAGGTACGTTGAGAACTTAACTCAGCGTTTTCTCTTAGGACATATGCAATAACCAAAAGCCGGTGTCTCTCAACTGGGAGTGACTTTGTCCCACCCAGAGGACATGTGGGAAGGTCTAGAGAGATTTTTGGTTGCTACAACTGGGAGGGGGATGCTACCGGGTAGAGTCAAGGGATGCTGTTGAATATCTTACAATGCACAGGACAACCTCCACCCCAAAGAAGTGCCTTCCTCAAAATGTCAGCAGTGCCAAGGTCGAGAAGCTCTGATGTAGCCTATTATCACAGCATCGTTATTGATGTTATAGTCCTTGGAATCGGAGAGGAGGGAGGAAGATCTCAACAAAAGCCTTTATTTTCTATTCCTCACATTAAGGTTCTCTCTCAAAGAAGGAGGGAGAGGTTTCAGGGGACTGCGGAGGCAATTAGGTAACAGCCTTCACTCAGGAGCGTAAAAACAAGCACATAAGGGAATTCAAGTGGCACCTTAGAACGGGGACTCTTGTACACAAAATAAATTAAAAAGAACTGTCCAAAGTCCTGAAACATTTGTCTAATGTTTAAAATGATACGTAAGCTGGTCTAAGTTGAACAATAGTCTCTGCAAAAGATGCATCAAAAAACTTGGAAAGATGTATCCTGGCTTCTCTGCTCAGCCTTTCAAGGTGATCCAATTATATCTGGGGTAGAGGAGAGTAGATAATAGGCTAAAGACTACTTTAAAAAACAAAAAGCAAAAATCAGGCTGTAAGCTTCATCAAAACAGGAATTGTGTTTATCATTTTTTTTGCAAGCTTCATGGTTTTTGGGGTATGTGTACCTTTTAAAAAATAGTTTATTGTGGTAAAACACTTAACATGAGATCTACTCTCTTAACAATTTATATTAAATGTACGATGCATTATTGTTGACTATATGTACAGTGTTGTAAAGCTGGTTTCTAGAACTTATTCATCTTGCCTAGCTGAAACTTTGCTCCCATTAATTAGTAACTCCCCATTTTCTCCTTCCTGGATATATAAAACATTTCATTTGCCCCACCCTCTTTTTTTGTGGAATCTGCACTGGACAGCACCTGCCTGGGGTCTGGGACAGAGAAAACAGTTAAGGCTTTATTTCTCCTTTCCCCTTCCCCACCATCAATGCTCTGGACTTACCATGATGACAATAGTAGTTGCTTCACACTACAATTATTGAAAACTTTTAGTATATTTTTCTAATATAATCTTCACAATCAAATGGCATCGGAAGGACATTATGTCATTACCAAAGAGGGCAGTGAGGCTGTGCGTGAGTATGTGGCCCGGGCTTGGAAACCAGGGACACTCCTCACCTTCGTGAGGTTGCCTCCTAGACCATGGGGTGGATCTAAAGCACGTTTCCCAGCTCTGGCTGGGCGCCGGAATCGCCTTACCCGGTGGGTGAAGACGCAGCGCCCCGAGCCCTGTATCAGACCCGTGGGACGAGCATCCTGGCATATAGGGCACAGAGCGGAGGATTTGGTGCACAGCTTTCAGACAGAGAGACTGGAAAGGGGAATGGGCATCCTTCCCTTCCTGTATCGAACAATCTGAATTCTCAGGAGTGCTTTGGGTAGAGGCTGTTTCAATTATTCTGAGTTTCTGGCTAAATTAAGAGCCAATTAGATATACCCTTTTGTAATTTACCTACTCGTGATAAAATGGCTCTTTTAAGTAAATAAGGAAGAATGATCGTATTTGAAATTTCTTTTGATGATCAGGAGTCTAGTATTCCACACCTCTATTTTATTCTGTTCTGTTCCATTCTGTTTCATTCTATTTTGTTCCATTCCACTCCATCCCATCCCATCCCATCCCATCCCATCCCATCCCATCCCATCCCATCCCCTCCCCTCCCCTCCCCTCCCCTCCCCTCCCCTCCCCTCCCCTCCCCTCCCCTCCCCTCCCCTCCCCTCCCCTCCCCTCCCCCTCCCCTCTCCTCCCCTCCCCTCCCCTCCCCCCTCCCCTCCCCTCCCCTCCCCTCCCCTCCCCTCCCCTCCCCTCCCCTCCCCTCCCCTCCCCTCTCCCATTCCATTCCATTCCATTCCATTCCATTCCATTCCATTCCATTCCATTCCATTCCATTCCATTCCATTCCATTCCATTCCATTCCATTCCATTCCATTCCATTGTGGAATATCACATTTACTTGGTTTTAATTGTATCTGTAGAAGTACTCATGTTTCAGAGAAACACAAAAACATGTAAAAGGGGAAAGATCTAGTTAATCATTTCCTTTAGTTGGTGTGATAGACAACACCTGTGCCGATCTCCAGCGGTTACAGGTTTCCTTTCTGGTTACAAGGAAGACCCCACTTCCCAGTGCCCATTGCTGTTAAGTGCTACTGTGCGACTAGAGTAGGCCGCTGGGTTGTGGGCACGAGTAGTGTGTGTTCCTTCTGAGAGGAAGCATGGGAGAGTTAGGCTGAAGGGCTCCAAGCACTCTCTCCCTTGGCCTGAAGTGCGTCTGAAGTCCTGTGTGGAGCTGCTGGAATCTCCATTAGCCTGGGTCCTTGAGGAATCCTGTGGGAGGGAACCTGCCTACGCCTCGGGGTCTGTCTTAGACACACACACACATGAGAAGTGACCTTCTGCTACATGAAGTCACTGAGGACTGGGAGTTAGTGTAGTATCAGGCTACAAACCAGCCTATCTGCTTGAACTTCAGGAAATGGGGATAATGTATATATTAAAGCTGGACTTGGATTCTGCAGACTCGATTTACGTCTGGGCTCCCATTTCCCACCAGCCTTTGGACAGAACCTGTCCATTAACTGCTTCGATAACAGATACAGCTGATATCTATTAAGCCCGTCTGTGTGCCAAACACCGAGCTCCACACACAGGGTTTTGCAGAAATCAGCTCATCTGATCCCTCCCGATGCTCCTTTATGTGGGTAGACACTTAGCACTTGGTGGAGGCAGAAATAGGCATGATGCAAGATGCCGAAGGAGAAGCGGCAACGCTGGACTCGGGCCAGGCCTGGCTGATGCCTGCGGCTGCATTCTGCTCACCTCTAAAGCGGGCTCGATTAAAATATCCACCCCGCTGTGCGGCTTCAGGACGCCACGCGCAGCCTGTGTGACAGGAGCTCTGGGTGCCTCGTCGGGGAGGCGATTCGTCATTTGGGTTCTGCCAGCCCTTGTTGGAGAAACCGGGCGAGAGTTGCCTCTTGGGTTGTCACTGGAACCTCACTGACCAACCTTGAAATCCCTGATTTGTTTTCTTTTTTTCCCCAAGTGGTAAATGTCCATCATTATTTTTGTCTCCTGTTCGAGTTGACCCTCTCTCCATCATGACATCCTGCTCCATCCTTCAGCCTCTCTCCCTCTCTAGTTTATGGTTCCATGTTGCTGGGAGCAGAATTCATTTTTCAAAAGACAGATGGCGGCAACCCTGTTCTCTCTAAATAAAAAAGCAAAACAGCTGTTAAGGTGCAAACAGAGTCGCGGCCAGCAAATCGTGTCGGCTTCAAGTGTTGGCGAAGTTTCCCTTTAGGGGAGAGGAGCTATCTAAACAGAACATGAGGCCTCGCCGGGCTCCGCCAAGGCCGACGTATAGAATGATGGCAAATAATGGAAATTTATAGCGTGCGAAAGATCCACCACCTCTCTGTCTTGGCGGGTGCATATTTAAATGCAGCGCTAACGGAGCTGAAATTTACTGCTCTCTAATAACGATAAAATGCCATCGGAGAGTGAGATAAATCTTGGCCCCGCATCTTAGCATGCAGCGCACACACTTGCATGCACACACATGCTTGTAAAATACAGCCGGAGACTGCTAACTCAGGGGTTTGAGTCCAGAGGAAGCCGCTGGAACAGAGAAAGTAAGGGAGGTGTTTTATAGAGGACTGCAAATTGTTGTTTTCACGAGGCTGAGGTCAAGGTACATTGTGGCCTCCGGTGGAAATGAGTGTGGCTTTGTCTCGTGGCTGATATACGCTTGACCTTGGCAAGCAAAGCTTTTTCTTTCCTGGATGCTCAATAGCTTCTCGTCGCCTTTTCACAGCCCTGCGACGGTCCGCCTTCTAAACCAAAGCTGATGAATTGTAACCCTCTGGGAGAGGGACATTGGTTTTTTGGTGTGTTTTTTTTTAAACATGATCCATCTATCTACCTGCCTGTCTATCTATCTAGAATTTAGAGTCTCAGAGGCTCTGTAAGGAAAGTGTGAGACAGAAAAGGAATTTTCTAAGAGGCCATGTTTGCAAACTGCCTGTGGTGTGTGGATTCGGTGTGTATTCCTCCCCTTCAGGCGCATCGAGTATTCAGAGAATGAAATTGCACCAGGGATGGAACGGGAGGTTCTCAGTGGCATTTGGAAGCAGGCCCTGCTCCCCCACACCTCCCCCCGGCCTACATGAGTACCCACCCATCTCTCTGCGTGATCATCTAGGATGCATGAGGTGAGGGCCACTTGGAAATCGGCCTGAGCCTCTTGCTGAGCTCCCACGAGCCAGACCTTGCTGGACCATTCCACATCAGCAGCCTCCTCGAGAAGGGAGGTTCCCTGCCCTGACCCTCCTTCTCGATGTTTCCTCAGCTACGCGGTCTTCAGTGAGAAGCTCAAACTCCAGGGGTTGCTTTGTCATCCCCATTATGAGTTCGTTTCTTTCTTTCTAGTTGTTTCTTTGAGCCTCGCTGTGTGTATGTGTGCATGTTCGTGGACGTATGTGTGGGCAGGCCTTCCTGTAGCTTAGCTGCTCCTACATGGGAAATATGGTCAATGTCTACAGATTAAAACCACTGTTGCTCAGAACTGGAAAGACTGACTGTTCCTGGTTTCCTAGATTTTACAAATGTCCCCATTTTGGGGGGGACATCCCCCGCCTGAGAGGGGATTGTACTTGCTGAACTTGAAAACCACCCGTCTCTCAGTGCGGAGTATCCCTGGAATGTCTTAGTACCCCTGGTGTTATTTTATATAAAATTGTTGTCATAAACTCTCTCCCCTCCCCTTCCATGCCTTTCCTTCTCTGCTGAAGAAAGCCTATGAGAGAGCATGATTTGGTGCATTTAGCTCATTTAGGTTTTAATTATATTGTGGCTTGAGGAAAAAACAGGTAGGTTTGGGAGATGCTGATGCTTGGGACGAAAAGGGACCCAAATTTCCACACAAAATGAATTCTTTGGCGTTGAAGCTTTTAACTGAATTTTATGGGCTTCTTGAAAGTGTGTGTGTGTGTGTATGTGTGTGTGTGTGAGAGAGAGAGAGAGAGAGAGAAGTTGAGAAAACTCATGCTATTGGTTGTTTTTCTGTTGTTAATTTGTTTTTCTGGGAGATTTCATAGCTTTAGGGTTCGACTCTCACAAGCACCCTTGTCTGCCACCCGACCCACATTCCTCTTGCTCCTGTGATCATTTTACGGTTGGAATGACGAGATCCCAGCTGCGATCCAGGCTAACTGTTTTTTGGGAAGGGTGTGACTTTGGCCAGAGAAGAGTGGAGAAAGTGGATCTTATTTGAAGGAGGGATATACCTCTCAGGCATGTACTATTTGTTAATATATATGATGTACAATTGCCATTTTTAATTGTTTGTGCATTTCCCTTACATTACCTTATTTAAAAAAAAATCAACAAGTGAGGTGTAAAGAAAGTTAAGTGTCACCATTTAAGTAACACCTTGTGGTTGCGAAATGACAAAGATGGGATTCGAACTCAGATCTTTCAAACTCCAAAACCCGTGCCAAAGAGCGTATGAGCTGTTCTCAGAGACCTGGCGCCCACACGCTTCATCACGAGAACAGTCCTGTGGTTCAGGAGAGAGCTCCCGGGGCCTGGGCCCTGCACATGTGCAGCTGTGGGACTAGGAAGGAAGACACCTGGGTGGAGGGACAGGCACAAGCAGCAGGTGGTGTCTCTGCCAGGCCAGAGAAGGCCGAGAAGGACCAGGGTCTCAGCTGCCAGGGTGACTCGGGAGGCAGAGATGATTCCTCCCCTGCCCAGGGGAACCTCAGGAGGTGACTGAACTCCAAGCTGACAGGGCCCCTTGGTACTAAGGAGAACCCTCCCCGAAGGCCGGGCCAGGCTGGTGGCAGTGCAAGTGTTCTTTAGAAAACCCCGATGTTTGGCGAGGGGCCTGGAGACCTTTCCGGGTCCATCTCATGGCCACGTCTGAGTTTGATTCTTTCACTTAAAGGTCCATTTTCTGCTGTTTATTTGCACTGGCTCAGCTAGGTACCCACCACAGTATTTACCAAGCCTCCTGTTAATAAAAATAGCACTGCAGTAAAATAATTATAAATAATAATAAACAACAGCATCTTTGATTTATTGAGCACTTACTATGTGCCAGATATGTTTTAAGAGCCCATATAAATATAAATCTCCTAATTCTTGAAAGTAGATATTACTGTTCTTCCCATCTCTAGAGATGAACAAACAGAGGCCAGAGAGATAAAATCACTCTCCCAAGTCATGTTCTTAGAAGCAGTAGAGAGTCTTCAGTCTCAGGATTGCCTGACCCGAGGGGATGTTCTTGCCCACCCCTCCCTAGCTGACCTTATGAGACTGAATTGAAACATTATGTTTCTTATCCTTTCTTCTTAGCCTAGATGCCCCAGGAGGGGCAGAAACTATGTCTTACTTGTTATAACCTTAGTGAAGCCCCTGGGTGGAAAATTGAACTAGTACTTACTGAGCATTTGTTATGAACTTGGCTACAGTAGGTTCCAGCTGTACAGGGCCTGTGCCCCCAGAGAGCATCTAGCTGAAGAAAGCAGAAATAAAAAACATAGTGGAGTAGGCAAAATGAGGGAAATGAATACTTACTGAGTCCTTACTCTGTGTTAAAGACTTTCTTAACGCTCTTTGTATGTGAGCTCATTTCATCCATGAGAGGGATACTATTCTTATCACCCCTATTTTCAACCCAAGGAAGCTGAAGGGTTAGAAAGTTGCAGAAGTGGGGCTTGAACCCCACCCTCTGAAACTCAAGTCTTCACTCAGTCACTAAACAAATACGGCCAGGACAAAGGCACCATGGAGAGTGACAGGCTCTAACAGGAGCAGACATTTGATCTGAGACATGAAACATAAGAAGGGATCTCATTCAAAGGGCAACGGTAAGAGAATCCTAATCGGAGGCCAGCCTGTGCAAAGGCACTGGGGTAGGAAAGATGTTGTCCAGTTCAAAGGAAAGAATATGAACAATAGGTAGCTGCAGGGGCTGATGACACTCAAGAAATGAATGAGAGATTATTGGGCCACAAAACGTAGACCTCTTGGTGCTAAAGGAATGGAGATCTGTTCTCTATCTTTTCATACATGTTCTTTGGATGACACTTTTTAATGTTTTCTTTCATGGAAATGCTGACTGGAACCCAAATGGAACCCCTGTAATTACTTTATCTCTTTCTCCTGGATCAGAGACGGTTGTTACCTGCTCCCCAATCACACTTGTATGCATAGTGCACGAAACAGGCATCACTTATTGAACACTGTAGCCTTTTTCACTTAGCTCAGGTAGAACCTCAGAATCCTTCTCAACACCATGTCGGTGACTGCCATTTTTAATCATGCAGAGATGAAATTTGTTAACCCTGCATGTGTTTCCTGCTACATCAAAGCTATAGAGCTTAGAGAGTTCGCAACAAAGAAGACTTTTGGCTCCTGATGCCCATGGGGACATATCCACCCCCATCCCTGGGGATGTTGGATCAGGAGACACTTAAGTGCTTATATCTTCATGATAATCATACCTTGGAAAGGTTTTAGGAAGAAGACCATAAACCAGGCATTTCCGAGCAGCAGGCTATGGTGTGACTTGCTAACAATGTGCCCCTAATGCGTTTTAATGGCATGCTTTATAATATCTTATTAAAGATTGTAAGAGCATCTAATACTCATTTAATAAATATTAATGAAGGATTTACAAATTGCACCTTAATTTATAGCATTGGCAATCATTCTGCCCCAGGCATTAACACCCCGGGGCATGGTGACTGTGACAGAAACTACATGAGAGCCTAGTTCGGTGACATTGTGCCATCCTGGTACCATAAGTGACTTTAAAATAATAATTCTTGGAGTGCAGTTCAGTGCAATGAAGCTTGATACCCAAAGCAGTTTTAGCAATTATTATTCTGTTTGGGGAACATTAAAACATAATCTAGCATGAATTTATAATCCATAGCTTCTCTCCCATGCACTTTTTTTTTTTTAAATAATAGGCAATAATTATAGGCTCTCATGAAAACGCTCTTTTAGATGTTGGAAGGTTTGTGTGTGTGTGTGTGTGTGTGTGTGTGTGTGTGTGTGTAACCTGTAAGCAGCAGGGCAGGCAGGGGGTTGATTCCAGGGTAACTGTGGGGTGTCCATTCCCTGCCACCTCCTTTGCCTGATATTCAGGGAGGTGTCCTGTTTCTTCTGGGCACTTAGACATGACTGGAGGAGCCCTGGGCACAAATCCCACGGCGTCCTGTCTCGGCCTTATTGTTACCCCTTTTGGGCAGTAGATTCAAGGTTGTGTTCTGAGCTCATTCCTGCTATTCTCTCTGGACTCAGCCTGTTTTCAGCCAAAATGGTTTTCACACTGGGCTCGAAGTCGCACCTCACAGAAAGCCAGAGGGCCCCTGAATCGCCCTGTCCACCTCCTCACTTTATAAAGGGAGACACTGAGGCACAGGACGTTCTGAGGCCACACAGTGAGTGGCAGAGACGGGACCGGGTTCCAGCTCCTTAGATGTGCAGTGGCCTGCTTCGCGTGCTCACAGCCGGGAAGCCGCGTGCATCGGGAGATCCTGGACAGATGGTGGTGCTTCCTCATCGGGGGCCCTGAGGAGTGCTGGGCGCCAGGGAGGGCCAGGGTCTCTGCCTGCCCCCCTGTCCCAGGGCCCAGCTGGACTGGAGCCCGAGCTGTCAGGAGTCCTCCGTACTAAGAGGAGGTGGCCAGCAGATGGCGCTGCAGGGATTCAAACTGGAGCCGCCGCTGGAGCAGCAGCCCCCGCCCGCTGGAATCCACAAGCCCTCCCCCAGGAGCTGTTTGCAAAGAGGGCTCCAGTGGCGGCCTGCTCTGCGGGGACCCCTGGGCTCCAGCACCCCTGCGGGGAGCCCAGCCTCACTTGGGAGAGAGAGCCAGGTCGGGGGTGAGCTGTCGCAGGCCTCGGGGGTCTGGGATCCCACCCTGGCCCACGCTGTGGGAGCAGCAGAGAGGAGGAGTCGCTGTGTGCAGACTGGGATGCCTGCTGTTTCTGCAGGACTCGGACAAAGCTCAGGGTGTAAGTGTCAGCGAGGAGCACCCCCGCCTGCGCTGGGTTTGCCTAAAACCCAACTTCTGGGGATCACTCTGAGGAATATTAAGACCCTCCTTTCTGGGGAGGCTAAAGGTCAGCCTTTGTAAGGACTGTGCTTCTCCCCCCCCCCCCCCCCCAGGACTCCCAGGCCTGCTAATTGCTGCCAGGTCATGTTCAATGTGGTTTAATTAATAATTTCATTTCTGTGCCCAAGACAAAGCGGTTTTGCAAAGGAGCTCGACTTAACTTTTCAAAATTGCAGAACTAAGTGAGTAAAGCGCAGCTTAGGGCAGCCCTGTATTTGAGTATTTTGACTCTTTTCCTGTTCTTTCATCTTCCCCATACCCCTGACATTCCTCTGGGTCCTCTGCTCTCCTCCTCCCCCTCCCCCTTCCTCTCCCTCTCTCCCTCCCTCTCTTACACACACACACACACACACACACACAGCAGTGACCTGGCTTCTCTCCCTCCAGCTACCACATTTCTGCAGAGTGATGTAGGGAGGAAGGAAAGGCCCGATTCCCTGGACAAGTGCAGGCCGACCGGTCAAACAGAAATAGCCTGGCTGTACCCCGCAGGTGGAGTGGCCCCTTGTGCCCACCAGCTCCCTCCCTGCCCCTTTGTCCTCAGGCTCCACCTCCCGGTTGCCAGAGAGCCTGTAACACCTTTAAATCAAATTTAGGAAAGTTTACAAGCATCCCAGCCTGCACACCTGCTCTCCTGGACATCAGTATCTGCTGGCTGTGTCTTCTGGAAAGACGTGCACAAAGCTGCTTGTGTTTTGCCTGGTGACACAGGGGCCACCCAGGTCAGCTGCTGTCCCTCTCTGAAGGAGGCGCCATCACCCCTGGAGTCTGAGCTGACCCCCCCCCCCCCCCAGAGGCAGAGGTCTCTCTCTCCTGCAGCCACGGTCCTCACCCTCCTCTGTTCCCTCCTGACAGCAGGTCCCTTGCTGAGAAAGGCAGATGGTTGTGGGGGCACCGCTACCCACTCCCCTTTCCTATACACTGTTTGGTCCTCAGGTGCTCAGAACAGCCTGCCTTCCGTAAAAGACTGAGGGCTTCCTGAAGGCAGGGGCACTGCTCATTCAACCCCCTGGCAGGCAGGAGACGTGCTTACGTATTTATTCAATTAATAAACAAGGACACTAATGAAGAGAATGAATCATCGCCCTGGAGAAGTCCACCACTCCTATTTTACTTCCCAAGTATTATATAATAAACACTGCCTCTGTGCCGGGAAATGCTCCCAGTGCAGTTCAGGTATAAACTTACATGAGCCTCATATACAAACCCTATAAGCCAGACACCATGAGCATCTTTAGCACCTCCTTGCCCCCCTTTTTTCTCTGATGGGACAGTAGAGATGCAGATGGGGTAATAACTGGCCCAAGGTCAGGCAGCTAACGGGAGCAGACTCAGGATTCAAACCCAGGCAGTCGGGGCCCAGAGTTTTTGCTCTAAATCTCTCCACTGGCCTCCCCCATATCCTGAGCCTCATTTACCTCCACCAAGGCTGATGCCCTCAGATAAACGGGGCCAGGGACCCAGCCGGCACAGAATCTCATCCCCGCGGCCTGCCTTTCAGAGGTTAACTTTCCAAAGACGTGCCAGAGAAGGTGTCTGGATGGAAGAAGGCCAACTACTTCATTTCACCAGCAAAACGGATCTGTGTCGTTCCTTTCACCGCTGTAACCCAGAGGCTGCATTTTTGGTGTTAAAGAAGCAGAAAAAGGGAAAAGGGAAGGGAGGGAGGGAAGTAGGAAGAAAGAAGAAGAGAAAGACAACAGGAGGGAAGGGAGGGAGGCAGGAGGGAGGCAGAGAGGGGCTACGGGCTTTATTTCATCTCCAGCACAGAAAAGGTGTCTGCAGCCCTGAGGAGCTCGGTTTCTCATTGCCTGTTGCTTGGCACAGTCTCGCTGCCTAGAAGCCTGCAGAAATATTGGAAGTCAAGATCCAATATAATAATTGGCTTACAGATTCGAAGACGGATAGACGGACTTTTCCATTTCCAAGATTCATTAGTCCAGTTCTCCCTCTAATAGGCAGGGCTGGCTCGGCGTGTAAGCCATTTTCTAATCAAATTGGCACGCCGTCCGGCTCTGACGGGTGGGAATGGATTGCTGCAAAGCCGCTGTCCTCCGCGCGGGCCTGCAGCCGGACCGGGTGGAAATTTTCTCACTGATGCCTGGTCGTCCTAAGCTCTTCCTTCGATCGCAATAAGGGGCCCCCGCCTTTTAAAACGTTGACCGAACATCATTGTGACTTCCAGTTGTAAAATATTTTTAAACCTTGCCTGTGCGCTCTTGCATTTCTTTTAAAATGTGAGCCAGCTCCGAGTTATCATAGGGCTTGAGGCGCTCGGGAAATCGGATAGGACTGTGGGGCTTGGAGATGGGGACAATGGGACCTTGGGAATAGCCAAAAGTTTGTGATCAACAAAGCAAGCGGCTTGGCAGAAGGCCAAGAGAGGGTGCCAGCATCGCTCAGATGCTAGGGATCCCAGCTCTGAGCCTTAGCTGTGCTGCTGTGGGCAAGTTTATAATCTAAGCCTCGGCTTCCTCATGGGCAAGTGCAAATGACCGCATAGGGAGGCATGCTGTTTGCAAGCCCGATCTCTAAATGAACTTCACCAAGGGTTGATAATAATGCTAGGGTGAAAGAGAAAAACCTAAAAGGGAAGTCTGATTTAAAAAGAACCAGAAAGGGATGGGCAGGCTGCTTGGGGATTATGGTAGAAAGTTGATTCTTCGGGTAGAAGAAACAGAGATCTCCATTGGCTCCTTTACTCTTATCTTCTCCTTCAAGAAAAATCTTCCTCATTCAGGGTGGAATAGATGTTGGTAGGGGGAATGGAGTAAGTGATGGAGGAACAATCTTAAGAGAGCGTTAGCTCTAAATAAACCTCAGTATTTTGCCGACACGGATATGTCAAAACCATAAGATAACTTGGACACGAGATCATGAAATATCATTGAGAATGTGGCAAAATGCAAAGTGGTATGAAATTGGAAATGGGAAAATATCAGATATCACTGCAATTTCCAAACAGATGGGGCAAAGCCGGTGGACCCTAGAAACTGCAGGCTGGTAGCATCACATAATTGCACTCCAACCTGCAGGATGCGGTGAGAAGCATGGTCTGTGGGTTTACTGAAGGGGAAAGCGTGATAACTAGGTGCATGCGTTAGGATAATCCAGACCCAGCACATGTCATTTCTGCTCCTTGGAATGGTAGGTTTGGAAAATGCGATAAACACACTCTGTGTGAATTTCAAGGACCCCTTTGTTGGATAACATATGTGATCCCTATGAGGGAGGGTGAAAGAGAATGGGATAGGTATTCATTAGATATTCAGAAAATTAGGCGAACGGGGTAATATTATTGACAGTGGGATGCCGAAGGGTTATCATGAGCAGATTGGTCCATGATGCCTGGTGGTTTGGATTTGAGTGACTCCAGTGAGCCCACGTGGGTCTCAGGTCTTCCCTGGTGGGATTTTTGTAAAACTCTGGGTGAAGGTAGAGAGGCCTGTTCTTTGGTTAAGGGTATGGTGTGATGGGGAGGGCCTATGTTCTTTCAAGTCATGACTTTTGCACCTATTTTACAGAAGAGTAATGAGGCATAGGGACTGTATTCGTTTCCTGCTGTAACAAAATACCACAAACTCATTGGCTAAAAACAATAGAAATGTATTCTCTCACAGTTCTGGAGGCCAGAAGTCCAAAATCAAGGTGTCAGCCTGTGTTCCCTCCAAAGGCTCTAGGAGAGGATCCCTCCTTGCCTCCTGAGCCTCTGGTAGCTCCTGGCACTCCTTGGCTTGTGGCCACATCACTCCAACCTCTGCCCCTGTTGTCACATGTGTGTCTCTGTGTGTGAGTCCTTTCTCTGTCTCTGAGATGGACACTCGCATTGAATCTAGGACCCACCCTAATCCACAATGATTTCCTCTCTATCCTCACCTTAATTACATCTGCAAAGACACTATTTCCAAATAGGGTCACATTCTATGGTTCCAGATGGACATGAATTTGTGGGGAACGCTACTAATCACACTGCAGGAAGTTTGGGGGTGTATATAAGGTCCGATGATTGATTAAGTGGCAGGTTCAGGAACTGAACTCACCTCTGTCTGATTTCACACTCCACATTCCCCCTTTTTATCTCAGAGGAGATGGTCAGGTTAGGGAAAGGGCCCAAACCCTTGCCCAAAGCTGTCCCCAGGGCGGTGGCATGGATGGTAAAGTAACAATGTGGCTACAACTTTGACGGTGGAGAGGCAAGAAGGCCCGGTGGTTAAGAGAATGGACCCTAAGCCTCACTCCCTGGCCTCAATCCTTGCTGTGCCATTTACTTGCTAAGTCAGCTTGGGCAGGTTGCTTAACCTCTCAGAGCCACAAACCAGGGCTAAAAATAACATCAGCTTCATCAGGCACAGGAGATGACTCATGGCGATGAGATCATGGGCGGGAAGCTTTTAGTTCAGTGCCTCTCACCAGGGCGGTGCTTAATAACTGCTGCATACTCTGATGGCTTAAACACTCTGCTTCTCTGTGCTCCTAAACAGCACCCCAGGTTTTACCTGCTGCCCAGAGAACACAGACACTCTGCGTCCCGTCTGGCCATGGTGGTCCCTGTTTGCCTGCCTGACACCCAGGGAACCCCACCGCCCCATTGGGGGTGACCTGCAATCCATCTCTTCCTCATTAGTGTAATTACAGAGGCTGTCTTCTTCCAGCAGCCCTGCCCGTGGCTGCTAAGGAAGGTTTCAGCCAAGCTGACCGGATGGCTGCCTCATTATCTGAGACATCCATTTCTGAGGTTACCGTGGCTTCCCAGCTCCGCTCAACTCCCGGGGAGGAAACCGAGTCTCCTCTGCACGCACTCTTGTCCTCTGGTGGCTGCCAGCACGCTCTGATGGCCACGATGGCCCCTCCTCCCGTGCTCCTTAAAATTGGATGGTTTACCTCTTTCTAATCAATTCTGTTTTTTAAAAAATAAAAGATTAAAACTCACCGTCCAAAGAAAATTATGAATTGGCCAGCTCCTGATTGGGACCATCTACCCATCCAGATGTTATTTAAAAATATCACACCCACTAAGGGAGTTTATTTCTCATTTCCTCCTGCACGATCTCCCTAAATCCTGGATGGAACTGGAGACAATATTCTCTAATAACCCCCAACCACACAGGGTTCGTTGTTGCTAAGTCGGTCTCTCCTTGAATTTCACAGCCATTTTGCTGGTGGGGGCGGATTTTCCTTTTGCTCTTTCAGAGGGACCCCGACCTGGGTCCACTCCAACTGGACCTGCCCTGACGTCTCCAGGTGCAAGGCGCAGACCCTGCACTAAACCTCTGTCGCTTGCAAAGTCTCTATTGCTGTGGCGACAGGGTGTCCCTCCCGCTGGGGAAGGAAGCCCTTCTTCATAGTAGGAGACCTGCTTCAATGAGAAGATTATATGAATCAGCAGGAATAACTTGAAATGGCCAGAGCTCAGTTCAGCAGCCAGCACCACGCCTCCTGTGCATAGGTTATACTCCGCCCTTGTGTCACCTTGTGTTCCGAGGTGAGGAAATGACACCTGCCCTCCTCCGCCGGCCTTGGGGAGCAGCACCCTAAGGGGAGTGCAGTTAGCAGGTCCTGACAATGTGGTGACCCCGATGAACTTGGGCTTATAGCAGGGGACCCCCACCCTCGCTCTTCCCTGTAAACCTGAACACGATGGGAAATGAAATGTTAGCTTTCTCTAAGTCAACTTTAACTGGAAGACACGGAGGATTGTAAGTGGGTGATATGCTAAGGGCCACGTAAGGACACAGAATGGTTCCATGTGGAAGGATTTAATGTAATTATAGAAAAAAATGCAGGGAGGAAGGGAGGTTAGGAGGAGGCCTGGAGCAGTATGAAAAATGGAAAGGTGTTGCATTGGACAGTCAGTGAACACGTTGAGTCTCTCCGCTGTACAGGTGAGATGGCATGGCCAGGGACTTGGGGGGGGACACGGTGGGTAAGGAAGGTCTGGATCCGGGTTTTGAGTCCTCGGGGTATAGGATATAGCCTTTCTTTCTTTTCTTTTTTTAATTTTTAAATATATCTTTATTGATTTCAGAGAGAGGAAAGGAGAGGGAGAGAGAGAGATAGAAACATCAATGATGAGAGAGTCATTGATCGGCTGCCTAGCCCATGGAACCCGGGCATGTGCCCTGACCGGGAATCGAACCCTGATCGCCTGGATCCTAAGTCGATGCTCAACCACTGAGCCATGCCCAGCCGGGCTGATATAGCCTTTCTAAACCTCAGTTCTCTCCTCTATTAAATGGGGTAATCATAATGAGAATGCCTACCACATAAGGCAGTAAGTGTGGGATGAAGCAGGCAGAAAGCTAGATTGTGCCTGGAAGGGACCGACCGAGCGGTGCTCTCAGAGAGGGACTGAGGTTGGAAATAACCAGCCCACCAGGGATCAGGAGTGTGTATGAGAGATGCTGAACTCCTGCTCCCCTCCCCCTCTGTCTCGCTGGGTTCCAGGACGAAGATAAGATTGTGACCAGCTCTAGGGCATGTGAGAAAGATGGAAGAAAGCAGGGAGGGATGGATGAGACTGCCTGAGGAGCCTTGCGGCCTTCACTGCCATGAGACATTTGGAGAGGTCCTCCAGCCTTTACTGCCTGGGAAGACACAGGCCCATGGCTGTTAGAGGGACCTTCTGTTGGGGGCTGAAAGAGCAGAGATGCCTCTAGGTCGCCCTGAGGATGCCTGACCTCAGTATTTCTCTAGGTTTAACCTGCATCAGAACCACCCAGGGCCTGGACAGCCCAGATTCTGATTCGGTTGGTCAGGGGTGGGGTCTGCGATGCTGAATTTCTAATGAGCTTCCGATTGATGCTGATGCTGCGGGTCCGAGGACCTCACTTTGAGTATCATGATCTACAGGATACTCCCAGGGAAAACTGCACTTGGGATTCTGCCCTTTTTTTTTCTTTTCTTTCCCACAATTGCCCATTTACCTGCAGAGCTGGTCCATTCATCCTGCTTAAAGGTTCTATGGCTCACGGTGACTATCCCTCACGATGCTGATTACGTTTTGCACTTAAATGAAATAAAATGCACCCCATCGAAAGCATAGCACACAAAAAGAATATTTATTTGAATATTAAGTACAGATAAGGCTTCCCCTGGGATTATTTCAGAGCGCATTTGCAGAACTTAATTGCAAGGCTTCCCCACTCAGGTTCTCTCGGAACACTACTTGTGAAAATATTTTCCTTCCGAAGGTAAAGCTCTCCTCTGTTGGTTTATTATTATTATTATTTTAAATCTGAAGAGCTCTCCGAGCTCAGTCATTACTTCCAGTGTCTAATTAATACTGATGATGACAAAGCAAACAGCCAGATGACCTAGATTTTCCTTTTCAATTGCCTGCAATTTACACGCACGCCTGCTCGCTGGTTCAGGACTTCTGTGCACCTAGCTCTTCCAGTAAAGATTCTTTAAGTTTAGGGTTTGAAGAGCTCATTTTTCATGAAGCACATGTCTTCCAGCACTCCTTCCATTAAGCTTTCCAGGAAGAGGGTGCGCAGGCGCACACACACATTGCACACACACACACACACACACACACTCACACACACACACACTCGCTGAGCAACAATAACAACCACCACCCAGGCAGCCCTTTCAGACAACTGAACTGGAAAATTAGAAAATGAATACTTCTCAAGCTGCCCCAGCTATGGGATTGTTCCATTCCTTAAATGATGACATTTTGTAAAGTCACAGAAATCGGGAATGGAAAAGCCTGCTTACAGCTATGGAAAGATTCCTTTAGATGCGGGAGGCAGCCTGGCTTGGAGAGACGGCCAGGGATGTTCACCTGGGCTGCTGCCTCCCAGTGCACAGTCACTTATGTCCCTATTTCCTTGTTTGGAAAATTGGCCTGATTTCTTTTTTGTGATAGTACAGTGGTGGTTACATGGTTTATTTCTGTTCACATACTCCGCGATCTCTAGGTGTGCACTTTTAATGCCACAGGAAAAAGTCCCTGAAGCATCAGCCATTGGTCAAAACCTTGGTTTTCTCCGTAGTGGAATTTCCCACCCAACATCTGAGCACATAGCTGGGCAGGCCCAGCCCACTGTCAACTTGTAAATGGAACAAATCGCAACAAATAGACGTTGGATTAAATTTTCTTCCTTGCATTGAAAAGGCACTTATGCCTGGCCCGCATGGCTTAGCCGTTGAGCATTGACCTAGGATCCAGGAGATGGCGGTTCCGTTCCCGGTCAGGGCGCATGCTAGAGTTTTAGGCTCGATCCCCAGTAGGGGGCATGCAGGAGGCAGCTGATCAATGACTCTCTCATCATTGATGTTTCTATCTCTCTCTCTCCCTCTCCCTTCCTCTGTCTGATATCAATAAAGACATATTTAAAAGGAAAAAAAAAGGCACTTACGTAGTGCTTTCTGTATGCCAGGCACTCTTCTGATCACTTTGCAAATATTAACTCATTCAAACCCTGTGATGAGACTTTGGGGTGCACAAGCAGGCCCAAGTGAGGAATTTGTCTAGTGTCCCAAAGCTGGTAAATAGCATAGTTGAAATTTGAACCCTGAAAGTCTAGCTTTTGGGGTTTGTCCCCTAACCACTGCATTTCAGGTGCCCCTCCCATGTCTCTCAATTAACATGATCAGGATGATTGCCAAGATAAAGCCTTGACTTGTGTGTCTCCGCTGAATCTATCTATCCTGGATGCAGATTGTAAAACAATCAACTTATGATAAAATTATCATTAGAGCTTTGCAACATCTAACCAGGAAAAAAAAGTCCAGTTAAAACATCTTAACTTGAAAATATCTTGAGAAAATGTATTCCACCTAAGCAGACAGAGGCAGGTGGTATGTAAATCACCCACCTGCCCCTCCCCCTGACTCTTTCTGCCTCTGGATGTGGAGTGGGGGATGATGGGAATATCCAAGTTGAGATCCCCATCGGTAGAGTCAGAGGTCCCTGACTATGGGGTAATGACTGTCCCAGGAGACTGGTGCAGGGAAGCAAGCCAAGTCCTTCAGTTCCCCAGGACATTTTAGTGAGTGTTGTTCAAATTTTCTTGCACTGTGCAAGGGGTTTGGGTGGGCTTGGGGGGCCAATTATAACCCTTGATTATGAAGGAAAGGAATGGTGATTGCTCCTGCTCCTGAACCGAGTAGAAATCACCTTCTTAACAAACACAATTGTTTCCCCCCTCCCTCCTCTGCCTCGGTTCACAAAATACCTTATTAAATCTGGAGAATCAAAAATGTGCCTGGGGTAATGGTTATTATTAGAATAAATAATAGGCAATAGGGTTCCCTCATCTTGCAAGTTATCAGATGCAAAGACGTGTTGTGGTTTTACTTGTAAAGGAACGTACACATGTCAGACCCGCCTGGCTCTTCAAAGCTGGCGGTGGCCCTTTCCCTTCAGGCCCAGCATCGAGCCTGAAATGCACGGCTCCCAGAGGCTGCATCCCTGCAGGGAGCGGTGGGTGCGGGAGGCTGCCAGGGATGCCTGCCGGCCACGTGTTATGACTGGCTGCCACCTCTTGCTTGGTGTCTGTCCATCTAATCCATCTGCCCGGACGGCTTTGTCCCATACCCCGGGGGACTTGTTCTGTCGCTAATGGGGTATTTAAATAGTGGGTGCATGTAAGAGCAAGCGCAGAAAGCATTCCCTCCAAAGAAAACAGCTCTTTAAAACTTGTTATTTGAGGCTCATTCCCATTCTTTGGGCATCCTGACCCCTGACATCCCTTTAATCAGAAAACCAACACTTGAGTCTCCTCAGTGACACCCAGAACAGTGACTCTCTTGTTGTAAGTACCAGTATCATCAAATGATGCCGTTTTACAAGGAACAGCAGGAGAAGTGCTCACCAAGTGCGGTGTAGTGGCTGGCACACACCATCCCACAGATCATTTAAGTGCTAAAAATACTAAGTATTTCGAGATTTCAAGACATGCTCAATAAATTATCCCCAAGCACTATTAGCCATCAGTTCAATATGTTAGAGTTTTCACTCTTCTGGTTTATCTTTTCACGTTTACATATAGCGACAAACCCTTGCTTTAGTATTTAGCCTTGCCAAGTCCTTGCTCCCTGCCCCCCCACCCCCCTGCTCCCAAGGCTCCCCTCCGAAGCCGGCACCTTTACAGAATCAGACAAGATTTTAGCAGCAGAATCTGCTTCCCCCCAAGGTTAACATGAAAACATCAGGGGAGAGGTGAGTGGATTCCCCCAAGTCATTCTCTCAAAAGCATTTTCTTCATTTATACAACAGGAGCCAGAATTGAGTTAATTAATCATGGCTCCCTGGACTCATTGTTGGGACTTCTGGTTTTCATTTTTTCAATTGATTACCCCTCCCTTCCTTTCTTGATTCCTAAGCACTTGCTGCTTTCACACACTTTTTCCTTCCTCGTACCAAAAAGAAACACCAGCCACACAGTGATGAGATCTGTATTTGCTTGTCTGGCACAAATGATCCTGTTTTCCCGGGACCAGAGGACACGCCTCATTGTGGGGTACACCTGGAAAGGGCAATGGGCTTTCTTACAACCATGTGACAGACTGTATTATATTCAGGGATTTTAGGTCTTCATAAACTCAGATCTCTAATAAACATTTCATAAACCCAGAAGCAGGGTGGGCAGATCAACCTTTCTCTGTATTTTAGTATTTACTTTTCCACACAAAAATACACAACATCTCTGAACAACTGGAGTTGAACTTTTTCCAAGACAGCCACCCCGGGCTAGCCCTTTTGGTGCTCAGGGGAGCTGCTTATAACTGCCATTAATTGAGCACCTACTGTGTGCCGGGCCTGGGCCTGAGTTTGGTGCTCTACATATATTTTCTCATTTAATCACTACAATAAACATATAACTCAACTTTTAAAATTATATTATTCTGGCTGCTGTTCATTGGAATTCACAAAAGCAGGCCACGATCACTGCAAGAAGTTGCAATAAGATAAGAGAACCCAAGAAACCAGCTTCACTGCTCCTTCGTCCCCTCATCCCCAGGATACCATTTTTTGTGCATTTGATTGCAGTTTGCTGTTTATTGCCCCAGATGTTTTCCATGTATAAATGGATATTTTTCTCTGTGCGTGTGTGTGTGTATGTATAGTTTTTAAAACAAAAATTGGATTGTGTTTTAAAAATCCGTTCAGTTTGCATTTATTCATCCTATCATGAGCACCCGTCCACGTTGGTAAACTTCAAATGAATCCATAGCATTCCATGGTATAGTTCAAGGATTGGCATGTGCTGGCCGGATGTCAATTCCAGCCCACTGACTGTTATAAAGTTTTATTGAAACAGCCATTTGTTTACACATTGTTTCTGCTTGCTTTCTTGCTACAGTGGGTTGAATAGCTGTAGCAGAGTGACTCTATGGCTCCCACGGCCAAAAATATTCACTATCTGGCTCCTTATAGAAAAAGTTTGCCCACCTCTGCTATAGACGAATCACAATGTTTTAGGCCATTTCATTTCTGATGGGTGTTGATATTTGCCAAGTTCCAGATCTATGCTATGAGAAACTCTGCCTTCCTTCCCCATTTCTCCTTGCATTCTGTCAAACAGCTTTCTAGTAGAGGAACCATAACAAAAGGAAATGCCCTTCTGTGTCCTGATAGCTGCCACCTGCCCTCCAACAGGTGGTACCACCTGAATGGTTTGGCCTAGTGCTCCTCTGAACATCCCTGTCCCAACTCTTACATTAACTGCAATACAATTCCTAGGATTTGTTGAATTATTTAAATGAGCCAAGGACTTTGCTTAGTACTTCATTAGATTATCTTATTTTGTGCTCACAAATAAATTAGACACTAGGTAGTCACCATGCTCTCCCCATCATACAGATGGGGAAATTGTGAGCAGAGAGATTATATAGTGTGGCTAATGTTATAAAATGATGTTCCAGGATTGGGCTCAGGCAGTTTGATTCCTGAGCCTCCAGTCTCATTGGGGAGAAAACTTGACCTGCCAAAGGGTGCAGTGGGTTGTCATCAGAGAAATCTAATTTGGTGGAAAGTATCTCAATTTAAACCCAATCCAAACCTACTCAACCTACACAAAGCAAAGTGTGCAGACCTGGCATTTATGAAGCCAGACAACACAGTCATTTCATGTTTCGTTGGAGAGAACAACAAACATGTAAACAGCATCGTGTCAGGTCAGAGAAGCCAAAGACCACCTGCTAAGGACAAATGAGGCCCAGATCAGGAGTGGGGGTAGGGATGGGTTAGAGGTGTGGGCATTGGTGTCTCTGGTTGGTTTCCCTGACCCTGGGAGCTATGCACTAGTATTGAGAGAGGGACTCCAGTCAAGCCGTCTGGGTGATCATTCCCTCTCCAATACTTCCTAGCTTTGCCACTTCAGGAAGTCATTCAAATTATCTCTCAGTACCTCGATTTCCCCATCTGTAAAATGGAACTGAGGATACTACCTACTCAAGAAGTAGGGAGCATTAACTGAGGTGTTCCTAAAAAGTGTGAAGCACATTTTCTGCCACATTGTAAATGTCGGATAAATTTTAACCACTATTAAGGTGAAAATTATTTTGCTTAAAAAATAATTAAAATCAATTTTCTGTCAGCATAGTTAAAAAAAATGAGCAAAACATAAAGGTATTGCAACAGGAATGCACTTTTCCTAAACATCCCCCCACCCCCAATCCAGTGTCCTCCCTTACCTTGTCCTACCTTTGTGCTGTTTGCAATGTCACCTTCCCAAATCATTGGATAAGTCAGCCCACCCAACTCTTATTCACCCAGAAAGGGTCAAATCAAGGGTCCCATATGGCTAACACCTCCCTGCACTATTTGCCTCGCACAACAGGCTGAGTTGACACTTTTCCTTTGGGACCTTGTGGTATCCCCTATTTTTGCTTTCTCTCACACTTGGAACCCTGCAGTATAATCTTTATTTTATTCGTCCCTCTCTTTGATTTTTTTTTTTTTTTTTTTAGGAAATGCACTAGGTATCATTTATATCTGCAACCCCTTCCATTAGCAGAGTGCTAGTCACAAAGAAGGAGTTCAGAGTACACATGTCAAATGTATAGAATCCTGAAATGCATAGGGGAAAGGCAAGTCCTAGCAGTCACCCTAGGTACTTTGAAGTGTGGATTTAGAGGAGAATGCCATTTTATTTCAGAAAAAAAACGTACAGTGTTCTAAAAATGGAGAATTTGAGAAACGTACACAGAGACCAATAGATCTGATTGAGTTTTATGCTGCTAGACTTCTTTGGCAGTTTTCTTCTAAATGATTCACGACTGTCCTAAAAACTGGAATTTCCAATATTATGTGATTATGAACCGGAAAACATTCATATTTGCCCATGCATTTGTTGTGTGTCTTCATATGTCCTTCGACTCCTGCTTTCCCCAATTCAAGTTAATCTCTCACCAATTTCTTCTTGCACTTGACTCTGGGCCATATTGAATTACTTGGCATTTCCATAATCCTCGCTGGGATTTTCACACATTCCCCTCTCTCCTTGAAAGATTTTTTTTTCTTTCTTTCTATGGATAAATTTTTAAAAGACAAAACAAGCATAAAACATTAACACCTTTTTCAGCTAAGAAGGGGTTGCTGTCCCTCCCTTGAGCTGTTAGCACAGCTTATATTTCATGGTCGCGAATATTCACTGCATTGTAACCCTCGATTTACCCGTGGTCTTCTTCACTTAGACAATGGGCTCTAGAAGTCCTCTTTATGAGTGTATTCTCAGTGCCTAGAACAGTGTCTGACACCCAGAAGGTGCTTACACACACACACACACACATACACACACACACATGCTTGCGTATGTGTTTGTTGTTGAACACACGAAGGAATGAATGGCTGGACAAATACATGGATTCCAAACATTGTCCTGATCTCTAGAAAAAGGAAGCCGAATAAGACCCAGTCCTTTCCCTTGCAGATCTAGTCTGATGGGGGGGGGGGGGGGGGGACTCGGGCTGGTGGCAGGGAAGGGCTGATAAGAGAGAGCTCCAAGCCCAGAGATGAAAAGGGCTGAGTCTGAGAAATGTTCTCTGGCCCTGTTGGCTAGACGGAGGCCGCTGAATCCCCGCTATTAAACATCGCGCTCAACCAGGAGAGCAAAGGGTCTCCCGCTGAAGTTTATTGCTTCAGTTCCTAACCTTTCGTAAGTGCTTACTTGGCAGCCCTATCGAGAGTGGTATTTGATTCTCTGGAAGCATCTTAAAGGAGCAGCACCAGACCTCTCACTTCCCCTTTTTTCATTTAGGCTATAAAAATGTTGGTTTTGTGCATAACTGCCACGGGAGGGGAAAAAATATATCTCATGTTAGTTCCAAATGAAATGACATTTAGTAAAGTGTACATAGAAGAAGCATTTCAAGGCTGCCGTTACAGAGTGAGCAGGAAGGGCCTTTCTTCACCGCAAATGATAGTTGCAGGTGCCTTTTGCTCTGAACCCCTCCCGCAGCGGTTATGGGGAGATACGCGCAGGGGCCCCCGTAGGTCTCGCAATAACACAGCTAATTACTGCGTCTAGTATGGAGTGTTGTGGGATGAGTGCAGCTGAGACGCAAAGATAGACTCGCGGTGGGACTCGGTCATCTTGCACGGCGGGCCTTTGCACGGCATCGCTAATTGAAGAAGAGGTCACTGGTCACCTCACTCAGGTGGGGGATGGCAGGATGGCAGGATGGCGCGATCAGGCAGGACGCAGAGTGCGGTGGTGCTGATATCCCACTCACAGAGAACTGATGGGACTGGACGGAACATGGCCAGAAGGAGAGGCAGGCTATTATTGTGAGAATGTAGGCCAAACAATATGGGATGCTCCGTAGGGTGGTGAACACACAATACAATATACAGGTGATGTAGTATAGAACTGCACAGGTGAAAAACCTATATAATTTTATGGACCAACGTCACCCCAATACATTCAATAAAAAATGAAAAAAATAAACAAAAGAAAAAACTCATAAAAACCTCCAAACAAACCAGCCAACCAAACCTACCAATGTCCACGATAAAGATTACTCACATGTCCTTAATCGGCTTTATTTGTAGGACAACTTAGCTATTTCCATGGCTACTGCTAAATTTTGCACTTGATATACTTTATAACAGGAACATTATAATAAGGCTTCACTTCACATGGTTTAGGTCAGTAGTTCACTTGTCTCTTTAAATGTTATCATTGTGCTTCTGTTTGTCTGAAAAGCCCTTGTGATTTCTGATGACAGATGGTAAAAATATTAATCTTGTTATTAGATAAAGTGTTTTATTTGTGTAACGAAAATGAGAGCAACGACTATCAAAATATCATTTTAAAACACCTACATTTCTGCAAGGCACCAATAGTAAAAAAATATTTTCTAATTATAAATGCCCTGCATGACATAAAGGATAATTTGAAAACTACAGAAAAGCGTTAAGAAAAAAGTCTTGCCCCCACTCTTTAATTGCATCTCTCATTTAGTTTTATGTTTTACATTCAAATACATGGATCAGTTTGAGTTAATTATTGTATAAAGTGTGAGGTTGAGGTCAAGGCATTTGGTTTCATGTATCTTCTGCATACAAACGTCCAATTACTCAACATCATTTGTTTTGGGGTATATCACTTTATGTGTTTTTAAGTGGTTATCCTAGGGATTATAATACAGGGTTATCCTAGGGATTATAATACAGGGTTATCCTAGAAGATTATAAAACTTCTCTCAGTCTACATAGAACCAAAATTTTACCATATCAATTGGAATGTAGAAACCTTATTTCCATATGTTTCTCTTACCCTCCCCTTTTTACATTTGGTTTATCTTATATATTGCATATATATTGAAACCGCCTTAGGCAATTTTGTGATTATTATCTTATTATTTTTTTCTTTCAACCATTACACATATTTGAAAGATTTCCAGAGGAGTAAACTAGTGTATTATACTTATATTTGCCTATATGTTTATCATTACCTTTCCTCTTCGTTAGTCTTGATGGTCCAAGTTTCCTTCTGGTATTATATTTCCTTTGTCTGGAGAACTTCCTGCAGCAATTCTTTCAGAGTGGGTCTGCTGACAATGAATTTTCTTAGTTTCTTAACATTTCATCTTCATTTCTAAAGGATAGCTTCATCGGACATAGATTTCTGATTAATGCATCTTTTATTTGAGCACTTAAAAAATTGTTCGCCACCTTCTTTTGGCCTCCCTGGCTTTGGTTTGTTTGTTTAAGTGAGAAATTCACAGTTACTTGAATTCTTGCTTTCTCACAAGTATTGTATTATTTGTCTTTGGCTATTGTTCAGAAAGTATTTTGTGTGTTTGTTGTTTTTTATATTATTATTTGTGTTACCGTTTCAGCTGTTTGATTATAGCTAGATATGAATTTCTTTGGGTTTTCCTTCCTTCCTTCCTTCCTTCCTTCCTTCCTTCCTTCCTTCCTTCCTTCCTTCCTTCCTTCCTTCCTTCCTTCCTTCCTTCCTTCCTTCCTTCCTATATATCTTTATTGATTTCAGAGAGAGGAAGGGAGAGAGAGAGAAACATCAATGATGAGAGTCATTGATCAGCTGCCTCCTGCACGCCCCTGACTGGGGATCGAGCCCGCAACCCGGGCATGTGCCCTGACCGGGAATCGAACCCCAATCTCCTGGATGCTAGGTTGATGCACAACCTCTGAGCCACGCCCGGCCAGGCTGGTTTTACTTCTTTAGGGTTTGCTGAGCTTCTTAAACTTGGAGGTTTATGTCTTTTGCCAAATATGGGAGTTTTCAGCCACTGTTTTTTTCAAATAATTTTTCTTCAGTGAACACTATCTTTATTCTAGAATCTGAGTATCTTCTGGAATTATTCCATAGGTCCCTGTGTGTTTTCTTTCTTTTCTCTTTCCCTAGCCCCTTTTTTTCCTCTCTGTTGTTTAGATTAGATACTTTTCATTGATAAAGACTCGAGTTCCCTGATTTTCCTCTGCCACCTTCATTCTACATTTGAACTCATTCAGTGAGTTAATTTTTTAAAAAAAATTTAGGTTATCTTTTTTTACTGTTCTAAAATTTCCATTTGGTTCTCCTTTATATTTCCCATTCCTTTGACACCACTGCCTAATTTTTCATTTGTTTTTACGGTGTTTGTTTTCCCTTGCCTGTTGCAGCATTTTTATAAAAAGCTGCTTAAAATCTTTATTTGCTAATTCCCACATCTTTGTCATTTTCATATTAATGTCTGTTGCTGTCTTTTACCACATGAGTGTAGATTATCATGTGTTTTTATGCTGAGTTATTTTTTTGGCTGTGTCCTGAGCATGTTGACTGTTATGTTTTCAGACTCTGGGTCGTATTGAAATTCTATGGAAATTCTTGCTATTTTTGGTTTATCAGAGAATCGATCCAGTGGGATTCGGGCTGAGTGCGCCTACCTCCTTCTGTGGATGTTGTTTCCGACACCAGCTCTGCTGCCAAGGCTTTGCGGTGATAGCTGGGTCTGTCGCAGGCGCGCAGCCCAGGGGCCGGCCTGGGCCCTGGCAGGGCTCTGGCTCTGCGCAGGTCGCTTCCCCCAGGCTGTGCCCCCTGTTTCCCGTCACATGTAGCTCGGGGCTGAGTGCGGAGTTCACAGAAGTGCTACGCAGGATCATTGGCCCAAACCCCTCCCTCTCCAGGGCCCTCAAAACATTTTTGGTTTCCCAAGACTCCACGTTTTTGTCTGCGAGCCAGAACGCTGGCGCTTTTCCTCCCGCTCATGTACTTCGCGACTGGGCCTGCGTCTGGG
Source organism: Miniopterus schreibersii (assembly GCF_964146895.1). NCBI lineage: Eukaryota > Metazoa > Chordata > Mammalia > Chiroptera > Miniopteridae > Miniopterus > Miniopterus schreibersii. The sequence continues at coordinate 14,660,358 of NC_138103.1, forward strand.
GCCAAGAGGCAAGGAGACAGAGAGGAATCAACTGGGGCTGCCCACCTCCCGGGACCACGGAGGGGGTCTCCTCCCTCAGAGTGCTGGGTGTCTCACTCTGTGTGGGTGCCGGGGGACCCTGGGGCGGGGCGGAAAGGAGCTCACCTTGGCTGGTGGGACTTTGAAATCTTGCCTCCCTCTTCAGCCCACCTGCCGCTGTGGGCCCTTCACAGACCTCGGGGAGCTGCTCCCTGCAGCCAGTGCAGCTTTACAGTTGCACTGAGGGGGAGAGGGGGGAAAAGGGGAGAGGGGGACAGGGGGGGAGGGGGAGGAGGGAGGGGGGAGAGGGGAGAGAGGGGGACAGGGGGAGAGGGGGACAGGGGGACAGGGGGACAGGGGGAGAGGGGGAGGTGTGCTCATTCCAGTGCACCCAGAACCCCAGAACCGGAACCTTATCACCCACTTAATTTTATCTTGGGAAAAGACACCCAAGATAAAATGTGCCATTTCAGCTAAACTGTACAATTTAAGGTTAAATACATTCAGAATATTGTGCAACCATCCCGGTCAATTTCGAGAACTTTTTCATCACCCTGAATGGAAAACCCAAACCTAGGAAGAAGCCTCTCCCCGTTTCTCCCCATTTCTCCCCTTTAGCCTTCCTCCAAATCCCACGGCAGCCCCTCATCTGTATGGATTTGGCCCACTTCACTTTTTATTAGTTTACAGAAATATAATGAACGTATCACCCAGAGCCACCGACTTCAGATGGACAGTCCGGTGTGAGTATGTTGGCTATTTACAGAACTGTGCTTGCTTTTTAAAATATTTTGGTATAATTCCTCCCAGTGCTTTCCTCTTTCTTTTATCTGCCTTCTCTTCAATGATTGGTTTCACTGTATTTTTAAAACAAAATAGGAATCATAACATCGGTGCACCTTTGTAGCTTCTTGAAAACTAAGCAGTGCCTTGCGAGTCTAGTTCAAACCGGGGTTCTCAATGCCATCACATCAGTGAGATAACGTTTACTGTAAATGCTCCCCTCATTACACACTGTCATAGTCAATGTTTTGCCTTCGTAAGTAATGCTACAGTTAACTGATATGTAAATAAACATTTTTTGTGTATCTGCTTCTGTTTATTGGGAGCTATTCTTAGAGGTGGTGTTCCTGGCTTCAAGGGTACATAACAGAGCACCATGTATAGATTTGGGGCTCTGGCATATCCTAACTAAAAATGGTTATTTTTGTTTGAGAGATAGTAAAAAAAAAAAAAGAGAGACTTTCCACCCAAAAAACCAAAATATACATCAAAAATCAATTCCAAAATTTTCTTACCCTTTAGTAAAAGTTTCAAAAACTTGCAATATACTGTTCAGATGCCAGGAGTCAGGGGTGGCTTCATTGGTTCAGAAAATACTGTAAATACGCAGAATAAATCGTGCATGCAGACCTGAGCTTTATTTCAACCTAGCTGCTTGAGTGGAAGGTGGAGTCAGCCAGTCCCCATAGAGGCAGGGTGACCATATGCTCCAGTTTGCTTTGTCATTTCCACTCCACATATGCTGTCCCTGGCAAAAGCATCAACACCCCACCCACTCCTTTAACTCCCATACATTTTCCTGTTGGAACGATAAATTCCATGGCCACTTTAAAGACGCAGTTTTGATTTTTAGAAGCACGTTTTGGTAGCACAGGGATAGACGATGCGTGGCATGGGTATCACTGAAGTCTCCCTTTGGAGCTTAGGGCAGAAATCACCAATCAATCAGGGTCTCTCTGACATGAGCATTGACCTCAGAATCCTCCCCAACGCAGCCTTATGGGGACTTATTACCATCTGATCGAAGTGGGCCGTAGAATGTAACCCATTTGCCAAGGCACGTAGGTGACACTGCTGGCCCTTAACATCAGAGAAGACACTGTCTGGCGTCCGGCGATGATTCCCAGCCATCCTGAGTGGGCCCTCAGGAAAGGGTGCCCCTGTTAGACAGGGCAGGAGGGATGCCATGACAAGAGGGAGCCTCACCCTGGCAGCTTCACCTCCCACGCCCTCCCTTGGACCTTTCTCTTCATTCCCTCCAAGACCGGCTCATCCTAATTTGTGTTTCCGGACCGCACAATAGAAAAATGCCAAGGGAAGCTCAGGCATCCTAAAGAGAAAACAATATTTAGTTCTAATGGAAAAATTAAAGACGTAATTAATTAATTCTGGGCCTGCTTTAAGCCGAGCGATTAGACGAATCTAATTAGAAGAACAGGGAACTTCCTTTCCCCCCTTTCATGTTGCTTTGATGCAGAACCTTCTGATTTGCACCCCTCTTTTCCGTTTCTTTGTAGGTTTCCCGACAGCAGATGAATTGTGAAAGAGAGCAGCTAAGGGTAGGTGCATCCGCCTGCAAATGCTTCCTGCTTCGCGTCTGTGAGATAAGCAAAAATTTCCTTGTCTCTCCCAAGGCACCGGGTTCTAAATAGCGGGCTTCGTCTTAAGACTGGTAGAGTTGAAAATATTTATCCCAGCTAATTTGCTATTGATTGAGCTGGTAAATACAGTATATCTTCTTTTGAAGTGCCATTATAGTAAGTATGGATTTTTTGATTTAGATTCAGCAATAAATACTTCTCTCCTGGAATCTGTTTGACATCATTGGACTCTTTTTATGTACAACACGAGGCCTAAGTAATAACAAAGGTCAAAAGGATGCCTTGCTGCCTCCTTAATGTGAATCCCAGGCTGTTTGCTGAGTGGCTAAAATGCTCTCTTGCTGTTAACTGGGGTGGGGGAGCAACGCGCATGTGAAGGGCATTTTCTAGGAGGATGCATGTCCTACGCAGACCTTTTCGTTTCGTGGCATTCGTGTATAAGGGAGAGGGAGACGGATTTTTAAACCTCCTATGTGATTTACCTTCTTAAAAATGAAACTCTCTCAACGCTCAAGCATGATCGATGCAAAACGCGTTCCCGAGGTGGGGAGAGAGAATGGTTTGCTTATGAATGGAGCTCGGTGACTTTGTTCCGCTTCCACGGTGTCCTGGTTGATCGCCTCCTTGGCATGGGTGTGGTATTTTAAGAAATATCAAAATAGGCTCCCCTCCTTGGTGCGCGTTTTTAAAATGCACTCATGTTTCGGATGGATGAGTTTGAAGTCATAATTGTCCTATCTTTAACATCCCAGGAGGAAGTTGGCACTTTGTACCGGACAATATGCCTTATAATCCTGTTTCCACATTATTATAAAAATAGGAGGAACTGGCTGCTTTTAAAATAACAGCAGTGCAGTTTGGGGTCGGAGGAACCATGGCGCTCAAAGGGACCCAATAAAGGAGGAAAATCCACTCAGTGTTTCCCTTGTCGCTGATGTGTTCGCTGCCTCGTAGCTTGGCCACTGGTGCAGTGACTGTGACTGTTCGGAGCGCTCACTTAATGCCGGTCCTGGGTGGCAATGATTTGTAGAGGCCTTTCCACCTTACGGTTGCTTTTGGCATCAGCGTTGTTAAATCCTCTGGGTCACAAACAGCAGAATGCAGTTGCATGGAACTGAGGAAGCGGCTTGATGTTTTTTCTTCTTGTGTGCATATTTATTTTCCGTGGTCTCCCAGCACGGCCCTCTCTACTAACCTCTCATCTCTACCCACTTTGCTCCTAAGCAGCTGCGCCTGCATGAGTCGTGGCTCCTCCATGAGCGGCCCTCACGGTGTTTTAAGCTTTCCTGAGCTCTCTCGTTGCTTTTCCCCTGCCGTCGGAATTACTGGCTCATCCTGGTAAATAATGTATCGCAACTTCAGATTTCTCTTCCTGTTCAGATGGGGCCGACGGCCGGCACTAGGTCAGAGCTAGACAGAAAGGGATGGGTGCTTTTGTCTCCAGGCGTCCCTGACAGGTTCATCGGCGTTAAGATAGTGTCGAAATCTCTACGGCAAAGGAGACTCGGCTGGCAAATGAAGGACAGAGAGGCAGTGAAGTGCTCGTGTGCATGTGAGGGTTTATTGTTTTGCGCCGATGGGGACATTGTCAACCGGCGGGTGTGGTTTAGGAGAAAGAATGGAGCCTTTCCCACGACGTGAAATAAATTCAAGTGGTGGTTTCATATAATGGGTCATATAGTTTAGTGCAAAGGGCGACTCCCGTAGCCCCGTATGAGACCATTTCTACTGGCACGAACTGGTGTTTTATTTGTGCTGCTGCTGCAGTCTTTGTGTTGTTGTTTTTTAAATCTTAAACTAATTTATGTTTTGAAAAGATAGATGACACATTTAAATCAATGGAATACAGATTTATGTGGCTCAAAATTTAAATGCTACGAAAGGGAACGCAGTGAGGGTTTCCCTTTCCATTCACTTGAGCTTTAGGCCTCCAGTTCCTTCCTGGGAGACACCAATGTTGTGATACGTTGTCTCTCTTTTGACACCTGTGTCTCATCTGTGGGTATTTTCTCTGTTCCCTCCTTTCTTGTCCTCTGTCTCTCTTTCTCTTGAATCTCCTGACTTTCTTTCCTCCCTTCTCTTCTCCCTCCTTTGTGTTTTAAGGATACCTTTTTTTGGTGGGGGGCAGATTGGAAGAAATTTGGTTCTGATCTAAATTGCTAATACCTGGCCACCTCAATGAAATGTATTTTCCTTAATCTCGTTATATTTTTCTTAGAAAGAGAGACACTAGGAGAAGAGTAGATATCTGTGTAGTTACCAATATCATTGAAGGGCATCTGCCTGCCAGCCACACTTCTTAAAATAGGTTTTAAATGCAGCAATCAAACTGCATTTCCTGGTTTGCTACAAGGTGATTGGACCATGGCCATGTTGCCGAGCTTATATTCCTTCATTAGTATATTCTGTTAGGTTGTCCGAATTCAGGGATAGAAGGGGGTACTTGTAAAAGGTATCCCTTTTTCACGGCCTCCTGCAAACATAAAAGGATGCAGAAAGATACAACTGCTCCTGCCTGTTTTGTGCAGGTGGGAGCTACGTAGGGATGGGCATATCCAAGACATGTTCTTCAGCTCTCCTTTCTTTTTCTCACCAACCCCAAATTAATTTTTCCAAAATGGACCCTGTGAGGTATTTCTTCTATTATAAAGTCTAAAATGTTATTCTCTGATAAATTAATTTTTTTAGGAAATGCAAAGTTAAAGAAAGTCAAACTTTTTTTAATGCAGGACTTCTCAGAGCCTTTAATGTGCAAAAGCGAAATGCAAAGAGACGGGTATAATGCACAATTTTCTGCAAACGCATCTGATCACGGAACATTTTTGGATGCAGAACACACTCTGTGAAACACTCTTGAAAATTTTATCAGTTTTTTAAAATTTATTTTTGAGTTAGAATGATATGGTCTGCAAGTTATAGAAAAGCTAAACGTTATTTAAAAAATAAAAGCATTTCATCGCCTCCCTGTTCCAAGTTGATTCAGTGAATTTTTGGTAGCCAGGCAGTGGTTTGGAATCTTTGTGCTTCCCTTGGACTCTCTTTCCTTCTTCCAAGATGAAGAATCATCACTTGGGGACATGAGGACACTCTCAGCAGGAGAGATGGGGAAGGTTTTTCTCTGGAAAATCATCCCCAGAAGCCTTCCCTGCAAATTTTCTCTTCTATTTCATTAGCCAAACCCTACGCCAGTCACTCCCACTGACTTGGGATCTCAGTGATTGGCTATAGCAGCCATAATTCATCCCCAGGGACAGCACATTGTCACATGAACTAAAACAAGATTTGCTTAAACTGGAAGAAGAGGGGAATGTCTTTGGTGGAGTTGCCCAATAGAGCAACAGAAGGCACCCACATGGGCCCTCTGTGTCACTCATGGTGTTGGTATCCTGCCAACTCATTTACTCGGTCCCTTCCTCCTACATGGTTGACTGTGGGGACCACATAGAAAGCCTGAGCAAGTGCTTGAACTCCGGCTGTGAATTTGCAATAGATGTTTCCTCTGCCAATTTCATCTCTCACAGATCACATCTACCGAGCCTAACTGACTCTTTACCCGGCTTGGCACTCTCTCTGTACTTTTTTCCTTCTGTTGTTTGGCGTCATCCTGGATGCAATCTTTGCTGATTTCCTCTCAGCCTCCAGAATGGACAGCAGACATGACACATCTCACGGCAGTACCCACCTCGGGCCCAGAGACACTGTCCAGGAGCTTCCTGGCGCCCACCCTTTCCAAGAGAAGAGCGTCAGCCCGTTACTCCTAACAATGATTCACCCTTCTCAGAAGGCTGTGGGGATTGCTCACGTTCTCGATGAGCAAACCACAGCACAGGAAAAAAAAAAAACACACACCTGCTCATTTCTCCATCCAAGTTTTCTCAATCTACAGTAGGGCGAGCCTTCTTCTGAGCTTACATTTGAAATTGTTCCTGGATCCCGTTGGAGAGGTAGTCCTTAGGGCTCACCGTGAAGTCTGTGCATTAAGTGCTTCTGACTCTATGGACTGTATTTACCAGTTTGCCCCAAGATCACTGCTGACAGGTGGGGGCAGTGCTAGTTGTACAGTTGCCATAACCCAACCATCAACATTGACCTCTCTGGCATCTGGAACTGATAAATGGACAAATAAACAAGTAAGAGAGAAATTGCATGACCTCAGAAGCCCTTGTCTCCCTCAGCAGTCTACCAATTGGAAAGCTTGCGTGCTTAGAGGGTAGGGGATCCAATGACCACTTTTATTAGTAGTGCTATAAAATATCTGATTACAAAAGGATCGTTTGTGCTGTGAGTGTCAGATATTAGTTTGGAGGCTGTTTAGCAGCTTTGACCAGACCACTGCTACGACTAAGCAGGCAAAGGCTTGGCTCTCAGGTGGGTTAGAATCGGCTCAGGGACCGAAATCCTCATCAACAATGTGGCACATGGATCCCACAGGAGTCAACATAGTGTGAGGGGCAGTCAGAGGTGGTCAGGAGTTCTGGTTGTAGATTCAGGTCCGTGTCTTTGTTCTAAACGCCACCTAGTTTCCCAAAGTTTCAGTTTCCCAATGTCCAAAATGGGGACATTTTTCTCATAGGATTGTTGATTGGATGAGATGACTTACATAAACACTTCTAAAAAATGTATGCTCAGGTTCTGCAGCGTGCACTGTTGTTCACATGGCATTACACCCCCCCCCCCCCCCCCGTGGCTCAGTCCTCTCCCCTGGGGGGGTGCCAGGCCAGGCAAGACACACACGCAGGACCTGTGGTTCCCACCCAACTCCCACACTCAAAGGCAACTTCAAAAGCAGGTTCTGTAGTTGATGGCGGTGGTGTCCTCGGGGGGGGGGAAAAAAAAAAAAAATCTGCCTCTCCCTTAGTTAAGCAAATAATGACTGATTCGGGCTAGCCTAAGCAGAAAAGGCAGGCAACCAGGCCTCCCGAGGAGCTTAGACTCGGAGAGCTGTCGGCAGAGGCATCTCTTCCTTGCCTCTCGTCTTTGTTTCCCCTTGTGAGTCCACTCTAGATTTATTCTTCTGGAAAAGGCTTTTTTTTTTTTATCACGTCTGTGCACACGGCCCCTTGCGGCCCCTAAGATTCAGGCTGCATCAGTCCTGCAGGGGTTAGGGGCTACCTTAATGCATCCTGATTACAGATTCCTGGAAAGGGATCTGATGGGCCCACCCTGGGTCAGTGGTTCTTTCTGGCCAGTCAGCTGTGTCCAGGGAAGCAGTTGAAATAAGCCTAGTTGCCCAGAGCCAACCATTGAGAGAAGACCCGATTATCAGAGCCACCGCCAGCTGAGTAAATGTCCCCAAGGATGTCCCTGTACTCTCCCAACCTGAGCTCAGAACTGAGCAAAGGATCCTGGGAATCGGGTGTGCTACACCCTACCTGGTGCAGCTCAGCATTTCCCAAAGTGCAAGACAGGGACCCTGTGTGGTCCCCACAGCTTTCAGGAGGTTAATATCAAGTCTGAAGAAAGGGTGGGTCACCTGGCAGGTTATTCCCCTTCCAATTCTTTCCCAATTATTTTTATGCCAACAAGAAGCTCTCAGTTTAGAATAAAGCCTCTTTAACAAATCTCTAACAGTGTCTGAGCTCTCAGGTTAACTGAATGGGAGTGTGCCTCAGGCTTAGAGCCTGCAGCAGCCGAAGCATCTATCTAGACTTAAGAGACATTGTTTGCGAAGCGCAGTTAAGAGGAAGGGGCCTGGAGCTAGGCCTTCTGAGACCAAATCTCGACTCTGCAGTTGTGCTTGTGTGGCTACTTCAATGCTCTGTGCCTTGGTTTCTCCTTTGTATAATGGAGGTAATAATTGGAAGTATTTCAGAAGTTGTGTGTGTGTGCATATGCGAACCAAGATGAAAATAATTAATGTATATGAGGTTCTTAGAACAGCAGCTGGTGTAGAAAAGGGTTTTAATAATTGTTAGCTATTAATGTGTTTTTTCCCCATTAACTTTTATTTATGACTACTGAAACTTGTTTTCCACTTATAGTGGCAACACAGTTTCCTTGGCAAACACTTCTATTCAGGTTAAAGATGAGCTGCTTTAAAGATACTTATTAACTGCATAATGCTACAGGTCGCCCGCAGTTATGACAAAAATCGCGACGCTGGCATGCAAACGACTGAAGTTTTAGAAACGCTGAGATGCGGGTGCCAGCATGTGAAGGAGGTTGTAGAGCAGATCTGCATTATCAATATTTAATTTGCCAGTTAGAGCAAGTTTCTCATTTCTGCTACATACGAGAGTGATGCGGATTGCAGAATGCAGACTGCTAAAGACCATCTTGGCTTAAACTCATTGCCTCATCCAGGCATCAGATAAAGAAACGTCCCCACTGCCTTGGGAATGAGATATCCGAATCTGAGATACCTTCCCCAGCCTCCCGTCACCCCACCCTTCAATGCCCAACCCTTTCTGGAGGCTCTTAGGACAGCAGGGAGAGAAATGTAAGCCCCAGTCCTTGGTAAGACCTCATATGTTTTGTGGACTATCGTTTTAGGATGTAGGAATTCCTGCCATAAGGCTTTTTTTTAAAAAAATATGTTTTTATTGATTTTAGAGAGATAGGAAGGAGAGGGAGAGAGAGAGATAGAAACATCGGTGATAAGAGAGTCATTGATCAACTGCCTCCTGGACGCCCCCTACTGGGGACTGAGACCAAAACCTCCAGCATGTGCCCTGACTGGGAACTGAACCCGTGACCTCTTGGTTCATGGGTTGACACTCAACCTCTGAGCCACACCAGCCAGGCCCTGTCATAGTTCTTTATCATGAACCCTATGCCAGTCACTGGGCTAGATGGTGGCGATATATTGGTATACGAAAGTGTACATGGTCCCTGTTCTCTTATACCTTACAGGCCAGTGGAGAAAATACTCACTTGTCAAATAATCATGACAAAATTCTACATGTGAAACTGATCAGTATCTGAAACGGGAGATGCTATGGGGAAGGACGTGAATGGAAGGAGCTTACCTAACCGGCCTCCACTTATCAAATTCACCAGGTTAACACACACTGTCCAGCCCTTTTATAAAGCATATTGGCAGATGCCCAGTGCATCCTGTGAAGTGGCCGCTTGCTACAGCCTTACATTTGCCCTCTCTCCTTGAGGTGTCTGCTTGCCAAGACTCAATGGTACTTAGGCCCAGGCCTGCTCCTGCCAGCTGCACTTGTGGTTGTAATTACATTATTTAGTGGAATATTGTGGAAACTGATGAAAAACGAGCACAGTGAGAAAAAGAGCAGTTTCCATGAAAGCGAAGTTGATGCTTTGGAAGCATCCTAATGAAAGCAGACCTCAAAAATTATTTTGATTCGTTGTGAGTGAGAGGACCTTAAAATGTTAGTGGAAAAAAGAAATATGGAAAAAGATATAATGTTTCAGATATATCTTGAAATTCTCACTCCACTTTAACTAAAACCAGGACTGGGAGCACAGATCAGAGGTTGGCAAACTTTTTCTATAAAGGGCCAGATAATGACTGTTTTAGGCCTCACAGGCCATATGGTCTCTCCTGCAATCAGTGAACACTGCCATTCTAGAGCTCGTCCAGTCAGAGACAAATGAGTGAGCAAGGCTGTGTTCCAATAAAACTTTATTTACAAGAACAGGCAGTGGGTCAGATTTGTTCCCTGGGCTGTAGTGGGCCGATCTCTACTGGAGACTCTGAAATGTCGATGAGGTTTGCGTGGGAAGGAAGATGAAGAATTTCAATCAAAGATCACTCAAAGAAAAAGCCTTGGACTCACATCAAAGAACAACAGAGCCTGACCGGGCGGCATGGCTCAGCGGTTGAGCGTCGACCTAGGATCCAGGCTTTCGGGGTTCGATTCCCGGTCAGGGCACATGCCCGGGTTGTGGGCTCGATCAATGACTCTCTAATCATTGATGTTTCTATCTATCTCTCTCTCTCCTTCTCCTGTCCTCTCTCTGAAATCAAAGATATATTAAAAAAACAACAACACAGAAATAATGCACATTGATATATTTTATATTAAAAGAAGTGAGATATCTCTGTATCACTGTAAAATTATTCCTTGCTTTAAAGATATTCCAAAGAGCTATCTTCTCCCATCCCTAAATGCAACGGCTTCTAAAGTATAGATAGTTAATACAAAGGGTGTGAAATACAAAATGAAAGTGTATTTATTTATACATGACGATCCTAATGGCTTAGAACCCTGTCTTCCTCCAGATCCCCCAGCAAGCAATCTCCGGGACTCCCTAAAGGGGGCGACATTTTTTACACAGGCACATATCTCCGCACTTGTCTCCCGTGAACTGTGGTTCAGCTGCTCCAGAATACTGTTTTCTGAAGAAATGTCCAGTAACTTGCTTGTCTAGATTGTTCTGTCCTCAGAACCAGTTGGCTGTCAAGCATGAACACTGCCCCCTGTATTAACTAACATCCCAAATGCTCAGCCAGAGTTAGAATTTAGTGATCAGCAAAGCTCTGCTGGATGCTCAGGAGGCAGAGAAACCCAGGGTGCGTGGGACTCAAAGACAGGCCCCTCGGGGTACAGGTCTCGGAGTCCCACCCTCAGTGTCCCTGCTCAGCTCCTTGCAGGTTCCACGTGTATTCCTGTGCATGCCCACGCGAGGAAAAACAAACCGATCGGCGCTTGCCTTAATCTTACATAACTAATGGTTTATCTTAGTGATTTTCTTCAACAAAAGGGAGTTTATCCCACTGTAATTAGCTCTCCGCGTGTGGAAACTGCAGAAACGCAGACCATCAGAATCCTCTCCAAGGACAGCTCCCCTGCTAAGCTGAGAAATCCGCAAATGCATAGGAAGGTTTTGAAAGAACGCCGTCTTCACCGGCCCTGGCATTTCACACTCTTCTTTACAGCTCTCGCGTGCGCCCCGATGTTTTCAAGGCTGTTAAGTTGATGAGCGTGACCGAGGAGGGGTCAAGAAACCAGCCAACCTGTTACAGATTTTCATTTCCCCACACCGACTGGGAGGCCGGGTTACATAAAGAAGCGTCCAGGTCGCCGCCTCCCTGATCTTGGACGCTGAGTCCTGCAACTCACATGCATGTTAATTCCCTGCCCTCCTTTGAGTCCCCCCACTCCCCCCCCCCCAACCGGGTAGTTTCACACTTTCTCTGGGGATCACGTCCCTTATCCCATTGAGGACACTTGGCCTCGGATTCATTCTTCCTTCCCCTTGCTTTCATTTTAGCCCATTATCCCGAGTCATCACCCCCCTTCCCAGGGCAAATCTGTCCCATTTCTGGTTTTATCATTAAATCGGTATCATTCAGCTTCAAGCAAAACCGCTAATAATGCTGACATTTCAATTTGTCATAGCCGCTCCTCATTTCTGTGACTGATGCCTCAGCGAGGACTTATCTTCCTGCTCTGTTCTTCCGAGATCTAAATACCAATCCAGGAAAAAAAGAAAAATTAAAAAAAAAAGCCAATTCAATAGGATAGGGGAGTGGAGCAAGAAGCAGATGAATAGGCATTCTGTAGTTTCCTTTACTTGGGGACAGAGGAAGGCAGACCTCATGGCGACGACAAGGCCTCCTACCCCCTTCCTGGCCCGAGAGAGCCCTGGTTCAGGCCGGGTGTGTAGTGTGGGTGGGAGGCACACGCTTGCTTTTTGTGGGCAGTCAGCAAACTCTCCTACCCTGAGCTAGCAGCGCTCCATTGTCCTTTTGGGGCTAATGCTCTGCTCTCCTGTGTTTAATCTTGGAGAGACAATTAATCAAGCCAAGGGCTCTAGATGCAGCCAAGACAGGCCAATAGGATTCTCTCTCCTGAGACTTTGGAAGTTGTCTCGGTCCTTTCAGGCTGTTACAACAAATTACCACACGCTGCGTGGCTTATAAACAGTGGAGATGTATTTCTCACAGTTCTGGAGGCTCGAAAGTGTGAGATCAGGGTGCCGGCGGCCTGGTTGGTGAGTGTGCTCTTCACAGTTGCAGTCCTCTCATTGTCCTCACATGGGGGAGGAATGAGGGAGCTCTGGGGGTATCTCTTATAAGCGGAAAGAATCCCACTCCTGAGGGCTGCACCCTCTTGACCTCATCACCTCCCATAGGGGCTACCTCCCGACACCATCACATCAGGGGTTAGGATTTCAATATATGAATTTGGGAAGACACACTCATTTAATCCACAGCAGATGTTGAGTGCTGGGGTGCACAATAGGAACATAAATGATAAAAAGCTGGTGTTGATTCCTTTCAGTGGTGACATCCTGGGAAGACTGAATGATGAGGTGGTTCCTGGGGCTAGACCCAGTTCCACCCTGATTCCCCTCTTTACAGTTAAACCTGGTTACCCCTCTCTCCCTTGAGGGATCTAGTGTCCTCCCGGTGATCAAAAAATCCTTATTGGTGAGCTGGGTAATATGCTAAACTCCAGAGAATTGCAGAGCCAAATGTGTCTAAAGGTTTGCTAAAAACCATCTCTTGTATTATTTCCCCAAATGCTTCCCTGATGCATCTGTGTGTTGGCAGACAAAGGGAGGGAAACTATTAGCTTATGCCACACACAGGGCTGGATGTTTTACCTACATTTGCTCAGTTTCTTCAGTCATCATGAGCCTGGGAGGCATGAGGACAGAGGTCTGTGTTTCAGGGTAATCGGGGCCCTTTCCTTCCCTGCACAAGTAAGACAGTCTCCCTGTCAGTCTCAAGGAGGCACCCAGGTCCCTGCAGGTAGAGGAGGGGTGTTGTAAGTTCATCACACATCATCTAGTCAGTGCTTTCCACAGTACCTTCCAAAGGCCAACTGGAGTGTTTATGAAAAGTGACATTTTCTCAACCCTAGCTGATAAAACTTTTGGATGTTCTAGCCTTAGCCTGGAGATACTGAATGATCCTATTGTTATAGGCTGAATTGGGTCTCCCCAAATTTGTATGTTAAAGTCCTGACTCCTGGTATCTCAGAAATGACAGTATTTGGAGACAAGGCCTTTGAAGAGGCCATTAAGGCAACATGAGGTCATATGGTTGCCCCTAAACAAATATGACTGGTGTCTTTATAAAAAGAGGTGATTCAGATACAGACACACCCAGAAGGGAGACCACATGAGGACACAGGGAAAAGATGTCCATCTTCAAGTCAAGAGAAGATACCTCAGAAGAAAACAATCCTGCCGACACCTTCATTTCAGCATCCAAAATTGTGAGAAAATACCTTTCTGTTGTTTAAGGAACACATGGAGAATCTGTAACAGGCGCTCTATGAAGGAGGCACTCCTGTGTCCATGTCTCTGAGATTTGCACTCCTCCCAACTTTTCCTAAAACCCAGAGGGTGGTCTTGGAAGCTAAATTTAAAGAGAGCCTTTCTAGGCAGCCAAAATGAGTAGATCGGAGCTGGTACTCACGTTGAAATCTGTTTGTATTATTTTTTCTATTGCTGTCCCAAATGAATTACCAAGAAGTAGTGGTTTACACAGCACAATTTATTTCCTTGCAGTTCTTGGGTCTGAAGTCTAACACGGGTCTCATCGGGCCGCAATCAAGGTGCTGTGCTCTTCCGGAGGCTTTTGGGGAGAAACTATTTCTTTGCTTGTTCCTATTGTTGGCAGAAGTTGATTCTCCACAGTTGTGGAAATATCTCCACTGCCTTGCTGGCTGAGAGCTGAGGCCACTATACTCCTTAGCTCGGGTCTTCTATCTTCAAAGCCAGCCATGGCGGGTTGAGTGTGTATCGTGGGTCTAATCAACCCTGCCGCCTCTCTCATTGCATCTCTCTCACTAATTCTTCATCTTCTTTTAAGAGTTCATGTGATTACTTTGTGTCCATCCAGATACCCCAAGATAATCTCCCTATTTTAAGGCCCATAAAGTTAATTCTATCTGCAAAAGCTGATTTGCTAGGTAACATAACATGCACAGGTTTAGCACCAGTGGACAAAGATCACATGGTCCCAAACCCCACCGTCACACTATTCATGTACTATCCTTACTCTAAGTGGACTGATTTTACCTGTGCATCTGCACACTGCATACATTCGCTCTATGATCTGGGATTAGCTACCTCCATCTTTATGCAGAATTTCCAAAGTCAGAGGCCAGAGCATCCGCAACCCCCGTCTAAGGTAGCCCAAGGTCGTCGGTGGCACAGGATCCACCTGTGTCTGTCTTTGGAGCCTCTTCTTTCACAGTTCCCATTGGTGTTCGGTGCTTCCCCAGTTAGGTCCAGCAATGACAAATAACGTATATGACTTTAAAAGCACTGACCCTTTAATAATATTTTATTATCTACCTGTTCTGTTGATGTCTACTGACAAAGTTAATAAAGCAGAAAATGAAAATGTAAAAATTATTTAAACAATAATTATATATATAGGTTACCCAAGTGTTAAATAAAACACATGAACGAATGAATGATTCCAAAGGCCCCTGAGAATGTCTGTAGCAGATGTTTTTGGAGCCCTGACTTTTCCTCTCATCACCCACCTCTATGTGCCAAAGATGGCCTACTGAGAACACTGATGAACTTCTTTTTAGGGGTTTATTTTTCTGGCTCTGAGATGCATCCCTCTCATATCCAGAGCCATCCAGAAGCCTTAACACCCCTGGGGGAAGGACTCAGCTTGGATGGGCAGGGATTTGGGGGACCAGTACACTAGCTTCTTCACCTTTGGGTGGGGTAACTCTGAGGTGCGTCCTACGCCATCTCCCAGAGTTCCACCAAAGGATTCAATGCTAGTTCCCCATAGTGGTCACTTGCATGTTAACAAGCTTCCTCCCATTCCATGTCTCATGTTTCCATTCCTCTGAAGATGTTTCCTTAGGTCAAATGTACCATTAGCACTTGCATCTACCCCAGTTCTGCTTCTGGGGAGACCACGCTGAAACAGCACCATCACCGTAGTAGAGACACCGTAGCTTCGCAGTTCCTCCTGCAAGGTTTTCTGAACCTTAGATCTTTCATCAAGCAGGCCTTTATGTGATCATCTGTTTTCCCAGCCCTCTCTTTTTCTTCGCCTTTATAATACATCACTGCTATTCTTGAAGGGAGTCTTGGATTATTGAAGAAATTTGAAAGTAGAAGCTTGATCTTCCCAACAGCTGGGAAACTTGTGTTGAACTGACAAGGTAACTGGGGCAGGACAATGTCCTGTTCACATATGAGGAGACCGATGCATTTGCTGCTACAGTGAGGAAGCCTGTATTTGCTCTGACGTGATTTCTAATTTACAGGTGCTTTTAGGAATGTGGAAACCTTGCTGGGTAGAAGGCGTGGAGTCATGATTTCTGAAAGCTTGTCTGCCTAGGATATGTGCACAGAGTACTCTGCTGATAAGGACTGAGAGATTTAAATATTTCTGGCAATTTTTAGTGCTGTTCTCAATGGCTATACACCTTGATCTTGATTGCAGATGTAGTTTGACATATTTGAGCCAAAGGCATGTTTTTATAGGTGTCTGAATTAAACATAGATGCTTTTCAAGAGAGCCGAGTTTACACTTAAGTGGTTTTGATTAACCTGGTTTTGCTTATTTGCTCCTAAATATTCTAGAGCAGAGCCACCTCCCTTTGCATAAAGTGTTTTGGGAGCACAGCCCTCGGAAACATAATTTCTGAAGTAGCCAAGAGCATCATACCCAGAATATTTCTCCAAAGTTGCCTCAAACTAAAGATTTGAGATTTAGCCATTTGCCATGCTCAGCTACTCAGGTGGTGCAGATTGGAAAATCGCAATCTAACTGTATAAACACCAGAATGATCAAGGTCGGCAAAAAGCAGAGCTGATGAGATTGGGGTTGGGGGCAGGAGGCGGTTCAGGAACCAGGGAGCAGGATTCAGCTCAGGATTTGGGAAAATTTTAGCACATGCAGTTGTGCCCAGAGTGGCATGTTGTCAAGTTTCCCACTGGCTAAGCTTCCCATTGAGAGACATGAACTCCCGGTCAACTGGCTGGCCCTCCGTGAGCATGAAAAATGTGAGTCCCGTGCGACTGGACATATTGTAGGTTCTTCTCAAGCTAAGCTAATGCTTCCATCCCTAGAAATATTGGTTCTTTGGCATCACAGAGCAATTGTTATTCTTAAGCTTGTCCTGAGCATCTGGGAAACACCACTAGGAAAGTAGATATCTTACTTTTAAGGTGAAGTAAGTCAACATTTGCCTTTAAGGGCCATGAAGTCTGCTAGATAGAACTGAACAATAGACTTGAAGAATGGAAAAGGGGAAAGTATTGAAAAATAATTGAACAAAGTCTCAGTGATCTGTGGGAACTATCAAGCCTTTAAATCCATGCAATTGGAGTTTGAAATGGAGAGGAGAGACAGAAAATGGGACAGGAAAACATTTGAGGAAATAAAGGCCAAAAGGTTGACAGGTTTGGTTAAAACATCCACCTGTCCCCCCCGAGAATACAGGAAAGGGCAAACAGTCTAAATACAAAGAAACAGCATTCCTAGGGACTTCATAAAGAAACTGCTCAAAACCGAAGCTGTCCAGAGCGCATCTGCTTTTGGAAGGAAGATTTGTATCTGACTACTGTCCCCTCTGCCACCTGAGTGTAGGTGACTCAGACCCAGAAAGCCATCTCCCAGGGAAATATTGTGCACACTTCTGGGATTGGAAATGGTGAGAGTGGGAAAGGGGAGGACTCATTGATAGCAGGGTCAGAAGGAAATCAAAGAGAGAGAATTAAAAAAAAAGAGGCAAAGGGACTCACCAAAGTGAAGAGGGGACCTAGGGCAGACTCACTCCGTGGGGGTGAAGATGTAGTTCCAACGTTATTGAAAGCATATCGCTGATAAGGCTGAAGCTGTCAGGTTGGTCTCACTACAGAGGGTTCTTTTTTTATTGATTGATTTTTAGAGAGAGAGAAGAAGTGAAGGAGAGAGGGAGAAACATCGATTTGTTGCTCCACTTATTTATGCATTCATTAGTTGCTTCCTGTATGTGCCTGACAGGGGAATCGAACCCACGGCCTCGGCATATTGGGGTGACACTCTAACCAACAGAGCTGCCTGGCCAGGGCAAGATAATCCTGTCGTGCAAGCGCAGACGGCAGTGATCTTGCACGAGTGAGGAGTAGTTGGGATTCCCTAAAGAGTGGGAACAGTTGTAGCCTAACTCTCTCCCGGACACACCAACAGGAAAAGTATTCCAGTGCTCTGTGAACACCCAAGTTTTAAAATGTTAATGGTTATTAATTTTAGTTAACAGTTTTTAATAAAGTGCTGAAGGTTGCCAAAGAGAACTCTACAAGAGGGCTGTGGAAGTGGAAAACTTTTGGCTGTTGTGTTCCTTAGGACAATTTTTTTTTTTTGAGAATGCATATGATTGAAAAAAATAGTTTCTATCTAATACTTAAAAAGCTGAAGGTTTTACATAAATACCCAAATTTTTTGGCTTCTTTTTAAAGACCAAAATTTCAAAAAAATAATAAAATAAAATAAAAATCCAGAAAATGTGGGCTTGAATTTCTACATGAAAATAATTTGTTGAAACTAAAAAACAGTTGTTTCATTTAGACAATGTGCATACTATAGTTTGCCAGTTTCTATTTATCTTCACGCTTATGGTGTGTGTTTTTTTGTTGTTAGTGGTGAGAGTTAACTGCAGTCTTTGTTAAAAATGGAAAAATAATATAGAAGTCACCTGGCCTGTAAAATATAGGATATGCCAAATCTCTTTGTGGAAATGTAGAATATTTTCAAATGTTTAATATGCAAAAACTATGCTACATACCCTGCCAATTACACTCAAATGTACCAACTGTATAACCCCCCTGAAAATATTTAAATTTCTTCAAATGCTCACAGTAGAAGTAACACAGAGACAGTGTAAACATTTCTAGATGCCACTTTCCCTTGCCAACCAAGACGCACACTTGTAGCAGTGTGTGGTACAGCTTATAGATTCATCACTTAAAGGTCCCATTCCAATATCATGGTTAATATGCCCACTCCTAATCCTCCAGTGAGCCCTGGGAATGATAGCTTTTGTTGAGCTTAAGTACTGTCACCTTTCTTGAGACCAGAAAACAGGCCCCTGATTTTTGCCTTAGTTAAACATTTACTGTTTGAACAATTTTCTAACATTGCATTTCTAGAACAGCTTGGAAGTGTGCACTCTTAGTAGGTATGGGTGGGAGGCGTGGGCCAGACATCGTTCTGATCTGGGAGCAGGGCCATTTAGTGGAGAAGACCCCCGGAGGTTTGCCTTGCAGAGACTTCTGACCCAGCCATACTCTTCTGTCCAGAAATCTCTTCAATGCCTGTGGATTTTTAGCTCTGGGGGAATTTTTCCCCTAAGCAAGCAGCTTTCAGTGGCACACATGGCTCCCCGATCAGGCTAGTCTTCCTTCAGACAATCCACGAGGGCGCATCTTGGCATCAGTGGGCAAAGTAGCATCGGTCCAATAGCTTCAGAAACTATCAGTGATCTTTATGTTTAACTGACCAAAGTAAATGCTGTGTTGCAAACAGCAATGAGTTTTATGTGATGAATTTCCTTAAGAAAGCCAAAATGAGAAATTAGGTTCATGGAGGCGGCAAAGCCAGTGCATTTATTAGCATTGGGTTGAAAGTCTCAAAGATTAATCTGTGAATAACTGTGCCATTTGTAACCTCATAAACAC
The DNA here is from genome assembly GCF_964146895.1 of Miniopterus schreibersii. Taxonomy (NCBI): domain Eukaryota; kingdom Metazoa; phylum Chordata; class Mammalia; order Chiroptera; family Miniopteridae; genus Miniopterus; species Miniopterus schreibersii. Next base: position 14,679,323 of record NC_138103.1, read on the forward strand.
GGACTAATGGGGAGATGGTGCGGTGGGATGCGAGTGTTTGCAACCTGTCATCGCGTGAGTGCCTGGATCAGATTTGCTGCCAAGTTCCTCTGCAAATATTCAGTATCATGTTTGCGTCTCCTTGTTATAATTTGTACTGTATTAGTAGCGTCTTACCATATTAGCGATGTCGAAATGTTTTCAAAATTATATCTCTTGGGCGGATGGAAATGGAATGTTCTGAGGTGGTACGAGTATTAGTCATATTAAACTTGCCCTGTTAGCAGCTTTCCTTTGAACTGATACTTAAATGAGGTTTTAATATAAACAAAATGTACTTTTGAAATGTGCTTCCAGCTACAACCGATTTCTCCCAGTCCATTAGCCACTTTGCATCCCTTTTAAGAAACTTGAGATTGTGGGTTTGAGGAGCCAAAGTGTTTGCTCAACTCATTAAGTCAAGCAGGGAGGCAGTGAAGGCAGGGCTGTGGTGTTTCCTAGGGGACACAGGGCCCCGCACTTGCAGCACAGGCCCGCCCGCTGCTCCTGGCCCAGGCCTGCGCCCTTTGAGAGTTTCTTGCCTATAGCTCCCTGAACCACTTCACACTCCTTCCCTGTGACTCGGGCAGGAGGTTGGTAACTGCAGTTTCTGCTTTGACATCTATACACTCTTTGGATATCAACAGTCACAGTTTTCTTGCAAAAAAAGGGGGGAAGGAGCACTGAACTGTTGAAACACCTAATGTCCTGCTACACAGGGTTTTAAGGTATCAGCGAGGCTGGTTTAGGAATCACCTTAGGAAGTGGCCTAATCCAGGTGTGGTTTGACTCTGGGAAGTGGCTCTTTCACCAACAACATGGACATCCTTGTTAATGTCCCCATAAGGTGACAGTGTATCAGTATGTGCTCTAGGGCTGTCTTAACAACATATAGGGACTGGGTGTATTAAAGCCACAGATATTTGTTGTCTCACAGTTCTGGGTCCAGGTCTGAAATCCAGGTGTCAGCAGGCCCACGCACTCAGCTCCAGGGAGAGTCCCTCCCTGCCTCTCTGAGCTCCCAGCATGTGCCCCCATTCTTTGGCCTTCCTTGGTTTGTGGATGCATCACGGCAGTCAGATGACCATCTTCAAGCTGTGTGTCTCCACATTATGCATGTCTATGTGCGAATCTCCCCCTTTTGTAAGGACACCAGTCATTTTGGATTAGAGACCATCCTACTAACTTCATTTTAACTCGATTATCTCCATAAAGATCCTATTTCCAAATAAGGTCACATCCTAAGATACCGGGCATGAGGACACCAACATCTCTTTGTGGGTGACACAGTTCAACCCATGATAGCAGGAAATTATCCTTGTACATGTGTGCCACGTATTGCCTCAGTCACAGCACCAGGGGCCCTGCAGTGTAATTTACTGCCATGTGGGATGTTTAGCAATCATCGGTCCTTAGGGAACAAGAGGTTTTTCCCAGGAACCCAGCTTTCTGAGTTCCAGAGAGCTTCAGACCACTTCTTAGACCACAGTATGGAGGAAGCAAGGGGCGATCTGTACTCTAAATTATAACGTTACCTACTTTGTTTCTAGCAAATACAGATAGATAGATAGATAGATGATAGATAGATAGATGATAGATAGATAGATAGATGATAGATAGATAGATAGATAGATAGATAGATAGATAGATATAGATAGATGATAGAGAGAGAGAGAGAGAGAGAGAGAGAGAGAGAGAGAGAGAGAGATAGATGAGCAAGCGTGCTTGTTGTCTTCTAGAGGCTCCCAGGTTAGAGGGGTATCATCTTAGTCTACTATAATATAAAAAATCATAGTAATTATTACTTTTGTTGACCTTAATACTAATTAATGCATATGATTCATGGAGTCTGTACACTATGCTATGTAGTATGTTCATGACTTTACTTTGGTTATTGCACTAAGTCTCACCACAGGCCAGTGACATGGAGATCATCTCGCATCCCTGATGTCCAGTGAGGTTCTGACGCACCCAAGATTGCACAGCCTTTGGAGCTCAGATATAGGATCAGAACCAGATTTGCTGATTCTTCCTCCCATCTGTACATCAACCCCTATGGCCAGGGGCTGCCTGTGTTCCTTGGCCAAGCCCAAGATCACTTGCCTACTCCTCATGTGGCTCAGCACTGACTGGGCCACGCACACCGAGGTTGCTCAGGGGAGGAGGCATCCTAAGGGAAGACCAGTGTGTGTCCCTGGGAGAAACTTGGGCGTGGACTCTGGGTGAGCGGATTTCAAACAGCACACACCCCCTTCTGTGGGAGCTCTGCAGGGGCAGAACTGATTTTATGCCCTTACCCCACCTTTTGTCCTGCAGCACTAGCCTCAGGCACAGAGGGAGACATTCAGCAAGGCAGAGGCCTTCCTTGTCAAAGGCTGTAAATTCTTACAGAACGTAGAGGCGGTGTCACATCTGTTTCTCCCTCTGTATAAAGACAAATAAAATGCCATAGTGAAAAGTACTTCATAAAGGCTTCTTGATGGGGACAGAACAAAGAAGGTGAGAGAGAAAAAGAAACATTGCCCAGTTTGGCAGGGGATGGACTTCTGGGTGCTTAATATGTGCAGACTCTTGATCTGTGTGTGTGTGTGTGTGTGTGTGTGTGAAACTGCACACTTAAGATTAGTGCACTTTATTGAATGGTGGGTGCCAGGGGCTTGGAGGAGAGGGGGATGGGAAATTATTATTTAATGGTACCGAGTTTCCAAGATGAAGCTTTGTACAAGATGAAAATGTTTGGAGGATGGGTGGTGAGGATGCTTTCACAACCTCGTGAACGAACTTAGTGCAGCTGAAGTGTGCACATGAAATAGTCATGTTATACATATTGTGTACATTTTATGTCATGTATGTTTTACCACAATAAAAAAAATTAGTGCACTTTACTGTATCAATGTTATATCTCAAGCAAAAAGTGAAAGTGAGGTAAATAAAATAAAGTGTTCCATTTCCACTTAACGTCGGGAGCCACGAGGAGGGTTGCGTGGATCTCCGGTAATCCCACGCAGGGGTGAGCCCCTGCCTAGGCCCTGACTGTGGTAGCCCAGCAGACTGTTGAACACTAGTGCAAACAGGTTATTTCCCCCAATGCCTCGCCCCTCTTCCTGGTGCTTCTTCTGCCACCAGGGTCCCGGTAATAAGCAACCTGTCTTTATCCTGGCAGAACCGCCTTCACTATGATTTTCATGCCAAAGAAATGACTATTTGTATTGAACAAATTTAACAGAGCCTTGTCCCCAGGAAATGTGTACATTTCTTCTCCACCTGTGTTATAAAGTTTGCAGGTCACTGTCCCTGTGGTTACAGAAGCTCTCTGGCCGTATCAGAGAACCCTCCCTGATCTGCTCACTTAGTGTCCTCTGATCCCGGTCCTTGTTCTCTTGGGTGCACTCCGACTTGATTTTGTCCAGCTGCGGGGCAGCATTTTTGAATTGGCTGCGCTGTGACCCGGCGTTAGGGTGTACTATGCATCACCGATGACACTGTGTAGTTAAACCCTCTCCACCGCCACCTGGTCCAGGCCGCCACTGTTTATTGCCAGGACGACTGCAACAAACTGCAGACTGGTCTTCTCACTCTCACGTTGGCTCTCGGCCACAGTCCATTATGAGTGGCCAGGGGACCTTGGAAATTAGTCATTCCTTAGATGAATTCCCTTGGTGGCTTCTCATTGCTCTTGGAACAAGACCGGAACCCCACCCTGTGATGACTAAAGCTCTGCATTAAACTGGTCTTCGCCTTACACTCCAACCTGGGCTCCTGCCAGTGGCTGGCTCCAGCCACACTGGCCTTATTAAGACCCAGAACATGGGTATAATTTCCGTTCTGTAACCACGGTTTATGTTCCAAGCCTTGGCCACTATAACTCTGGCTGCTCCTCATAGGCAAACTAAAGGAAAGATGTGCCCGGCTTCAGAGAAATTCATCTCCAAAGCTGGAAAAATAAGAGCTCTCATTTCTCGCTAATTATGGGAATAGAAGTAGCAGCAGTTTTTATATGGATGGCAATATTTATATGCTTACTTAATTAATTAGACCATTGAGTCCATATATATTGGGTATTTCAGTACACCCAGATTCTATATCTTCAGCTTAGAGTTTGGTAATTAAGTGATGGTTTTATTATTGTTCATATTTCATAATAATTATATATTTTAACTATTTCATACTAAATAATTTTAAAAATTATGCCGATGACCTTGTGCTCATCAAGGATGATCTGAGCAACACCTGCCTGGAGACCCTGTGATAGGGCTGCTTTCACCTCTGTCAGGATCAGACTTTGGGTGGCCTAAACCTTCTTTGAAGGCACTACTAGACTTCTGAATAATGTAGTGGGAATTTCTGGGACTTCCAATGAAGGGGAGGAGTCTGATTTTGCCCATGTGGCCAGAGAGATCAGAACTGGATTTCAGCAACCACGTGGTTTTAAGGGGAAGAAGAAATGATTGGATTCTTCTCACTCTCTACGGTTAACACCAGGGATAGCTACATGTCCTGTGGGATGCTGAAGATCCTCTCTGGAGGCCATTCACTGGTGTCCAGATGATCTGTGGACTGCATGAGTGTAACGCTGGCCTCATGGCAGGATATTGTAGCTACTATTCTGGTACTATTGTGCTGAAGGCTTCTGGCTCAAAATGGATTCTCCTACGCAGGACCTCCATTCTTGCAGAAAGTGGTGTCAATCTGGGCACTGTAATAGCATACTAAATAAAGGTCCCAGCATCGATTAAGTTAGGTTTCTGAAGTCATTTTTCACATTCAGTTTAGTGGTTAGTAACTTGGCTTTTTAATGAAGATCTTCTTTCATAAAGCTGAAAGTCCGATGCTGAATGCCCTACATTATCTAATATTTCACAGTGGTATTTGATTTCTGTAGCAGGCCAGAAGCTACTTAAACAGATAGGTCACCACTAGCACCATCAGTGTTACTTTAGGCCATTGCTTTGAAGTTGATTAATTACAGTGCTGAGCTGATAATTGAAAACTGGATCGATAATTTAAAAATAATTCCTATTGCCCTGGCCTGTGTGCCTCAGCTGGTTGAGCATCTGCCCCTGTACCAAGAGGTTGCTGGTTCAATTCCTAGTCAGGGCACATACCCGGGCTCTGGGCTCCACCCCCAGTAGGGGGCGTGCGGGAGGCAGCCAATGGGTGTTTCTCACACCGATGTTTCTCTCTCTCTAAAATCAATACAAACATATATATATATATATATATATATATATATATATATATATATATATATATAATTCCTATTTGAGCACAAGAACAAGGAACTTTATTTATTTTGATATGTCTTTATTGATTTCAGAGAGAGGAAGTAAGAGAGAGATAGAGAAACATCAATGAAGAGTCACTGATTGGCTGTCTCCTGCATACCCCCCACTGGGGATCGAGCCTGCAACTCAGGCATGTGCCCTGACTGGGAATCAAACCTCAATCTCCTGGTTCATAGGGTGATGCTCCACCACTGAGCCATGCTGGCCAGATGAAAACAAGGAACTTTAAATGTATCCACTATAAAAGTAGCTCGTGGCCTACCAGCCAGGTTGCAAACGGGGGGAAAATTGGTTTTGAGTGAAATATTTGAGTTTGTTTACTTTGTTATTAAAATGATTTAAAATGAAAGTTTTGGGGGTGGCAGTAAATAGAAAATGTCAGTCTGCTTATTTGAAGGAACAAGGTTTGAGGAATTGATTGAATAATCTAATTGGTTATGAGCAGAATTTCAAACATAGAAGTAATTTACTGACACCCCCCCAGGGGGCAGCCTACTGAATGTTCCATTCCGTCTGTTTAACCTCCCGACTCCAGGATAGAGGAATCGTAGCACCTCCTGAATTTGATTTATGAGAAACAGCTGTCTCCTGCTTGTGTCACAGTGATAAAATGTTTCACCCTCTTGGGTGAATCTCATTTCTTGCAGAAGGGCCACATGTTCAAGCAGGTGGGAGAACGAATGGGTACAAGCTGGGAAGAGGGAGAGAAAGCACAACTAGAGGGGTCCTTTGTGCTAACAGAAGCTGAAGATCAAATGTAAAAAGCCAACAAACAAAAAGCCCTCAAAAAATAATAGGTACTAATCCCTCAATCTGTTATAGGCAACCAACCGGATCTAGACTGTATCCAGTTCTCCATGGATCAGATGCGTTCCTTTGTTAGCTTTGTTAGAACCTGTTTAACAAGTCAGTTCATTAACTCAGACATGCGATAAATAATTTATCTCATTATTTATTTGGAATCAACTTAATTTTGAATCTATCTTCTAGCCCACCCGTCAGGCAAAACACTCGCTTCCAGCCGTCTCGCGGCCCTCACTTTTCCTAGGCATGCGCAGAGGTCTAGGTGGTACGAATTGCAATACCAAGAAGGTATTGGGGATGGGTCATGGACCATCAGTTGACAGCAGTTGCCATGGCAACATCTGCTATCGGCTGCCCATGGTTTCTCTTGGTGTGGTGGCTCAGTTGCTCACTACCTTTCTTAGAAATGGTGGCTCTCTAATGAAGCTGGGAGCCCTGGCACCTAGCATCCAGCCTGCCTGCGGGCTCTGTGCAGACAGCTTCATCTTGGGACTCTGAGATCTCTGCCTCACCAGGACTTCAGAGAACCTCTCCCATCTCGTTAACTCTCATAGTCATGTCACTCAGTCCGTCACCTTTCGGGTGTTCTAATACCACAGCCACCTGTTCCGATCTCTCCCATGTGCTTCCGATTCAAAGGTTATGAACTTCAACACGAAACTTAGGCAAGTGAATGAAATGCGGCACCCCTGGTATCATACAATATAATACAATATGAGACAGCCGGGAGAACATAGTTCAAGTTCAAAGAGATTCAGATACAATGAAATAAAACACAACATTCTGCTAGTCAAATGGGCCACCAATATATGTTGTTTGACTTAGGCTTTAGCTAAAGAAAATAAAAAAAAAAAAAACACAGTTTGCCTCTCTGAACCAGGGCAGTTGGCCACCCTACTCCGGATCCTATTTGCTGGGCCTCTAAAACTCTAAGCAGATAGGTTAATGAACATGCAAGGTTGAGATATTACCAGTCGGTAGCTCTGTGGTTATTTTCTTGCCGTGTGGTGGTAACTAGGTCTGAGGATCTCTCCATTTCTCTTTAATGCCAGGACTTGGCATTGGTTTCCCCCAAACTGGTTGGCCACTATGCATCTTGATTGGACTACCTATGGGCTATTTTAACAGGTGCCTTGCCACCTGCCCAGTGCCACAGATGGATCCACAACCTAGCCAATGCATTTTAATTATTTAGGTGACATTTTGCCTTGTGCTCGATCTTAGATCGAAATGTAACCCAACGAGGGGCTCAGTTAGGCAGCTTCTCCGTGTGGTGTGTAAATACATAACCAATGGTCAAAACTCAGACCTGAGCCAGAGATCATTTTCCTCCCTCTCCCCCAACGTAGAAGATGTGTTTTAATATTAATTTCTCCTTTATCCATATATCAATAATTGAGCACTGCATCAATTAATATGCCCGGCAAATTGCATTTCCCCATCTTCTCCTTCACGATGTATTTCAGTAATGGAGATAATTTTCAAGATAAAGTATACAATTTAAAATGGATTAAGAAGAACAACTAATAAAAGAGAATTGATTCAGGGCAGGAAGAAGAAGAAGAAAAAGAAAAATCTGGATAATTTTAGGACATCTTAGCTGCTCATCCAAGCCGGAGGGGTTTTTGTCAAAAGGGGAGCCTGTGGAAAGATCAAGTTTTTACGCACGCTGCAAGATTTCCCAGGTCTGCAGTTGCATAGGACGAGAGGGGAGTAGGAAGACACACAGGCACACTCACACACTCACACACACACACACACACACACACACACACACACACGCAGAAGCCCAAAGCTCGTCTTCCAGGGGGGAGGGCATCCGCGATCATCTGAATCCCGAGGTTAGGACGGCGGCGAGCCATTCGTGCCAGCAGGTCTTTGCGCAGCTTTCCGTTGGCTGGGCTCCAGGGCGGGGTCTGGCTCTGCTCGGGAGGAGCTGACTCGGCCCCCCGCGCGCCCGAGGCCCATCCCCCGCGCCCCTTCCCCCCGGGCGCCCGGGACGCACCCGGCTGCGCGCCCCAGCCCCGCGCGGGGCGCCCTCCGCGCGCAGCGATGGGCCGGCGGCAGCTGCGGGGCAGGCGGCGGGGAGCCCGCAGCCCGAGCCCGCAGCCCCAGCCCGCAGCCCGCAGCCCCAGCCCGCAGCCCGAGCCCGCAGCCCGAGCCCGCAGCCCCAGCCCGCAGCCCGCAGCCCCAGCCCGCAGCCCGAGCCCGCAGCCCCAGCCCGCAGCCCGCAGCCCCAGCCCGCAGCCCCAGCCCGCAGCCCGCAGCCCCAGCCCGCAGCCCGAGCCCGCAGCCCCAGCCCGCAGCCCGCAGCCCCAGCCCGCAGCCCCAGCCCGCAGCCCGCAGCCCCAGCCCGCAGCCCCAGCCCGCAGCCCGAGCCCGCAGCCCGAGCCCGCAGCCCCAGCCCGCAGCCCGCAGCCCCAGCCCGCAGCCCGCAGCCCCAGCCCGCAGCCCCAGCCCGCAGCCCGCAGCCCCAGCCCGCAGCCCCAGCCCGCAGCCCGAGCCCGCAGCCCCAGCCCGCAGCCCGAGCCCGCAGTGACGCGCCGGAGTCGGTAGATGGCTGTAGACCAGTGTGCTGAGCGCGCGGCGCACAGAGCCCTGGGTCTGGGGAGGCCTGGACCGGACTGGAGGCTGCTTTTATCTGAAGTGCATTGAGAGAGATAAAGGGGAAGCCAGGTGGCTGCACGTGTTCCTTTCTCTGCGGCTGGAGCTTTACTTTGAGTTTAAAAAAAAAAAAAACCAAAAAAAAAAAAAAAAAACCAACCCTCGGTGGCTGGCCTCCCCGGTCGGCGCTCTGTGCGGATGGGCTCGCCTCCAGAGGACCGGCCGCCTTCCTGTGAACTCCGCGCGTGGGGACGCCCGTGACCCTCCCACCCGCGGCGGAGCCGGCGTCGCCCCGCCTGGGCAGGACCACACACCGGCGCTCCCATGAGCGATCCTACCAGTCACCTCGGGCTCTGCTTGCGCCACTCTTGCCGGCTGCCTCAAGTGTCCGGATTTGCTCATTAAGCAGCCACACCAAGAATTTGTTACCTAAGCAGCCTTGGCAGGAAAGAGAGGAAAAGCCAGAGTTAGGAAGGAAAGAGAGAGAGGAGAGAGAGGGAGGAGAGGCAGCCTGGAGCAAGTCACATCACACACAGTGCCACTGAAGGAATGCCATCCTCATAAACCCACAAACAAGCACACCAAACCTTGTGTAAGGAAAGAAGAGGGGCTCTCAGGACTTGGCAGGAAAAAGGCACGGTTTTCTACCCACTGGTTTCAGATTTTCTTCCAGACACTCTTGGTGAAGTAAGGAGACTCCTGTTTGCTGACACAGAGCCCCTGGTTTCTCTCTCAAGATGATGATGTATTTGTGGGTAGGTAGTCTCTCTCTCTCTTTCTCTCTCTCTCTCTCTTTCTGTCTCTTTCTCTCTGATTAATAAATTGACTTCGGGGATAAAGATTGCAGCCCAGAGTAATCGCATCTGTGAACGGCGGTTATGCCTGTGGCAGGCTAATCTTGCACCGTTACAGTACATGTGCTTCCATTTCCAGTGGGACTGTAGGCAAGACCTGGTTCATTAGCATTAGGCTGCAATTTTATTTTCAGTTGCAAAAAGGAAATGGAAAAGAAGAAAGAAAGAAAAAAAAACATGTGGGGGAATGCATGGCTTTCTCTTTTCTTGAAATACTGTGATGGTGAATTCAGGGTGGGTGGGGGGGGTGGTGCAAAACAGAAAAGAGGGAAAGAGAAGGTCTGGGGAAGCTGGTTTCGGCGTAAAGCAAATTCCGCATCACTTGTAGCTGTGTGGGGTTTCGTTTAATTGCCAAGAACGAACTGTTCTGAGTGGCGGTGGCTTTTTTGTTTGTTTTATGTTGTGTGGTGTGTTTTGTTTTTTTCTCTCTCTCTCCAAAGTGACTAGTTATTTGTCATTCGGGGGCTGAGCGTTGGAGATGGGAGTAGTGTGTTTTATTTGCCTGAACCGGCCATGTGTTTGTATGTGTGTATTTCACCAGGTTGGTCTTGCAAAAGGTGGGTTTCTGTGTACTTGTTCTGGCTTACTGATAAATATTGTGTACTTATTGTTGGTTGGTTTGTTTGCTTTTTTCTTTCCCAGGAGATGGCATTAAAATAAAAGCATTAAAGTGGTAACCTGTACTTATGAATGACACTGTTTAACTGTTGGAGCAGTTGAATGCGTAGTAATCTAGCATGAAAGGCTTAGGAAAACTCCTTAATCATGTTTTGGGGGACAAATATATATATGTCCTAGTGTTGTTTGGCCACTGGAGGACTTGTGTGCATTGACGATCCCAGTAACCCGAGACCTAGCTCTGATTCCATGTAACAGACGGGGTTGCTCCCTGCCTTTCCAAGGGAGGGAGGCATTTGCCAGGTGAAACTCTAGCCCTGTTTTTCATCAACGTTATCACCACTGTTGTTTTTCGATGTTCACCATACTTGGAAAAAACTCTTTGAATTCTTCCCCTTTCAGTCACGCTCCTAGTTCAACTCAGCTCCATGAACTTGTCTTGCTGGGAGGAAGAAAACCTCTGGGCTGGATTCTTTGTTAACCTCATTGATTCTTTGACCTCTGATGGTGTCCCAGCCTGCCTGACCCCTCAGTGAGCTTTGTGATTTAGACTCCCCCTGCCCTCTTTTCTTTGGGATATTTTACTCTGTAGTGACTTCAGCTCTATTTCCACCTGGCTTCTTTTTGCTCACAGTCCAATACACCGAATTCTGCCACTTGGGGACAGACTGTCTCTATTACGATTTTGTTTTCATTTTAGGGCAAGTGCCCTCTTCATTAAAGAGGTGTTTGGAAATATGCAGTCACTAACTGGCATACAACTAACATCAACTTAACAGAGATAGTTTTGCCTGAAAACACTGAATCCTCATGCCATTTATTTTTGATGGCAGAGGTGGAAACGGTTAAAATGTTCTATGTTTACAAATGTTGATGTTCAAGTGCTAGGAAAATTTGTCACTTGGGAACAAGGCATCAATTATTAAGGAAAAAATTATATGCTAGTGTTTCAGGAAAATACATCTATTTTGGTTTTTATTTTGTGAGTGTATTGGGGTTAATTGTAAACAAATTTCAATTCCTTTAGGCTGTGATGGGCAACGGTTTACTGGTCACACTTTCTCTCTGAGTTCCTAAGTGGTGTCGTTGATTTTGTTTATGAAGTTTGCTGGCTCTTGCACATGTACGGATTTGCAACTCAAAGCAGGGGGAAAGCATGGCAGGGCCCAGGCCCTGTCCCAGGTCCTGAAAGCTCGCGGACCTGATGTTTAGTCAGCCCTCCCTCAATTCCCGTGTTCCTCTTTCTGACCAATGCTTTCCGGTGCTGTGTGTTTGTATGAACTGCATTTGTCAAATTGAAAAATGGCTACTACCTCCCTGCCCTGTGCTCAAGGATTCTGTTTATATCTTTAACTCAGATTTTGTTGTTGTTCTGCATTCAAAAAATGGCAGAGACTTGATAGGGGAACAGCTGGATCCGTGCTGTTTAAGGAGATACGAATTAGCGAGCTGGCATTAACGCTGTGAGGTTGGAGGGGTTTTTCCACCTTCTCTCCTTTTTTCTGCGGAGGCTCTGCTGTTGCCTCCTAGTCTGTAAATAAAGATACTCTAAATGTGGCTGATATCTCTGTCTAAGAGCTCATCTTGCTTTAGGAAAATCAGCCTCAGCCACCTCCATGTATGAAAACAGTGTTTGCTGCTCTCTCATGGATATAAAAATGAAAATGAAGAGATGTGGAGATACAGTAAAAGATATTTCGTATTCAGTTTATTCCTGTCATTGTCTCTTAAATTTGTTAAGTAGGCTCTTTCTATGCACCTATCTGTGTTAATAGCACATGATTTCAGTGAGTATATTTTTATTAAGATTGACAACTTTTTGCTGGGGGAGGAGTGGGAGCAGCCGGGAGAGCCTTCCTCCTTTCCCTCTCTGCCCACTCGGCCAGGCTCCTGCCTCGGGATTGTCCCCTCCAGGGGAGGGGGAAGGCAGTGGGGGGCTTTGCAACAGTGCTGAGGAACCCACAGGGCAGCCTCTGCAGGCCCGTCCGATCGCGTCATCGCAGGTGTGCAACGCTGAAGTCAACATACATCTAACATAGGTACATTCTCTCCTTAAATTTGTTTAAGAAACATTTTCCTATTAAAAAAATAAGATGAGTAGTTTTTGGCATGCTTTATTTCCCCCGGGTGAGGACAGGTCCACGTACAGGGGTTGTCTGGTACCATTTGCTAACTTCTGGGTCCTTTTGATGCACCAAACTCAGGTCTAGTAGAAGACAGAGAGCTTCCTCTGAGGACTCGGGGGACAGCATGGAAGTGCCCTTACTGCTCCGCATGGCCTGGAGTGAGATAAAGCCCCCCCGGGCACCCCCCAGCGCTGCTGTGCCCATTTCATTCCACAGCATTAGTCCTCCTTGGGAGCCAGCTGAGCTGTGTCTTGCCAGGCTGGGCAGAACGAGCTGGCAGTCCACCCTTGTTCGTTTCATTCGGACACAAGACACCCTTGACTTTGTCCCTCGTGGCTGGGGCCAGAGAGTCCCCAATTGAAACTCCACTGCCGTGGGTGTTCGTGTTTGACTCTGAAACCTTCTCCTTGCTCTTCACGTCTTTACTCTCTTAGAAGAAAGAACCATTTCCATTCTCTTCTTCATACTGACATTTCCCTTCTTGATGCGCCAAGAGCTCCTCGTGCTCTGTTCTTTTTACTTGGAGATGAAATACGGCAACTTTCACCTTTCCCTAACTTTCTTATCATTTTATAATCTACCCCCCCCCCTTTATAAACAGAGTTCTAGACACACGTATCTAGGCTTAAACCAAGGAGAGAGGAGCCACAGGTGCCGCGTTTCTGAGTGATGTTGGAAAGATGGGGAGACAGTTACCTCGGTAGGTGGCCTTGCTGCCTTCGATACTGCATTTCAAGCACTTAAAAAAAAAGTAATAAACAGGACATGCATTATTTTTTCAACAGGATCCAAGATCCTGTAATGTCCCATTGTGAGTTGCCCCGGGCAGAAAGTCCTCCAACCAGAATATTCTATTAGCAGCCTGCTCACTTATGAACTTACTCGCAGCCTCTCTCCCACAGGTTCCTCTCAACCCGGGTGTTTGGGGAGCTACCTCTGAATTCCCAGTTTTCTTTCTAGAATACCTAAGCTTTTTCTGTTTTATGCTGCACATTTTAGCACTTGGTTGTAAGCTGATTATCGAGTTCCTGATTTATAGATTGTGTATAGATTAAAGATTATGCATAAGTTATAGATTAGACCACATACAGTTGTTTTATGATCTAGGGCCTCATGTCAGTTTAATTTAATCTTTTTCAAAAGCAGAAAATCTCTCTTCCTTTTATTTTAACTTTTGCTTTCCTTCTGTATTTCAAACAAACAATACACATGCCCTTCGTAGTAAAATTAGTCAATGGGGAGAAAATAAACGACACTAACTCTTCTAGCACCGAAGATAGACACCTAAATATTAACGCGTAGCTAATTTCTAACAAATAGTTTTTATAACACACATATGCACGCACACCCTTATTTTTTCAATTTGGGGAAAACATTGATGATACGGATTAAAAGTCATACCGTCGATTTGTTAAAAGGGCCTGTGGTCGTTTGTTTCAGCTTTGAGTTTGTGCATGCGTCGAGGTAAAAACGCTACCACATGAAAAGGCCATATCAATTATCAAACCTCAGAATGTGAAGGAGGAACAAAGAGAGCCTCTGAGAGGGAATATTCTGTTTAAAAAAAATGAGCTCACACTGCTGTAGAACTTGCTGTTTTGTAAGCGGCTTTCCTCACTTACCGTTTGGTGCCAGGAGCTATTTCCCACAACAGCGTCTGGGCGTTTGAGGAGATGGTGCCCCGGCCTAAGGAGAGCCCATGAGGTAACCAGCTCTTTCATCGGCGGTCGTTTCTGCTTATCAGAAACTTCTCCAGGGCCTAGCCCGGGGTTGACACACCTATTCAGCATATACTCCTTCAGCTTGTTGATTGTTTATTAAGCATTGATTGAGCACAAACTGGATGTCGGGCATGATACTTGGACCTTGGGGAAAACGGGTGACGTGAAAGGTGCTGAGGGTGAGGAAGAGCTGAGCAGGAGGGCTGGTTGGTGCTGAACACCATCCGCTGCTGGCTGCAGTTTACGGATTTGCCAATTATTTGTTCCTAGTGCAGGTATTTGCTCCCTTTGCCACGTCAGGCCCTAGGATGTGCTGCTTCTTACTGTTGCTTCCCTGTGGTGGGCTGGAGGCCTAAGTATGGCCTGTTTCTTTCCCAAGTTAGTTGACCCTTTAATTCAGTGGTTCTTTTTGGGGAACCCTGTGCTAGGGATTGCTGGTGGCAAGCAAAGAGTTTTTGTTGTTCTCATGGGGAGAAATACTTTAGTGCTTTATCCTGAAGCTAAGAATTTCCATGTGGTCGACCACTCGACAGTTTTATAGCAAAATGCCTCAGAAATACACAAGTGACTCCTTTCCCCCAAAGAATTCTGATTGAGATTCATTTCTGTGAATCTAGCAGGATCATTTATTTAGCATCTGTACTGGTTGCCATATCTCAGTTAGGGGCTGAGAAAAATGTCCCCCCCCTCACCCGACTTTGGCTACTGTGATGAAGGGACCCATCCTCACTCATGTCCCAATTTTTCTTGACTATAATTTATACAGAAATCTCTTCTATTGTCTCTGTATCGCCAGGGTCAGCTCAGAACCCCAAATGTACTCCATTCTCTCAAACTCGCCAACCACCATTCTCTTTCCCCAAGCCCGACGCAGCTCCTCTTCTGCGCTCCAACAACAGATCAAACATCTGTAATGTCACTTAAAGATATTTAGGGCTCATATCTGGCACCCCTAAGTCGGCACTACCCCTTTGTGAGGTACTCTTCAGGTAGAAGGAGGGTGATTGGCCTCCGCGAGCATCCCAGCCTTGTGGTTGACGCAAGGAAAACTGGATGGATGGAAAGTTAATGAATGGAAGCTCGTTTATGGCTCACATCTCCTCCCCTCTGCCTTAACCATTCATGGCCTCTACTCACTGCAGACTCTCTCTGGCAGAGGGAGTAATACGTTATTTTCCGCTTGAGCACCCAGAAGCCATTGATGTAAATTGATCGGTACTTTTTCGTATTTTTCTGAAATTCTGTTTACATGCACATTCCTCTTTGTCTGTAAAGTGATTTGTATCATAAAGCCCCACCCATTTTTCTTTCCAATCTAATAATGGCACTAAACTCGTTGAATTCTTGTGTCTAAAGATGCTTGCAAAAACAGTGGCTCAACTACACAGGGCAGCAAATACACAGCGCTGCTCTGAAGGAAACCAAATAAAAAATGGGCCAGTGCTTCCTCTCGGTAGGGAAGTCTAGGCACTAGGTTTGCATTCCTTCTTGACGTATTGCTTAAAAAAAGCCAAACCTGATGAGTATTAATATAAAAGGGTGCTGAAGGCTTTATGTTGAAGCTTTCGACGAGGTTGTTGGCCCCTTCTGCAGATTCTTTAGCTCTAGAGGATCATAAGAAAACTGACTTAGTGGGAAGCTGCCCTTCCAGTCTTCATTTTCCATTTTGAGTGGTGTTTCATATATCTTTAGACAATTTCTCAAACCTTCAGACAAATACTTGATCAGACAATGCAGGTTTGAGCGACATAAGCAAATTAGTTTCTGTACAAACCTTGTGTCCCCATTCAGAGAAGAACAAATTGAAAAATTGATATTCAATACCAACAAGATAATTTCGGGAAGCAATAGAGCATCGTTTTGACAACTAAGGCGCATGAAGCTTTCAGGACAAGTGGAGAGACAATTGTGTGTTGTGCTTTCCATTTATTATCTGAAGGCATCTTAGGTGGAGAGTCAAGAAAACAATTGAGAAGGAGAGGTAGGTGCAGGAAGAGCAAGATTTGGAGATGATTGGGAGGAGTTTAATGCTATTCGAGGGGAGATGTGGATTGGGTAGAACACACCAAGGCCGTCTTTGCGTTCTGTAGCTCATGTTCCCCGTAGCTTTCTCACTTAGAGTCAGGCTTTCAAATTTTATAGATTGGATTGACACCCCTAGGCACCTTGATGTAAGGATTTTGTATTCCTTTGCAGTTTTTTATTATGGATATATTGTTCAGCCTGCTCCTGTGTCTTGCCAGTGGATTAAGTGGTATCGCTGAGATGGGAGATGTTCTTAGACAAGTGCAGAATATAAAAGTGTGTGTGTGTGTGTGTTGAGAGAGAGAGAGATTTAGAGAGAGAACAGAGAGAATAACTTGCTATGGATAACATTTGGGTTATCTGTTCTCTTCGATTACCCAAAAGTTTTGCCCCCATTTCTTAATACCCAGAGAACAGATCTTGCTTTTAGATCTTCCAGTACATCAAAGGAAACATCCATCGAAGAATAATCTTTTACTATTAAAGAGTGGTATGCAATTCTGTTATTTGAAAATCTGTTCATATTTTATTGGTAAAGTTTATAATCTGTTCTGGTTAGAATGTTCTATTTTAATAAAACACAGGACAGAAAGAACATGTGGTTAGGTTTTTATCAGTGATGCGGAGTTGCGCGCTCTCTTATACTTGACTGCTCCCTTCCTGTTTCTCTGAATTGCACTGTGAGTCCTTTCACATGAGAAAGTACCCCGAGAGAGTGACATCCACTGTGACAGCTGCCCCAGTGGACCGACCACACTCATCCAAGTAGAAGTAGGTCCTGAGAAGGTTCTGAGGCCAGTTCCCTTGCACCTGGATTGGGTCACCTCCCCATCCCTGAGACAATTCCTGAGACTTAATGTCCAAGCCTGGGTAAGACACTCACTGTTTGGAATCTGAGAGTAGGCTCTGTACCCCCAAACCATGAACTGAGAGGAGAGGAGAGGTGGTTTCCTGGGAAAGAGGCAAGAGCTGTGACCGGAAGCAGAAGCAAATGCTGGTGAGGTGAAAACAACAGGTGCCCCTGGTGCACACAGACAAACATTGTCATTACAGCTTGCAGTGAGGCCTAGGACAGAAAGAAAAGGGGCGCTTGGGAGGCATGTTAGGAATGATCACATCAGGCAGGACTTCTCCCAGACGGAGTTTTCTCAGTTGGGACCTGTGGGTTAGTGGCTGCTACCAGGCAGGAAGCCGTTAGCAAGGGTGGTGTAAGGAGCACAGGACCCACCTCACGATGGGTTAGCGGCTCTCTGCAACTTTCCCAGTATCAGAGATCCACGTCTATCACGGGGCACCCTAGAATTAAAGCAGGGAGGGGGCCCTACAGGGAGTGGGGGAAGCCTGAGGGAGCGAGCCTTTTTTTCTCTATTTTCATTTAGCAGTGTTAGAGAATCCAGTAGTCATTTTCCCCCTCGGATTTCAAGCACATCTTCATCGGCTACAAAGGACCAAATTCACCCAATTTGACTTTGCTACCACTCTTAAAAGGCCAGCACACATCGTGCTAAACCCACTGCTTCTCTGCTCCCAGCTCTGATTTATATTTTCAAAGAAACCTGATCCCCGGGCCTCTGCAGTAACTCCTTTGCGTGTGCTGAATCAGCAGGCTTCTGCATGTGCTCATTTACCAAAAACCTCCGATGGGGGCGGGGGTGAACTGCAAACAGAGAAATGCGAGATACATGGAAACTCTGAGGTCTCCTGCAGGGCTGGGGGAAGGGGTGGGGAGGCCCAGAGTGAATCACACTGCTTCCCACAATGGCCCGCTCTGTCTGGTAGCTGAGCACTCTTAGTTGGTGATCAGAAATACAAAACAGTTTAATAATAGTGAGTGTTGTTAGGCATTTCAAGTATCTTCAAGGGCATTTGACTTAAATGAGCTCAGTGATGGAGTATTCAAGTAAAGAGAGTGTTGTTAATGGGCTAAATTAAAAGGCTAATCAAAGAGGCCAGTGCTACAAATGAGAGCAGGAACACAATTAGTTAATGCCGGATTGAGAGCCAGACAGGATGGAGGGACTTTTTTTTTTTTCCATATGCGTGATAGCTTCACATTTTCCCTGAAGCCCTCAATATTTTAAACCAATGAAAGAAGCAAAAATTCTTATGGCATTATTTTATTCGTAAAATTAAGGAAAATGCAGCATACTTTACATTGTAAAAGAAACAGCATTTCTCTCTCACACACACACACACATACACACACACACACTTACACATAAGCACTCTTAGACATACACAATCATTTATCACATACAGATAATAATGTGTTTCTTATGAGGATAGAGGACATTGTAAATGGTTAAGATCATAGGCTCTGCAGGGAGGCAGAACTGTATTCAAAATCAGGCCCTTTCAGGATGATCTGCATGGAACCCTTAGTATTTTCATCTTTAAAATGGGACTAATACTAGTGCACAAGGTTGCCATTTGGCTGGTATTGAGCCACATTGCCCAGGGACCAGATAGGCTGCTTAGAGCCTGCAGCCTTTTTGATGAGTTACCACTTCCTTGTGGTCGGTCAGTGCCCAGACTCTACTGCTTGTTAAATATTTTGCATATGACCCTTTTTACTAAAAGTTGTCTTGAAGATCAAATGATGCATTGCAGGAAAGGTACTTGGAATCATAGATGGCATATAGCAGGTGTCAGGGAAAGTGAGCTATGACCACTATTATCAATATGAAAACAAGATAATACAATCATCATCTTGGGCACTTGTGTTGGTGCAGAGTGAGGGAGGCTGTGCCCAGCGCAGGGGTGAGTCCCCCGTCCAGCTGCAGCTGTAAAAGTTTCAAAAAGCAAGGAGTTTGGAGCCGGCCAGGCATGGGTTCAAGCTCATTTTATACCAGGTTCTCACCGTGTTTTCCCAGACATTTAACTAAGCCCTCTTTAAAAATGGGGCTAATACATGAAGAGGCATATGGATGAAATGATAGGACCATTTTTAGTGCCTAGTTCAGAGCTTTCACTGAAATATCAGACTTTATGCTCTTTCCACCCCCACCCTCCCCCAATTACTAAATAAAACTCTCAACTGAAGGAAACAAAAAAAAAAAACTTTAGAGAAGAATGAAGAGTAAAGAAAATAGAAGATAAAAGCAGATTTTAAATTTGGGCTCTAAAGAAATGAATTAATATTGAGTCTGTTATCAGCGTTCTGGAAAATGAGCAGAAGAAAAATCCCATAAAGAGTGTGTTTTTTTTAAAGAACAATGGTTACTTTTTTTACTAAAATAAAAGTAATATTTGGATATGATAAAAACTTGGAAACAGGAAAAAGAATATTAAATCCCTTCCAACCTATCACTCACTATGGTTAATATTTTGGTATATTTCTTTATCTTCTTTTTAAATGTCAATATATCTGAATTTGCTTGGATATTCTGTCCCTCAACTTTAAAATTATAATGAAAATATTTTTATACACATTATTTTATAAATATTTTCTCATGTTACTAATTTTTTTTTTGAAAATATGGATTTTTAAAGTTTTATCATTTTTTTTAAGCATTTGATATGCCCTAATTTCCTCACCTATTTTCTCGCTGTTGGACACTAGGTTTTTTGGGTTTTTTTTTAAACATAGCTCATGATAAAAATTAAATAAGCAACAACTTTAGAAAATGTACAAAGTGGGCAAAGGAGAGTGAGCAGACAATCCAGACAGAAAAACATTAGATAGACGTAAATATAGGACATTATGTCTGTCCTTCCCAATGTCAAATAAATTCAGACTAAAGCAAATGTTTTGTCAAACTGAAAGAAATTGTTAAAAGGAGAATATACTGAGTGCCTGCCGGAGTTCGAGAATACGAATTCTCATACGTTTTTGGTGGGAATCTAGACTGCTCACTATTTTTAGAGGTTTGTTTGCAAGTTTAAAGGATTTTTTTTAAAAGAGAGGCTTGTACTTTGTGACACAATGAAAGATTATTTCCCAAGGAAATAATCAGAAACACAGGAGAAGATATTAGGCACAAGGATATATGATACTAAGTTATCTAAATATACTAAATAGTTTCTCGGGTTTTCTTTTTTAAGAGAATGCTACCCCATAACCTCATGATACAGTCGTTTTTCGAGAATAAATTACGCTTTAAGTCGTGTGCCCGGTATTAGAGAGCCCGAGCTGCACACACAGACACTCCTCAGCCTGTGCAGGACCCATGCCCGTGGCTAGGAATTTATTCTTTCTGCCCAGCGTGGCACAGATAAAAAAACTCAGCCAGTACTGTGCCAGCTCTCCCTTAGCTTGCAGAAATTTATGATGAGCCACTGTGCTCGGAGAAGGTCCTATTCATTGAGGGGAAGGGAATTCGGAGGAAAACTTAATACTCATACGTGACGGCAGGAAATCTCCGGGTTACATTCCAGGGCATCGCTGGCATCATCACAGAAGGCAGCGGCGTGTTTATGGGGACGTGAGAGCCTTAGATGGAGCAAGCTCAGGCAGGGAAATGCCGTCGCCGAGCTCGTGCAGTCAAGAGGGTTTGTAGAAGGCGAGCAGGCTACAGCTGGGAAAGTCGCAGGTTTTGCAAAGGTCTTATGGCAGTTGTTAAGACTAAGATGAAAGGTCATTATAAGGGTCTTAGACGATGCATGTGGTGCGCATAAGACTTTAAGATATGTACAGTAGGTATTCAACGTATGACCTATTTTTTTTTTTATATATGTTTATTGACTTCAGAGAGAGGAAGGGAGAGGGAGAGAGAGAGAGAAACATCAATGATGAGAGTCACTGACGGGCTGCCTCCTGCATGCCCCCGACCGGGGATGGAGCCCGCAGCCCGGGCATGTGCCCTGACTGGGGATCCAACCGGCAACCTTTCGGTGCACAGGACAATGCCCAACCAACTGAGCCACATCGGCTGGGGCTTTAATCACTTTTTAAAAATTTTTAAAAATATATCTTTATTGATTTCAGAGAGAGGAAGGGAGAGGGAGAGAGAGAGAAACATCAATGGTTCGTGGGTTTGATTTCCAGTTAAGGACGTGCACCTCGGTTGTAGGTTCATCCCCCCTCCCTGGTCAGGGCCTGTGCGGTGGGGGCAGGGGGCAACCAATCGATGTTTCTCTCTCCCTCTCCTTCTCTCTCTCTTTTTTTCTGTCTCCCTCCCTCTCTTTAACTCTGTCTAAAAAAAAAAATCAATGGAAAAAACATCCTCCAGTGGAGAGTAACCAAAAAAAAGTGCTTGCCACCAAAGACAAACACTGATTCTGCTCCCAAATCTGCCCCTGCCCCAGCCCCTCTTGATGTTAAAATGCGGCTAATTCTCAGCAATCAGAGAACTGGAACTTCTGATTTCTAAACCAGTACCATTGGGCTGTGGTCTGTGTGCATCCCAGGTCCAGGGAGTGTACAGTTGGGGAACTGCTCCAGGACATCGGCCCAAAGATGAAACTCGGTCTTTGCTCCCCTGCAAGCCCTGTGCCATAGCTGGGGCTGCAGCCACTTAGAGGCAAGGGTGCCATTTCCTTTGCACAAAGATTACATAAACTGGCATCTCTGGCACCCACGTTGGGCTAAGGCCTGCCCAGAGGAGGGGAATTTTTTCTAACTCACAACAAAACAGCATATGTGGGCAAAGTCCTGCCCACGCCTACTCTTTTGTTCTTCAAAAAGAAACACTCCTCTCACTCTTGGTCACTGAATCCCAGTTCAACTGCTGTTTGCAGGGGCTTTCCCCATGGAAATCCAAATTTGAGTAGGCGGGTGACAATGTCTACCTCGATTCCAACTTAGTAGAGGAAGCCTGCCCTGTGTATACCCATAGATCCCTGGATTCCCTTAGCCTGCATGTGAAGAGGGATCTGATACTGAGCCCCAGTCTTACTGAGAACCCTGGAATTGCCTCTGGTGAAGTGCTAAATTGTAGCCTTCCAGCATTCACTTTTCTAGATGC
The DNA here is from genome assembly GCF_964146895.1 of Miniopterus schreibersii. NCBI lineage: Eukaryota > Metazoa > Chordata > Mammalia > Chiroptera > Miniopteridae > Miniopterus > Miniopterus schreibersii. The sequence continues at coordinate 14,701,284 of NC_138103.1, forward strand.
CTCCACAGGATTTAAAGGAACAATAAAACATGCCAGGATATTTCTGAATCATGAGATTTAATAGAGACTACAGTAGATCTTATTATTGATGTGCTTACTGCTTCATTAAATTTCCCTTAAGGTTTGTGGCATGGATATGGATCATTTGCAATAATAATTATGCAGTGATCGATTGATTGGGTCTGACATTGCACTTGTCACCTTGAAATGCAAAATCCATCCAGTTTCAGCAGTGTGAGCAGTCCTCTCTAATCTTGCACGCCAGCATGCAAGAGTTTATTTTATGGGGAAAGTACAATTTATAAAGTTTGGAGACTTAACATTAACCTTTTGCTAAAAAATGAAGTATCACTTGTCATTTTGCAAAGAAATGAAAATCATCCAACCAGCAATTTTTTTGAGATTAGAAAACACAGTCTAATTTCAAGAGAACCTTTCAAACCAGAAATGCATATACTTCAACCGAGTCCTACAAATATACTGTGATATTGGACTTGACTGAGCCTTCCTGGAGCCTGACGCAGTTGCAAGTTTGAGCTAAATTCTGCCTGTGTGTACACACACACACGCGTGCAGACTCCCACTTATTTATTTATCAAGCTACCACTTGTTTATTTCCACGTCTCTCTAATTGTATCTGCGTCTAAAAATAATGCAGAACTCTGTTTCTGAAAAGTGTGGGTGCTTTCCCAGCCTTCTGCACAAGCAACCACAGCCTGTTATACCATCTGAAGATTCACAGGTCTCTTTCTCCCTGCCTTGTGATTTTTTTAAAGAGGAGATGGAAAACCAATGACCTAATTTCCCTGCGTTTGTATCAACTTAGCCTTCCAGAACTTGCTTAACTGTGTTGAGTATATGACGTGCCCAGTCTCAGATCGGTTTAGCAGTGACTAATCATTTATGGAGCTGCTTATTAAGGGCCAGGCGTTGGGCCTGATGCTGGGGGTAAAATAGCAAGTAAAGCTGACGAGGCCCTTTACCATGGGGAACCTGAAGTCTAAAGGGGAAGCGGTGCCCACCTTCAGCCCCTGGAGTTTAGAATCACAGTATCCTAAGTGGTGTGCTGGAGATGGCACATACTGCTAAGTTCAGCGTTGGCAGATGCAAAATGAAGGTATCTACAGTAAGGTCCCATGTGGAGTATGTTAAAAATAATAACAATATGAAGAAAGGTATCACTATTGTCCCTGCTCTGCATGTTACGACCATGAGGACTAGAGGAGTTAAAAGTTCCTAAAATTCATGAGCTAATAAGTCAGCCAGGATTCGAACCAGAAGTCAGTCTATGGAGGCTATGCTTTCCAACAATTCATGTCTAAAAGTGTGGGTGTCCACCAAGGTGGCAAGAGCGGTGGGCATGGCTGATTGCCGTTTTCTCCTATTGCTTCTCAGCAGCTTCTCATATTTGTATTATGTATATGTGTTATTTTTTCTTAAATATATCTTTATTGACTTCAGAGAGGAAAGGAGAGGGAAGGAGAGAGAGATAGAAACATCAATGATGAGAGAGTCATTGATCGAGCCCGCAACCCGGGCATGTGCCCTGACCGGGAATCGAACCCCGATCGCCTGGATCCTAGGTTGACGCTCAACCGCTGAGCCACGCCCCGGCCAGGCTGCATATGTGTTATTTACATACTAAAATAATTTAAAGAAATATGAACAAGTGCATGACTATGCCTTGTACAAAACACACTAACCAGCAAGAATAGTGGCATCAGAATTTGTACAAAAAGGCCTTCGAGGTGCCGGCAATGATTCAGAAGCCTTCAGTCCTGTGACCTAGAAAGCATGTAACTCTGAGCCATGAGGAACCACCAGGACCTAGCGACACCATTCGCCAAAGCCCGCCACCAGCGTGCAGCTGTGCCTGTCTGCTGACCTAAGTCTTTCTCTCAAACATGCGTGAATCTGCCAGCCATCTGCGGTGCAGACAACTCGACCCTATTATATAACAACAGCAAGAGTGAAACCAGAATTGAACCTTCCTTTTGTGTTTCTTCACATATAAAAGCTAAAATCATTGCGTTAACACAATTCCTCATGATAACCGAATAGCAATTTTAGGAGATCTATACACATATGTGTGGTATATGTTTCTATATCCTGAATTTAGATGTAATTTAAGGCCAAGTTAAATAATAAAAACAGTAACATTCATGTCTTGACAGTCAAGGTGCTATATTGAAGACTGTGCATTATTGATCTCTCAACTCTGCCCCCATCCCCCCCCCACACCCTCCGCCCCCGTGGAGTCGAGGGTACAGTGTAGTGCCAATGGTCCTTGACTTTGCACGGGACAGAACCAGGGTAGTTTGAGAAAGATGCTGAATGAATCTGGGACTTCACTACATCCCCATCAGGAGATCATTACCCTCTGATCAGAACGGTCTGCTCCGACCCTGACACGGAGGGGAACTGCACCTAAGTCACACATCACCAAAGTGACATTTAGAAAAGTAAATAACTTGGTCAAGATCCAGTTTTCCTGGCTTCAAAAATTAACAATAAAAGTGGAATAAGAATCCTGGGCTTCTGTAGTCAAGTCAGGACCACTGTCTGCTAGATCACTGACTCTTTAGTGGGGATATTTACACTAGGTATCCAGCCAAAAGACAAGTGTTTCTCATATTGCTTATATGTTCATGGTCAATGGAGATAAATACAATAAACTAAAGGAATCTAATATTCACTTCCTTTCAGCCACTTGCTCTTTTATCGAGCATTTCTCTGTCTTCTTTCAGGCAACTGGCAAAAATAACCAACTCAAGAGGCATACAAAACAGAAAAGCCCAAGAGGTAGATTTCAGGATAATTTTACTGTAAGTTAGTTGTAATTCCAGCTAGGTCCTTGGAGGAGGTTAGTGTAGCTTCCACCTAATCCACCCCCATATTGGATCCAAGAGGTGGATTTCAGACACAGCTGCACCCAGAAATATAGATATTCCCAGAATTCTATCAATCTCTCTTTCTTTCTCTGTCTTTCCTTCTTCATCTCTGTTTTGTTTGTGTTTTTTTTAATGTAGGCTTTAGTCACAGACAAGCCCTTCTTCCCACCGGCAGCTCCAAGCTTTGCTTCTAGCTAAGCACCTCCAGCTGAAAGAGGGTATCTTTAAGTTTAAGCAAAAGTCCCAGGATTGTCTCTCTTGGGTTCAGTTTAGGGTTTATGCCCACCTGTTAGCCTATCACATTGATCCGGTTGGAATATCTGGTGACTGGCCAGGTCTGAGTCACATCACCACCCATGGAGGCCAGAGCTTTCATCTCCTCTGCAACCATTTGGCCTGAGAGTAGAGTTCGTTGGATCTGCTCAGGACAGGTGGAGGTGAGAGCTGATATCAGGCAAAATCAATCGTCCCGTGCTTCGTCTTGGTCTGTGCTAGTGACAGACAGCTCCCTAAAACCACTCTGCCTAGAAGCATTTCTTACTACACAAATCTCTGATACTCACGGAGCTGAGAGAAACTTCTAGGAAATTTAGAACTATTTCGTATTCGTCTATTGAATTTTCCCTTACTCCTTTTAAAATTAAATTTATTTTTAATTTAAGTATGGTTGGTATACAATCTTATGTTGGTTGTATTAGTTGAAACTCCTTGGCCGTGGATCTGTAACAGCACCATGAACGATGGAGACATAATTCAGCTCTCTGAGTCCGGTCGGTCTGTGAGCTCCACTGTGTCTTTACCTACCAGGTGCATGATATGTGTGTGTGTGTGTGTGTGTGTGTGTGTGTGTGTGTGTGTGTGTGTGTGTGTGACGAGAGGGAGCGAGAGAGAGAGAGAGAGAGAGAGAGCACATGTGTGTAACTTTTGATCTCTGGAGAGATAACTGTTATCTGTCTTGTTCTTAGAATGGGCAGCTTTGGCTAATGACACAGTAAAGTTAGTTGAGAATTGGCAAATGCTGGAATCGGACTGAAAAATATTTTATAATTCTCCTTTGCTCATTTTACATTTCTGGTGAGAAAACAAACAAAAGAACAAATATCCCTGGTGATTTTCAATGATGAACGTAAGTCTTTGGAAGCCCTTGTAATTCAGGAGGTTATTGATTCAAGACAACCTGTTGCCTTTTTGCTTAAGTGCCTGGGCTTTTATGTGCTTCAGGACTTTTCTTCTTTTGGAAACCAGTTTGTCTCAAGGCCTTGGTATAATAATAATTATTTTGTTTTTGGTGTAATGATTTAACTTAATTCAGGAAACATTTATCGAAAACCTACTAAGTGTGGGCCCCATGCAAGGACCTTAAGATATGAATTCCTAACATCATCCTTGTCTCCAGGAAGCACCAAATTTATGAAGGTGAATTAAGTAGGGAGTGATCTGAGCAGATGCTCCAAAAGGTGTCTGATGAATAATTTAAACACATACACAAGCAAATGAAATAGGATGTTAAGGAATTAATTAAACCAGGCTGTCTCATGCACCAGGCAGTCTTCTTGGCAGTGAGCATGCAACAATGAGAAGATAGTCAAGGCCCCTGATGACATGAACCTTGCGTTCCAGGGCAAGACACAGACAGTAAACAGGCAAACCAAACAAACCAATGCACGGCGACAGCCTTGGGAAGTGCTATGAAGGACCTGAGTGGGATTTGGAGATACAGCAATCAGGAAGGGCTTCTTGGAGGAGGTGATATTTAAGCTGACTAGCCATGCAAAGAGCCAATGGAAGACCATTTTGGGCGATGGGAGCAGGAAGTGCAGAGTCTCTGTGGCTGAAAGATATGGCTAGGTTCAAAGAAAGAGTGCCTGGAGGGTAGTAAGGAAGAGGGACAGAGGCACAGAATGACATCAGAGAGCAAGGGGGGTCTTTTTCCAGGGACTGAGAAGGCAGGCGGAGAGTATGTGTAACAGCACAGCACATTCTGCAGCTGGCATCGGCTTGGAAAGGGCTGGGAAGGGGCCACTCCAGGGTGAGAGCTGGACCTCACCTGCGAACTTCTTCATTCTCATACAATCTCCTCTGTGTGCAGGACAGTTTATTTTTTATTGAGGACTGATGAATACATACTGAGCAGCACGTATTTAAAGTAGGAAGTTTGATAAGTTTTGATGGATGTACACACCCAGGAAGCAATCACTGCAATCAGGACAACGGACGTCTCCAGCCCCCAGAGGTTTCCTCCTGTCTCTCTGTCATCTCTCCCTCCAGCTTCTGCCTTCCCCAAGGCAACCGCTGGTGTGCTTTCTGTCCCTATACATTAGTTTGCCTTTTCTAGAATTTTATATAAATGGAATCATGGAGTAGGCGGGGTTTCTTTTTATAGCCATCAAGCCTACACAGAATTCAAATCTTCTAATCTCTTTTCCATATGTCTCTTGTGTCTGAAAATGATCTTAAATGTCACTTACAATAACCTCTTTTTCTATAGCTGAGGTCCAGATCATGTGTTTGGTTGACTCTGAAGGACGGAGGGATGTTCTCACTTAAAAAATTATAGAGTATCCCTCCTCTTTTCTTCTCTCCACCATCATTTTGGAATATACAGTTGCCCTAGAAAATATAAAAGGAGATGAAAGTGATGAAAGATCAGGCAGATGGGGAAAGAGGGAGAGGCGAACCAGGGGACCATGCTGCTCAATCATTCTGATCCCAGAAATATGATGCGGGGATGACCAATTTTCAGTTAATCAAATAAAATGAAATATATTTTACTAACATGGGGCTTATAGCCCTCACCAGTAACATTTATACCTTTATTTATATACACTTTGTTCTTTGCTTGCCTTCTCAAAGAATTTGAAAGCACTCACAAGATAGAGAACAATGTAATGTATGACTTTTAGTTGTTAAACTACACAGAGGCTGAGTATAAAACTTATCGATCCATCCCTTTATCTAGTAAAACCTTACTAAGCACCTACTTTCTCCAAGATGTTGTTCTAGGCACAGGTGCACCTCAGAGACATAGGAGGTTCAGTTCCAGGCTATTGCAATAAGGCAAATATCACAATAAAGCAAGCCACACAAGTTTTTTGGTTTCCAGGTACCTATAAAAGTTATATTTACACTGTATTTTAGTCTATTAAGTGTACAATAGCACTATGTCTAAAAAAATGTACACAGCTTAGTTAAAAATACTTTATTGCTAAGAAAGGCTCACCATCATCAGAGCCTTCAGTGAGTCGTAATCTTCTTGTTGGTGGAGAGTCTTGCCTTCATGTTGATGGAAATGCAATATTTGCGAAGCGCAAGAAAATGAGGTGTGCCTGCACTGGGTGTGTGGAGGCGGACAAGATAATTACTTCATTCTTAATGACTTCATTACTCATTACTTCATATGTCTTTGCCCATATGTGTTTGTGTGTTTGAGCACAATTCACGGGGGGTTGTTAAATATATTATTAATAGATCATAAAGTATGAAAGCCAACCCAGTGTATAGGAATGTAAGTTAATACCACTGTTTGGCAACAGCCATCACGGTTAAAAATGCCAGTACTCTGATCGTCTAACGGCACTAGTGGACATTTATCTCAGAGGTATACTCGCCCGTGGGCACAAGGATGCACGTGTAATGAAACCCATGCAGTCTTGCTGTTGCTCCTAAATGCCAGGCAAGGTGGGGCTGATTAAACAAGTCGTGATACGTCCTTCTGATTGGATACTGTGCGTTTATGGAAAGACTGAGGTCGATGCATCTGCATTGACATTGGCAAGCTCTTATGAGACGCCTCCATTCATCAATGGGATGGAAAAGGGGCCATAAGTAAGGAAACGCCAGACACTCTTAACGCCTGAAAAGTTACTCCTGGTCAGTGGAGCTGGGATGGGCAAAGGGTTGTGACCCCTTCTAATTATTTTAAAATTTACAATGTGCATGAGTTGGATTTTCAGTTTGGGAAAGCTAGTTTTAAAAACAGATAAACATATGAAGTCAGTAAAAGATGCACATAGATTTTTCTAACATTTATCTTGGGAAGTCTTCTAACTGTTTTATGCAAAAGACTCCTCAGGTTGCTGTTCTGTCATCTTCTCCCTCTTTACCATCCCCTGAAAGAAAGAGACAGAAGGGGGTGTTACTGAAAACAAGCCCACTCATCAGATTCTCCCACCGCCAATGAAATTAATGGTTCATTAACTGCTTTTCAAAACTCTAAAGCCACATGGGGCCCTGAAAGATGGTGATGCTCCCAGATGGGCACTTCCTACCTGGAGGTGATGCTCCTTTGGGCCACTGAGGGAGGCCATCTGTAAACCAGGTGGGGCAGGATGACTCAGCTCAAAGGGGAGGGTCTCTGTGGTTGGAGGCTGAAGGTGGTAACAGAACTTCTCAGGTCCCAAAGATCTTGAGCCTAGACTTAGGAGAAAGGACCCTAAGAATAAAGACAGTCATATAGGGACGGAATTTCCTCCTCTATTTAAAGGCACCAATTGATTCCAGGACTGAGTAAAGGAGAGGGGCTGATTCCAAACAGAACACCAAAATTGAGGTGAGCCCCTTGAGTAGTTGCATCCATCTGTCGTTTATCCATCCATCCGTCCATCCATCCATCCATCTGTCCATCCATCCATCCGTCCATCCATCCATGCATTAATTTAACAAGTATAAATGGACACTTCCTTTGGGAGCAGACACTTCCTTTGCTACACACTGGGCATGTGATGGGGGAACATTGAGACCAAGCCACTGCCTTCATTGAACCTTTAATGTCATGCCACATGTCAAACAATTTCACAGACAAATATATAACTATAAACTGTGATAGGGATTACTGAGTAAACCTGAAGAGTAGAACAGATGTCTCTGATCATGTCACACGAGCAGAGGAATTCTCATTCACCTGCTATTAGTAATAATTAATGCCACCACCTCCCCTTTACAGCTGAGGGCACCGAGGGGCACACGGATGCAGCCGCCTGCCCGTCACAGCAAGTAGGGGTGGAGTTAAGATTTGGACAAAACGCAGAGCTAAGGCTAAAAGAGAGACTGAGCCTGCACAGTTGGTTATTTCAGCTGTAAAATTCAAGACCTTCATGAGCTCAGTGGTTAATAGTGAGCAGAGATGTCTAGACACAAGGATTAGTCTAGTTGGCTGGTGACATTTGGAGTATTAATTTGGGACACGAAAGACCCTAAGCGATATCCACTCCCCATAGTTACATGAGGCAGAGGCCCGACCAAGTAGAGACTGGCATTAATAGTCTAGACACAAGACTTAGGGTGTTTTCATCATTGTAAAAATAATGTGACAAAGTGATAGTGTCAGGAGAAATATGAGAGACTGAAGACGGAAACGTCTTCCTGCATTTATTGTAGCCCCCAAAGCAGCCATGAGTGGCGAAAACGGGGTGATTGTTCTCAGGGGCACCGGCGATATAAAATTAGGATTCTTAACCTTTGGTTGTGGAGACACCGAAGGATTGATGCGCCCCATGAAATGGGGGGCTGTACAGTATTTCTGGGGGAAAGTCTTTATTTCTTTCCTGTTCTCCCAGAAGAGCCAAGTGCCAAAAAAAAAAAGGTTATGAAAAACTGCTCTTTTCAAAAGCCACGAAGCTCTGCTTCCCTATCTTGAGACATTTGGCAAATCTCATTTTCCTGCAGATGTTGTTGGACATAAATTGATGATTTCAAGAAGCGAGTAGAATATTCCGCAATGCTCGGTGTTAAGGAGTTCAGCGTGATCAGATGGGGCTTTGTCAGGCTGAAGCGTTTGAATTAACTTACATTGTAAAAGTGAAAGTGTAAAGCTTTGCTTCCCTTCTCAGCTAATCAATGAAGATTAATATTCCACGGGAATCTGATTTTGCAGATGGAGCTGAGCTGCACTGTTTTCCCCACCATTTTTTCCTCCATAGTAAATAAATCATTTTTATTATACAGTATGAATTTACTTAGCTCTTTTAATAGCCTTTGTAAGAATAATGCTTCCTTTGATTATATTACGTTTTTAAATGTGTGCCGTGTGTAATACAATTCTGCAGTTGGGGGGAGAGGCAGCGAGGGGTGGGAGAGTCGCTGAATCTGTCAGCTCCAGCAGCTTGTCCCCTGTGTTTTCAACCCGATGAAGAAATGCCTGGGTTTCCCAGGAGTTTTAGGAGTAAATTACTAAGCGTTTGCTCGGATAAAAATGGTTCCTACCTGCGCCTCATATAAAACTTTTTCTACTGGAGAAGATTCGATTAATCTGAAAGGACTCGGTCTCTATAAAGCTATTCTGGTTGGTACTTTGTACCTTTTTATCTTCAAGGTGCCGGCAAATTTATTTGATTTCTGTTCCCCAAAGGAGGGAAATCAACTTGATAATTCCGGGGCTAACATCCAGCTGTATAAATTGATCAGCCAAACCGAAAAGCCGCGGACGGCCTACTGTACCGCACGCGCTCTCGCCCACCATTGACCAACCCAAGGCCCTCCTGCCTCCTCCGAGGCCTCCCCCCGAAGGAAGGGCACCCCCGGCCTAAGGGGCTTGCACCTCACGTGGGACAGAGAGGACAGGGAGCGAGGGGGCGAGGGAGAGGCCCGAAAGGAGAGAGATGTCCTTAGAGACCAAAATATTGTGTGATGCTGTGCCTTCCACCGAATCTAAATTATTATACGTCTGATGAGAAGGCATCCGAATCACCCAGACGTAACCTTTGTCTTTATGTGCCATTCGCCTTGTATGCGGCCTACAAACAAATCCTGCTAAAGTATTTTGTACACCGGGTTACTCTCATGTTCAGAAACTTGGACAGCTCCACACGCACTGTTAGGGGATCGAAACTATGCTGGAGTCTGAGAACTTAAGGTTCTTTTAAATGCAGCCTCAATGCATGAGCTGTGTGTGTGTGTGTGTGTGTGTGTGTGTGTGTGTGCGCATGCATGTGCGACAAAGCAGTGAGCTCACGGGACCGTGACTCGGAAGACCCGGCTTGCAGCTTCCTGTCTGCAATTTGGTAGTTGGGTGACGAAGATCGGCCATCTTTTCTAGGTCTGTATTTTATCATTTTTATAACACGAATGATAGTGACAATAGACGTAACGGTGACGATGGTCGTGTAGCACTTACTCAACTGATGTTTGGGGGGAAAGAATCAAATGAGGAGCCCACCTTCCAGCGAGAGCTCCAGCTCTCCAGGGGTCACCAGCGCTGTTGCTGGCACAGGAGTACAAGGGTGGACTGAACTCATTCGTGTCCACACGGAGAAGGCTTTAGGAACCTGACCAAACAGATAATTAAACATATCTACATTTTCTAGGACAGGCGGGACCACAGTCAGTTCAAAATGGAGCCCTCTGTGGAGACCCAAAAGCATAGTTTCCAACCTTTTTGGGCAAGAGGAATGTTCCATAACTCCCTATTTTTTTGGACTTAGGTGGATTATTTGATCACACAGTTAAGAAGAAAGGACTATGGTAAATGTCTAGACAGTAAAGGTGCTTACAAAGCAAACAGTGAAAGCCCCCCTTTCTTTTATCCCACCACTCCATTGCTCTCCCATTGACCAAAACTGCCACTTAGACCCCTAAAAACAGCCACGTGTGCCTCAACTGAATGCACGTTCACATTATGAATGTATGAATGGGTGTTATTTCAGCCTAGAGGAGCACCCGTGCAGCCTCCTTTGATTCAGCACCCGCCCACTCAAGGAATACGCTTTGGAGAGCTCTGCATGTCACAAGTGTAGGCTATTTTGTTGTGTGAAGCTACATAATACCCTAGGTTAGAGACTTGTCCTTGTCTATTTGCGTATTTGCTCCCTCATTGATGGAAATGCTACATGACCATCTAAGTAAGGGCTGTGTATGTGTGTGTGCATGGGTGACTTTGTATGTGGGATGTATTTCTAGAAGTAGAAACTTGGAGCCTTTAAAAAGAAAAAATCACACATCGTGCCATTCATGTAGTGACTGCTGCTTAGTAAATTGTAATTATATGAGAAATGATGAATATATAATGAACTTTATGAGCCAAAAAACTCTCACCTAGAATTTGGCAAAATGGTCCCTCAACTCAGACTGAGGCCACATTAAGAAAAAAAAGGAGTAAAAAAAAAAAAAAAGGAAACCTTTTTGCGTTTTCAACTCTAAATTGTACTTAAAAGACAAGTTAGCTTTCAGGGGCAAAATACAAAACATTTAGGAAACTGATACGTATGTGTGATTGTGCGCGCCTGGGCCTACGTGCACCTGCACACACATTTTGGACATTTTATGCCCAAGCTAGTACGAAAACCATGTACCCTTGGGGAAGCTGCCATTTTTCTATGGAAACCCAAGGCCATATACCTCACAGCTCTAAATTTCTACCCTGGAAGGCAGTACAGGATCACTGTACCCTTTAATAAAGGCTTAGAAATGGACCGTGCAGTCTGCGTCAGAGCATGAGCGAGCGCCTCCGTGTTAGGGAGCACTCAAGCAGGTGAGAATTAGCACCGGCACACGGCTCCAGATGAAAGCGACACCACGGGCCTGATGAGAAACTGGGTACCATACAGTCGTCTCCTCTGGCCCAAGATCTTTCTCTTCGGTCATTTGAATGGTTCGAAAACATGTTTTCATCCTTGACACGGTCTCCTCAAAGCCGAGATGTGTCCCTTTCTTCCTTCCTTCCCTGTCTGGGTGGAGTGACAGAGCCTGTGGCTTGTTCTTGGCCACTCTGCACCCCACGTTGGGGACTGGCCGCGTGGAACCCCCTCAGGTCTCTCTGCAGACTTCCTTTCTGTTAACGCCCGTCTCTGCCTCCCTCTGCTGCTGCATCAGGTGTTGGCATGTTAGCAGTCGTGCTTTGCTCACAGCCAAAGAGGACTGATGAATACACCGTATTTGTTGGTTGGTTTGCTTTGGAGCAGACCCAAAATTTGGAAAATTGTCTGGGTACAGAAGGGTCACTTGGCTTTGAAGCTGATGCTGTTAGGAGTTGGAGTTGGGTTTTGAGGTTTCAAATGGGATAAGGCTTGGGAGAAGACACCAAAGCATTTGCTTCAAAATCACCTATTCCATAATGATCCTCAAATAAGGGTCCAAAGTTATATATATATATATATATATATATATATTTTTAGCATTTAGTGCTATGCCTTTTATGAAGAAAAATGGTGTGAGTCCTTTACATTAGTGATGCACTCAGGCACTGTGATTCATTTCCATGCTGATGAATCTTTAAAATGGCCCAAGATCCTTCATGGAAAAATATTTTTTGAGCCCTTGTTGATGTGCCAGGAATGTTGATCGATGTTATATAAGCGGCTTTCAATAAGATGGACAGAAGTTCTTCTCGTGGAGCTTCCATTCTTATGGAAAATACACGCTAATACTATTGCTTTAGTTATCTGTTGCTATGTAATAAATTACACTAAAACTTACCAGCTAGAAATAGCACACACTTATTATCTCATAGTTTTTGTGGGTCAGGAATAGGGGAGCATCTCTGTTGAGTAGTTTGGGTAGGTATTGGCTGGTACAAAAGCCATGTGAAGGCCCTACTAGGGGAAGATCCACCTCTGAGCTCTCTTGGGTGGCTGTTGGCGAGCCTCAGAGGTCTGCTGCCCAGCTCACTGACATGGGCTTCTCTAGAAGGCTGCTCATCGCCAGAGTAAGACATTCAAGGAGAGTGAGAGAGGACACCAAACAGAAAATACAGTTTTTGTGTTACCTCATCTGAGACATGCCACCCCATCACTTGTGCTTATTCACGTCATTGGAAATGAGTCAGTTAATCTCACATATTCTCAACAGAAGGAGTGCCACAAGGAAAGGGGTCATTGGAGACTGTCTTAGACACTTCCTACCACATTTATTAAATATCTACCCTGGGAAACAGTGAGAAAAGCATAAAACAATGATAGTAATAATGGCCAATGTCATTTATTGAGGACTTAATATTGTAACAGCTTTGTGTTAAGGGTAATGGTAAGAAGAACTCATATTTATTGAGCAACCACTGAGTGCCAGGTACTGCGCTAAATGCTTCATGCATCTCTTTTCATTTAATCCTCACAGCAACGCTCAGTCCATGGGTACCATCCTGTGTCCATTTTACAGAGGAGATACTGAGGCGCAGTCAGCAGTGATCTCTAAAATTGCCTTCTCCATGTGATACACCAGAGGTCCACATTTTTGTCCCATTTACCAGCCATATATTAGGTCTACATTCATTTTCACCACCTAAATGTCCAGACAGTGGGAAAACTCAGATGGCTATGCAATCAAGTCCTCACTCTCCCGGCTGCTCAGTCCACCTCTGAAAACCTAGGGGGAAGGGATGATTACCCCGAGCAGGTCCTGAGGAGTCATCCAAAGCGCTTTTGAGGCAAAGATGTTACATTTTGTGGCTATGGTTCCCAGCGGGGTAGCAATATTGCAGTCACATGCACCAAGCGCTCTCCTCTTCACAACCTCTCCTCTTAAACCAATTTATTGGAATGAGGCCTCACTTCACAAGCAAATAAATAGTCAATAAATAGCTAAGCTCTGTATGTGTTGCTGCTCTCGCCTACTGTATATTTCCATTCAGTGAGTCTATTAAAGCTTAGAACTGAACCTTTTAGAAAAGAAAATGAATAACCCATGACACCAGCCAAAGGCCATGGGGATATGAAAATGCAATTCGTGTGACTTGGTGGGATGCCAGTGAAGCTGCCATTAGATGATTCTTTAAGCAGCACTCTGCTCACTTTTAAAATAAATGGAGACAGAGAAGTTTCTGGAGATCCCCAACGTGCATGTGGCTGGCGGCTATGACTGCCTCCTCTGTACCAGCTCTCATGCTAGGCATTGACATATGATGGGGCAAAGAACCTGGAGCAGATATCTCCTCAAGGCTTTTACAGCCTCCTGGGAATAACCAGCAGATGATTTAAATAATGTGTAATATGTGCTGGACAGAGACGTTTAGGATTCTATGGGAGCACATAGTCCAGAGGAACAGGCAGGGAAGGCTTCCTGGAGGAGGGATTGTCGAAGCTGAGAGCTGTAGGCCAAGAAGGAGTCAGACAAGTAAGGATGAAGACAGTTTGATAAACATTAAGCAAAAATACCTAACGTCAACTGAAATATGATGCAGCGGCACAACTGCAAGGAATTCAGGACATTGAAGAAAAGACAGCAGGTTGAAGGCTGGACAGAGAAGGCAGAGAGGTTAGAAATGTAACCAGGGCTCAGATCATGATGGGACAATACAAGTCAAGTATTTTGTATTTGTAGCAAGTGCACTGTTGTATTTTAAAGCAGTGGGGAAAGGGTTATCCTCTCAATGAACAGCCTAGCTTTTTTTATTAGTTTGGCAAACAATTTTGAATCAATGGCAATGTGTTAACAATCTCAATTTTCTATGTTTCTATAAGCCATAAGGACACGGGGGTGAGTCAATATTAATGGTTATTAAGAACACAGTTTCTGGAATCAGAAGTTTATACGTTGAAATTCTAGTTCAATCTTTTGCATAATGTATGTCTTTGGAGAGATTCCTTAGCCTCTAAGAATTTCCATTGTCCCATCTGAGAAATGGGGAAAATAATACTTACCTTGTAGAGCTTTGGTAAGATTTGTATTCATGCACGGTGTTGCAAACTACCACAAGCATAGAAGCTTAAAACAATACACATTTATTATCTCCCAGTTTCTGTGGTCCAGGAATTGGGAGTAGCTTCCTTGGGTCCTCTACTTAGGATCTCACTGACTGCAATCATGGTATCAGCCGGGGCTGGGTTCTCACCAGAAGCTTGCCTGGTGCAGGATCTGCTTCCTAATTTTCTTAGGTTGTTGGCAGAATTAACTTCCTTGTGGCTGTAGGATTTATGGTATTTACTTCCTCAAAGCCAGAGATGGAGAGGAAGGGGGGGAGAGAGACCCCAACGAAAGAGGTGTTATGATCTTACGTAATAACGTATTATGTGTGTTATCACAAGCATCCCATCCCCTTTGCTCTGTGCCATTGGATAGAAGCAAGTCTCAGATCCCGCCCATGCTCAAGGGGAGGAGCTGGTGCAAAGGCATGGATACCCGGAGGTGGGGGTCAAGGTGGGAACCACGGTAGAGTCTGTAGACTCATGTCATAAAAAAGAGTGAAAGAGGTTAGCCTGATATCTGCCATCCAGAGAATTTACTCAAAGCTATTAACTGTCTTTAGCATTAGCATATGATTTGAGGACAATGGGATAGACCATTTCTGTGGGTTGGGTAACAAAAACGTGGTGGATGTACTAGACTGGTCAGTTTTGTTGGCCAAATACTAATGAAGGAGAGGCCAAGAAGATCTTTGTCAGGTGGGGTATTTGGTAAATGGGTAAACCCCACCGTCTGTAAGATTAAGCTGCACCAGGAAGATAGGTTAAATATTATTGTACTCTATCCCCGAGCACCCAATAGTAAAAGTATAGGAAATGAAGAGCTAAACAAATGAAAAAAAAAAGCAAACAGAAAGAAGGAAGTATTAAATATAAGAACAGTAATCAATTAAATTGAAACTAGAAGAGCAATAATGAATATCAATGAAACCAAAACTGCTTCTTTGTTTGTTTGTTTTTTAACTTGGAAGTGTTATATATATTTTATTTTATTTTATTTTTTCTTTTCTTAAAGTATAAAAAAATTGATAAATGTCTAGACCAAAAAATCTGAGATGACAAAGATGATAAAAACACACACAGTAATAAGGTATTAAGGAACTATCACAATCTATGCACATGTATTGAACAACTTAGATGGAACAGACTGATTTCCTAAAAATCATTGTTAAAACTCACCCAAGAAGGTTAAAATAATCATCTTAAACAAAACTGCATAGGCCCAGATAGCATCACTGGTTATTCTACCAAACGTTTAATGTTAAAAACACCAATATTACACAATTTCTTTCAAAAATAGAAAAGCAGGGAATATGTCTCAATCCTCCTACAAAGTCAAAACTAACCTGATACTAAAAGCAGGCAAAGGACATAGAAAGAAAAGAAACTACCCTTCATAAAAATCAATAAAAAAGTTATCCAAAAATATTAACAAATCAAGTCCAGCAACACATAAAAAGAATGATACAGGACAGCCAAGTAAGGTTTACCCCAGGAATGCAAGGCTGGCTTAATATTTGAAAAATCAATGTAATTCATCATATTAACATAATAAAGAAAAAAAAAATAAAACATGACCATATATACTAATGCTAAAAAATACTTCAAAAAAGTGAATATACACTGATGACAAAAACTTCAACTAACAAAAAACAGCAAGGAGTTTTTTCAAACCTATAAAGATATCTCTAAGAAACCCGATAGTTAACATTATACTTAATGGTGAAAGTCTGAATGTTTCTTTCCTGGGAGCAGGACCATAAAAATGAAGTCTACTCTCACCACTTCCATGCAGCACTATCCTGGAAATCTTACAGAAATAAGTGAGAAAAAAATACAGAGTACACTGATTAGAAAGGAAGAAATCAAAGTGTACCTATTTATGACAATGCAATAATGTAGAAAATTCCAAGGAAGTCCTCACAGCCTCTTACTACTAATAAGTGAGTTCACTAGGGTCCCAAGAATCAAGGTCAAGACACAAATATTAATCATACATCTATCCCCTAGCAAAGAAGTTTGGAATCCAACAAATGAAATAGGTGTAAATCAACAAACTGGACAAAGGTTTTTATGTTGAAAACTACAAACTGT
Organism: Miniopterus schreibersii; assembly: GCF_964146895.1. Classification (NCBI taxonomy): domain Eukaryota; kingdom Metazoa; phylum Chordata; class Mammalia; order Chiroptera; family Miniopteridae; genus Miniopterus; species Miniopterus schreibersii. The sequence goes on from NC_138103.1 coordinate 14,717,878, forward strand.
TTTTGAAATTAATAGAAGGAGATCTAAATGAATAGGGAGGCCTACTGTGCTTATGGATTAGGAGACTCAACATAGCAAAAATATTAATTCTCCACAAACTAAAGGTTCAACAGAACACAAAGCAAAATCCCAGCATTTTTTTTTTTGTAGATATAAACATAAGGGCTCTAAAGCTCACAGAGAAAGACAAAGAAACTAGGCCATCCAAATGAAGACGAAAGAGTAAAGTTAGGTGAACATATTTATCTCCTATAACCTTAGAGTAATCAAGATAGAGTGGGACTGACAAAGGATAGATGTGCTGAACACAAAACAGAATCGGGAATTTAGAAGTAGACCCACCACAACCTGCCACTTAATCGAATCTTGGAGAAGGTGCATCATAAGGGAGATATTATTATTTTTTCCAATAAATGGTATTGGAACTATTAGAAATCTGTCTGTAAAATGTAGGAGCCTCACCCTCAGTCTCATACCTAAATTCAAAATTAATTCAATATGAATTATAGATCTATATATAAAATGAGAACTATAAATTTTTGAAGAAAAGGCAGGAGAAAATATAGGGTAGGGCAAAAGTAGGTTTAGAGTCGTGAGTATGGGAAACACAGAGTTTAGTCTTGTTTCATTACTTATTACTTATTGTTAACCTATGGTTGCCCCACCCTGTATTCATGTTCTTGTGAGTTTAAAAGGTTTAGACAGGATACAAAAAGCACAATGGAAACAAAAATGATAAATTTGACTTAATATTTTAAAAAACAATGATCTCCAAAGTATTCTTTTAAAACAAGGAAAAGTCAAAGGATAAACTGGGAGGGAATCTTTGCAAATTGTCTTTCTGACAAAGGAGCAGTACCTAGAATATATAGTGAACTTTCAAAACTCAAAAGCAAGAGAAAAAACACACAATCCAATTTAAAAAGTAGAAAAAAGTTGAATGGAAAATTTACCAAAGGGAATATTTATAAGGCGAATAAGTGCATAGAAAGATGTTTAATATCAGTAACTGTTTTGAAAATGCAAATTAAAACTGAAATATGGTATATCACTAAAATGCTTAGTATAGTGCATAAGATTGGAAACACTGACATTATCTTTTGCCGGTGAGGATTTGGGGAAAAAAATGGATTTCTCATTTATTGCTAGTGAGCCTGTCACTTTAGAAAGCATTTTGACAGTTTGTTACCAAGTTAAACATGTGGTTATTATGTAGCCTAGCATAATGAATGTAGCCTTTCATTTCCCTGGTTTTCACCCACAGAAATGAAAGCTATTTTTCTTACAAAAAACCGGTAAGTACTGTTTATAGCAGCTCTATTTATAATAGCCTAAATCTAGAAACAACCCATAGTCTTCAAATTGGTGAATGGATTAACAAACTAGAGTACAGTCATATAATGGAATATTACTCAACACTGAAAAGGAACAAGCTATTAATACAGGCAACAACTTGGATCCATTTCAAGGGTATTATGCAGAGTGAAAGAAGTTGGTCTCCAAATATTACATAGCATATGATTCCATCAAATGACTTTCTTATAAAAGAAGTATAGGGATGGGTAACAGATCCCTAGTTGCAGGGTTAGGGGTGGGGAGAGTAACTACCAAGGGTTAGCACAAGGGAGACTGTTGGGTGATGGAACTATTCTGTTTCCCAATTTCAGTAACAATTACAAAAGTCTGTACACTATGTTAAAATGTATAGAACTGTACTCTCTAAATGTCACAGTATATTTGAACAGCAAAAAAAATAAGCTTCTAAAGAATAAATTACATGAGAATGTAGTCTTTATATATAATTTAATGTTTATATCTTCAGTCACTAGCATGGTCCCTGGCAAAAATTATACACTTTAAAATATATGTAAATTGAGTAAACAAAATAATAATTATTTTTTAAAAGCCACATGTTAGGAGCTAGTCTAGGGGAAATAGAGGGCGCCTATTTGGACATTTTTATATTTATATTTATATTTATATTTATATTTATATTTATATTTATATTTATATTTATATTTATATTTATATTTATATTTTTTACTTTTACATTTATTTTTATTTTTACCTTTACATTTATAATTTTTATTTATATTATTATTTATATTTATATAATAATACTTTGCAACAATAGATTACTTACAGTTAATAAGGTATCCCTTTCTGTATTTAGAATTTGCAATATAAGGAGTCCACTGATTTATTTTACACAGGAGCTGGGTTGGGGATGGGGGCAAGAGTTGGTCACTGGATCAGTTTCTTTTTTTTATCAGTGTCCTTCCTTCCTTCCTTCCTCCCCTCCTCCCTTCCTCCCTTCCTCTCTTTCAATAATAATAACTTGTGGATTTTTCCAAAGACTTCTAGTAATGTCTCCAACAGGATAGCACACTAAACCCCTGACCTCCCAGCTCCTTTCCCATCCCCTCCCAAAATGTTAACATCAGAATGATCCCCACATCCCCTCAGGCAACGGAGCTCCTCACCCACAGAGAAAAAGCAGCTGGCTATGTGCAAAGGTTGCCCCTGCGAAAGCTGCACCTTCCCGTAAAAACAGTGCAGAAACAGTGCAGAAACAGTGCGCATCCCACTTCTGCTCTGTGACTGCTTCATAAGCTAGGGAAGTGAATCCCGAGATGTGACTGGTCACCCACCAGCGTCAGGCCTAGGGTCTAATTAAGAACCGAGCCCGGGAGCAGGGGCGCCCTTAGCTCCACTCCCAGGGCCGGCCCGCGTGCGCTGGCCCGGGCGCAGAGGCAGATGCCCCCATGTGGAAACAGGGGGCTGGCTGATGAAGGACAGCATCTGGTTTAGGGTGAAGGGAGCTCTCTGTTGAAGCTGCTCTCTTGAAAGAAAACCAAAAGTGGCAGCATGGAGACAGCAGAACTCTGCAGGGGTGAAGCGCACGGGCCTGGGGGTCAGACCTGAGGTCACACCTTAGCTCCGCCGCTTCCCCGATGCAGGACTTGGGGTTCATGACTCCATCATCCTAAACCTCAGCATTCTCATCCCTGCAGTGGGCGTTGAAAGACTGTCTTCCCCAGAGGGGCACGAGTATTAACGGGGATAACGCCTTTAGTTCGTTAGCAGTGTGGCAAGCAAATAGTTGCTCAATAAATATTAGACAACGCTCACTAGCAGCAACTCTTTTATTCGTGGGAAGTCATGGTTAAACGTCCATTTTTTTGTGGTTGTTGCTAAAATTTTATAACCCCTTGGATTATAAGTTTCCAGTGTTTTGTTCCTTTGGAAAATAAAGATAACACACATTTTTTGAGCACTTATTAGATGCCAGGTTGGAGACGGTTCTAAGCACTTGTTCATTTCTCTCCTTTACCTCCTACAGTGACCAAGGAGACAGACAGCATTAACTCCACTTTACAGGGAAACTGACTTACAGTGACAATAAGTTATTTGCTCTAAAATTCAACTTAATTTGTTCTTTTAAAAAGTTTTATTTATTATAGTTCCAACTTCAAAGAGTTTTAAGGGGTGGCCTCTGATTTAAATTCAAAACTCTTGGCAAAGAGAATCTAAATGTTCCTCTCTAGACTCCTTTGGTCTAAACAGCTAAGGGAGAGAGAAAGTCTCTGTGAACTGGGTACAGCTCTCTTCCAAAACCAAAATTATTTAATATTTTCCATATCCTTTTATTTGTGATATTGTCAGCAATATGTAATATTATCCACTGTCCATATCAAACTTGTTTGCTTGTTTGGTTGCAAGAGAGGAGGTAGGATTAAAAATAATAGTAATAATAATAATATTAAGGGTAGCTAATAGTGTTTTCTATATCTCAGATCAGGTTAGAAGCACTTTATGAATAATAATTTATTGGGTACTGTCACTGTGTGAAGTTGAATACTAGTATCATCACCCTTTTGTGGGAACTGTAATACCAAAGCATGGATTTATACATATTTTATTGTTAAGAAATAAACAGAGCCATTTTAATTGACAGGGATTTACTTCCCAGTCTTCTGGGATATAGTATTTGCTGTGTGTGCTGTGTGGGTGTGGGTGTGGGTGTGGCCCGGGATGTGTGCTGGGGATGGCAAGCCGGTGCTGAAGCAGGGTTTGGATAAGGTTGGATTCAGGAATGAAGAAAGTGACAATTCGAGGCATGGTGGTGATTTCAGACTAAGCAATGAATAAACTTTTTTCCACTGTCCTTTGGGTTGTATATTTAGGAATGGGCTCTTTTCTTCCACGTGTTTTTTGTAACCCTATAGAGTCCAGCCAAAGCCTCATTGCATCTCATTAGGATGACCTGACATAAAGGAAAGGTAGTTTGCAAGAATATAAGGACTTTTAAGCAGCATTTATTAATCAGGACACTTTTGGTTGCAAGTAACAGAATCACAGCTCAGACAGGCTTAGGTAGAAGAGAGAATTTATTGGCTTATATAACTGCAAAGACCAGGGAGAGACTGGGTTCAGGGTAACTGATATATCAGGTGAAATCTACCTTTTCTGGGTTTTGTGTGTTTTTTCTCTCTGATTTTTTCTGTTGACATCATTGCTAGCAGCTCAAGAGATGTAACAGTTTCAGGTTTATTTTCCACCAAAGGGGCAGCTATAGTGGAAAACAAATGCTCTCTTTCTCTTTCTAAATATTCTCACCAAAAAAGAGGATTGTTTTTGAAATAATATTTGCATGTACTAAATACCAGTCACTTTTTAAGTAATTTATATGTATTAACTCTATTAGCACCTTTAATTTTTACAACAAGCCTGTAAAACAGACACTGTGATGAACCTAATTTTAAGATGCTGAAATTCAGGCCCAGAATAATTGTATCAGTTACTGCTGTGTAACAAACAAGTCCCAAGCTTAGTGGCTTTGAAAAGTAACCATCCGTTGTTTCTCACAAGTCTTCGTATGGTAGTTCTGGTCTTAGCTGTGCTTGCTAATGAGTCTGTGGCTGCCAGATCTGAGGACCTGGATCTTCCAGGGTGCCCTTGGCTGAGATGGCTCAGTTCTGCTCCACGTGCCTTTCATGGACCCTCAGCAGCTTAGCCTGGATCTCACAGTGAGTTAGGGAAGCCACAGTGACCAGCACAACTGTTCAAGAATAAAGGGCAGAAGTGCTTAAGGCTTTCTTCCCATTCTGAATTATAACTGCTATATAACATTGTGTAAGTTTAAGGTGTATAACGTGATGATTTGATGCATGCATATATTCTGAAATGATCACCACAATAAGGTTAGTTAACACCTCCATCATCTCACATAACTACTATCTTTCCTGTGGAACATATAAAGGCCTACCCTCTTAGCAACTTTCAAGTATGTAATACAGAATTGTTAACTAACTTTACCATGCTTTATATTAGATCTCCAGAGCTAATTCATCTTCTAACTGGGAATTTGTAACCTTTGGCCAACATCACCCCATTTCCCACATTCTCAGCCTCCAACAACCACCATTCTACTTTCTGTTGCTATGAGTTCAGCTCTTTTTATATTCCACATGTAAATGAGATTCTACAGTATTTTTCTTAGTCTGTCTGACTTATGAATTTAGCATAATACCCTCAAGGTCCACCATTGTTGTTGCAAGTGACAGGATTTCCTTCTTTTTGATGGCTGAATAATATTTGTGTGTGCACGCGCATGTGTGTGTGGACTTCACATCTCCTGTATCTAGTCATTCATCAGTGGACACTTAGGTTGTTCTCATGCCTTGGCTATTGTGAATAATGTTGCAATGAACATTGGGGTGCATATATCTCTTTGACATAGGGATTTTCTTTCTTTCGGATACATACTTCAATGTGGAATTGTTGCGTCATATGGTAGTTCTATTTTTAATTCTTTGAGGAATCTCCATACTGTTTTCCGTAGTGGCCGTACCAATTTACATTTCTACCAACAGTGCACAAAAATTCCCTTTTCTTTACATCATCACCAACATCTACCTCTTGTCTTTTTTATGATAATCTTTCTAACGGGCATGAGGTGATGTCTCCTTGTGGTTTTAATTTGCATTTCCCTCATGATTAGTGATGCTAAGCATCTTTTCATGTACCTATTGGCCATTTGTATGTCTTCTTTGGGAAAATGTCTATTCACATTCTCTGATGATTTTAATTGGATTAGTAGCCTTTTTGCTACTGAGTTGTATGAGCTCCTAATATATTTTGGATATTACCCTCTTATCTGGTGTATGGTTTGAAAATATTTTCTCCCAGTCAGTATGTCGTCTCTTCATTCTGTTGATCATTTCTTTCATTCTCCAGAAGCTTTTTAGTTTGATGTAGTCCCACTTGTTGACTTTGTTTTGTGGCTTGTGCTTTTAGTGTCATATCCATAAAGCCATTGCCAAGACCCAATCAAAGAGCTTTTTTCTCATGTTTCTTCTAAGAGTTTTGTAGTTTCATATCTTACATTTAAGTTTTCACTCATTTCAAGTTAATTCTTCTAAGTTAATTCATTTGCCTGTGAACGTTCAGTTTTCCCAAAACCATTTATTAAAAAGACTACCCTTTCCCTACTGAGTATTTCTGGCTCCCGTGTCAAATGTTGGTGGACCGTATATGGATGGGTTTAGTTTTAAGCTTTCGATTCTGTTATATTGATCTATTTGTCTGTTTCGATACCAGTACCATGTTCTTTCGATTACTATAGCATTGTAAGGTGGTTTAAATCAGGAAGCATGATGCCTTCAGTTTTGCTTTTCTTTCTCAAGTTTGTTTTGACTATTTGGAGTATTTTGTGGTTCCATACCAAATTTTGGGTTTCCTTTTTCTATTTCTGTGAAAGAAGTCATTAGAATTTTGATATTCTGTAGTTGGCTTTGGGTAGTATGGATATTTTAACAATGTTAATTCTTTCGATCAGTGAACACAGATCTTTTCATTTATTTCTTCAATTTCATTAATCCGTGTCTTACAGTTTTCAGTGTACAGATTTTTTTTCTCCCCCTCAGTTAAGTTTATTCCTAAGTATTTAATTGTATTTGTTGCTATTGTAAATAGGATTATTTTCCTTATTTCTCTCTTAGCTAGATTATAGTTAGTATATGGAAATGCAGCTGATTTAAAAATATATATATCTTTATTGATTTCAGAGAGAAGAAGAGATTGGGAGAGAGAGATAGAAACATCAATGATGAGAGTCGTTGATCAGCTGCCTCCTACACCCCCCCCCCCCCCCGACTGGGGATCGAGCCCGCAACCCGGGCATGTGCTCTGACTGGGAATCAAACTGTGATCTCTTGGATCCTAGATCGATGCTCAACTGCTGGGCCACATCCTGCCAGGTTGCAGCTGATTTTTGTAAATTGATTTTGTATCCTGCAACTTTACTGAAATGCTTATTAGTTCTAACAGTATTTTGGTGACATCCTTAGGGTTTTCTATCTGTAGGACGGTGTCATTGGCAAATGGAGATAATTTTACTTTTTCCTTTCTATGGGGATGCCTTTTATTTCTTGCCTAATTTCTTAAGGCCTTTTGAGGCTTATTCTTGGAACTGAAACACTGTCACTTCTGCCACCTTTTTGGTCCAGTCCAGATTCAAAGGGAAATAGATTAGCACTTCTTGAGAGGATATTGATAGTCATATAGCAAAACAACTTTGATAGATAAGAGGGTAATGACTTAGGACTACTTTTGTAATCAAGTCTATTTCAGTGATTATGAAACATGCCCAAAGTGACACTTCTAATAGGAATCAAACCAAGTAAGTGAAGTTTTTAACCATTACAATGTTCTTAACTTTTATATTGCTTTGATTGACTCAGCTTGGCCCCGCCACTGAACCAGTTGCTTTGACTAGAGCAATGAGGCATTTTCATTGGCTAGACTTGGGTTGTGTAAGCACCCCAATTTGAGGTGAAGGAGTCAGCCCCATGTACTGGACGTAGTACAGGGGGAGTCACGAAAAGGAAAATCATTTTCAGAAGAAAATAATAGACACCAGGACACAAAAATAATGTCCTCCACTGACAGGGATGTGATAAATGCAGCCGGGGGTATTCAAGGAGAAAGCTGTATCTTAACACTCTTGGATTACAAATGGAGAGATTTGTTCTATTTACTGAGGAAAGCAGCAGTTCCGATTACCTTTAAGTTTATGCATCCGGTGGCTAGCCGCATAATGGTAAGGCTCATATGGGAATTATAAAGAGATGTCTTTAGGAATGAGGCAGAAATATCAAACTTTGAAAGTCCAAATAGAGTTGTCTGAACTATTTTTGGATTCTTAGGGGCTTGCACAACTCCTGGCTTTAAAAAGACATTTATCACACTATAGAAAAGGGGGTGCATGATTGTATGGAAGGATGGGTAATGGTTGTATGGATGAAAGAATAGATGGTGGAGAGATGGATGGATGGATGGATGGATGGATGGATGGATGGATGGATGGATGGATGCTAGATGGATGGAAAGATGAATAAATCAGCAATGAATGAATCTCTACATGAGAGGTTGAATTCTGCATTGCTTTTTACTTCCCATGGAGGTGTGGCCCAGCTGTTGAGCATTGACCTAGGATCCAGGAGATCAAGGTTGGATTCCAGGTCAGGACACATGCCCGGGGTGCGGGCTTGATCCCCAGTTGGGGGAGGGTGCAGGAGGCAGCTGATCAATGACTCTCTCTCTCATCATTGATGTTTCTGTCTGTCTCCCTCTCTTTTTCTCTTTCTGTGAAATAAATAAAAATATACTTAAAAAAAAATAAGATTCATCGTTTTAAAGGCAGTAGAATGTGTTGGGTGCTTTTCAGTGTGCTCCTGTCATTCTCTGAGTACATTTATATTATTACACTTACTACTTCTTATGACAATCATTCTTTTACACACTTATGAGCCCCTCCAACTTCCACCCCATTGTCATTCACTGCCACCCCCCAACGGGTAACATAGAGCTTGACCCAGAGAGGCTGCATAGTAAGTATATTTTGAATGCTTTAATGAATGGAGTATTAGTCAATGTACAATTGATAAAAATATACAGAATCTAAGAAAGAGATGTAGATTTTATAGCCAATGACATTTCCAGTGTTGTTTTTCTTGATAAATAAAAGCTAAATAAAAATTAATAATAAGCAATATTTTTTCTCAAACCTCCCCCCTTTGAGACCAAGAACAATGTCCATCTTCTCACCTCACTAATAACCTGTCAGGCGATTCTGGGATGTCACCAAGAAGAGACCGTTGGGGGACAGTGGTACAGCAATGACTGTCTTCAGGTTTTTCATCAGTCCTGTATAGAGAAGACACATTAGCTATATATGGGAGTAGCCAATTCTTTTTTTTGAAATCAGATAGATATTTTGCACGTGAGGCATTCCTGACGTTAAATTGTCCTTTTCATCGTAAGAATAATAGCTTCTGCTTAGACGTGCCAGCTTGGTCAGGTACTGGTTTCCATTCATGTCCATTGCTTGTGCTCAGGTAGGTTATGTAACCTCCATTCCACAGGTGAGGAGCTGATGGAAAGGGGGCTGAAGAGACTCACTGTGAGCCACCTGCTGGCAAGTGCCTGGAGCTGAGATTCGAATCCAGGTTCATTTGACTCTGAGCACTGAAGTATTGTGTGTGTAGCATCCCGCCAGCAGACAGAGGAGCGCTGTGGAGACCAGCAGAGCCTCCTTCAGATCGGATGTCTCCTCTTTCTGGCAGACAGTGAGCCGAGCAGTCCCTCCTACATCCGAGCAGAGCTCTTGTGCAAATCAGCTGCTCAGTCTCTTGGAAGGATTCTTATTTGAGGGTCTGTTAATGGTCCTGTGAATAATTGGAACATATACAATTTAAATTTTCCCTATTTCTAAGCTTCCAAAATGGCATAACTTTCAGGAGGCCACATCTTAACTCTAGGGGTGAAGGGCTTTACAATATCTTGGAGTAGTCCTTAATCCTGCCAGGATACGAGGGTCACTGAGGGGGTTTAAAACATACTAGTGCCCAGCAAACCCCTGCTCAGTGCACCATTATTCACGACAGGCCAGAGGTGGAAGCAGCCTCGATGACTGGACAGATGAGTGGATAAAGCATAGGTGGTCTGTCCATACAGTGGGACAATATTCAGCCTTTAAAAGGGAAGGAAAATCCTGGACTATGTCACAGCATGGATGAAGCTTGAGGACATTATGCTAAGTGAAATTAGCCAGTCACAATAAGAAAAATACTGCCTGATTCCACTTACATGAGGTGCTTTGAGGAGTCAAACTCATAGAAAGTACAAGGGTGGTTGCCAGGACCTGGCGAGGGGGAGATGGGGAGTTATTATTTAATAGGTATAGAGATTCAGATTTGCAAGAAGAAAAATCACAAGAGATTTGTTGTACAACATTGTGGATAGAGTTAACATTGCTGCACACTCAAAACCCACTGAAATGGTACATTTAATGTGTTTTTACAATAAGAAATGCTGATGCCCAGCCTCTCACCAGATGAAGTAAATGAAAAGTCCTCCATGTGATGCTTGGACTCATCTCATTAATAAAATATGTACTCATGAACTAGGTCTCCAGACCTGGGCTGCACAACCTCAGCGCAGTCGCCCAGAAGACCAGCTGGTTGACAGAATCTCCCTGGTGCCTGCAAGACCTTCAGATTCCCGAGCCCCACATGAGACATTGCAAGTCGGAATGTTGGCTGAGTTCCGGAATCTTCGTTTTCAACAGGAGACTTTTTCCTGTCTTGTGATTCTGATGAATTTGCAGACTAGAGTCAGAGCAGACACCATATTGTTCTCATGCATCCTGGTACTTCCTTGGCTCTCAGGAGCGACCTCATTATTGCAAAACCAGCTTTTGATATTATGGTTTGGATGTAGGAAAAAGGCAGGTTTTAATACCAGAACCCCTGACCTAAAAAAGAGTTTAATACCATATTCTCAATGTGTTTTTTTTTTTTTTCAGGGAGGGTCATAGAGGGGAAGAAAGGACATATAATTTAAAAAATCATATGCGATATCATGAAAGAAATGCATATTTTGGCCCCAAATTCTGTTTTATACATAAGCCATGGAGAGAAAACTTGACAAGTTCTGGCTGTTGGGATATTTTCCTTCTAGACTCTCGTTTCTGTGGATCTGTACATTTCAATGAGGGATGAGCATATTGGGCGGAGATCATCGCAATACTCATGTTTTTCAAAAGAGAAGTGGCTCGAATGGTTGAGTAGCATTAGAATAAAAGCAAGATTTTTAAAGGGAAATTCAATAATTTTGGCAGCTTTTGTTGTAATAAGCAAACACTTACTGACAAGGGAAGGAGAAGGGAGAAAACAACCCCTGTCTTAAAGTCAGAAGACGTGCATATGATTAAAGCCAAGGAAACCTTCCCTTTTACTGGTGGAATGAAAAAAATATATCATTAGAGTTTATTTACACTGGTGCAAGGCAAAAGACAAAAATAAACCATTTCTGTTAAAAACAGCATTCCTCTGGGTTGCGCTCCCATGTCCATTATCCCTCTAATAGCAGGTCGTTAAGAGAAGTAATAATTGATCTGCCGAGAAAGGGAAATAATGACCGGCCCGGCGCCCTGGCTGTCAGCTCCCCTGTGCTCCCAAACGCAGTGCTCATTTTGAAAGATCGTGGCTAATCCCCCAAATATACAGCTAAACAGATAAACAACATCGGTTCCAAATATGAATACATGATCTGCTACTTAATATGTCAGTGTATCTGTCAGGCTGATAGCATTAGGCTCCGCGGCACCCGGTGGCGGGCCTCGCAATATCTGCAGCCCGGTCCCGTGCTCCGCTAAATTTAATACATGGGCCTCGGTAATGGAGGGAACCGCGCTGGCACTTGGCAGTTTGTTATGCTCTATAAAATGGACTGCCCTGCGAATACAATAGCGATCGTAAAAACGGTGGTCAGCAGAGGGGGCGTAATGCCTTTTTTGAGGTTTCGGGAAAGGTGCAGATGAAATTTATTGAGAATCTTGCCATTGAGTTGATGATCAGTAGAGCCGTGCTAATAATTTGTTGTGAGGACGTTCTCCCGGGAGATGGCATTTCGCTGGGAAACTTTGGAGATGCAGAGAGTAGGCTAAAGCATGCCACCGCCCTGGTATATATAACCGTCCAAGACTCGAGCATCACTCCGAGACAGGATTTACAGTGGCGGTGATCACTTCTTCAGGCGTGGGGGATGCGGGGCACTCAATTATTGATACGGCCTCGTGCATTTCCCAGTTTGGCCTCACAGTCATTGGATTGCGTTGCCGTTGCAGCCCCGGGTTCTGTGGCGGGTTTGTGTTTAATTCCATTCACAGTTTCCAAATTGCTAGTCTATTTTCTTAATTATGTCATTGATTTTTTTTTCCCCCTCCCCTCTGGCTAGAAAATGATCTTCTTTGAAGAAAAGAATTCCTGTTCGCCTTCATTCATGTCAACAGAGCCTGCTTAGAAATCCGGACAATTAAATTCACTTCTCTTGTTGCGTTGGGGTTACTGGTGTGCGTGGCTCATAGGCTGAGCTAAATCTGCAAATGGGGCTTCTGAGTTAGAGGGAGAGGTGCCACATAGATAGTGATCGTGATCATTGCAGTTTTAATGCACATGTGCCGGGGGGCTGTTAAATCACCACGAGGTAGCCTTCCCTTGCTTTACGGTGGCTGCTGTTAGAGGTATCCTTTTTGCAGTTTTGATCAGCTGCGTTGCAAGGGAGATGAATGATCTGAGCTTCACCAAGCTGGATCCCTCCGCTGACAATGCAGAGATATCATTTTGAAGGGAAAACAACACCCAAAACAAAATGAAGATTTAAAAGGTTTGCATTTGTAGTCTAGGCTTCCTCCATGCCCATTGCAATGTCTGTGCAGTGAGTGAGTTAGAAAACGAAGTTTCAATTTGAGTTTTGGGTCATTCCCTTCACTACTACTTAGTTCCATTTCCTTGCAGTATGACACTAACCTGATCAATTAAGTTTCGAAGAAATCCCTTCCTTGCTGCGGTCGGATGAAAGTGATAGAGGCATGTGCCCTGTGCATAGGTTGACAGGCACCCTGATGACTCGCAGGGAGGTGGAAATGCGTCAGTGCTGTGGAAGGGACACTGAGACTAGGCACAGCAGGAGAATTTATCTCCAACGAGCATGCACAGAGTAAGATTTATGGCTTTGCACCTCGGATGACATTTCCCTGCATTGTTACTGAGCTACAGCAAATTAAAGGGATCTCTGAATATGAAGGGGTGTGTTTTTGTAATGAGGGAAAAGAGACAGAGCAATAAGAAGATAATTAAGGTAACAACTTGTGAAAAATTAAAGCATTTCCCTCTTTCAATTTCGAATCTCTGAGCATAAACTTTGTAGTTGTTAATTTAATTGCTGCCGCTCGCTGCATCCCCAAAGAATATTGAGGATTAATCATCTGGTTCATTCCAACAAGAGATAAAGCCTAAGTGAATTGAAATTTTACCAATTTAACCCTGTCTTCCTCCTAATATGACATGATTAACATTTTTCAATTAACAACATGTAATTATTCTGAAGGCCGCGTTCCACTTATTCCAGTCTTTCTGACTGCAGATTCGCCTTTTCAGGTGGCTGGGATGGAGAGCAACCGGGAGAGAGCTCTGTTTGTTCTGTTTTGTATCTGGCACACGTGTTCATCTGCATCGGGCCTTTGAAATTGCCTTTTGATCTGGAAATCAGCCTCCATACAGTCGCGTGCGTTTTTGCTTATGTGCACTTTCTGTAAATTGTTAGTGCAGCTCATTTTGAAGCCGGAGAGGTAACACAGAATTGTTGGGCGGCGTTTGGAACTGAGCTCAGTGAAGAACCAAATGCCTCTGAGGTGAGAATCTCAAAGGAAGGGGCAGGCTGGAAACGCTTTCCCGTGGCAGGTGGTCGGACCCCAGGAAGCAGGAGAGCTAGGCATTTCCAAGGAACCGGATAGAACCTCGCTCTGCTGAGCAGGCCAGGGCGGTAGCCAGCAGCCATAGGCTCTATTTACATCTAAATCAATTACAATTACATGCAATTTAGAATTCAGTTTCTCAGCCACACTGGCCCCATTTTAGTGTCCCCGTGTGACGAGTGGTTGCCACGTTGGATGGTGCAGACAGAGAGCGTTTGCCTCACCGTGGAAAGTTTTGTTGGGCGGCGGTGGGCAAGAGGCTAGTCAAGTGCATGAGTGGTTAGTGTTCATCAGGATGTGCTAGATTCTGAAATGCTCGCAGCAATCTGTGGACCACAGAGCTTAATGCAGAGATTTCGTTCTCTGTCCTGCAGAGTCCACTGCTGGCCTGGGCAGCAAGAGCAGAGGCAGGAAGGTCCTGGTCTCATCCCTTTTGCTGTCCATTGAACATAACTGGTTCCAATATCCCTGCCTCCCTGCAAAGGGGCTTGAAATTCAGTCTTCTGTGTGCCAACTAAATACTACCTTACTATTACCACGTACTATTATTATCCCTATTTCACAAGTGAGAAGCTGAGGTTCAGAAAGGTTAAGTGATGTGTCCAAGACTGAATAGCTAAAGAGTGATAGGCAGGGTTCCAGGGACATCTGAGTCCAGCTGCAAAAGTCTCATCTTCACTCAGTTATGCTGACTCCTCTGGTGCACACAGGGAAGTCACCAGAGGTTTCTGGCCTTGGAAAACCTGTTCTGATAACCACAGAGAACATGGACGAGCCTCAGGGACAGGCTGCTTGGTTAACAGCCTGATATATGATAACCCAGGTGGATAACAGTGGGAAACCAAGGCAGGTGACATGATAGTTCCCTGCAAGGATCTAAACTGCAAACTCTTAAAAAGTAAGGATCTATTTCATCTTTAAATTAATGTGCATGGGCTCCAAAACTATTTTGGATAGACCACACTCACTAATTTTAATTAAGCATCTATTATCTCACATATTGCCAGACTATTTCCTGAATATTTAGATTTCTATGGATTCGCTTATTTTGTACTCAGAACATCTCAATGAAGTAGCTTCTCTTAATTTTTTAGAGATGAGGAAACGGAGGCAGAGAGAGGTCAAGTAATTTGCCCTGACGGGTAAAGTAATAGTTGCACAGCGGGAGAGCTGGAATTTTAACCAATAGTCTATCTTCAGAGCCAACGGTTTTCCTTAAGAAGAAACAGTGTTTGGGAAGAATGATGACTCAGGCCTGAAGCAAGGCCTGGCAATTGATGGAGCGCTGTTGACTCAAACAGGGCAACCAGAGAATGCCAGTGGAAAGATTCGGATGTAAGGATCCGCCTTGGCAAGGAGGAGGGAGGAATGGGTGCCTGACGTCATGAGAAGGAGTAAGGTTGCTGAGACAGAGGATACAAAGGGACAACCATAAGAGGCTGTGCGTGGGGTCTCTGGCAGTAAGACGTGGTAAATAAGGCCAAGGGTTTGGGTGTTGACAGCCTCCCATGCATCTTGGCTTTGCCACTTTGTGACACGGGCAAGCAGGGCAGCCATTCTGGAGCAGCATTCTCTTACTGGTAAAGTGGAGACGAGGAAGGTGGAACTATAGGACAGAAAGCATGTATGCATCCCATCGCTGCTGGGCCTTTTGGCTAAGATCAACTGTATGAATCCGTGCGCACTAACCCAGTTGTCCAGGAAGGAGCACAGTTCTGTGTTGTTTTGAAACAAGGTTAATTTTTTTCTAGCTCCCAGTTACATTTCCTAGGCAGGAAATCTAACCTTCATTATGCAAAGGATCCAGATTCTCACCTGGCGCCTGGACAAGGGAGGGACAGAGGAAGACATTGCCTGGCTCTCACCTTCATTGTCTCCCAGGCACACAGTCTGCACTTCTCCAGGCCCTTCCACCCTCCCTCCCCCCCTCTTTCTTTCCCCCCTCTCTCCCCTCTCCTTTTCCTCCCTCTTTTCTTTCTCTCCCTACTTTTTTATTTCCATCAGAGACACATTCTCCACACAGAACATCCAGCATAAACACCTCAAAAGGCCCTTGGAAAGCAGAAGGTTCTTACCGGCAGCATGCCTTTCTGCCCTGGTCGACTCGGTTCCCCCGCTGACTCCCTTCCCCCTCCCCCATTTTCTCGTATTGAAACCAGAGGCAGAGAGAGTCTTGCCTATCTGTCTGAGTGATAAAAGCGAGAGGAGAAAATCCAGGGAGAAAAATCCTAAATAAATAGCCCCGAATAGTTTGCAGCCAGATTTGTAAAACACTGGGCACAGTGCCTGGTATATTATGTGCACTGAATAAAAGGTGTTAAATAACAAAAATTCAACAGAGTAAATTTAAAGATCAAATTGGCTTTATTCAATGATTCATAAATCAGGCAGCATCCCATCCACCAAAAAGAAAGGAGCTCTAAGGAGAGCTAGAGGAAAGGGAAGGCTTTTAGAGGCAGAGAGACGGCGGGAAAAGAAGTCTATTAACAAAGGGTAGATTCCAGTCTTAGGTAACACACCTCTGGGGATGGGGGGATTACCTTACTAGTGCTGACCAGGTGATTCCAGGTGGGCTGGTTCAATGTTGCATTTTGAGAAGAGCTAAAAATGCTGTTAGGTCAGGCATTAAGTCTTGATGTCCTGACATAGGGCTTGGCATAAGCGACTCCACTTTGGCCCGTTGTTTGTTTTTTAACAAAGGTAAGCATGACTTCTACTAGCATTTTTTTCTTTCTTTCTTTCTTTGGCAGTGGTTAGGAGAGGAACAGCAGCGTGAGTAAATCATGAGCAGTTTCAAGAGAGGGTTTGATGAGAGGCAAAGGAAGGGAGAGAGTCTCAAGGCTGTTGGGAGGGTGAACATCAAGGCCTGTGGAGAGGTTGAAGACTGAGAAATAAAGTCACTGGGCGGGAAAAGAAGGAGCTCCTCGCTGACCTCTGAGGAGCTTGTTTCAGTTGAGAGTGGAGAGACACAAGTGTCCGTGGGTCAAGGAGTGGGCCGGGGACCAGGGAGCAAGGACATGGAGGGTGGAATAAGAGTGTCAACGTTTTGGCTGTGGAGGAACAGAAAGGAAAGAGAGCGACCTGGAAAGAAGCGCTGAGACGAGTTTTGGTTGATGACTAGATATAGCAAAGGGGTGATGGCAACGGGGCACAGCGCCCAGAGTAAGATGCTTGTCTGGCCCGGCCCGCGTGGCTCGGTGGCTGAGCATCGGCCTAGGATCCGGGAGACAGCAGTTTGGTTCCCGGTCAGGGCACAGGCCCGGGGTGCGGGCTCGATCCCCAATCAGGGGCATGGGGAGGCAGCCGATCAATGACTCTCTCATCATTGATGTTTCTATCTCTCTCTCCCCCTCTCCCTTCCTCTCCCTGAAGTCAATAAAAAAATATATATATATATTAAATGGCTGCCTGGACATTAGGGGATTGGAACCATTAGCCAGAGGAAGCTTTTCCCTGCCTGTTTCTACTCAAGGTCCTTCCTATGCTTAGAGCCAACTCTCCCTCCCTTCCCCCCCCCACTGAATTTTAGGTCCCTTCTCATTTTTACAACTTAGCTTAAATGCCGTGTCCTGTTCACCTTGTCCCCATCTTTCCGCCTAATCTAAGTGCTGACCTCCCCCAGCCGCAGCTGGCTGCAGGACCCTCATGATTTTCTCTGTGCCCCTGACTGCAGCTCACAGTTAGGTGTTCACTGTTTGGTTATCTGTCTTCCCAAGTAGGTCGTTCTGTGAGAAGAGAGCTCTGTTTGATTCATTGGTGGATACTCAGGACCTGGCAAATGGTATGAGTTTAATAACTATTCTTAATGTATGAATGCATAAATCAGTGAACATGAGGGCATCTTTCTATTGTGTAAATGAATGAATGAATGTCCTGGTCCCTTTCTAAGCGTCCTTTGGAAATATCCTGAACCTACAGGTCCCCTCTAAAACCCTGAGAGCAAGATTTCTCAGCCTGACACCCCACTCAATAATTACTGAAATTGGGGGTGGACAATGAAGACTTGCACCAGCAAATATTTATGGGAATGGTAGCACTGGACTCTGGACATGTGTCCCTTGTGGGTCATAATGGGTTTAAAAGAGCCACAGATCTGGAAATGCTGCCAGAAGCAGAGCCCATGGAGGTGTTTTGTGAAATACTTTTCAAAAGGAGTTCATGTGTGGTTTCCAAGTGTCTCAGAACCTAAGGAAGAAGTAGAGAGAAAAGGGGGGAGGGAGGGTGACCCCAAATTGGAAGGAAGATGACATCTCCTTGTACTTCACAGAGCTCTGCAGGAAAGCCCAGTGGTTATCTGTGGTGGTCTCCGAATCAGGAGTCACTGGGTTCAGCGTGGCTCTGGCTTTGTGGCAATGGTGCAGACAGACTTGCAGCAGACGGGGGAGGGGGTGGGATGATCCCCGTAAGGAGACCAGGAAACCGTTGGTGGGTGTCGGTACTGGGCTCAGACTGCTTCCAGTCCTTCATCTTCTGGAGACGCAGACAGTTGATTGCAAGGCTTCTGTTCCCTTTCTACATTTATTCGTGTCACCGCACCCATAGAATGGCGGACACAGGGCTTCATTCCGGGACTGTAATGCTGACCAAGACAGATGTGGTCCCTGCTCCGATGGGCCTCAGAATGCAGCGTGGGAGACAGCTAGTCACCTTATCAGATGATTATTTAATGAAAGCTCAGGGAGATGATAAGAGGAGGAAGTGCGCAGGCTTCAATGAAGGCATAAAGCATGGGGATATAATTCTGTTGAGAGAGTCAAGGATAATTATTTTAGGTGGATGAGATATTTGTGACTCTCCCTGAACTGATGTTAATAAATATATTAAGGCCATTTGTACTTTGGATGAGTTACACTCATCTAACTTTAGCGTTGCCAAGTGTTTAAATGAAATGAGCTGCTACAGTCTGACAGAATCTCTCTGTCTCCTTTATCTCAACATCCAATGCACCGGTAAGTCCCAGTTCAGCTCCCCCTCTCCACCCCCAGGGCCACTGGCTTAGTCAAAGCCACATCACCTCTCACCTGGAGGACTGCACCAGGCTTCTAACTGGACACTTTGCTCCCACGCTTGTTCCCTCTTTTCTGTTCTCCACAGAAGCAGCCAGAGTGGCCGTTTAAAGTCACAAATCCCATTTCCTCTCCCTTAAAATGCTTCGGTGGATTTCCGTTTCACGTAGGAAAAAATCCAGACTTGTCACCATTCCCACAAGGAACCCCTGGGCTCCTCTGCTCCGCTCTCCCTTCCTGAGAGCTCTGGGAGCATTGCAAGATGCTCTTTTATTTTTATCTCTTGAGTATTTGTACTTGTACTTTCAGATGCTGTTCCTCCCGTGGCCGGCTCCTTCGTAGCCTTTGGTCCCTTCCTCAGTAGGATTCCTTCATTGGGGCTTTCCCTTATCTACTCACCTCTGCTCTCAATCAAAACACTTGGATTTATATCACCATAATCAAATATTGCCTTGTTTGCATATGTGGGCTCCTGTGGGCTCTCTCCCTCGATTAGACTACATCATTTGGACAGGGACCCCCTCTGTTGTTGTGTATATTGTATTCTCAATGATTCATCCCATTTGGGGCATGGAGAGTTGCTTAAAAGAGTGTTGAAGGAATTAATGAGTGAATGAATAAATGAAAATAGTGAGCCCTGAGTCATTTCCTTTTAGTTTCTTCTTTCTTCCTTCATATCCTCTGCTGACACATTGGGAGACTGTTTTTCTCTGAGAATCCATTTCTGCCTATGTTATGGCTGGTTTCTGACCCTTGAGATAAAACAGAATTGCAGCTGGGTAGCAGAGAGTGCTTTAGGAGAGGTAAAATGTGTCATTAGTATTATTGTTTATGTGTCCAGTGTCCTTCGTATTTTTCCTTTCATACAGCATTTGACATTTGCAAAATGTTTTCCATTTATTTTTATGTAGGGGAAAGCAAAAAGCTGTACGTGGTGTTTTTTTAAGCGAGCATAAAGGCAGGGCATCTGATTCAGAGTGATATTTGTGCTGTGATCAGGCCAAGTTAAAAGACAGACAGACAGAGATAGACAGAGACAGACAGAGAGAGAGATGACAATGCTTCAAGCTGCCATTGGGCCCCACCCCCTCCCAACCCAGCTCTCAGAGGAAGAACTTAACCTCTGCAGAAGGGTGGGGACATTAAATGACCCAAGGAAATGTGAAATAGTGTGGGGTGTGAGATTCCTTTATTAGTCAATTTAAAATAAAATGTGGCTCAGTAATTTAGAATGTGTCTGGAGTCAAGCAGAAAATTAGCCATACTCACATATGCTCCCCCTCCGCTGAAGGCAGTAGAAGCACCGATAAAAATAAAAATAACAATACCTTGTATTTATGGGGTAGCTTTCTCCCGGGGCTTCTTCTCACTCACCCTTTTTATCTTTTCTGTGCCCTTGGAGGTGAGCAAGGACCTGGAGCCTGGGAATCCAGCTCTGCAAATATCATCCACATCACTCAAACTTCTTAGAAGTGCTTGATTCAATTATAGATTCATTAATTCATTCATTATATTATCTAACAGGGGCTACTGAGCACCTGTTATGTACCAGGTACTGTGACAAGCCTGTGGGGCTCGGGTGCAACCTGTGACCTGTCTAGTGACAGCTTCTCCCTTCCAGGTTCTTATAGAACAATATTTGTTCATAGACTCCGGGACCATTTTGTTAGGTTTCCCTGAAAACCAATCATGACTGACTTTAAAGCATGGCACTGTCTTCAGAGCATCCCCACGTTGGTTCCTGTGTGCCCTTAAATGGCTTCAAAGTCTGAGTACAGGGTTGATATGTCTGCAAGTTTCCTCTTTGGAGGAAAATATCTGCCTGAGATTTGCCCCTCTGGGGGTAGCGAGTGAATATCTATCTAGTTTGCTGAGATAATTGTTTTAGTATAGCCAGGATACTCCTGTTCTGATCTTGAAGACATGCTCATTTTAGGAGCCTCAGCATCCGTAGAGGCCAATGAAAGTGAAGAAACCTCCCGCAGAGGAACGGATGCGTGCACAGAGACACAGATTCTGCACCATTCCTTAGGGCCCACAACGTCTGCTACCCATCCTCAATCCCCGGATCCCCAGTTACCAGGGTAAAAGGCCCCGACACAGAGGAATCTAGAACTATTTAGAAATTCCACAGGTAAGGATTTAGGGAAGCAATGGAGAGCCTCCTTAAGGGACTGTGTCACTGTGCACAGCAGCCTCCCCACCCTCCCCAGATAGACTCCCTCCCACTCACATCCAAGAAAATAAAATGTTTTCCTGCATTGCTATGAGAAAGAACCCTAAATCAATAGCAAATCAAGCCGTGGAATAAAGGAGTCTTTATGGCCCGAGAAGGTGATTGCTGAAGGTTGCCATTTAGCCGGTTTGGGTTTGTGCCTCCCTGGGGGTCTCCGGCAACGCTGTGCCTCTCATCGAGGTGCCTTTGCCTGCACCAAAGTCACCCCCTTTCCACCTTCCCCAGTGCAGGGCAGGGGATAAGAATTCTGGATGGGTTTTTTCCTGTAAGTTTTTCTTTTCTGCAAAGCCTGGGTCAGACGGGGTTGGTTGGCTCACTCGGAAGCAACCTTCATTTGACAGTGGTCCCTCTCCAAATAACCGTGAGCGTCTGCAGGTCTCAGAATGGTTTCTGTCGTTCACAGCTTGCCCACCCCCCTCCTTTTCTGCCTTGTGCCTTTTTTTCTCACATTTAAAGAGAGTTCAGGTCCTCATGTTGTGACCTGTAAGTGGCAACCACGTTTCAGTTCTCTGGGGTTATGGCAGTGAGAACATTTAGGAGTCATGCTTATTTGGTGGATGCTTATGACCTGCATTTGGCCCCATAGAGGTACTGATGCAGGTCTTGAAATATACAAACAAAAATGTGTGTATGAGCTCGATGTATCCCACTGCATGGCCTCGTATTGGGAAGGCATAGGAACATCTCTCCCTCTCTCTCTTTCTCTCTCTCTCTCTCCACTTCTCCCACCCCAAGTGCCTCTCCATGGCAGGTCCTCTTCATTCACATATAGTCTGGTCCTCAGAGGCCCACAGCCCTCAGGTCTGCAGCCCATGTGTCCACCTCCATTGCTGTGTGGCAGCCACCCTTTCTTCGTTTCTACTGCACAACCACTCACCCCGTCTGCTCTGTTACTGTTTGATTACCTGCCTGGGGGCTAAGAGTGCTGTGATTAAAACCGCTATCTCTCCATTCTTCTGGCTCTTCCAAAGTGGGTAAAAATGAGTTTTAAAATGAGATTTGCATGTGTAAACTCATCCAGATTGGGGAAGGGAATGGCATATAATGTACCCCAGAGTATAAACTGTGAGTCCTAGTTCAAGCCCCTTCTCCATTTCCCCTGAGACAGGGCCCTAGAACCTGTCTAGTAGCTGCAAATGTCATGTATTGAAATTCCAAGTTTCTCTGGCACAAAAAAATGAGAGCTCTGCGTGCTTGTAATATATCTTGCCTTTGAAAATGTACTTGCAGTAACGGTCTTTCCCGGGCAGAGGCAGAGAGGGAATTGCAGAGTCTCCATACCTAGCTGAACCGGCTGACCCTCTCAGCCCCCCAGCAGCTCTCGGTCCCACACAGGCCGGCATGCTCATGACCGTGAACAGAAGTGGTGCTCAGCTTTCGGATGTGAGAGAGGGCTCTGCTGCATAGGCCATCGGGGCTGACTTTTGTATTTCTTTCAGCTCTCCTTGAGCTGAAACAAAGCGAGAGCACTATGCCTGTGACATGTAGCTCCCGAAACTCTGCAACTCACAGCATAAAGAGGACAATGATTTCTTCCCACGGTGGTTTCTGGAATATATTTGCATTCCACCATGGATCTTCACATTATTTAAAAGGCTACCCCGAGGTTTCCACAGTGGTGTGTGTGACGTGTATCACATACAACACGTTACCAATGCACCAGCCAAGAATCAGGGAGTTGATATTCTTGAAGCCAAAGCCAACCCCCCCCCATGTTTTACTCCTTGCCTCTGCCTTGCAACGATGCTGTTGCTACAGATGGTGACGTAGTTTGTTCCTCAGGAGAATCTGACCAAACAGCATGTTGAGTTTGACAGCAAATAAGAAGGAACATGGGGTCGGTGACTTGTTACAGGACTTCTGTGGAAGCCGTTATTGGAATAAGGCTGAAGGTGTGACTCGCAGCAGGAAAAAAACGGGGGGAGGGGTATGTTTCTGAGTAATTTCCAGTGGAGGACCCTGCAGGAGGCACACAAAGGTAAAAACTGCCACTAGGAGATTAGAGGCCAGGGGGAAAGGCCGTTCTTTAGCAGATGTCCAAAGACGATGGATGAAGCTGGCCATGGCCGGTTTCTGGAAAAAGAGGCGCCATCAACTTAGAGAAACCAAAAAACAGCTGCTGTTGCTCAGCCCTAAGTCACAGGATCTATTCTTTAGACCTTGCAGTGTGGACTGTGTGAAACCGAGAGTTACGAGGAAAACAAAATGTTAACAGAAATACATGAGATTTAAAGGCACCAAGGCTCTGTCCATGGGGGAGTTTTCCTTTTAATGATCGTTGTGAGGGAGCCCGAGAGCCGGCCCTCAGCAACCACGCAGGCTGTTGCAGAGGAGTGTTTTGCTTTCGCTGATATTGCCCCCCTCTTATTCCTGCCGTGCCTCAGGTTCCTTCTTTACACACTGCAACGGCTCTCGTGCCGTGTGCCTCTCTGCCTCTTCCTTTTTATGCACTGAGAGGAGCCTGTACATATTTAACGTTTGGAGGCCGCGGTGCCCAGTTCCCTGAGCGGAAAATATAGCTGTTTGATCGAGAATAGAGATTTTTTTTTAAGTTTGATTTTCTAACGACTCATCCTTTCCCTGTACTTGTGATAAATTCCAGTTGTATAGTTTAAATGGTCATTGGATAGATGTGCTGCCCCGCTGTCTACAGTTTTCACATGCTTGACTGATCTCGAAATGAGACAGTCGTTTGAGCAGAAACCCAAAGCGTCCTGGGAGGCAGAGCCTGCCTGAGACGGATCCTGAGTCCTGCAGCCCCAGGCACCGGCCCGAAGACAGGCGAGGAGTATGTTTGTAGCCGCGACCCACAGGTCGCTGTTTTCATTCCTCCACAGCCCTCGGCCAGGTGACTCTGCATGGGCCTAAAATCAGTTTAGCCTGATGCCGTTTTGCTGAAGGAGACGTCGAGATAGAAACACATGGAGTCATAGCATTTTTCGGCTCTCCTGGTTTATAGATTCATTCAAGGGAAGAGTCTTCTGGTTTACCCACCCTTTGCTAGTGCTCATTCACAGCGGGAGATGGTCTTTGAAGACCTAGAGATAGGAGAGAGAAACTCAAACGCTGGGAATCATCTCCTGCAAGCCAGTTTCCCCAAACCTCCGCTCTTCTAGTTTTGCTTCAGATCCGAGGCTGCTCAGCTTCCTGGGGCTGTTCAATCTGGAGGTGGCAGCAGTGGCAACGTGACCGTCTGCCTGCTAAGGAGTTCGCCTTAGTCACACCAGCCCAGATGCAGGGTGAAGGGTCAAGTCTCTGTGATTTCCCTCCAGATAATCACTCCGATGCACCCAACTGAGTGTCTGGTGAGGACCTCTGTCATCCCCTGCGTGGGTTGTCACCAACTCCCTGTGGTTCTTTTCTTCCCGCCCCACACCCCCTCTCCGCTCAGTTCTGCCAACCGCATCTCCAGGGAGCTTTTCGGAAGTGAAGTCTGACTGTGTCACTGAAAGACTCGCGCGGCTCGCAGCAGAGAGCACCGGCCCCTCGGCCCAGCCCTTCTCCTCGGGCGCCTGCTCGCCGGCCCGGCTGCCCTCCAGCCGCATCGCCTGACTGTTTCCACAAGGACGTGCGTGTTCCTCACACCCACACCTTCGTGCACAGTGTTGCCTCTGCTGGGACCCTGCTCCCCATCTGTTCTGCATCATCCCTTTTTCTTCCGTTGCCATTAAAGAACCCAGCAGAGACTTTCCATCTTACGGGAGGCTGTGTGCGAAGCTGCTACCCCAGGCCGGGTGGTGGGCCCCCCCCCCCCCGTGTTTATTCCAACCACAAGGCTTTCATGGTCTGTTCGAGCTTCCTATTCTGCAGCCTCCGTGGGTGAGAACATGCACCCCCCCTTAGAGATAAGGGATCACTGTATTCACCCAGCGCCCCCCAGCAATTTAAATGCAAGGGTGGCAGAGGCTTCCCACCCTGTTTGTGCAGCCTTGGCGCTGTCCCTCAGCTCTTTCTGGACTTCCCTTTCTTGTCCCCTCCATCACCTCCGCGTCAGCCCAGGTCCACCCTGTGTTAATGTCCTATGATTTGAGGAGATTATTTGTGAACATCATAAACCTAAATTGGTCCCAAGGCTACATTTAAGAAGTGCTGATTCACGCTGTACTGTATACAGTAACAACCGTAACAGCATCGACCATTACGAGCGCTCGCTTATAATAACAATTTCATAACGATTATACTGTGAACAAAGTAAGGATTGGGGCTGTTTGATCACCTCATAAAAGATGGTCTCTCTGTTCGATGACATGGCTCACTTCCAGGGTATTTCCCCCTCTCTTCACTATTTAATGCTTTACGGCTGTTACCTCCTCCAGAAAGACTTATTAAAAAGTACAGTATTGTTGTAAGAGAGATAAATCAAAGATTGTTTGGATATCAGCTGTTAACTTTTTGCTTTTTACTTGGAAAAAAAAAATAGAGCCAGCCGTGTGCATGGGAGCATGGGGGGGTTATTAATAATTTATTCAATCTATTGATGCTCGTTAATTGCAGTAGCTGAGAAAAGTTAGTTAATGATGTGCCTGCTGGCACCACATAATAATTATGATGGTAGTTCCCCTATTATTAGGGCTGAGTAGGTGTTCCCATTAGAAACCTTAATTTTCGAGCTGATTGTCTTAGCCATTTCAAATTGCATCAAGCCATGTTTTGGCACACACTTTCCTAAGCAGATACACTTTTTACAAAATTATTTCGGATGGTAGCACAGGAGTTCTCTCCAATGAAAGAGGCCGTGAAGTGCGTTGGATGCTCAGGAACTATTTGTTGAGCCCCTAGCAGCCTGTCAGCATTGTCATGTACGAAGTTGTCCACAGGAAAGAAAGGCTTTTGTTGACCCAGAGGCCACCTTGGCCAAAATCAGCAATGTCTTTGGGAAAGTGAAATTTTAATGTGAGCCACAGAGTAAGAGGTGGGTCACGCTTCCCTTGCTTTCACTGGATTCATCAGAACATTTTTTATTGCAAGTGACAGAAACCAAATTCCAACAAATTTAACCTTGTTTTGTTTTTTTTTAAAACAGTGAGATTTATTGACTCATGAAATTAGAAATCCAAAAGATATCTGTCTGTCCTCAGGCAGGGCTGGGTCCAGGGGTTCAGATAACATCGCTGATGTTAATCTCCATCTTTCGACTTCCTTCTGAGTGTTGGCTTCATGCCTCAGCAGATTTTCTTCATGTGCCATCACAGTTAAGAACCCTGTCCGAGCTTTGATTTCAACTTGAATTCTAGCTTCCTTAACAATGATGCCCATAACGTCTGGTGCTCCCACCCAGCTGCGGATGCAGCCTTGGTAAAGCTGCACAGTGAAGCCTTTGGCTTCCATTTGCATTATTGCTAGTGCCCTCTCTAGTATGTCAGTGTCATCCAACAGACGTGTGTCTGGTGTGTGTACATGTCAGTGAGAAGGCATTACTTTCGCTTTGGAAGTGCAGAGTGAGGAAAACAAGTTGTGTCCTGGTTGGTTCAGGTCCTGCAAAAATAGTCTCGATGAGTTCTTTATGGGGTGTGGCCGTGGCCTTTGATGTTCAGGCATGGCAGGTCATTTTCTGTCCCTCGAAGAGACAATGCATGGTGAGTGGCACAGAGCCCGGCGTGAAGGACCTTCATTCTTTGGAAGACTCCAGGGGACATAAGAGTACAACAGCCACCGATGGTTTCTGAGAACAAATGTAATCTGGGCAAAGAGTAAACCAAGGAGTTGTCACTGCATGAAGCCTACTTATTTTTATGACCCAGATTGTGTTCATTGATGCTTCTGACATTTTTTTTTGTTTTGGTTATCATTTGGTTAATCGTGTTGAACCATGACATAGTTTAATATTGTGTGCAAAACCTTTCTTTTGCCTTAATCTGTCTGGGGAAATATAAACGGAGCTGAATTCCCTCCTTTTCTTCTGTTATGAATATATCTGTGTCACTTGGTGGACATAAACTTTTTTTTTTATTATTATTCGTCAATAACTCAACTTTGGGGCTGGGTTAAAACAGCTCTCAACGGCATACCTGGAGGCATGGGTCAAAATCTCCTGAACTTTTCCATGTCTATTGATTGAAATGAATCGATAGACATGATCTGATTTAGTCTCTGTGGTCAAACTAAAAATGCAATCTTTTATTTTAGCCTTTCCTACCCATCTCACCTTCCAGGAGCATTTTTGACTTAAGCAAGGAGGGCGTTTATTGTATGGAAGAGGTACCTCCTGTATTGTTGTGCCTGTTGTCAACTAGTCATTATGAGGGGAAAATACCGTGGGGAAGGGTCTCAAAAGAAGGCAGCCATCAGATGTTTTTGCTTTTGATACCAGGGGAAGCAGGTAGATGTAAATTATTCTAGTTAGGCATTAAAGCTAATAAAAACATCCCTTCTCAAATAATGGGGAAGGAAGTAAAGAGGCTAAAACATTCTATTGGCATCTCTGTGGATTTCCAATTTATACATCGTTGCCATCATTGTCGCTGCCTCTGTTATTAATATTTTAACAGCAGATTGGTTTCAATAATCTGTCAGAATATTTAATGGTCTAGAATTTACAGAGAAAACTTTGTACATAGAAAAACACTAAAGATTGCTTTGTGGGATCCATCTTATCATCTGAAAGACATTCATGGAGCACCTACTATGTGCAGAGTGTTGCGAGATTAAGAAATAAATAGGATCAAGTCACTGTCCTCAAGGATTTCGATCAGAGGAAGACATGCTGTGAATATCTAAACAACGATGCGCTACTGTGCTGGAAAGAGGCAAGGGAGAGAGACTGTAGGTGCAGGGCTGAGAATTAGTCTTCTGTCTCCACCTGGGAAATTAGGAAAAAACCTGCAACTGAAGTAGGACAAGCATTTCCTGTGGATGTGGGGCAAGCCTGAGGGATAGTCCCATCACAGAGAGACCCTGGGACCTTCCCACGACTGTCCCCCGGGGAGCTTGTTCTCTTGGACACCCTCGGTGATGGGACTGTCTCATAAGGCAGCCGCTTTTACATGGTTTTTAATTGTTAGAAGCTCTTTCTTATGCCAGATTGAGCTGGACAGCTATCTGCTCTTCTTAGGCTTGAAGAAGGCATTTAGAAAAGGTTGAAGATAAGCGGACAGTTGTAAAGAAACAGTAATGGAGAGTCATAAAACTTAGTTTGGGAAATGGCCACATCCTCTGTCTTCAAATGCGCACGTGTGTGTGTGTGTGTGTGTGTACTTGTGTGTGTTAACATATGCCATATACACATATTAATTGAGCATCATTGTTGGCTAGACACTTACCAAATGCTTTATGGATATTACTTCATTTAATATTTTAACAGCCTTGTAAGGTATGTATGATTATGAAACCCGCTTTATAGACAGGGAAACTGGGACTAGAGTTCGATAACTTGGTCAGATTTACATGGGGAATCAAAGAAGAGACCTTAGAAAAGGGACTTGAACTCTGTTTTTAAATAATTTTAGTCTCAAAATAATATATTGGCTTGAATAAGGTGGATCCAATATAATAGGAATCTCTGTGGAGCTGGGATGTGTGTGTGTGTGTGTGTGTGTGTGTGTGTGTGTAAGAACACTTTGCATGAGCTCTACCCGCTTAAATCTAGAAGAGCTCAGTACCGTGTTGTTAAGTGTAGGCATGGTATTGCACAGCAAATCTCTAGAACTTATTCATCTTGCTTATGAGACTTCACACCCTTTGAATAACAACTTCCCGTTTCCCCCACTCCACAGGCACCTTTAGGCCTTGCAGTAGCTGTTCTCCAGGGAGGAGTCGAGGGTGCAGAATAGGAGAAGTCGCTGTATCCCCAGGAATCGGTCCATGAAGGAATTACCAGCCCTCCCCCCCACACACACAAATGAAGAAAAAAAAATCTAGCCAGCTAGTGCTCTAATATTTAGAAATAATAAAATATAATAATAATTATATATATAATAATAATAATTCCATACTGGACATATAGAACTTATTCTTTTTAATAGTTTCTTAGTGTTCCATTTTATGAACAAAACAATATTTATGTAATAGATTCCTTATGAATGCACATGTGAATGGTTTGGTTTGGGTTTGGGTCCTTTCTCTATTTCAGGCACTGCACCTACTCACACATCCCTATCTCTCGCTATTTGTGCACATGTATTTATAGGATAATTTCTTAGTTCTGCAAGGGCTGGACCAATTTACTTTTCATAGATATGGCTAAGATTCGCTGCCCAAAAAGGTTTCATTCATTTATGTTCTTACAATGTACATGCTAACACCTATTTTCTTCACCAAAAATAGTACCTTTTAAACCCCACTTTCTTTCTAATAA
This sequence comes from Miniopterus schreibersii, assembly GCF_964146895.1. Classification (NCBI taxonomy): domain Eukaryota; kingdom Metazoa; phylum Chordata; class Mammalia; order Chiroptera; family Miniopteridae; genus Miniopterus; species Miniopterus schreibersii. The sequence continues at coordinate 14,747,235 of NC_138103.1, forward strand.
ACACCCCCCTCTGCTGCGAGACAGTGAAAGGCGGCGGTGGCTGGCTAGGAGCGCTCCCATTGCCCCCAGGGTGCTTGGTCAGGCCATGGAGCTGGGAGAGGCAGTGATGCTCTCCCTGGCAGAGGTCAACGGAAGCCACTCACCTGGGCATCTTCTCAGCTCTAGAATCGCAGGCGAAGGCTCCTGCTCAGGGGCATGTGATGCCAGCCGTGGGCTGTTGCCAACGCTGCCCAGGTTCCTGAAACGGGAAGACAGACCGGGCGCTTCATTATTAAATGAATTCACGGGACCAGCTATCACAGAAAACATGTGTAGTACAAGATACCGTTTCCATCTGGGAGCGCACGTGGGGTGAATGGAAGGTGCAGCCCACGCAGGAAGCAGCAGGGATATAGGGTCGCCGTGGAATCCAAGGGAGCCGTGTGCCAGCAGCTGGACGCGGTCCTGCGTCGGGATGGTGGTGCTCTGGGGCTGGGCCGACAGCCACCCAGGATTAGAGTCGGCATGAACTCGAGGGCGCGGGGGTCAGAGTCCCCAGCTCCAGGCGCATGTCAGTGTCAGAGCCCGGCCTGGGAGCTCTGAGCTTCTGCCTTTCTTGGTCAGCTGATATGAATCTGATTGCGATGTGGAGGTGACAAGATCTCTACACCCCAAAGCACTCACTCCTACGTGTCACCTCATTTTGTAGTAACTGCAACCTGTGTGGAGAGAGCAGAGATGTTTTGACAAAAGTCAGAATCTAGGCAAGGAATTAGATTTATTATACAGGGTGGGGTGAAAATAAGTTTACAGTCATGAGTATGCAAAACACACTTTTTCTTTTTTTAATTTTTTAATCTTCTATTGAGGATAATTTTTCCATTGCTTTTCAGAGAGAGTGGAAGGGGGTAGAGAGACGCACATCCATTGGCTGCCCTGCAACCAAGGCACAAGCCTTTGACCGGAATTGAACCTGGGACCCCTCAGTTCGTGGGCCGGTGCTCTAACCGCTGAAGCAAACCGGCTAGGGCAACTCACTCTTTTCTCGTGTTATTTATTAATTATTGTATTATTTTCCATACAAACAATTGTAAACCTGCTTTTGCCCCACCCTGCGTTTTTTCCTTTGGTATTGAAAGCAAATATGGATAAAAACCTGATGATTTACTTCTTTGGAGGGCAAGTAGATTTCAACTTATGTGATCACTTTGTTTTATTGGTAGCCTCCAGGGGGGTATTTTTTAAGTAAAGTTTTTATTTTGAGATAATTTTAGATTCGTAGATTCGCATGAAGCTTACAGAATAATACAGAGAGATTCTGCGTCCCCTTTACTCAGATCCCCCACGGTGAAGTCTTTAAAAATTGTCCTAGCCTATCACAACCAGAGACTGATCTCAATGATCCATAAGACCTACTGCTCACGTTCAGACGCTGAGTCATCTACAGATGCAATCTAATGGTCTTATTCAGATTTCCCCAGGTCCATTTGTATTCCTGTGTGTGTGTATGTGTATTAGTTTTATACACTTTTAGCACTTGTATTGGTTTATGTCCACACCACAGTCAAAATACAGCACAGTTCGGTCACATATTGCACATGCCCCCACTTTCCCCTACTCCTACCCCCATCCCTAACCCCTGACAACCACCAACCCATTCTTCATCTCATAAATTTTGCCAATTAAAGAATATTCTATTGCCCGGCCAGGAGTGGCTCAATGGTTGAGCGTGGACCTGGGATCCAGGCGATCAGGGTTTGATTCCCGGTCAGGGCACATGCACGGGGTTGTGGGCTCGATCAATGACTCTCTCATCATTGATGTTTCTGTCTCTCTTTCCCTTTCCTTTCCTCGCTCTGAAATCAATAAAGATATTCTATAAGTGGAATTTATAGTATGCAGCATTCGGGCATGGGCTTCTTCTGCTCAGCGTAACGCCCCGGAGATTCATCCAAGTTGTCCCCTGTGTCAGGAGTTTGTCCCATTTTCTTGATGGGTAGTACCCTATGATATGGATTGACCACCCACAGAGCTTCATTGGCAGAGATCCCAAGGTTGAGCAGGAAAGAGCGCCGTTATCACGGAGTCCTGTCTGTCGTGGAGTCGGGGATGGAGAATGGCCGCGAGCGTGTGTGACAGACTTGCCTGGGTCACACACGTTTGCGCTGATATTAGAAAGGGAACCAGGAAGGAGAAAGAATTCACACCTATCTCATGCTGAACAACAGAAGTCAGAAGACTCATGAGGACTATCACTAATGCAGCTGGTGACAGGTTGGACTTGTATTGCATGACTTCCATCGGGAGCTCTGGGGGTAGAGGGTAGGATTTGAACAGGGGTCTCCAGCCACTGCTCAGTGCTCTCTGTACTCCACTCTGTCTCCTGTTCTCTCCCACTTCTTTTGGCTGGTGCTGGAGACACACAATTTGCAGGGGATGGTTTTGCTCAGATCTGCCAAGTGCCATATAGATGGGGCTGCCTAGTTTATTGGGTAGCCTGATAAACCCCTGAAATTATTGCCTTTCTTCTTGCTCATAAAAATAGCTGGACTCCTCCAATGCATAGAACCCATCTGTACCAACAGAATGTTGGAAGTCTGGGCACTTGGAACAGAAAAATAATCTTTGGCTTGGCTTTGATCATATATACTAATTATTGCTAATATAGACACCAGATGATTGCATTTTATTATATCTTTGTTTTTCACTAAATGTTTGAATTGCTTCCTTGGGGGAAGTTGTCACACTAATTAATTGTTTTGTGCTTTTCTTGACATATCTCAGCACTATCTGTGCCATGTGTCTGTTGTTCTAAATATTGAAGGCATTTATAACAATAATAGAACTAATTTCTCCCCACAACTAAAATAGCAAGCATTCCTTTTCAATTTTCCATTTCTGACAAAGGCATCCTGATGCTTTCAAGTTTCCAAACCTTATGTAACCTTTGACTTTTTGTCAATTTTGTTCATACCATAAAATCGTTTTTTAAGTGGCATTATTGTGTCCTTCATCGGACTCTCTTTTTAAAAAAAATTTTTAAATATTAACGTGCCCTCTTATCTCACATTTGGATGGCTGTAATGTTACTCTCATTCACTTTTTTTTTTTTTTCGCATAACTTTTTTTTTAAATGAACCTTTCAGTTCATCCTAAACTTAGAAAAGACTTCGCTTTTCCACCTCACTACCACTCTGACATCCAAGAATGGGCTCAAAATCCGAGAATCCCCCAAAATTGGTTTAAAGAAGGGCCACATCCTAGACTGGGAGCCTAGCATATTTTCTTGTTTATATATTTTTCTTTTCAGGGAAAAAATAATTCACCACTTCTCACATGCAATAATTTGCCAGAGCTGTTGATTTTTTTCTCCCCTGAATGATTTACCACATCTTTCCAAAATGTCTCCATCTCCACCATTACCACCTCTTTTGTGCAAGCAGCCCCACCTTCTCTCACTTGTTTTACTGGAACAGCGTCCTAACTGGTCTTCCTGCTTCCAGGGTGCATCTGGACACTGGATTCTGCTGACAGCGACCAGTGGATCTTTTCAAATGCAGACATCATCATGGCTTTCTCCTGCTTAAGCCATTCAGAGGCTTCCTGCTTTTCCCTAGAGTAAGAGTAAAATCCATAACCCGGTCTATGGGGATTTGCAAGCCCTGCCTCCTGCCATCTCCCACAGCCTCATCTTGCACCGCAGCCTTCCTCTTTCCTGCTCCGGTCACGATGGCTTTCCTTTAAAAAAAATTTTTTTGAGTAAACCACCATATCTAAAACTGCACAGTCTCACCTGGCACTCTCTGCTTCCTTCCCTGCATTTGTTTTCTGCTTTGTAATGGTCATCACTCAACATAGTATATACTTTTTTTGTACGTCATAAGCTTTATTCAACTGATCCGAGCTTATCGTTTCTTTTTTTTAAATTTATCTTTATTGCCCAGCCTGGCATGGCTCAGCGGTTGAGCGTCGACCTAGGATCCAGGCGATCAGGGTTCGATTCCCGGTCAGGGCACATGCCCGGGTTGTGGGCTCGATCAATGACTCTCTCACCATTGATGTTTCTCTCTCTCTCTCTCCCTCGCCTTTCCTCTCTCTGAAATCAATAAAGATATATTTAAAAAATAAAAAAATAAAATAAAATTTATCTTTATTGTTGAAAGTATTACAGATGTCCCCTTTTATACCCCCATGGACCTCCTCCACCAGGCGTCCACCCCTGCCCCCCCAGACCTTCTCCACACTATTGTCTATGGAAACATAGTACATACTCTCAAATTCGTCCTGCCTTCCTCCACTGGAATGGGAGCTCCACAAGGGCTGGAATTCACCTATGCCTATTTTTACCTGTCCTTCCTGAGTAGCTACAACCATAACATTGCTGCCCTAAAGAAATGTCTGTTGAATGAATGAATGAACTGAACGAATGAATGGATGAATGCATCTATCAATGACTAGCAGCCCTGGTAGAACGCCTTTACACACCGTATGTTCTTAGTAATTACAGATTAGGATTGCTTAATCACTGCCAGCCGGTAAAGTCATTTTTTCCCTTCTCGTTAGTGTATTTGTGAATCCACATGTTAGTGGGAGGGTTGCAGGCACAGTGCCAAGCCAAGGAGAACGGAATGACTATCGTTTTTCACTGTGTATCTATCTTGTGACGTGATGCCCACATATGCTCTAAGGAGAGGGGCCTGTCGGCAGGGACTGGCCTGGCTCCCTCCTCTGTGATGTTGCAGTGGCAATGGGCCTGCTTGGGGCTCCTCTTTTTTAGATAAAGTGCAGCAAACAGGTAACAGGCTATGTGCTCTGGTGCTAGTTGGGGCTATTTTCTTCCTGACTTTGACACATGCCAGGCAAGTCACTTCCCTGTCCTGAACTTCAACTGCTTAGTGTCCAGCGCGGCAATAAAAACAAACAAGCAAGAAGTAAACCTTTGTTTCTCCTTCTGTCTTTTCCATCTTCTGCCCTCCCATCCTCCCCCCCCCCCTTCCCGCTCTTTAGTAAGATCACATAAAATGATAGATGTTAAATACCTGACAGACAGCATGGAGGATGCTTATGGCAAGATGTGCTTTATCACCTGATGTATATATATTTATAATTCCTAGTCATGTGTTACTGTTGTTATTGGTTCCGCAAAGATTTTCTTCCTCCGTTAGCTGGAAAGTCACGATACAAATAATTACCCACCGCTTGCTTTGGTATGGTTCACCCAGCCCAGCCAAGCCAGTTTGAGGGATGATTCTCCTCTTAATTTTCTTGAAAGGCTGTTTGTAACCCCCGTGCTGTATTTTAAGGCAGCGTTTTAGCATTGATAGCTGAGCCAGTCTTTTTAAAAAAATTTTTAAATTGATGAGTACTGCAGATTTCAACCTTGGAAGCTCTTTTTAATTCCCCCAGTTCAACTCGAAGGTCTTCGGCCTGTCTTCTACTTCTCTCTAGCCAGTATCACACTTGGTCAGCCCAAACCTTTGACGCTCAGGATGAAAGAAGTCAGCTCCCTACTTTGCCCCTAAGATATTGTGCTCCTTTTTGCTACGGTTTCGGCTCAAGTGGCAACCAGCTACTCAAATGCCTGCCTTCATCAAGCGTGAAGAGCTCTATTTGTCGATCGCTCCTGTGAAGACCGGCATCTGGGGTAGTGAGATGGGTTTAGGCGGCCTTCTAGCTCTGGGTGGTCGGCAGCGCATGTCTGCAGTGGGGCTGTGCCGTTGATGGAGGGGAGCGAGTGCGGCGATCCATTGGTGATGCCTGCCGTGAGCGCGGGAGGGGGAGATCCGCACGTGCAGGGCATGCCCGCTGAGCTGCAGCGGCACAGGGCTCACTCGGGCTCGTCGGCTGACCCCCTCCTTATTTGTATTCCCTGACCTGTACCTTTAAGACGATATTCTTGCAGGACGAAGGAGTGCCCCGTGGAATTTGGAGTGACCAGGGGAAGTCAGCTCGTATCTGTGACGTCCTGACCCTGCTGTTCATGTAGCTTCAGTCATAATTGTTCATCTTCTCTCTTCTGCCAAAAGCAGCCCCTGGGGGTTTGGGCAGGTAGCTTAAGAATAACGGTAAGGGTCTTTTATATCGACTCTGAGCCTTCTCTCTCCCATTTATCCGTAGCTCACCACGAGCTAGATATCATTGTATGTATGGTGACCTTCTACTCTATTGGGCTTAAAGATAACTATCTCAATGGACGTCCACTTATTTAAATATGTCTTTTGAGAGAGAGAGCAAGGGAGAGAGAGAGAGAGAAACATCAATGTGGAAGTGAAACACTGATTGACTGCCTTCTGCAGGCCCCCTACTGGGGGATGGAGCCTGAAACCTGGGCATGTGGCCTGACCGGGAATCGAACTTGCAACCTTTCAGTGTATGGAATGACGTTCCAACCAACTGAACCACACCAGCCAGGACTGGGCATGCCTTATTAAATGTTCTTTGTGTTGCTTTAGAATGGATCACCGATTTAATTATGTATTTGCTAAAGATACCTTGACCCCTACTACTATCAGTAGATACATTTATTTTTTTAAGTGTTAGACACTGGATAAACTCTTCCAATCAGCATTTCTTTCAAACCTTAGGGCACCCTAAGAGCTAGGGAACATTATTATCTCCGTTGCTCAGATACAGAAACTGAGTTACAACGTGGTAGCATTGCTCGATAATATACCTAATAAATATAAAAATCTGTATTTGAATATGAGCAATCTAATTCTAGAGACCTCTAAACTAAGATACTGAGGATAAGGTTTACAAATGAATAAATTAGTGAATTTTTTTCATGGAGAGTTTCTTTTCGTCATCTGAGTAGCTACTCATGAGAATCATCTCTCTAGGTATTCGTAAGAATACAAGTGAGCATTTATAGCAGTGATGTCAGCAGGAGTGCTGGACATTGAGAAGTTCCTAGTCAGCCCTAAAGTGGAAAGATGGAACATAATTCAATAGACTTCCATTTGGAGCCCCAGGATTAAAAAGTGATGCTCACTCCCCCTTGTAAACAGGCTCAAAAGCTTGGGGGCTACCCAAGTTGAGATTTCCAGGCAATGAACCACTAAAAACATATTTGTTCCCAGAACACAGCCAGCTAGTAAGGTTTTCCCATGGGCACTGACATTTACTGTAACAAGAGTCTGTTTCCTTCCTTCAGAGCTGCAGCCAGCTCCTCACAAGGGAGTTGGTGTCTTGCCAGAGAAACCCCTCCAAGCTCTCGCAGACATGCCAGGGAAGCCAGCAGTCTCTTCCCTTTAGCTGAAATGTGTCAATAATGGTGGAATGAGGTCTGGATTTTAAAATAACAAGTTAAAATATTATCTATATATCTTCTACCTGGCTCTCCATCTGTCCATCCATTCTATCTGTCAGTCTATCATCTATTTGTCTATCTGTCTATCATCTATCTATCTATCTATCTATCTATCATCTATCTATCATCTATCTATCATCTATATCTTTCTGACTGTCTATCTTTCTGCCTATCTTTCTACCTATTCTATCTCTTCATAAGATGGTAAATGAATGTGTGTATTTATTTTAACATCAAGTAATTCTATAAATGTAAATGAGAAAGTTTCATTATTTCCAAATGTGCTCATGATAACATTTATGTAAGAATCCAGATTTCTTGATTCCTAGATAAAAAAGAACAAGGTCCATTTAAAAGAACTGTCTTCTTTCTTCTCTCCTGTTTCTCTGTCTTCCTCTCATTTGCCCCTTCCTCTCTTGTTAAAGAATCATAGACTTCAAAACTGGAGGAATGATGTAAGGTACCCTCTGGTCCATCTCTTCAAAAGCATGTGGAAGCCAAGGCACCTGGGATTGAGCTCCCATTTTAGCTGCCACCTGGCATCATGCCCTTAGACAAGTCCCCCAGCCTCTCCAGGGTTCTGCTACATTGTGTGCACCTGCAGACTCTCTGTATTACCTCTAACATCATAGGGCAGTGATGATGTCCATCCTGTCTATCTGCCAAGCTCAGGGCTCACATAAATAATTACTAACTAGTGAAAGCATTGCAGCTCCAGACTCCTAAGTCTTATTTTTTCTATTTTAATAACAGCCAACTGAGCTTTGAAAAGGTTTTGACTTGCCTGAGTGGGACAGGAGAAGTCTATAGGCCAGTGTCCTATGAGTATTACTTTGTTTGATTTGGACGAGGGGGCAGGGAATTGTATAAATGTCACTGCGGACAGCCCTTGTCCCCTGGTAATTAGTAACCTTATCAATTTTGAGCAAAGAGACATGTTCTGAGATTTCGCGTTGGAAAATGGCACACGGATGAGGGAATTTTATGACTATGTATGAAATGCGCGGTCTGGCGATGTTTTGTGTTTGGAAGTGGGTGACTGACCCAATTCACCGTCTGATCTGTTCATCTCATCCCATGGTTCCCCCTGGAATCGCAGGCTCCCCCGCCCCGCATCTCCCTCACAGTCCCAATAAACTTCCTCATGACCTCAGGCTGTAAATAGCAAAATAGTTTCAGGGCATATTTTTTTCAAGTTTGATTTTAATTTTATTTCCAAGACAGAAACAATGCATGTCTGCTGCAAAAATCCAAAGCAGGAAAGACCAAGAGCACAAGAAATTTATGAAGGTCCCTTTCCAAATCCTACACTCTGGGAATTGCGGCTTTTAGTAGTTTCTACTTTCTCCTCTGTGGGCACCTGCACACACACATACAAAAACACACAACCACATTTCAGAATCATCAGTGTGCACACCTTGTTTCTACTTGATTTTACCCGACCTGGTGGCTGTGTAGAAGTCTTTGTTTGGGTAGTTGCATAATGTAATCTAAAATCCCCTCCAGATGGACAATATTATCCTCATATTTTTGCTCTAAAAACATTGCTGCCATACCTCTTTGAAAGACATTTTCAAAAATTGTAGGATATGCAAGAAATTTTAAATGGGCAATACAACAAATCCAATTGTATGCTTCTTAAATTAATCCTAAACCATAAACTGCAATAGGAGATCGGGGCTGGAGAGGTCCAGGGCGTATCAGGGTGACCCTGGCCCCAGGGCCGAGGCTCAGAAGAACAAACTGTCATAGTTTCAATCATTTCAAAAGGCCTTCAGACCACAGGAGCAGAGCTGCCATTTCAAATCCCCACCTGTGTCTTCGGCTGCCCACAAGACAGTGGTGCCCACATTCACCCATTGCCCAGGTGCCTGTTGAGTACCTATAGTGCAGGACGCTGGCTGTGTCAGACAGGGAGCAATCTGGAGTTTACAGGGTGGCTCTGTCCCTGCCAGGGCCATTGTGGGCACTTGTGCAGTTTGAATTCTCCAAGGAACACATCTGGTGAGGGTGGGAGGAAAGGCTCTGCTAACAAACCTTCACCCTGGCATGGGGCTCAGTCCAGCCAGTGGGCAGAGTTGCCCTGAAGGCTACCAGAGGCCCTGGGCCCCACTCTCTGAAGCTCTTGGTTTTGACTCAGTTTCCTCCAAGCCTCAGATTTGTGATTCTGAATAGGCTGGGGGTGTCAATTTTTATTTGCTTTTTACTAGGCCAGGAATCAAGAGATTAATAATGCTTCTTCTGATGATTTTGCTATTAAATGTATACGTAGCAGGAGACTCTCTCTCTCTTTCACGAGTGCAAGCAAGCACCAGGAGGGAGTAAATAATCTGTATTTGAAAGGTAAACCTACATCAGCAAACCCCTGTGATATAAAAGGTGAGGTACTAAGGGCATGGGTCATAGGGAAAAAAAGGAAACTAGAGAGAGGCCATGAGCAGACTACGATGCAGAGGGGAGGAGAGACGGGGGAGAGGGCATGAACAGGGCGGCCAGGGAGGTCAGAGGTTGGAGACTGGCACAGGGTGGCCTGGAAAAGAATGTCCTTAGTGAGGATTAACAAAGATAAAATGTTTAATTACAATGAGATATCATCTCACACCTGTGAGAATGTTTATTACCAAGTTAGAATGGCTATTGGCAAGGATGCAGGGAAAAGGGAACCCTGGTGTCTCCGTGGGAATGTACATTTTTTTCAGCCACTGTGCAAACAGTATGGGGGTTCCTCAAAGAATTAAAAATAGAACCACCACATGATCCAGCAGCCCCCTTCTGGGTATGAAAACAGGATGTCGAAAAGATTTCCGCGCTCCCAGGTTTACTGCAGCATGACCCGTAGTAGCCAAGATACGGAAACAACCTGAGTGTCCACCGTTGGATGTGAATGAGTAAAGATGTGATACATGCGCCATGGAATGTTACCCAGACACGAGAAGGAAGGAAATCCTGCCGCTTGCAACAACATTGACGGGCCTTGAGGGTATTATGCTAAGTTAGATAATTCAGACAGAGACAGACAAATACTGTACGATCTCACTCACATGTGGAATATAAAAAAAACTGAACTCATAGAACGAATGGTGGGGAGATGTTGGTCAAAGGGTAGAAACTCGTAGTTAGAGAATAAATCATTTTAGAGATCTAACGCACAGCGCTGCGATTATAGCCAACACTGTATTATCTACTTCAAAACTGTTAAGAGACGAGATCTCGAATATCCTCGCCACAGAAAAAGAGATGACTCAACGTGATGGAAGCGTTAGCTAACACTGTGGTGGTAATCACATTGCCACATATAAATGCATCAGAGCAACACGTTGTGCGCCTTAAACTTACACGGCGTTATATGTCAATTATGTCTCAACAACAGCAATAATAATAACGAAGTCCTTAATGGCCAGGTGCCCCCCCGGCTCGGCCAGTGTGGACCCGCGCCCGGGAGGCAGCGGAGGGAAGGCCTCCCAGAGGTACCCCCCCCCCACGTCCAAGGGCAAAGCAGTTAGGAGGCTGTGCATGTCTGCCCACCTCGCATCTCGGGTGAGGCCATTTTTATGTCCTTCACGTATTTCAGAGAAGCCTCCACCACTTCCAGCCGTAACTTTCTTTCCTTCCTGCTACAAATTTTCTTCCTAGATTTACTCTTCGGTCCCTAAAAATATCTGTCCCGTATTATTTATTCACTCCATAATGCATACCATCCAAAGACGACAATTTTGCCAATAAACTGTTATTCCGATGAATAATTCATGCAGCCTGCCTTCTCCTGACATGAACAAATGCACTTTCAAATGGGCGGAGTGTGGCTCTATTTCAGTCTTAACTCCATTTCTCAGCTTAATCTTTTTGAAAGGTTATGTAATGTCCTTCCTTGGGTGAACTCCATGGGGAATGATTCGAATACTCTAATTAAAAGAAATAAACTGTGGCACAGAATCATAACTACATTGATATACTGTGTTTGTTACACCGACAATAGGGCGCTTGGATGTGGAAGGAAAGGGGGGCAAATGAGCCTGCGTTTCAGCCCAGGGAGGACTTGGAGTTCTCTGCTAATAAGAAGGCAAAGCCCATCATCATTTACAATCCTGCCAACTTCATGGCCACGGTTTCCTCCCGTTGGCATGGATGGGGCACAGCAGGATGGTGATGATGGAAATGATAATTAGAATAGCAGTAATAATAATATTGTTATTTTTGAATTCCTATGAAATGCTAGGCATTGTACTAAGGGCTTTCCATATATCAGGGTTTCTCAACCCGGGCGCTTCTGATATTTTAGGTCAGATAATTCTTTGATGGGAAGGGGAGATGCCCGGTGTGTTTGTAGGATGTTTAGCAGCATCCCTGACCTCGACCCACTAGATCTGGTAGCAATACCCCCCTTCCAAGGTGTGTCTCCAGGTATGGCCAGATGTCCCCCAGAGGACAACACCCCCCAGTTGAAGACTACAGATATGCATGATTAAGTGCATCTTTACAATGTTCTTACACGACAGGTGCAGTATTAGCCCCACCTACAAATGAAAAAACAGAGAAAGTGACAGAACCAAAATTTGGTGCAAGTTTTACTGCCACAATGATGTTTAGGCTATTTTGTTGCTTGTGACAATTCAGAACATCCATCCTTTCACTTTCTGTTCTTACACAGATGATATTTTCAGATTAAAAAGTATATAATTGATATAATTATATATAAATATTTTGGCATGCACGCACGAATCATTAATATTATTATATACTTTGCACATAGGCAACCTCAAGTTCCTGAAGCCTTTTATGTAGGAAACAGATGAAATGATGATAAAATTAATGATTGTTCTAACAATAGTGACAATAATGACAGCGATTCCTCTTCATCTTCCCACCACTATCCATTGAGCACTTTTTAGGTGGCAGGCTGAGGGATTAACCTGGGTTACCTGTTTAATTTCTGTATCTGAGAGGGACCTTTGTTTAGCCTTTAACCAAAGGCAGGGTGATTAGCCTTGTCTTGGTCTCTGTTTTATCCCGAGCATTTAGCACAGTGCCTTGCACACAGGAAGGGCTCCATACATGTTGGGCTGAATGAGTGGCTTATGAGGAGATGGAATCTTAGAGAAAGTATAAAGATCGCCAAGGTCGACGGATCTTGCACTCCAAGGCACAGGTGATGCCACCTGGTGTCTGCCCCTCCTGCTCTAACACGGGTCAGGTCTCTCCCTTTCTTCTCCTGCCGGTGAAGACAACAAGCACTCTCTCCCGTCTTACTCCAGTTCCCTTGGTCAGCCTCCGTCTTCCACCTAGAACATCTCCTTCATTTCTATTTGTGTAAATCTTATTTCTTTTTTGGAGGCTCAGCTTAATCCCAGCCTTCTTCTGGAACATTCTCTCTTTACCTTTGCAGTCTCAGGGCCTCACGGGAAGCTTGCTGCCATCGCCAGCCAATAATTGAAGAGCCGTGCAAGTCAGATTCTTTCAGTATGAAACCCCAGGTCTGTCCCTCCAGGAAGTGTGATCTCGGGCAACCAACTTGAACTTTTAAATCTTAATCCTGTCCACTATGAGAACAACAATATCACTGGAGATCTTAGTTCAGTGAGAAAACGTTTAGTATGGTCCTTGACATACTGTATCTTCCTAATAAATCACTGTAATCATTGATGTCACTTTCTGATTGATTTATACCGGGTGGGAGGAAAGTAGGTTTACAGTTGTGAGTACTCAAAACACAGAGTTTATTCTTGTATTATTATTTATTAATTGTCGTATTATTTTTCATACACACAACTGTAAACCTACTTTTGCTCCTCCTTGTGTATGTGTCTGATCTCCCCAACTAGATGCTACAGAGTTTGCACAGCAGGTAATACTTTTGCCAGGAGGCCGCCTCAGTGTTCAAAACATAATTTCCTCTCTTTGCATTTTGAACCCTGGTGTCTGCATCAATAGCATGGTAGAGGCCATTTCCGTTTACTCGGCCCTACAAGAAGGGCTTGGCAAACGGGTTCACTTGTATGATGAACAATCAGCTGGGGTTTTCCGAGAATATAAGCATCAGAACTGTGATAACTTGTTGTCAGTCTCTCTCAATACCTCACTGAGGTCCCCGAGTCCTTTGAACGTTGCCTTTCCCTTTTTTTTTTTATCTGTCAAATTTTGCTGACCGTATCACTTAGAGTGAGTTTTGAGGCACATCTCCAGTATGACTGCCACTCAAGGGATGATATGTCCCCAAGGAGAGTAATTTCCAGAAAGGAGATGTGCACCAAGGTCTCTGATCCTAAAGAAGCTGGTTTCTGATTCTAATTTTTTTTAGGATTCGCAAGATTTGGAACAATTAAGAAAAATCTTTCTGTGTCTTAATGCTCTCATCCGTAAAATAAAGCATCCATACCGGATAAGTTATGGATTTACCTTTCATGTCTATAATTCTGCATGTCAGAATTAAAGTTCATTGGTATGAGCCAATAATTCCGTATTTTTTCTATTTTGCCTAAAATCCAAATACCCCAAAATAAACTTGTCCCGAAGGGCTTTCAAATCCTATTTAGGAAAATCTGCTCCCTTCATACAAACTCTCTTTTTTGATTCCTCAGTGCCCCACACATTTTCCTAGTAAAGCAAAGAATACAATTAAATCTCCCCACTGATGGGTTTATCATGTGGGAGACCTTGCTCTTCCCACCATGGCAGCTGTGGATAAAAAATACATACGTCTCTCACTCCCAAATCCACCCCTTGATCAGCAGCCTTTTATCATAAATCAGAGGTGCCACCTTCTGCAAATTAGCACCACCTCCTGCAAAACTGCGCCAACTTCCATTACATGTAATTAGCATTCTCGCTTCCTTCACATTTCAAGTAACAACAACAAAAATGCCTCTTTCTGAGTAACTGAGACACATCATCCTGAGTCGCACGAAGTGTCGGCATGAGGCTGGAGGCAGGAGACGGGCGAGCATCTTAGCTCACAAGTGAGTTCACCTTCCCAGGGGCAGACCGTGACCAAGCCAGAGTCTTCAGTTTGGCTTTTCAGGGTGCGCGCTGGCTCGGTGCCTTTTGAAGTCAAGATTTGGGGAACATGGGGAGATAATTACCTCCAGCAGTTTAACGCTGACCTGCGTGGGGTTCAGAAGGAGGAGACTCAAATATCCTAGAGCAATACACTCCCCAACCAAATTCTGTGAACCCCATCGCATGTGGTTGCATATAAAAGAACTGCAAACAAAGTGATCTGTTTTCCCTAGGATTTCACGAGAGAAAGGGCCTGCTAACACCCACCCGCAAGAAGAAAGGACGTGAGCTCAGGCTGAAGAACAGTATTGGATAGTGGACCCATTTTATCTATAATAATCACTGATAAATATAAACATAATCTTAGCTTATTAGAGTAAACAATACAGATTTATTTTATTAATATAAAAATCAGCCCCTCCAGCGTGGCTCAGTGGTTGAGTGTCAACCCATGAGCCAGGAGGGTGCAGTTCGGTTCCTGGTCAGGGCACAGGTCGGGGTTGCAGGCTCGATTCCCAGTAGGGGGCGTGCAGGAGGCAGCCATCCATGCTTCTCTCTCATTGATGTTCCTACCCCTCTCTCCCTCTCCCTTCCTCTCTCTGCAATCAATAAAAACGTATTTTTTAAAGAAATCAAAGGAAACCATCACAATGTTACTCCCCCCCCCCTTTTATTTCAAATTTCACCATCGGCCATGGAAACTTAGTCTAAGTCCATCTGCATTTAGAAACCACTGTTGTCAGGGACTTTTAGCTACAGCTCAGTGCCCCTGCTGAAACACGCGTCCCTCCAAACCCGTTCACTTTAATGCTATAAAACGGACTTCAGAGAGACAGCCAGGTATGCCTGCAGGTGTGTGCTAAAGGGTGCGGAGAAGAGGGTGTGGGTTTCCAATGTTTGGTGTGATATTGGGTCCGATTGGACTGGCAATTGTTTTAGCTCGGAAGCCGTCTTCTCTCTTTCCTTTTTGCTTCCTTCCTCGTATTTCAGCATTTGTCATTTCAGTTACAGTACCGCATCCTATTTTTGCACTTCGAATGCAATTTTCAGAAACACCATGGCAAGAGCAGTAAAGATATTAGGAGGTGGTAGTTAAGACTGAGCGTGGCTCCAAGAGGCTGGAACAAATTTAGCACATTTTTTATTTTAATCATCTATTAAAAAATAATTCCACAGGCTCGTCTATAGTTAAGTCCCACTTACAGCTCAAAGCATCATAAAATTGAATAAAGTAATATTCCCTAGCACAATGTCATAACTATTACATTATAGAAGTTAAATAACTTACCATGCCCACTTGCTTCTCTAAGAATGGAGAGGGAGAGCCAAACATTGGGTCCCACTGAGAAACAAAAGGAAAGACAAAACATTTAGCTTTCTCCCAAGAAGGAGCTCAGCCTAACAGAGCGAGCTGCTTGGTGGTCTGTTCACTCCACGCACGTGCTTTGTGTCCTACACTGGACAGTGACTGAAGCATGACCTGTCCTGTGGAGCTTACTGCCCCTGCCCCATGCAAAGCCAGTTTAGCTTTCTTCATAATTAACCTAAACTCTTTCTATTATTGATGGAAACTCCACTTGGACTGAGTTAAAATGGGGGAGGGGACATTAGTTAGGCCTCCAAAAGGGCAGGAGGTCATTGGAAGCTAGTACTGACAGGGCAAGTAGTCTTCTTTCCTCCAACTCTCATGTGCGGGCACGTTGATTTCATTCCGTTTCGGTGAAGGTGTTTTGTTTTTGTGTTTTCGACCAGGCAGGTGGCAAAACATAGGAAGCTCCGGGATTTTATTCTCATAGACTTATTGTGAATCCAGTTGGTTGTCATCGAGGTTCCATGACCTTCTCCCCCTTCCTGGCAGAGCACCGAGCACCGATTTTGCTCATGTAGTCACATGGATGCTCGCATATCCACCTCTCTCCATCAGGTTCATGCGACGCTGGGGAGTCTGACCTCATCCACATTTGGAAGTGGAATGGTGCAGGGACTTAATTGGCCTAAGCCAGTCCTGACAATCTCACTCTCCTGGTCAGCATTTTATTCTGGAAGCCAGACCTCAGGCTATTAATGGACAATTACCCCGGTGGTTGGTAGTTGGGCATTTGACCTAAAAGGGCCCAATTAATGTTTAAGCTTATCTCTTGAATTATTATGATGTACAGTACTTAATTCCTTTATTGCTTAAGCTAGTTTGAGTCTGGATTTTTATTATTTGCAGCCAAAAGCATTCTAATTGGTAAACACCTCAAGACAAAGGAGGAAATGGAAAATTCGTCTTGGCTGACTGCACTTAGAAAAATCCTGAAGGGGAGCATTGGTTGTGCATGCATCTTGTGCAAATAAATAGAGCATGATACCTGCCAGGTTTGTGTCATGAAAGCTCATCTCTGTGTCTATGATCTGTAGCTTCCACCAAAACTCATGGAGGGAGGGCACCTTGGCACAAGACTTAACAACCCAGCTGCAGGGGTGGAGAAGCTGAAAGAGTGATCATGTCCATGAAGTTTATGTGGTTACAGCTTATTCAGGTATAATTTCATATCACAAAATTCTTCTACTATCAATACACAATTCAATATTAAATAAACGTAAGTTATGCAAGTATCCCCACAATCCTCATTTATTTCAGGTCCACCACCCCAACGATTTACCCTGTGCCTATTTGCAATCAATTCCACTCATATCCTCAGTGTAGAACAATCACTCATCTGTTTTCTGTCCCTATAAATTTCCCTTTTCTGGAAATTTCATATCAATAGTATAATACAATGTATGGTCTTCAGCACCTGGCTTCTTTAACTTAGCAGAATCTTTTTGAGGTTCACTTATACCGGTGAATGTAGCAGTAATTTATTTTTCTTTATTGGTGAGTAATAGTCCATCATATGGATATGCCACATTTTGTTTTTCTCTTCACCAATTGATGGATTCTTGGGTTGTTTTCAGATTTTTGGCTATTACGTATAATGCTGATATGAACATTTGTTTTCATGTTTTTGCGTGGACATAGCTTTTCATTTCCCTTGAGTAGAAACTTAGGAGGGAAATTGTTGGGTTCTGTGTTAAGCTTTAGTTGAACTTAAGCTGCAAAAATAATTTCCAAAGTGGCCCCACTCTTTTACATCCCTACCAGCAACATACAAGGGTTCTCACATTGTACCAAATCCTTGCCAACTCTTGCTGTTATCTGTCTTTTTAACATAGCCATTCTAGTGGATATGTAGTGATATCTCATGGTGGCTTTAACTTGCATTTCCCTGATGTTTAATGATGTTGAGTATCTTTTCATGTGCCTGATCTTTTCATAAACAATCTTGTTCACCTGCAAAATGGAGCTCACTGAAGGAGCCTTACATCTCTACCAGTAATTCCTTGTCCATTGTGAATAAGTCAGTAAAGGAAATGGGAATAAATTTCCTCCCTTTTAGGCAGAAATGTAAGACAGGGAGCTGAACCTTTCCCTGCCCTGTTATATTCATAATTTACAGGCTAGTTGTGGCAACATGGCATAGGTGGGGACACAGACCTCACCAAATGACCCATTTGTGGATAAGGCACATTTCATCCCACAACTCTGCCTTGGAGAAGATAGGATCGGGTTCATTGCCCTGCCTGTGAAGCTCTGTGCCTCTGCTGTGGGCTTGGGAGCAACACATGGCCCTGTCAGTGCCAGCTTTCTGAGGTTACTTCTTTCAGCCACACAGTAGTTTGTGTTATTTCCTTTATCTTTTGATAAAATGACTTGCTCCTTCTCAGGGTAAAGCAAGTCTCCACACATATTTCTCAGTTGGGTCGCAGTAATCTGTGCTTTTTAGGAAAAGTTTCTTTCTTCGAGGAGCTGAAGAAACAACCTCCTGAGCATATATGAGCCCAAAGGAACAGATACCAGTTTCCCTATTGCAAAGATGTTGAAAGCTCTGCAAGCAGAAGACTAAATACCCGGGAGGTGAGTTCATAGCAGCCGGCAGACACATAATTGACATGGACCCCAGCCAGCAGAAGTCCCTATTAACAGGCCAATGTGTGATTAAGAGCACGTACTTTAAATCAGATTTCTTCAATCGGAACTCCATGCTGTGCATGGAGTTCCGAGCTACTTAACCATGTTAAGCTTTGGTTAAACCAACTGTAAAATGGGATTAATAATAATACTTGGTTCTTAACATCGTCGGAAGGATTTAATGAGATAATGCATGTAAAGTGCTTAGCATTGTGCTGAATTTCTTTAACTATTACATTTTTTTATGTTATATTTGATTTTATATCTTTGGCACTTAGAAGAAAGCGTGGGATAGAGTGTGCACTCGGTGACGATTTTTTTAAACACATACAGTCTAGATATTCATTTATTCATTTATGTATTCATTCATTCAGTGATGCAGTGATGCATCTACTCTTTGCATTTATTCTATGTATTCACTTACATCATAGGTATTTATGAGATGCCTACTATGTGTCAGGCAGGGTTCCAGATCAGCAGATTATAGCTGTCAGGACAAATCCAACCTTGCTTGTTTTTGTGAATAAAGTTTTATAGGACCACAGCCACACCCATTCATTTGCATAATGTCTATGGCTTCTTTGTGCTAGGACAGTGCAGCTGAGTAGCTGTGACAGAGACTGTGTGGCCCACAGAGCTTCAACTATTTATTATTTGGCCTTTCACAGAAAACAGTTTTACAACCCTTGTGTTAGATACTGAGAATAAAATAGTGCAGGCAGGTGACATTCCTGCTCCCATCAAGGTTAGTATGAGACAGACAATAACCATATAAATAAGTACACACTAACATGCCTACACACACAAAACATCTGTGGTGATAAGGACAATGAAAAACATAAGGAAGTATAAGAAAACAGAGAAGAGTTGGGAATAGAGGTGGGAGAAATTATTTTGGGAGGAAAAGTTTCCCATTTAAATGTCTCTAATCTCAGATTACAAATTCAAAGTTCCTCTTTCGTTGTTTATTTACAAGGTTATCTGTCAATAGCAAAACAAATGCTCGCTGCCCCATGAAGCCGCACTGAGCACTTTCAGAAACCACCTCAGATTAGAAATAAACCCAGATGCGCCAACTCTAAAGAGCTGGTTGAGAGAGGCCTCATGAACAGTGCTATGAATCTGAGCAAGAGGCACTTGGCATTGGCGGACTCGCATGTTTTTGCCATGAGGAGGTCTCCACACATGAAGAACAGTGAAGATATGAGATGGAGGAGGCACTGTATCTGTGGCCTCTTCCAGGCTGATATTCTGTGGACAAGACTAAGGTGAACGGTATCTTTTTGTTCTATAAACCAAAAAAAGGAGCCCTCAGGGTCTCCAGAGCTGATGATAACAGCAATAAGAAGTAGGTCAGAGATGCGATGGAAGGTTTCCCACCTGGCGTCTTATTTTCAGCGGGATTCTCACCGTGGCCACCTTTTGTACCACAGGTTGCTTGCTACAGCTGCTGCCGGGCAAGCCCGCTGCATTATTAAGGAGACTGTGGCAGGGAGCAGGGCGCTTCCACAAAACTCTAGCGCAAAGGTCAGCAAGCCTTCTCTGTAAAGAGCCAGGTCGTAAATTTTTTAGATTTTATAGGTCTTAGGCCTCTGCTGCAACTCCTCGACTCTTGTAACACCCAAGCGGCTTCAGGCAATACATAATGAGTGAGCATGGCTGTGTTCCAATAAAGCTTTATTTACAAAAGCAGCGAGGATCTGGTCTGTGAGTTGCTTTTTTCCAGCCCCTGTTCCAGTACACGTTTTCCTCTGCTGTGCTCGCTAGGTGGCCCGGGAGGCATATGCAGCACACCCATGGCTGTCTCCTCCTCTCTGACCTTGACTCAGGCCAGCCAAGTGCACGTCTACGAAAGCTCCCACAGGTAGTCAGTATATGCGGCGTTTTGCTGCACTGACAATACCCCCGCCAGCAGAATCTCGGCGAGAGTGGAACAAAGGTTTGTTTCTCATTTATGTGCAGTCTGCCACAAGTCAGGGCAGCTCTCCGGGGCCGGTCTCCTTCAGGCAGTGACCTAGCGATTCTTTCTCACGGAGGCACAGTCACCTGGAGCTTCACTTTGGGGAGCACACAGCCTTCTTGCTTAATGTTGCTGAGAAAGAGTTGGAGTGGGAGAAGGCCTTGCAACAGCAACTAAATGACTGGGTCACTAACAGTTTGGCCCTAGCTCGTCACCTGGTCCTAACTAGCTGCAAGGAGATGGCAAATGTCGTCTTCTCGTGTGTCTAGAAGGAGAGGGGAACTGGCTGTGGGTAAGCAGTGTGCTTGATTTGATTGGGTAATTGACTGGTAATCATTACTAATGCATCTGATGTGTTCACAGGTGAACAACCTGTCTGTGTGGTATTTATGGGGATATATTGTCCGCATCATTAGAATTTGGACAGTTATCCATTGGGGGGAATCTGAAAGGAAAACACTCTTCAGACTCAGGGTCAGACACTTCTTACTGTATCTTATTCTTGTAGTTGAGGCTAAAACCCGTTATCAGCATTGTTAATCCCATGCCTGGCCTTGGGATGTACCTCTGTCCTCTAAAAGTCAAACACAGACACACTGACAAAGTGCCTTCTGACATTGGGTTCTACCTGCTATTCTACAAGTTATGCTTAATGGACACTCATCTTCACTTTCTATACTGATCCAGTTGGGTTGACTTTACTAATTTGGTTAACAAGGCCATAAATAATAATCGAGTCTCCTTTGTTTATGGTTAACAATACCGGCCCATTATAATTTTCTGTGGCAGCACATATGGCGGGTAATAAATTAACTAATAAAGCTGCCACATGGAGGATAGGTCTGTTTTTATTTTTATGGCTGTTTCTTTAATCTGATACATAATTAATGTGCAAGGTTCAACATTTTTTGGGTCAGATCCCAGTTTATTTGTTGCATCCCGAGGTGTTAATTTTCTCGATGTGTTTGTGAGTAGGAGAGTGGGAGAAACCCACACAGCCCTTCATCTGTATGGAACCATGCTCGAGCAGGATTCTTATTCTGAAAAAGGAAGGCACTTACATTACCTTTGCTTTCAGAGTTTATTTCCATTGAAAATGCAAAAGGATTCTACGCTCTGACTTTTTCTGTGTTAAGCAACCTTCCCTTACTTAAGAGAACACGGTTCTAAAACCCTTTTCCTGGGGGAATAATTTTCTCTGCCTCCATCTCTCTCAATGATTTGCTCAGTCTCCACAATTTGTCTGGCTCCCTCTCGAACTGATTTACGATCCCCCCAGATCCGTGGGAGAATTTGCCAAGCTGCAGACCAATTCATTATGTTTGCTGTTGGACCTGTCTGTTAGGTGCTGGCATCTCTCTTTTGTCGGATGTTTTAAATTTAATGTGCACACATGTTTCGCTTTTGTTTTTCTTAAGCATCAAGCTGATCACACAGAGGCGATTCCAACAACAACAATGGAATTCACAGGCCGTGCATTGTCCTTCATTTGTATACAGAATCTTTGCAAAACTTTACGATTTCCCCAGACATCTTGCCCTTTTCTCTCAGAGGAAATCTTCTGTGTCTTGTCCACAAAATCCCCAACCTTCACAGTGAAAACTGTGCTGTCCATGCTCTGCCTGGCAACTCTATTATTATAACATAGCAAACAACAATAGCAATTGTTTATGTAACACTCACTGTATGCCAGGCAATCCTTTAATGTCCATTACATGTATTAACTCTTTAAATTATTGTGTAATTCTACAAGGAGCGAGGGGACTTATTATTCCCATTTTTTTAAGATATGAAACAGGCTCAGGGAGATTAAGTGACCAATATCACATAGCCAGAAAGCAGCAGAGTATCCAGAAGCCTGTCTCCTCATGGTGGGATACTCTGCCCATCAGATGCAGGGCAGGGCCAGCCCCTACATGCTAAACTAAAGGCTTGTTTGCAGAAAGCCCAGGCATAAACTTGTTTATGCATTGATATTGATTTATTGGGCAGGGCCCTTTGATTTTATTGGATAGTACTTTGCAGGCTGATAGATGGATGCCACTAAGAATAGTGACAGTGTTCTTTCCCTTCCCTTTAAAAGGTGAGATGGTTCCCTGTGGTGTTAGAAAGGATTGCAGGAGATTTGCTTGGGGAAAATTATCTTTTCTCTACTCCCCCGCTCCATTTCTGCTGTGAGTTATTACTATAAAAAAAAGAAAAAGAAACGCCAGAACACTTGCTTCAAGGTGAAAATATTTAGGCAAAATATTACCACGGGGAAAGTTTATTTTAAGCATCCTGGTGGAAGAGAAGCGTGTGTCAGGTTTAGGATTTTATGCTTAGAGCTCATCACAAGGCCATAAAACGTTGGTTGGCAAACTTTTTCTGTAAAGGGCAAGATAGTAAATATTTTAGGCTCATGGACCATATGGTCTTTGTCACAACTGCTCAACTTTGCCAGTTGTAGAGCCAAAGTAGACATAGGCAGTGTGTAAACAAAGGACTGTGGTCCTTTTATAATAAATATTCATTCTCAACATCAGGCAGCAAGACAGGTTTTGTCTTCAGGCCCTAGTTCACTGACTCCCTGGTATAAAGGAAGGGCCAAGGGTTTGGAAGACAAGGTTTCTCTCCTGGCCTGCCACTTGCCAGCTGGTTGGCTGTGGGAAAGTCTCTGAACCTCTTTAAGCCACAATCTCCCCAGCTGCCAAATGGAGAAATGGCTATTTACCTATTTATCAGCATGACTGGAAAGTGGGATGAGGAGGGAATTGAATGAGTGACAGGCCAGATTCAATAGAAGAAATTCCATTCCGTCATTCTCTGCCTTCTCCAAACTCCTTTTTCTCCTACCTCTCCCTGCCTCCTGATCATCAGTTAATAGGTGGTCACAGTCGTGGTTGCCCGGGAATTTTAGAGTGTTTTAATTTGGGGGTTATGACAGTATTAGCAACACCCCCAGAGGACATCTTTCTGAATAATTGCATGTGAAGTGGTTCTGGAATAGTTGCTAGGAAAAGAAAGGTCTCAGCCTTCAAGATGTGTGGAGGGAAGGGGTTAATTCTTCTGGGACAGACAGAGGAACACAGAGCTGGCCACCAGTCCCCCCTTCAGCCCAGCATCCGCGGCACACACCAGTAGAGGATCCCCACCTTCTTTGCTGGTGAGCTGGGTAAGGCTTCAACAGCGTGTTCATACAATTAGTTCGTCACTGCCAATGGTTTGTAGTTTCTCATAATATGAACTTTAAGTGTCTGAGACTTAGGTGGTTTGCTTTGAGGACCAGGGAGTTTGAAACTTTCATCAGATGATAGGCTGGGTGAAGCTGTGGATGGGTTCCCATTTTACCCCTGCTTGGTAAACAGGGATGCCTTTTATAAAAACATTAGCTTGATTCTGAGGCCACAAGTAGAAACAAAGAGCAAACGTACCTTCCTTCCTCTCTCAAGCCTTATTTCTTCATGAAATGATAATACGTCAGCACGTGGTGAGCTCCTTCATCTTCTCGGTCCTAAGAAGCTTAGCAGCAGCTGCATGCCTGTGACCTCTCTTTGTCTTGCAGGCTGTGGCCCTTTTTCCAGATATTCTATGGTCAGCTGTCACTCTAGAAATATGGGGATAAGAGGCAGTCCTAATTCTTCTTGGTGAAAAGACAAAAACTCACGTCCTACTCACTCAGTGTAGAGGGACAATTTTGTTTGTAAGCATTGCGTAAATGCCAAGAGGATACGGAGAGGGGGGAGAGCAGGGCACAGGTTGGAAGGCAGCAAGGCCTGGAAATGCGTCAGCACCGTGGACAGCAACCCGCCCTTTCCTCTGCGGTCGTGGTCATCTCTTCAGACTCGCCCTTCTGTGCACTTCCCACATTGCACACAATGCATCTGGGACGCTCTCCCCGGATCCTCACCTGGCCGGTTCCTTTATGTAAATTGCATTTCAGCTCACATGTCACCTTCTTCCAAAGGTCTTCCCTGGCCGTGCCAATCACATGTCATGGTTATAAATTATCTTATTTTCTTTGTTTACTAATTTACCATAGGCCTCTGCCCCGGGAACCTAAGCGTCTAAGAGCAAAGCCTCATTTGGAACAATGCTTTACAAATAATAGGTGCATAGGAATGTTTTTGAATATATAAAAGTATAAATAAGAGAATGGCATCCCTAATTCCAGTTTCCCTAGGGGAATTAAATGGGCCCAGTTAGGGTTGGTCTCCAAACCTGGTCCTATTAATTGAGGCACAATGGGTTGAATCCCATAGGATAACCACTTTTTCTGGGTGCCTGCATCTGGGGGGAGATTGACTGACTTGGAAAACCATCACGGACTAGGAAGACATGTCTCCAAATAGCTACCCACGCATGGTGTTTGTGAGTTTACAGTGGACAATGAAGGTAGAGGCTGATCTCCTTAAATTTGGCAGAAGAAATAAGGGTAATTTTTCTGCTTGAAGTTTCATATCAGCAGTCGAAGCCCACAGAGCACCATGGGGTATCTTGAACCCAAAGGCTCTTGTTTCCTGCTATTAAATAATCACAACTTCAAAGGTCAACTCAAACTTTATCTACACCAGATTCTTTGTGCTCCCTCTCTTTACTTACTTCAATACTTCTGAAACAAGTGCCTGTGTGTACGTGTGTGTGTGTGTGTGTGTGTGTGCGCACGGGTGTGTGTGGATTTTCAGGTTCCCAGGAGCCTGTGTTAATGATCTCATAGGGTCCTAAAGTAAGAAGATGTACTCAGGATCCAGGGCCAAGTGGTAACCTCCAGGCAGAGAGTGTGGAACCCCTGACTCACGCCGGAAACAAACTAGGGCCCAGAGTTGCTGTCAGAATAAAACTGGCAAAGCTTGGGGACAACTTCTCATCTGCTTTCGGTTTTGCTCAGCACGGAGGCGCCTATCGCCGACTATCAGGCACAGTTTTAGATGTGAAGCTCTCAGGCCTCGGCCCCCGTGGACCCGCCATTCTGATCTGGAAAGTAACTGAAAGCCATCAGAGAGGGTAGAGCTTCAGATGGGACGGTGTCATTAAGGAAATGAAATGGGAAGATGTGAACTGGAATGACGCAGGTGACCCCAGGTGGCAGGAAGCCTCGGGGAGGGGGGGAAGGGGGGCCTGTGAGGAGCGCGTGGGGATGGTCATCGCGGGACAGCGCGTGGTGGTTGGAAGAGCAGGAAGGTGGCATCATGTGGCTGCGGGGAGCTCCAAGAGCAAGGGGAGATTTGGGGGTGCAGGAAAAGCAGCTCGGGGAACACGTCCCTGCTCGTGGTAAGGAGCTGGAACTTTGCTCTCAGAGCAATGGGGAGCCGCTGGACTGGCCTGAGAGAGGGGGCACCATCCAAGTCACAATGTAAAGGAATTTTGTGCAGCGTGGACTGGAGAGGGGCCGAGTGGAACGAGAGGGGCGAGCTGAGAAGTTCTAGCAGAGGTCCAGGGGACAGACGATGGCATGGCGGTGACCATCTACCCACCATCTCAGCACAGGGCACAGGGCATCGGCTCCTCTGCATCGTGTGTGGGTTTTTACCTCCCATAGTCACCTACAACCTCATTTTCACGGTCAAAATAATTACATGACAGAAGTGTGGCACCTCTAGTGTGCCTTTATGACAGACCTTGCTGGGTCAGCAAACGGTATGGTAAGGCCCAGTCCTAGAGGGGTCAGACTGTACCGGCCGTGATTACGTGGGCGTACCCAAAAAGATATGAAGCCCCATTATGTTTGTGAACTCTTGTGAAACTATTTTTCAAGAATTTGAAAAAATGAGTAGCTATAGATAGAGCTTAAACTTTTAGAGTCAGGACAACCTTGGCTACAAACTTCTGTGCATCTGCTTCTTAACTCAGAATCTCAGACAAGATCCCTAACTCCTAAGTGTGTGTGTGTGCGTGTGTGTAAGGGGATACTAATTAACAACAGTAATAATGCTTTCTCCTAATTGCTACTTAATAATAACCATAAGAATGCTTATTTTGTGCCAAATGTATGCTTGAAAGTTTATTTACATTATCTCTTTGAAGCATTACAATGATCAGGTGACAATATGCATATTAATGCCCCATGCTGTGAACAAGGGCATGAAATCTTAAATTTAATAACAGGTTAGAAATAAAGAAATGTCCATAGAGTTCATCTCATTTTACTCAGCCGACAATGGGGTATGGCGGGGTAGTGTGTGGAAATGCTTGGCCTAGCTTCGGTCAGAGTGGGTGCTTGATAAGTTTCAGGCTGTATATCTCTCTATAGATTTTAAATATTTACAACCACAGAATTAATTCTAAGGAAAGCAAATTGAAGGAGGTGTTTGGGTGTAATTTTTTTTCCTAATGATTCCACTGTATCCCTGAGCATTCCACGTTTGTGTTTAATCACAGAATCTCAGCCATGATGTTTCTGACAAGTAATTTCCTTAATGCTCACGACAGAGATGGATTGCATGGAAGCCCACTGGATTTTTGCCTGCAAGTGACAAGACTAGATCAGATCTATCTGGGTCTAGTGCCTCCGATGACACTGCCTCCTAATAATTCCCATGACAGTATGGGTCATCTTCGTGGACACACACAGCCTTGGCCAGATGGGACACAGCGTTTGCAAGACACTCTGCCATTTTATTACACCCTGAGAAACATCTCGGCTGATATTTGTGTCAGAATCATAAATCAATTTAGTCCTTAGATACAGGCCGAGTTGTGCAGTTTATCTTCAAATACACTTGTTTTTGTTTTTGTTTTTCTTTTCCCTGCTATGACTGAACGTGTTGAAAGATAAATACAAATGTCAAGCTATTGGATTCCTTTTTAGGTTGTAAGGTCTTTACACTGACATGTGACAATCTGAGCGTCACTGAGACTCAGTGATACTTGGTGATTTGGGCCCCATGGCATTTCATCCCTAGGTGCCAATAATCCCAATTCACTCTCAAGCAAAGACTCAGATGCCTCTCAGTGGAAACTCCCTTTCTGACCCTCTCCCCCTCCTCTCCAGTGTGTGTCGGCCTTTAGCCCCTGTGGTTTGTTGATGTGCTTTCCTATAGATCAAGGGTCAGGGGTCTCTGACACCCCGGGAAACAAATGCAAACGGTGCTGTTTCACAGGATGTCCTTTAGGCTGATCATGTCACCTGCCATCAGCAGGCACATCCCTGTGTACATGGTGGTCTACGAAAAATAGAGATTTTATTGTTGCCATTCTAGTACTAGTCTCTTACACTGACCCACCCAGACCCTCCACTGTGCTTACAGATTCACTGGGAAGCACGTCTGGTTCCTTTTGAAAACTATTTTTACTCTGAAACTTGTCAGGCATAGAGAAAAGGGGAAAGAGGAATGCAATGAACACCACATACTCACGACTGGGATTTAATCTAATCATTGCACAAATACGCACACCCACTTTTAAAAAAGTTTTCAGACATCATGAAACTTACTTCTGAACACATAACGATGTTACCACGGCCAGTGTGGCTCAGTCAGCTGGAGCATTGTTCTGTACACTGAATGGTCATGGGTCCCATTTCCAGTCAGGACACATACCTAGGTTGTGGGTTCGGTCCCCACCTGGGGCGCATACAGGAGGCAACTGACTCCTCTCTCACGTCGATGTTTCTCTCTCTCTCTCACTTCCTCTCCCTAAAATCAATAAAATATATCCTCAGGTAAGGATTAAAAAATACATAAGGATGTATCTGAAAAAAAAAAAAAATTGTGATCCTTTATAAAACCACAATATCATTATCGCAACTAACAGCAAATAGTCTATATTCACATATACTCAGTAGTCCCAGTAATATCTATGACTTATTTTGAAAACATAGCTCTTGAGTCACTTTGACCTAATGAAGTTATATGTAAGAGGAGGAGGGCAGGTGGCATAAGGTAGGATAGAAATATTTAAAGTATTTTTGCCCTTATAGTGAACCCTTCCTTCCTTGCTTGGTCCTTCTGAGAGATTATCAATCACTTAAGAAAATCATGTGAAGTCTTAAAAAGGAGTGCACACATAACATGGTGTTATGGGAAGGCCCTTCTAAAATTATGGAAACAAATATAGTTTCCTATAAAAATAATATTTATCAGCACTTTTCCTAATGTTGAAAAATTGGAAGCAACCTAAATTTCTGACACAAAGAATTAGCTAATTTATGGTGGTCATATTGGAAAATGCTCACAATATGTATTTAAGTGAACAAAGCAGGCTTCACAACCTCAAGGGCAGAATCACAGCACTTTAGGAATTAGCTCACACCCAGACAAAAATGTTAAAAAAGTGTTTTTCAATGTGTCAACCGTAGTTACCTCTGGATAGTGAGATTATAGATAATTTTATTTAGTTTTATTTTTCCAAAAATGTTTTTTACATTTTTTTACACGAAATGTGGAAGGAATATTTGATGATTAAGCAATTTGGATAAATCAGCCAACTCAGAAAGAGATGTGCTGTCCAGTGGGAAAGGAAACTAGAAGCATAAACGAGAAGGAATGAAACACCCTGGTGCCCACGTATTCAGCACCGGTTCCTTGAACCGGGCCACAGCTGTGAGCTGCAGAAGGTAACACAGTGCTTTAGGCTGAAATGAAGAAGCCAGAGCACATCTTTCAGTGTCTCCTTTGGCTCTGTAAGTCTTGCATTAAAATACTCTGGTGTTGTCATAGTACAGTTTTATTAGAAACCCTAAAGTCGGGATTTGCATCGCAAATAGTTTCCTAATACCATCTGGAGGGAGCTTTTAATTGCTTGTTGCAGAGGTCTGACGTGGACCCTCGCTGAAGTTATACGCAGAGGAAACACTTGGCCTAACTGCTGTTTTATACTGAAAGCAAATAAGAGCAGATGATACTGCAGATTTATCCACTGAAAGTTGGTTCCTCATACCACTTTTGGTATAGCTATCCTGAGTTGAGTATGTTCTCATTTATTTGGGGTTCCGATGCAGATTAGATGTGTCTCATGATTACAGAAAGTATGACCAAGAGGTTGTGCAAGGCATTCCACAGGGGAATGCCAATGAGTTGACTATTAAAAATGCAAGTTTCAGAGATTGATGAACCTTCAAAGAAACGGAGGAGACAGGGGCCAGAGATCAGCAGGCAGTTAGGGATTGGAGGGGGTTCTTTGATACTGTGAAGACCATAAGTGCAGCCTAGAAACCAAGGTAAGCTCTCTAATGAAGAAGTGGCCAGGGCAGGTCCAATCTGCAGGGCATTTGATGGGAAGGTTGAGTGATTTCTAGTCGATGAAGCCTAGGATAATATCTCCATGGGAACCCTGCTATAAAGACTCCCACTTATTTAAGTAAGTTTCCCAATTTTGAGAATGTACTGCCCCCACTCTAAAACATCCTCTCCAACATACACACACTCACACACACACACACACACACACACACGCACCCCAAAGGGCATAAGCGACTCTGTGAGGCATATTTATGTGTGTTTGTATCTGTTTCAACTAGCCTTCCATTGGAAGAATGGCACTCTGTGTAGGTTGTGAATTACTGAAGAAGCCTAGGTCAGCAGTCCCCAAGATTCCCAGATACCTGGGGGCAAGCTCCTGCATAACTTTCCCAATAAACCTGGTGAATAAAGTTCTACTTCTTTCCCCAGCTTTCTGGAAGAATCTGTTCTAGCCAGTCTATATTCTGATCACCTGTACATCTGGAACGGGCCCAACCCAAATAGAGAGGAAAAAAAAAAAAAATCATTATCCCAAATAAAATAGAAGACCATTGGACAGGGTATCAGTTAGTATCCCAAGTGCAGAGTTCTCTGTTGAGTAATGACAAAAATCCCAGGACCTTTTAGAAGGCCACTGAGGAACAGAAAACAACTGACGCAGTAGTGTGCTTAGCACAATTAAAGTTAAATTTAAGTCTTTGCAGCCAGAGTCAATTTCCTTCATTTTTCAACAAATTCCCACTAGATTTTGACTTCTCAGTCAGGCACTTTTTTCCCTTGATTGATACTCTGATCTGTAGGTGATGTACTAAATGGGAGGCAGGAAGCGGCCTAAGTTAGAAGGGAAAATTGAGGATGTTGGGCATACAGAGTGCTACAGCTGCCAGGAATCAGCACTATTTGAAGTACCCAGTGCCCCATAGAATGGGCGTGTTGCCCTCGTGGCCACCATGGTTCTAAGTGTGGAGCAAGGTGTTCACTGGGCACGTAGAGTTTCCCGTACTCACAGTATCACTCATTTAAGAGTCAAAACGGACTTGTTTACGCACATACACATGCTCAGCAAGGTTTGGTTATGCTTCAGAGGATGTCAACTGTTCGGAGAATCGTGAAGGAAGCTTTCCTGAAATAATAAAAATTAAAAAGGAATTCCCAGGCTTTTCTCCAATCTTCTCAAGCAGAGCCTGGAGGAAGGGGCCTGGGAATGTATACTGCGTGCCCCCTCCTCCCACCCACCTGGCACCTCCACGATCGATCCAGTTTGGGAATTCGTAGGGCACGGATGCGGTGTGGGTAAAACAAGGCGTCACTGTGAGTCAGAGCCCAGAGGGGAATCTGTCTCGATTTGCCACCCTACTTACTGTTTATGGTCCGTGCTCTCTTCCTGAGGCCACCACGCTGAAGCCCTCCCGGTTCTTAACATGGACCTTTGTCCTAAGAATGGGTTCCCTTGGTCTTTAATATTTGATTGGACAAGTAATTCTGGTCAGAAAGCTGCTTTCCCCCTTTTTTCTAATAACAACTATAATCCATTGCTGCCCAAAAAAAAAATCAAAAAAAAAATCTGTATGGCATTTCCTGAGTCCTTCAGCACAGGCTGTGACGAATGGCATCTCGCGTTGCACAGTCGTCCCCGTGGCTTGTAATACATCGTTTAATGAATTGATCACAGTGGAATGTAAAGATGAAATAGCATTTATTCTGTATGTTAGATTGCATATAATTTTTAGAGTTGACATTTATAACCATGGAGGATGTTATTTTACATATCATCTTCAAGCCGTATCAGCCTTAAACACATTTAAATTTAATAAGCGAGTAGATGAGATTTGCTTTTAAGCTAGGCATATCATTACAGCACGCATTTCCGGCAGGAGGGCCCTCTCGCGATTAAATACTGTCCTTAGTTGTCTAAAAGAAACAGAAATGATAAAGGGGGAGGGGGTTTGTTAGAGAGGAAGATGAAATAATAAAGTCTGAAGCCAGGAAAATACCCTTTGAAGGACGGGCCTAAACACAGCCCTCTAACCACTGAGGCGAAAGGGCCCGTTGGTTCTATGAACCATCATTGGGCAGCTTTGAGGCAAGTGCAAGCCTGGGAGTGAAATGCAAATTCCGTAATAGGAACATCATTGTGATAATAATTTATTAAATTTCCCCAGCCCTCTCCCTCTGAGGAGGGCAGCACCATGGCCCTGGTGATTAATTTCCAACGCCGTTGAACATTTTATTAGAAAGAAACAGTTTTTAATCTATTGATGCCCTTTCTGTACAATTCCAGGAGCTGTTATCCAAATGGGAGGGAAAGAGGGGAAATGGGGGGAGGGAAGGAGGAGTGCTGACCAGAAGTTCTGGTTCTGGTACCAAACATCTCAGACTCTCCTGTGCTTTTATGGCACTTGAGCACTTTGGCCTCATGGTAGGACATTGTGTTTTGTGAAAGGAGAGAGTTTGCTCATGAATCTGAAGTTAGGAGAAGTACAATATGTAGGGAAAGGGTGACTGAAGGGTTGGACTGAGAAAGTTGTTGAACTGGGGGCTTCTCAGAATCCTCGTAGGGCTTACTTAGGGGCCGCAGAAGAGATGCCTATAGGGGCCAGGAAGGTCCCCTTAATGGAGGTTATAATACTTGGAGGCACTATTCTGCTCAACCAAATGTTGACATCCTAGAATGTCACCTGTGAGAAATCTAAAGAGAAATAACAAAATGCAAGATGAGACCTTGGACCCAATCCTGGCACAGAAAAGGGGGACAAGTGGGAAAAAAATCTAATGAAATCCAGATTTGATCTTCAGTGTTGTACCAATGTTAATTTCCTACTGTGGATAGTGTGCTACGAGTTAGTAAGATGTTAATGTTAGGGGGAGCTGGGCAAGAGGTACACAGAAATTCTCTGTATTTTTTATTTATTTATTTTTGCAATCCTTCTGTAAATCTAAAATTATTTCAAAATAAAAATATTTTTAGAACCAATAAAAGCAAAATGCAGGACATGCTAATAGGAGATACCAAGTTCAAGGGTAACCTGGTTGAGACAGTCATTGG
The DNA here is from genome assembly GCF_964146895.1 of Miniopterus schreibersii. Taxonomy (NCBI): domain Eukaryota; kingdom Metazoa; phylum Chordata; class Mammalia; order Chiroptera; family Miniopteridae; genus Miniopterus; species Miniopterus schreibersii. Next base: position 14,779,677 of record NC_138103.1, read on the forward strand.
GACAATCTCGGGCACCCTCAGAGAGCAACATAAAAACAGGGAGAAAGGCCATCTCCTTTGGTCTCCTTTGCATGGATGGACATCTCACAATTTGACAGTGCGATGGGCAAAATAATGTCTCCCAAACATGTCCACGCCTTAATTACTGGCCATGAGGCGTGGAGGTTATTCTGGATCATCTGGCCGGACCCAATGTGATTTCGAGGATCTTTATGAGTGGAGGAGGGAAGCAAGAGGAGGGAACGGGTCAGGGTCATATTTCTTGAGAAAAACTCTACAAACCATCGCTGGCTTTAAAATGGAAGGGCGACGCGCTGGGAAACGCAGGCAGCTTCCAGAATCTGGAAAAGGAAAGACCACAGATTCACCCCGAGAGGTTCCAGAAAGGAGCACAGCCCCAAGGGGTTGTGGGTTTGATTCCTTCAATTCCCTGTCAGGGGCACACCCCTGGGTGGCAGGGTCGATCCCCCGCCCTGGCTGGGTCACTTGAGGAGGCAATCAATTGATGTGTAGAAACACATCGATGTTTCCTTAATTGTCTCTCTCTCTCTTTCTCTCTCTCTCCTTCCCTCCCCCCTCCCTTCCTCCCTTCCACTCTCTCAAAAAATCAATGGAAAAAATATCCTAGGGGGTGAAGATTAACTAACTAACTAACTAACTAACTGACTCAATCAATCAATCAATCAATCAATAAATAAAACATTGGCTAGAAAATGTCTTTGCTAAATTACAAATCCCATTTGATTATTATGGATTTAGGTGGCACACAAAGATGCTATATATTTTTTTAAATACATCTTTATTGATTTCAGAGAGAGGAAAGGAGAGGGAGAGAGAGAGATAGAAACATCAATGATGAGAGAGTCATTGGTCGCGCCCACAACCCGGGCCTGTGCCCTGACCGGGAATCGAACCCCGATCGCCTGGATCCTAGGTTGATGCTCAACCGCTGAGCCACGCCCAGCCGGGCAAAGATGCTATTAAATAATGTGAAATCAATAATTTGGGTAGGGAGTTATTTCTTTTTTAATTTTCTTCCAATTTCCTTGTTTATGCCACCGAGAAAGTCTTTGTTTGGTGCTAAGGGGTCTTAACCATCTCTCTAATACTTGATGATCTCCACTGTTAATAATAAAGAGGAGACCTCAGGATCTGTGTCTGTAGTAACAGCAACAAGATTTCACTAACTTGTGGTTGCCTTGTATTTATTTTATGGTGACTCTATTTGAAATAAGTGATATTATATGATATTATATTTTTTTATTTAAAGTGTTGACATAAAGCTGCCTTTTAAAAATAATGTGTTTTCGTGGAAGCCAAGTTCATCAATGTGAAGATATATTAAGCAGCCAATGCTTTATCATTATGACACGTGGTAGCCATTTAGCGATAGTAGCAGAAGAATGGCATGGATTCGGGAGCATCTGATTCTTCAGGGCTGAGGCTTCAGAGTGTCAGCTCTAAATACTAAAGGAATGGTCATTACTGAGCTGCAAAGCCCACAGACATCTTTAAATTCATTTTGGTTTTTCTTCGTCACTGGAAGGAAATGCTTTCATTGAAGTTAAAAAGCGGAGACTTCAAAGACAAATCTGTGACATTTTTTTCAACATTAAAATTTGATTGGGATTAACTAAGTCCATTGGCCTATAATTGCTGTACATTTTTCTACTAATTCTAGCAACAAAATTTCTAAAATTCCTATTTTATGAAGTTTATTAAAAAGCCCTTCCTAGTTGTTAACCTCACTGTTTTTTGTGCCTTGAATCAGCTCTGTTGTTGGACTTGCCGTTTTCAGAGACCAGCACATACTCTGCTGCTGCTCTGGCTTTCCCAAAATCGCCTTATATTTGATGACGTGAAGGAATGTCACTTAGAGCCACATCCTCTTACGTGACTTGTCATCTCAGAGCCTTGCAGGATATGGCTTCTTGTGAGAATTTTGGTTGTGCAGTCAACCCAAACCAATCCTCCCACTGAGCTGGCCTGCAGACTTCTTGTGCACCATGTCAATCGCAGGTCAGAGGAGATGAGCGTTACTGCATGGGCAAGGGAAGCTGTCTGACATCTGGCAGGACATCTGGTGGATGGTACAGCAGAGCAGGCAATGACCCAACAGCACAGGTTTGGAAGAACTGTGTCCCTAAGATGCTCACAGTTTAAAGAACCGCACCTGGTTTATCTCTTACAAATGGGTGTCTGCATGTAGCTTAGCCCGGGTGACCAGCGTTTCTTTCATTCTCTGTTGCATGGCTGCTTGTGTCAGGATCTCAGGACTCTCTCCCAGGATCTGAGCATCTAACAAACCCAAGTTTCATCTGTCTCAGCCTCCTAGAGGGAGCTCCGAGGCCTCATTGATTACTCTTTTTGTTTTGTTTAGTTTAGTTTTGGTCTCCCTCTCGCCCTCTCTTCTTCCTCCCCCTTGTTTCATTTATCCAGAGAAAGCAAAGGCACATCTTGGGCCAGCAATTTGAAGTCTACATCAGGATGTTCCAGAATGGCAGTGATGATAACAGTTATAATGGCTCCATTTACTTAGCACGTGTATGTGTTGTGAATTTCTGCTTGAGGTGCTGGCCATACTGTATCCATTCTTACCTTTCATCCTGAAGATCTCAGTGGGTCTTTTCCCCAACTTCCTGCACGGCTCTTCTCCTCTGTCCCTAGCCCCGTGTACCAGACTTGTCAGCTGTGCCCAATCAAGACGCATCCTTTGTTCAGACCATCGCCATCCTTGACAGTGCAGGTGTCCAAAGGCCTAAATGCTTTGCAAACATTTACTAAGTACCTATGCTGTGCACAGTAGTTCTCTTTAAATGTGTGAGGTCACGTCAGCCTGACAACAACCCTGAGAAGTGATTCCCATTTTTAAGAGGAATCCAGGATCCCTGTCTTCAAAGAGCGCACAGCTAGGGAGGGAAGACAGGCTGGCGTAACAATAAGTAATGTTGAGTGACATGTGTACACGGGGGTCAGAGGCTATCTTGAAAGGTTGGAGGAGAGAGGTCATCCCTACACAGGTTGTTGAGGATGGATGGGCATTTTTCAGGCAGATGATTTATGGAAGGATGTTTCTGGCAAAGAGGACAGCGTTTGCAAGGGGAAAAGGAAGTGGGATTCTAAGCCAAAGATAAATAGGCCTGGATAAATATAGTGAGAGTGGTGTGTGGAGGGAAAGTGGGATTATCTGAACTATATAAAGGCCGAGATCTCATCTTTATATGCAAGTCTGGGCAATTTTAAAGAGAGTTGAAAAGACACCATTCCCAAGGTGTATACCGTAGCCAACTGGAGGAGCCAGACTATTCTTTCTTAGGTACTAATATATGAACATATTCCTAGTTCCTTTTCCATCTCCCCCAGTCCCAGTTGTTCCCTCTCCTTCCATCCCACATCCAACATGCCCTTCACCCAGCATTCTCTGAGTTCTCCACGCTGCTGAAGCTAAATACACATGTGGCTCCTCTCAGCCTGCCCCCCAGCTGTCCTAGGGGAAGAAGGGAAGGGGTAAGAACTGTGTCTCTAAGCACCTGTGTTCTGTGTTGTTGTAGTGGAAGCAGGAACAGGCGAGCTGGCTGTTGATTTTAACTCCTGCTTTGGGGAATTCAGAGCTTCTTTCCATTTCTCAAGTGACCCTTTCTTGAGTACTAAGTTACACAAGGCATCAATAAGCGAGAGCCTACAAACCCGTGAACAGAAAATACAATCATACTGTGGAAAAGAGTTTGGCAGTTCTTCAAAAAGTGAAACGTATGACCCAGCAATTCCGCTCCTAGGCATATACCCAAGAGAACTGAAAACAGGTACTCCGATAAAAACTTGGACGCGAAGGTTCATACATTATTCACAGCAGACAAAAGTTGAAGACAGCCCTAATGTCCATCGGCCGAAGAACGGACCCACAGAAGGCGGTGTCTCCTTGCAGGAGATGCCATAAAAAGTCCTGAAGTCCTGATACATATTACAGCATTGACGGAACTTGAAAATGCCATGCTCAGACACAGAAGGGCACCTAGTGTCACTGTATTCCTACCTATGAAATGTTCAGAATAGGAAAACTGTAGAGACAGAAAGCAGAATGGTGGTTCTGGGGGAGGGGAAGAGGAAGTGACTGTCTGATAGATACAGGGTTCTCTTTGGGAGTGATGACAATGTTTTGAAACTAAATAGAGCTGGTGGTTGCACCACATGTGAATGTACTAAATGTCACTGAATTGAACAACCGTACATGGTGAATTTTATGTGATGTGGATCTTACCTCCGTGAAAATAAAAAGCACCATCAAAGGTAAAATTCGGGGTAGGTTCCAGGGAAATGAGCTGGCTGCATTGCACACAGTGTGCAAAGTGGGAACCATGCTTGCAGGAAGCCCCAGAAATCGGGCCTTAGAGAAACGAGGTCCACTTGGAGCTTGGAAGGGGAGGAGCTCCCAACACCAGGGCTCCGTTTCAGTTCCCAGATGCCAGTGACGCACGACCACCAACGTCCCGTGACCATCCTCTTGCCCAGACGAAGTTGCAACCTGGGAAGGTGGCAGCTCATAATGCCAGGAACCGATGATGAGAAGATTGGAAACGGATGGAGTTTTATGGCGATGCATTTTTAACTCCCCTTCAGTGTAGAGGGGACATTTTAAGGAGCAGAGTGCTTAAACTAGACAAGATTCCCTTCAGTCGGATAAAAAATACACCAAAGTGCCCTTTTTTTGTTTAATAATTCAGGACCCAGGGAGTGTTTAAAGGTTTTCTTGTTTTACCATTTGAAAAATCTAATGATAATCGGTTAAAAAGGAACAGATGAGGAATGTTCGCGAGACGGGCCCCAAACCGTGCGCTCTAAAACGTCTTTGGAAACGGATGTCCGCGTGTTCCGGGCGGCAGGCGCCCGGAGGACTGGATGTTTTAACGCAGCCAGACACTTGTTCCGCCCCTGTTGGAGGGATGCAGACACTCCCACACACAGCATCGGCCGGCATCTGAGTGGGGTCGGAACAAAACCAGACGCGGAGGATGTCATGGGACCACGAGTGTGCTTAGCATGACACCAGCACTAATCAGAACCAGATTCCTGGGGAATTCTGGAGGGAAATCCGAAAGTCCTCTCCTGGGGACAGGAACAGTGTCGATGAACGGGTTTGAATTTTCCTGGCCTGCGGATTGGGCTCCCCAGGAAATGTGCCGGCCAACTCTTGGCAGCGGTGCTTAGAAAGGAAGACCGGCTCTCCTCGTGGGCGATGAGGGTGGTCCTACGGCTCGGAGGTTGAAGGCAAACGCTTTTCCCGGGGAGGGGAGGGGGGAAGCGAACACACTCGCGGTGACGCAAGACTGTCCTGTCTCCTGGTAGAATCTGAAAGCGGCAGAAAGGATCCATGCGTGTTCTTCAGCTTCACGTTGGAAAATGAAGGCCCCCACTGTGCTTCGTTCGCGTCCAGCCGCCGTTTATTGCACCTGCTTATCAGGCGCCCCCCAGCCACTGCAGCGAGCAAGAGTGGGGGTGACTGCAGACCCCCACGCGGCCAAGAGCGCTGCCTGCGTGCAGCACATCTTCCCTGGGAGAGGGAAATCGCTCAGGAAGGAATCGTGACAGACGCCGCCAGCTGCCTACCGAATCCCCGTTTATTACTTTTCCTTGGTAACAGGCCCCTTAGTCGTAGCCAGGGCACCCCAATTAAAGGAAAATAATACCGTGTTCTCTAGCTTCCCTAGCAGAGCGGGGTCACCAATGAGGTGGCGATGAAATGATTAGGTGTGCTTTCTGGGAAAGCCATTAACGGGGGCTGAATCACCTGCCATGGGAGCACCCATGTGCCCATTTTCCATTTTCCTCTCCCTCTGCACGAACCTACATGACCTTGAGGCAACTTGGAGAATGGAATTCATGTCCTCAGGATGGTGGGACTGAAACGTGAACGGTGCAACAAGGCTTAGGATGGACTGTCCAGCCCCGAACTTCTCTCCTGGGAGAGGAAAACGCACTTGCATTTTGTTTAAGCCACAGTTATTTTCAGACTCTGTTAATAGCAGCCAACCCCAATTTTAAGAGATCAAAGCAGGAAACACAAATATAAAATAATTGCGGAAAGCGGAACCTGCTGTGCAGGCAAGAGAGGGGCTGGGGTGAGGGGCAGGGCTACTCTGGGACGGAGGGAAGATCTCTCTGGGATGGGAATGGCCACGTGAGTCAGATGTGTGCAGTTCTGAGGGAGGGACATCCGAGCTGAAGGGATGGCAGATACTGAGGTGAGCAAAATGACATCACTGAGAAACAAAAGAAAGTCAGAGGGAGAGTGGTGGTAGAAGATGTAGAGTTGGTGCCAGACGAGGGCAGAGACGGGGGGACCAGGTCTCTCAGCGGCCGTAGGCCATGCTAAGACGCGGGGCTTTGACTCTGAGTGAGGCAGGATGTCTGCAGTCTGCTGTGGGCAGGAGAATGGCGATCTCATATTGATTTATGAAGCTCTCCTAGCTGCCATGTAGACATGGCCCTAGAGAGTGTGGGGTCACCATTTAGGTGGTGACTGTGGACATCCAGGCGAGAGTAGATGGTGGGATTCATGCCAGAGAGAACACTAAGGGGACTTAGAGAAATTTGGGAAGCCAGTTAAAACCTAAAAAGCCTACGTCATGAGGATGAGCGTAGGTATAGCATCTATGTTGACTTTGGAAGAATCTCTCACAGAGTCCTCGTGCTAGAGCCACTCAACTGTGCGCAAAAAAGCAGCATGGGTTACTCAACAACAGCCACAAAAGCGCACAAATAACTCCATTCAAAAATGGGCCAATGACATTTCTCCAAAGAAGATTTACAAATGACCACTAAAGCACAAGGGAAAATGCTCAATACCCCTGACCATTAGGGACATGCAAGTCAAAACTATAATGAAGCACCGCCTCACGTCTATCAGGATGTCTACCATCAATAACAGAAAACAACAGTGCTGGCGGTGATGTGGAGAAGTTGGGACCCTATGCACTGTTGGTTGGAATGTCGAATGCGTAGCCACCGTGAGAACAGTATAGCAGTGCCTCGGAAGAAATTAATATTAGAATTACCGTATATGGTTTAGCATTTCAGCTTGTGGGGGTATACTCAAAAGAATTGAAAGCAGGGTCTCCAAGAGATATCGGTACACCCATGTTCATAGCAGCATTATTTATAACAGCTAAACTGTGGAAGCAACCCAAGTGTCCGTGGACAGATGAATAGCTAGGCAAAGTGTCGTCTGTCATTATAGTGGAGTACTATTCAGTCCTAAAAAGAAGGAAATTCTGCAATGTGAACGAACCTTGAAGACGTTATGCTGATTGAAATAGGCCAGCCACAGAATGGCAAATGCTGTAGGTTTCACTATACGAGGCGGCATCTAGAGTAGTTGAATTCATGGAGACAGGAAGTAGAACAGTGGGTTCCAGGGCCTGGGGGAGAGCGGGGGGTGGGGAGTTAGTGTTTAATGGGGACAGCCCCAGCTTTGCAAGTGAACAGAGTTCTGGAGATGGATGGTGGCGATGATTGTACAGCAATATGAATGTATTGAAAACCACCTAACTGTACACTTAAAACTAGTTAAAAATGGAAATTTTTATGTTATGTGGTTTTTAACACAATTAAAAAAAATGGAAAACATTTAATATGGGTTGTCCCTGGAATTGCAATGAGTTCTTAGCCAGCACAACCCTCTCTGTGCTTCTCACAGCTCAGAAGCAAGTCCTTTTACCTGTGACCCCCAGTCCACCATCCTGTTGACAATTGGTGTCTCTGAGTTTCACATTCCCCCCCTACAAATATCAACTTCTTAGTGACTTCTTCTCAAAAGCCCCTCAAAACCCAGCCAAGGCAGCCTTCTGCCCTGACCCGTGAGAGAGTAGGTCCCCCCCCCGCTGATTTAACTAGACATCTCAGGATGTCCAGAGAGCTGATCCTCAGAAGGGGCCTGCAGTCAGAGCTATTCAAGGAGGGCACATGCACATTTGTATATGATTTGCATTTGCTTTACATAGGGCTGCACAAGCTGTGCTGTCTCCTCAGACATCACTCACATTATATTTTAAGACTGCCACAGTCTTTGACTAACATTTAGATCTGCAGCCTGGGTGCCTCCAACTTCTCCAACTCCAACTTCTCCAACTCCAACTTCCCTCCGTGGATGGTGGGAAGCCCAGTGCCTTTCTCGGGCACCTACATGCACCTGGAGGAATTCGGTACTTTCTCAGCATTACCACTCATTTCAGTTTTCCAGTCCCCGTTGCCCCCTCCCACTTCCAGTCTCTTGCCCCTTTCTCAGGCCCTGTCTAAAAAATACGCAGCATCACCCAAGGCTATTGTGTGTAAGAACTTCTAATGTGCAGTTAGAGATGGTGGAGGGATCACATTACTACAAACAGTTTGGAATTCAATATGAGCATCTTTGGCTTTGAAAGCTCCTTGATCTTCTCAGACATCAGGAATTGTTCGCTGGCAATTTGTTTCCTTAACATTTTGACCTCTAGCCTTTTCTCTCCATTCCCCTCCCCTCCCCTCCCCTCCTTTCCTGCCCTGTCCTCTCCTCTCCCCCCCCTTCCCAGCCCTCCTTTCCAAACAAGATATACAAGCCCCTACGCTCCTGAAGTTTACAGTGTCATATTGGCAAAGATACCCCCCCAAATAAATATGAAAAATCAGCGAGCAAGCTATCCTTACCATAATGAGAGATAACAGTACCCGGGAAAGGAACGGGGGAGGCTTGCCCCTTGAAAGTTGAAATGCAAGGACAGACGGCGTCTCCATGTGACGGTCAGCGTGAGGGGGGTTCTAAGTGGAAAGGCAGAAATACAGAGCCCTGAAGCTAAAGGCCCTCGCTGTGCCCCAGGAAGGCCAGTGTGGAGGGGAGAGGGACAAGCGAGGCAAAAAGACCGCGCCAGGAGGAAGCGGCAGGCAGGGGATTACCACGGGCGTCGGTGCCCTGTTGAGGATGCCTTCTCCTGCCTCTCTTTCCACGAGGGAGGAGCGTGATCTCCTGCACAGGGAAAGCCCCGTCTCACGGGTGCTCTGCTTTTCTTTGTTTGTGCTCATGCTCCCTCAGGGCTGCCTCCCCGGACTCCAAAATCCAGCTCTCTTTTTATGAAGAATAAAGCAGGTTTCTCCTTGCCTTGCACTCTCCTGTGTATGTGTGCCTGTGTGTGTTAGAGGAGAGAATAATATAGTTTTTAAAATCCTCACCCAAGGATATTGTTCCATTGCTTTTCAGAGAGAGTGGAAGGGGGAGAGAGAGAGAGAGAGAGAGAAACATGGATGTGAGAGAGACACATGGATTGGTTGCCTCCCACGCTTGCTCTGACTGGGGCCCGGAATCAAGCCTGCAACCCAGGTACGTGCCCTTGGCTGGAATCGAACCCGGGACCTTTCAGTCCTCAGGCCGACGCTCTAACCACTGAGCCAAACAGGCCAGGGCAGAGAGAATCGTTTTGCCACTCCCCTGTGAGGTAGAGGTAGAAACTATACGTAGGATATTTAATTCCCCTTACATGTATCCCCCCTCCCCAGCACTGATTATAAGACAGAAGCTGAGAGATGGAGAAAACAGTAAAAACGATGAGTGGTGGCCGGGTAAATCTTTTGGAAAATTCCCACTGAGTGAAATCTTGTGGACAGAAATGTAGAACATTCTCTCGCTGGCTTCTCCCCACCGCGTTTCTGTCTCTGCAGTCTGTGTTTACAATGAATGACACAATTTGAAAGCTGTATTTTCATGCCTTTCTGGTCATTAATAGCGTTAAGTTAAACCTGGTCATTCACCCTACAGTGTCTGGCGGGGAGCAGAAAGCACCGGAGAAAAGGAGCCCCTAGAGTCGCTTCAAAGGGCAAAGGCAAGGGCGGGGACCGTAACGGTTACCTCTGGGAGGCAAATTGTCGCCTCACCACGGAGGGAACTGTATGTAGCAATTGCTGAGGGAAAATATGTTCTGCTGACACACCCCAAAGCCAGGCAGTCCCCGGTGCCCACTCCTCGGCATTGGGAGGGAAGCCAGCGGATCACCCGCGTTCGCACACGCGGCCAACAGCCTGCGAGTCTCCTGCAGAAGCTGTTCTTTGCACACAGGTGTGGCTCGGCCACCCACGGGACAGCAGAATGTTCTGGTTTAGTTGCACCAACATTAGGAATGCCATAAAATGTTTAGCAGATTTCGATGGGTGCTTACTTACTTAGAGGCTAATTTAGAAAAACAACCCATTCAGTATTGAAGTATTTATTGTCACAATAAGCCAGTCACTTGGCAGGTGTGGCTCAGTTGACTGAGCATTGTCCTTTGTACTGAAAGGTCAAAGGTCCGATTCCTGGTCAGGGCACAGACCCAGGTTTCGGGTTCAATCCCCCGTTGGGGTGCAAGAAGCAACCAATCGATGTTTCTCTCTCACATCCATCTTTCTTTCTCTCCCTCTCTCTAAAAAAAAATTATCAATAAAAGCCTTAAAATTTTTTAAAAGAATAAACCAGTCAGTATATACTATTATCTTGCCAGGGAGACAAAGTAGGTCAAGTGGGCTGGCTAAGGAATAATGTCTCAGTATTTGATGTCCACAGAGATCTGGCCAAGTTCACGATGGAGAGGAGGTGGGAGTTTCGAGGTTGCCTGCTGAGCAACGTGCCTGACTTCACCCAATAAATCTAACAGACCCCTTACAAATGCCTTGTATGTGTTTTTAGCAATTAGGATATTTCTTTACAGGTGTTTTTTTCATAAGAAAGAAACTTGCAAGCTCTCAAAAGTGAGTTGCCTGCTATACCATAGCCCTCTGCCAATCATATGGGTTCGGGCAGATTTTATTGCCAGTCATATCGCACCAGAGTTGAAGTGCTAAGAATGCTGTCTTATCCCTCAGCTAGATTAGCTTTAAAAGGTGATCTCGGGATCCTGTCAAGCACAGAGCGAGGATTTACGCAGCGACAAACACATGCCCACAACGTTTACTATGAAATTCCCCATAACTGACTCCCCGGCTCCTGGGCAGGAAGAAATATGCAATGGAAGCGTTGGAAAGGGGGTATTTTAGCACAGACACATTTTAGAGCACAGGCAGTTCTTTTTATTTTTAGGCTGGGATTTATAAACAATCAAACAATACTCTTATCTGAAGAAAAGTGGGGAGGCAGGAAAAATCATCCTGACTTGAAATGCTGGTTTATTTTTTCCCATTGCCAACGTTTGTTCCCTCTCTCTGTGTTAGTCCCACGAACACATTCAGGGCCTCCTGGCCTTTTGCAACTAATTTAGCCCCTTGTAGCCCATCATCATCTCATACCTCATCCCAGAGACTTCTAAGGCTTGATGGAAATACCATACAGCTTTTGTAGAGTCTTCAAATAACCCCATTCATCTTAATGGCATTTCCTCCCCGATCAGCACAAGGTTTACACTGTTGTTGTTGTTGTTTTATACAATTTTCATTACTTTTGTCTCTCACATAGCTGCCCATTTCCATGTATATCCCATCATCAGCCAGGCTTTATGGTGGCTCCTCTGGCCTCACCCTGGCCCTTCATTCTTCTGGCTGCAGGTGGGTCAGTCACCTGTGCTGCCGACCAGGTGGAACAGGTTTCTCACTGTTTCTCCACTGTCCCTTCTGAGCATCTTTATTCCTCCTTCCACATGTCTCTTCATGCGATTGGTGGAGAGTGGAACTGCACAGCGTAGAACAACCAGAACAGAAACTTTGGTTAAAGCCAAATCACACCCACCCCAGATGGGTCCCTGATACTTCCCAGTACACAACGGATGACCCATTGAATATTGTTTGAATAGTGAAATGGTTGAATGACTTGCTGATTTCACTACAGGAAATAATGAAATGGAAATAAAGCCATTTGGGTTAGGGGACCGGATGGGTTATCAGATATTATTAGGAGGTACGAAGAACCCAATAATTGAGGAGCGACCTGGGGTTCTCTGTATAGTAGTTGCTTTCCAGCCCACCCATGGTTATTTTGCCAGCCAGACCCGGTTCAAGAGGTTTTGTGTTAGACCCTGCACTGATGGAGGGCAGTTGGCCACCATCTGTCACTGGGAACCACCTGTCACCAGAGAATACCTTACTTTCATTCAGGGGACAAAGCCATAGGAAGATAAACTGTTAAAGTGGCAGCTCAACCTCAGGGAGGTTACCCTCGCCTCTTTCTGTACTTGTCTTAGGGAAGCTCATTGGTTACATCTATACTGGGCCTCTTGTAAGTGGGATTTATTTTGCCTGTCACCTACTGAACTTGGTGCATCCCATCCTCTCTAGAGAGCCACAGCTTGGGGCATCCAATGAGGTAACTAAGAGAGACTTGAGTGGCTACAGGTAAAACAAGATTGCTACCTATCTCTAGAATTTGGCTTTGGGAGGCAGGAATCTTACTGGAGCTAAGATAGGAAATTGGGGTCAATACTCTCACCATCTGTTATGTGGAAGTCCTAACCTCCAGTACTTAAGCTTACAAATGTATTTGGAGATAGAGTCCTTAAAGAGGTAATTAAGGTAAAATGAGGTCATTAGAGGGGGGCACTAAGCCAATATGACCTTGTGAAGACACAGTGAGAAGGCGGCCATCTGAAAGCTCAGGAAAGAGGCCTTGCCAGAAACCAATTCTCCTAACATCTTGATCTCAGACTTACAGCCTCCAGAATTGTGAGAAAATAAGTTCTTGTTGTTTAAGCCACCAAGTCTGTGGTACTTTGTTATGGACACCCTAGGCAAGTAATATACTACCCAACCCTAAATGTGTTTCCATGGAAAATGTAAGTGAGGAAGGGCCAACCTCACAAAATGAAAACATAGCTGCTCTGCATATTTCTCAGGTAGGTGATGATGATGATGATGATAGATGATAGATAGATGATAGATAGATAGATAGATAGATAGATAGATAGATAGATAGATAATAGATAGATGATAGATAGATAGATAGATAGATAGATAGATAGATAGATAGATAGATAGATGATAGATGATAGATAGATAATAAATAGATAGATAGATAGATAGATAGATAGATAGATAGATAGATAGATAGATAGATAGATAGATATAGATAGATAGATAGATAGATAGATAGATAGATGATAGATAGATAGATGATAGATAGATAGATACAGAGATAGATAGATAGATAGATAGATAGATAGATAGATAGATAGATAGATAGATACAGAGATAGAGATAGATAGAGATAGATAGGTATAGACATAAAAAGACAGAGACAGAAACAGATACAGAGATGGATGGGTGGATGGATGGATGGATAGACGATGATAGGTAGATGATAGATAGATGATAGATAGATAGATAGATAGATAGATAGATAGATAGATAGATAGATAGATAGATAGATAGATAGATAGATAGATATAGATGATAGATAGATAGATATAGATAGATGATGATGATGATAGATAGATAGATAGATAGATGATAGATAGATAGATAGATAGATAGATAGATAGATAGATAGATAGATAGATAGATAGATGATAGATAGATAGATAGGTGGATAGATAGGAAGATATCAGCAAATAGACGTTTAGTGCAAAGCAACTGCTTAAGTAATGTGGGGGCAAACTAGGCGAATATGGAGTCCATTGGGCAGGCCGCAGAAAGAACAGGCTGGGAATGCTCTGGCAGGTACTGTCCACAGGTGAAATTTCTTCTTCCCCAAGGAAGCGTCCATTCTGCTTTTAAGGGTTTCACAGATTAGATCAGGCTCACTAAACTTTCCCAGGATCATCCCCGTACAGGCAACTGATTGTAGGTGTTCATCCCATTAACAAAATACCTTCAAAACAATACACAATTAGTGTTTGATAAAGTAACTTGGTGCCCAATCAGATTGACGCATAAAATTGACAATCAAAGTGATGATAGTGATGACAGCTGCTATTCTTTTTTTTTTTTTTAATGCCTTTATTGATTTCAGAGACGAAGGGAGAGGGAGAGAGAGAGAAACATCAATGATGAGAGTCATTGATCAGCTGCTTCCTGCACGTTCCCTACTGGGGATCAAGCCCACAACCTGGGCATGTGCCCTGACCTGACTGGGAATCGAACTGCAATCTCTTGGATCACTGGTCAACACACAACTGCTGAGCCACATGGGCAGGGCAACAACTGCTATTTTTATTGCACTCTTGGTAAGTGCATTCTGCTAAAATTCTTACATGTGGTATAGTAGTCCCTCCTTATCAGCAGAGGGCGTGTTCCAAGATCCCCAGTGGATGCCTGAAGCCATGAAAGCTACCAAACCACATATATACTGTTTTTTCTATACATACATACCTATGAGAAAGTTTAATTTGTAAATTAGGCACAGTAAGAGATTAACGATATCTAATAAAATAAAACAATTAAACAATATGCTGTAATAAAAGTTACGTGAATGCTTTGGGCCCTTATTAAGTAAAATAAGAGTTACTTGAACACAAGCACTGAGATACAGTGACAGTCAATCTGATGACCAAGAAGGTTACTAGTGCCTAACTAGTAGGTAGTGTATGCAGTATGCATGCACTGGGCAAAGGACCGATTCAGCTCCTGGGCAGGAGGGAGTGGGATGGTACGGAATTTCATCACGCTACGCAGAATGGCACGCAATCTAAAACGTATGCATTATTTATTTCTGGAAATTTTCATTTAATATTTTCAGACTGAAGTTGATTGAGGATAACTGAAACCACAGAGACTTAAACTGCAGACAAAAGGGGTTAATTGTATTTATATTTTAATTGCAATTATTATCCTCATGTTATATATAAGGAGGTTCAGGGAGGTTAAACGACATGTCCAGGGTCACCTTGGATTAAAACGTAGCTCTGCGCAATCTCCAGATCCAACCGTCAGACTACTGTGCTGCCCTGGTGGCTGTCAGAGGGACAGACATGCTGGGCTCCGGGCTCCATCACTCATAAATGCAGGACCGTAGTAAAACCCCAGGGAGCATCTTCCATGTCAAAAGCAAGCCAGCATCTGAAATGAGAGAGAAAGGGAGTGTGCTGGAATCTAGAGCCACACCTGGCAGGAGAAGGTACCTGCTTTTGAACAAAAGCCTCAGTTACCGTAACCCCTGCCATGGGGTGATGGGGGCGTTTCCTCTTTAGCTCCCACTCCAGGGGGACAGTAGCCTGAACAAGGAAACCTTGGGGGTTTTTTCCAAGGCCCCTTGTCTCTAAGCCGCTGCGATCCTTCTCATCTCCCTCAAGTACATCCCCCGCCCGAGCACACGAGGCAGTTACAGCACTTTCTAATACAAGTGCAAACAGAATAAAATTAGAACTGTGCCACTGCGAGGAAGCCAGCTACCCACGGGCTCCGTAAATTGCCTCTCCTCTCACCCCTCCCCTCTGCCCACCCCCTGTCACCCTCACCATCAAGCCACCCCGAATAACCTGCCCTGCCTGGTTGAGTCACGGTTTTGGGGAAAGCAGGGATATTTCAGACACGCCAAGGAAATCGTCGCAAGCTGATGATCAGCAGTGGAAAGGGAATGTCCCAAGTGCGCTGTGATTAACCTGTGTGGATGGCGGGTCTGCTCGAGGCCGACCGTTTGAGTGGCATCTGTCCTTTAGGGTCAGGGAAAGGAACAGGAGACTGGGAGAAGCCCAGGCAGCTGGGTTAGGTCAGCACATCAGCCTCCTTTGCGTATGATCTGTTTGCTTCTGCTTCCCCGACATTGAAGCAATTCTTTGCCCTCAAGGAGCGTAATCTCTTGGCTGTGGCATCAATAGCCCTTGTGTTTGATGTCCGAGGAACCCCTATTTTATTAGCAGTCTCCCTGTTTTAAATGGATGGGCACACGTGAATCTCTACAGAAGCAAATTTAGGGTGTAGGAAATTCAAAATCCAGTTGCATTCTGGAGTAGGGTGTCTCAGCATTGTCAGGACCCCTAAATGGATTATCAGGGCACACTTTCATGCCATGGAGCCAGACTTACTGGGGTAAGGGCCTGGGCACAGATCTTTTCCAGACAGAGGGGTCTCACGCCCCTGGGAGGCTGATAACGCTGGCATAAGGCATTCTCACTCAGGTGCATTTAAAAAGAGAAAATAGTGTCACTATTTGAGGAGTTTAGTTACTGAGGATAAAGGGTCCCATGCTAAGACGATGATGGTGGTGGTGGCCTTAATATTAATGAGAGCAATAATGGTTATGTAAGACCTGCTATTGAGCTATTGCTGCGACGTGCATATTTAAGAACTATCCATGGAGCAAGGTGGAAAGAAGTACATGAGAGGCAGAGTTGAATAGCTTTCCAAGATTGTGCTGCTGATGGGGGTCAAGCATGGATGATTTGTAGGTCATCAGGGGCCTCGAGGCTGGTCTCCTAACCACCTTGAAACACAGCCCGCTCGGGGGAAATGCAGGACACTCACAATTAGGTCTTGAGCAGAGGAAGGGAGGCACCTATGCTTCTCCCTTGGTCAATGGTTCTCCATTTGGGTCGCATTTTAGGGTCCCTTGGAATGCCAACCCCGGACTAATTAAAGATGATTTTAAGGAAGAAAGGCTTGATTATCAGTATTTTTTCTTAAGTTCCCCAGATATTTCAATGGGCAGCCAGATTTGAGGACCGCACCGCTGCCTGAGACAAAAGATTCTTAAAATATGGTTTATGGATCAGACTTCGACAGGTCTGTTCAACGTTTTCACGCATGAGCATTTATTGAGGGGTGTGTGCATGGCTTTTCTTGATTCTCAAAAGGATCCCCTAATGTCAACAAACAAACCAAGACAGAGCATCCTTGCCTTAGAGGATGGTGTTTACCGTCACCACCTTTAAATGAGAGCTTACTGCGTGCCAGGCACTAGAGAGGGCTCCTGAGATAGTTTATCTCATTTAATCACGCCGACAGCCCAGGCATTGTCTTATTTTATACGTGAGGGAGCTGAGGTTCCAGAAGGCTAGGGAACATGTTCAAGGTGTCACCATGAATGAAGAAGAGACGTCTAAAGCAACTCAAGTCCATTTTATGCCAAATCTAGTTCTGCCTAACAGACTTCCCTGGTATAAGGATTAAAAAATATCCTGCCCAGAAATAGGGAAATGAACTTGAAGATAGCTGGAGGCCTCTGCCAGCCACGGGGCATACAGGAACCTCAACCGGTGCATCCTTAAGAAAGTAAAACACTGCAAGTTTACACTGTATGACTCAGGATTAATCTCCCCTGTCCTGAGGGGCAAGGGAGAAGGAAGTTGGCGTCTCCCCCTTGCCTCGAACCTGACCCTTTCTGGGAGCTTCTGAACTTGCTTATGGGGAGGGCCTTTGCTCACTTCTTATTTTCTTGGTCCCTGACCGAGTATCTCAAGCAAGGAATTGTTCTATTTCTAATGACCCAGATGTGGACCCTGCATTTAATCAAGGCTATGACTTCCATCTCTATTTTTCTTCTAACCTTTCTTCCCCAAAGACCCCTGAGATTTAATTTCTTATGCGTGTGGGAGGAGGGTCTGCACAAGGACTCGATGATCTTACCAGCAAATACGTTTTCGTACGTAGACGCTATATCAGCAAATGGTGTGACCCCCGTTGCTGAAGCTAAGCTCAGTGCCTTCCTCAGTCCCTCCATCCCACGCGGCCTGCTCTCCTCGCTCCCCACGCCCAGGAGATTGCCACGTCCCGCCTTGCCTTGCAGAGCCATCCATTCTCTCCATCTCCACCACGTCTCTGGTCCAGACCTCATCTGTCTCTCAGACAGGAAGCCACTGTGGCTGCTGCATGATCAGGCCCCTGCTTTGCTATCTCTGCTTTATCCTGTGCAGCCGGAGTAATGGTTTTTCATACCAATCTGATCATGTCCCCGCACTGCTCTTCTCCGGTGCTGAAAAGACACAGGCACACAAACACTCACATAGACACACAAACATGCACACACACACTCACATAGACACACAAACATGCACACAAACATGCACACATATCTGCAAACACACGCATACATACACGTAGCCAAAGACACAGGCTTCTCTGAACCCTGGAAACAAAGTGCAGAATTCTTCACACGAGCTACCACGTGTCACACGATCTTTCCTTCTCTCTACCTTCATTTCCCTCCAGCGTTTCCTTCTGCTGGCTCCCACCTCTGCAAAACTAAGTA
Organism: Miniopterus schreibersii; assembly: GCF_964146895.1. Taxonomy (NCBI): domain Eukaryota; kingdom Metazoa; phylum Chordata; class Mammalia; order Chiroptera; family Miniopteridae; genus Miniopterus; species Miniopterus schreibersii. Next base: position 14,797,777 of record NC_138103.1, read on the forward strand.
GGTAAATGCTCCTCACATGATCTGCCTGCGCCCATGAGATTATAAGTAGCTTGTCTCACAAGGAGAGGACTTTTGTTTGCTTTGTAAACAGCTTCATTGAGATCTAACTCACATACCATAAATCCCACCCATTTTAAGTCTAGTTCAGAGTTGTGCAGCCATCACCACGATCCAGTTTTAGAACCTTTAATTTCACAATATATACGTGTATCTAATCATCACATTGTAAACCTTAAATATATACAATTTTTTTTGGTTGTTGGTGACTTGGAGCCTTCCCTCTCTTCTGAGTAAAACCTTCATTCACAGCAGGAGAGACTGCAGTGAGACATCAGAGAGAACTTCCTAATAGTCAAGGTTCTGAGACCTTGGATAGCTCCCCTGAGAAGAGGCTATGGCACTGCCTACACTGACTGTATACATGTGTGTGTATCTACTTGAGTATCTGTTTGTGCATGTGCTTGTGTGCATTTATTTTTCTATGCTTGTATGTGTGTTTATGTGTGTGCTTGGTTTGTGTGTGTATATATGGTCTATATGTGCTTGTGTATATGTGTGTGTGTGCATGTGTATCTACACATGCATGTGTGTTTGTGCACACGCTTGTGTGCATTTCTGTGTTTGTGTGTCTGCATGACATGCGCGTGTGTGCACATGTCTGTGTATCTGTGCCCGCCCACCTGCACCTGCCTGGCTCTCCGTCCTCAGGGCCAGGCTGCATCCCTGGCCTTGCTGATTCTTTCTAACCCTTTGCCTCAGGCCCTGGGAAGTGAGATGAAGCCTCACATTTTCTTCCTCTTCATGCTTCTGGCTAAATCTCCCTCAAATCTCTGTTCTCTGCCTCTCAAAGGTGTGTCGGGAGTGGCAATTAACAAGAGCATTCGTGAGTGCGTGTCTCCTTCCTCTCACTCCCCTCAGTGCACGTGTCATCAGAGACACATGGAAAGAGAGACCAAGATATTGATGGTGAGAGAGCGTGGGAAAGCCAGCGGAGGATGGGGGGAGAGAGCGAGCGACATCTGTGCCCGATGTCCCGCAGCGAGCCCACCGAGGACGACGCACGTTTGAGGGAGAAAACAGGAACTAGGTGTCACTCTTTACCAGCCTTCACAGCGACTGAGCAGGGACGCAGACAGAAAGGAAATACAGATGATTTTGTTAAGCAGAAGACGTGATCTGGCTTGAGGTTCTTAGGGTTACGCAGTGTGTGTGCCTGTGTGTGTGTGTGTGTCCTTCTTACGCTCCTCCCTAGCTGTGAGGCTTCCACAAGTCATCTCTCAGAGCGACAGAAAGGGAGTTTTCAGCAGGGATTGCCTTTTATTTCCCCGCTCCCCCTGCAGGGAGGTAATCAGGAACCTGTCTGAGAGCATCAGAAGCCACTGCTGCATTTGGGGGGCTTGAACCGGCCCCCTTCCCCTCCCTTCATCAACCCCACGCAGTTAGCGTGCTCAGCACAATCTTATCTCTGGGGCCTGGGCAGGCACATGGACTGTCCTCAGCCGAGCTGATATCCCTGGCTTTACAAAAGTGCCCGTTTCCTGCTGGCCGGCACAAGAGGAGGGAAGGTAAGAAGGGCTCCGGGGCCAGCCAAAGCCCGCTCTTGCAAGGGAACGTGGCATTGACCACCAGCCATCTTCATTATCGCCGTCATTACAGGTAGCCGGCCTGGCTTTTTGTCAGGCCTGTTCGGAGAAGCCTTGTTAATTCACCCCCATGAAAATGGAGGTTTCATAGGCACTGACTTAATTAATGAAGAGGCAGGCAGCATGCTCTACCAATTAACACCACAGGGAAAAGCAAAATGGGCTTGCTTTTGGCATGTTGTGCCAAACTTAAGGACTGTAACACACAGCAAATAAATAGAGATGCTCTTAATGAGCCGCAAGATCGAGCTGAATAACTCAGAGAGGATGGTGGGTAAACACTGCCAACTCTTTGCACCGTTAAGAGTAATTGATGAGCATAGTTAAAAGTTTGAGGGGGGAAAGGGACGGTCGGTGTAGCAACCACACTCATTTATAAATGCATTTCCCCCTGAAAGTCCCTGTTAGGTATGTTAACGGATGTAATATGCAGTTGGAAACAAATATGATAGACTAGGCATTTTGTAGCGCCCAGGAAACGTGAGATATAGCTGCTCCAGAATGAATATTATGGTGAATTTTTCACACTTGATGGGACTGTCTTTGTCAGACTCAAGGCAGCACAGGCTCCTCCGCTGCAGTCCCAGCTCCAGGTACACCCTGGAAATGGAAGGCAGAAGGTTTTAAACTGGGGTTGGGGCCATTCTATTCCTCTCCGAAAGCCAGATGGATAAAGGAATGATTTTTCTGCATGTTCATAAGGTTAATACATGACCTTCTTTCCACCTGGGGGTTTTTCATTGTTTCTGAAAGAGCAAGTGCATTGTCCAGGGAGGTTTTCCGACCAAAGAGAAATCCATTTGATCAAAAAATAGAAACACAATTGGTTTCAGTAGCTATTTTAGGGATTTTTTTTTTAAAAATCTGAATTGTATTGGCTTTGTCACTGTGGTGTGTCTGGTCCAACTGAACTTCATCTTAAAGCGCCTGTCCTTGAGTCACAGCATCCACATGTTTAACCTAAGAGAATTCAGCCCTGGATGTGAGGCAATGAAACCCATCAGTTCCACATATCCTGCCAGCCTTGACCCCTCCCAACAGTCAGCCAGGGAAATGCAGGCTGAAAGTGCTGGGCATTCGTGGAGAGCATGCTCTGAAGAGAGGGAGAGGGCGATGACTCAGTATGGCCTCAGTAGGGCCTCAGTCCATGCCAAGTGGGATTCCACTTCAAATCGTGCATCATTCATGCAACATGCCCCTAAGCACAAGCCAATAGCTTAATCGATGTTGATCCCCCAAAGAGCAATGCATTATAGCAGAAATTTCTGAATGACGGAGTGTTGACACCAACATGGCACCTTCATCCTAAGCAGTTTCCTAAGATTTGACCTTTGACCGTGTGTGAGTCGCGCTTCCTGTGCCCACTGTGGACGTGACCCTGATGTCGGATGTGTCTCTTGGAAGCGGCACCACTTTCAGTTATATAATTTCGAGTACCGTTGCTTCATCTTTTTTTTCTAGTTGAGGACTGGTACCTGGACTTTTTAATTACCCACTTTGTAATGACTCCTGGCAGTGTTTTCCAGACTGCTCTCCCTGGACCCGCCTCAGAATCATCTGGGACGCTGGCTTTAAGGGGCGCTCCCAGGCCCGTGCCTGACCTGTTATATCAGGAGTGTCCTAGAGTCAACATTCTTAACGGACATCCTGGGGTCCACAAGACCCCTTGATCTCTAAGAACATTTCCATCCAGTTCTCCTTTCTGTCCCTCATGGCGTAGTACATTTCTGGGGCTGTGCTATTGACCGCGTGCTTAGGAAACCTAAATGAATTTGCATTTCAAAGACTGACGGGAAAGGGACATCTGTCCAGCTAAGGGAACAACCCAACTGTTCTCCAAATCCAACCGTGAAGAGCTCAGTTTATTGGGTTTACTGTGTGACTATCGGGTATGTGTTCATTCTGTTCCCAGACATGAGGCCAGGATAGCTGTGACTGAGTTTTGATTTGATGGCTGGGTTTTACACTGTGGCCCATACTTAGATGCCTCTCCAAGAGCCACCTGCACTTTTTAGAGGGTGGGATTCAAAACAGCTGCTTTGCACATCCGAGGGGTTCAAGAATTAGTTTGGAAATTGTCAGAATAAGGGCTGCCCAGTCACCAGGCTGGTCTCTGAAGGCAGGTGGCCAGATTATAAAAGGGAAATTCTAACTTCTGACTCTTTTCGTTCTAAATTATCATCCACACCATGAACACACCTTAAAATGTTAGTGTAGTTGCTGTCCATTCATGTTTGTGATTCCAGGGAATGGTCACATCGTTGAGAAGTCCACCGCAAAGCTGATGAGAAGGGAAAACTGGTTTCCCTTTTCAGAAGAGTCCCTGGTTTATCTACATCATCCCCAGGACCTCATGTCCAACTGCAAAATAGGTAGAAAAGCATAAAATGCACAAGAGATTTTGAAGTCTTGGTTTTCTTCTGGGATGGAAAAGTAGGGAGGCGGCATTTTATTTTTGTTTTACTGTTATTAGCCAGACTGTCAATCATTTAAAATTCCCTCATGAAGACACAAAGCCAAGTGTTGAAGATGGCGAGTCAGTCCTTCCAGCTGATATTATGAAAGGCGACTGTGAATATTCCAGCTAAAAAAAAGAGTCCTCATTTCAAAAGCCCAGCTGGAGGCAAGAAAGGGACACAGAAGTGACCACGGCAGAGGAGAGGTGGCCACAAAGGACCGTGAACTGCTCTTTGCTCTTGTTTATTTTACAGGCGTGCAGTAAGTCCCAGCGGTTAGTTACCACGCCGCCTTTGACAGGCCAGCAGGCCTCACGTACAAAGCCCGTGTTGGCTGCGTGGGTAGTTCCCGTGTCAGCCCCAATTATTAACACAGTCCTCGGGAATGCAAGTTTCCTCTTCATTCTTACAGAAGGAACTGTGAGGGCCGGCAGGGCCCAGAGCCCTGTCCAAATGAGCTGTCCCCTTGAGAAGCTGGCAGTGCAGGGACGTGACATCCTTAAAAATCTCCGGTTAATGGGATCCCGGGGAGGCAGCGAGGCAGCACTCAGGGGTTACGCATTCTGGGTGCAGGCTTTCTACCTACTACTGCTTGAGTTCAAATCTCCCTCCCACCGCTGTGAGCTGTGTGCTATTTACAAGTTTCTTGGCACTTGGAAGAGTTGGTCCTGGTAGGGTTGTCATGCAGATTAAATGAGATAATAGGTCACGGTCAGCACCCTGCCTGACACACAGCAGGTGCCCTGCAGCAACTACTATTACAGTGGGAGGCAGGAACCTGCAGGGCCGCATGGAGCTCTCTAAGGACTCGCTATGAAACATGGAGCGCGCGTGTATGTAGATACGGTCCTCGGCTTATGACTTAGGATGGTTCAACTCGATGACTTTTCAACTTTACAAAGTTGCGAAAGTGATATGCCTCCAGTAGAAGGCACACTTCCATTTGTTTTTAATTGAACTTATTGGGGCAACATTTATTAATAAAATTATATAGGTTTCAGGTGTACAATTCCATAATAAACCATCTGCATATTGTATAGTGTGTTCACCATCCCAAGTCAGGTCTCCTTCCATCATCATTTATCCCCTCTTGGCACTCTTCTCCCTCCCCCAACCCTCTGTGCCTCTGGTGATCACCACACTATTGTCTGTGTCTGTGAGTTTTTATATTTTGCTTAACAATTTCACCTTTCTCACCCAGTCCCCCAGCCCCCTCCACTCTGACAGCTGTCAGCCTGTTCTCTGTATTTATGAGTCTTTTTCTATTTCGCTTGTTTCTTTTGTTCACTAGATCCCACATACAAGTGAAATCATGTGGTACTTGTCTTTCTCTGCCTGGCTTATTTCACTTAACTTAATGCTCTCCAGGTCCCTCCATGCTGTCAAAAGAGTAAGAGATCCTTCTTTTTATGGCCAAATAGTATTTCATTGTGGAAATGTTCCTCAGCTTTCTTATTCACACATCTACTGATGGACACTTGGGCTGCTTCCAGATCGTGGCTGGTGTAAATAAGGCTAGAGCGAACATAGGGGTACATAGATTCTTTCGAATGAGTGTTTTGAGTTTCTTTGGGTATATTCCCAGAAGTGGAACTGCTGGATTATAAGGCAGTTCTGTTTTTAATTTTTTGAGGAACCTCCATACTGTTTCCCGTAGTGGCTGCCCCAGTCTGTATCCCCACCAGCAGTGCACCAGGGCTCCCCTTTCTCCACACCCTCGCCAGCACCTATTTTTTTGTTGATTTCTTGATGGCAGCCATTCTGACAGTTGAGAGGTGATGCCTCACTGTGGCTTTAATTTGCATCTCCCTGATGATTAGTAATGTTGAGCATCCTTCCATACTGGCCATCCCTATGTCTTCCTTACAGAACTATTAAGATAATTGCCCATTTTTAAATTGAATTATTTGCTTTTTGGTGGTGAGTTTTATAAGTTCTTTATAAATTTTGGATATTAACTGTTTATCAGGTATCATTGGTAAATATGTTCTCTCATTCAGCAGATTGTCTCTTCATTCTTTGATGTTATTTTTTGTTGCTGTTGTGCAAAATCTTTTGATGAATTCCCATTTGTTTAATTTTTCTTTTGTTTCCCTTGCCTGAGGAGATATATCAGAAAAAAATTGCTATGAGAAATGTCAGAGATTGTACTGACTACATTTTCTTCTAGGATTTTGATGGTTTTGAGTCTAACATTTAAGTCTTGGATGCTGATCTTTTCCCGGGCTGGCGATATGCAGTGTGATACTCTCCCACAATGCTGGGCAGCCACGGGGAGATGATTTTGCTCAACTGTAGGCTAATGCAGGTGTTCTGAGCATGTTTAAGGTAGGCTAGGCTAAGGGCCAATTTGGGTTGATTAGGTATATTAAATGTATTTTTTGTCTTACAATATTTTCAACTTCTGGGTTTATCAGCACCCTACCCAGTCAGTCCTGGGTACAAGGAGCATCTTTACAGGAGTTACTCACTAGTTCACTAAAAAGGGTGTTTGTCCAGGATTCTCACTCACTAAGTTTGCCCAATTAGTCTTCTCATTTGTGGTGAGTTTCCTTCCATGAAGGTGCCCCGTTACCCGGCATAGGCTTCTCTGCTCTGTGGCTTTCCCACTATAGCTCATAGTCCATCTTCCCACTTTCCAGGAAGACTCCTGTGGGCTAAAGCCTACCTGAGGACAGGTTTCTGTTTATGGCCTCCAGCAGCAGCCTGGGAGGTCAGCTGCCGAGCTGGATGAGGGCAGGCCACTTGCATCTGCAAAGGTTAGAGGCCGGGGCACAGGGAGGATGAGCCCAGGCTCAGAAGGTTATCATCACGGCTGGGTCAGCTGAAGAACTCAAGCTTGAGATCAGAGCAATGAGGGGGCAAGACCTCCTAGGGAGCTTTCCCAGGCCCAGGGGAAACCACATGTGCCTTCTGTTCTCATGGCACGTGAAAGGACTTCTCCCTGAGCCTAAATCTGATGGTCAGGAGTAGAAAAAGCTTCAGGGTTCGATGTGTGTCTATGGTGAGCTCCACCGATAGATGTGACAAGAGGAGCCAAATCAAAGTGTCTTTTTCATTCAATCATGATCAATATGTATTGGTAATGTTAATAATATAATATGATAGATTCTGCTAAAATGCTTTACCTGTAGGAGGTACGGAACAAGACTCCCATTTTACAGGCGAGTTCACTCAGCCAAGAATCATGCAGGAGGTCACGCTTCCATCCAGGTCAGCTTAACTCCCAGACGGTGCTTTTCACGACATGCTGTTCATCTGATCATTTGATCATTTGATCATCTGATACCAGGAGCTACAGAAATGTTGACCTGGTTCCCCACAACATGCACACAGTGCTGGACGTCATGGGACATGTAAAGTGCAGAATGTGTAATGTCTGCCCTTGGTGGAGCCTTCAGTGTGGAAAGGTATAGCAAGGTGGAGAGGCAGAGAACATACCCTTGGTAATTTTTTTTTTTTTAATATATCATTATTGATTTCAGAGAGAGGAAAGGAGAGGGAGAGAGAGAGACAGAAACATCAGTGATGAGAGAGTCATTGATAGAGCCCACAACCCGGGCATGTGCCCTGACCGGGAATCGAACCCTGATCACCTGGATCCCAGGTCAACGTTCAACCGCTGAGCCACACCCGGCCAGGCAACCCCTGGTAATTTTTTGATTTTGTTCTATAAAAATAGGGACACTTCTTAGACCAAAAGATGATTTTTTTCTAGAAATAGCAATTTCTTTATTAAAATCTATATATCTCTCATGGCTGGCTGGTTAGTGCGCCTTGTAGTTTAAATGCAGCCAGTTGAAATTGGACATAAATTGGGATAGGAGACCTAATTAATTCTCACATGCCTTATGCTCTTCTGAAATAATATGACTTAGAAGTACATAAATAAAATATGATATATTATAAATATACATTTTTAATTTAGGATCCTTGGGATGAACAGGTGATTTCTTAAGTTGATTGTACTAGGTTTTGCAGGAACTAGGTTTTCAAATAGCATTTTCTACCCTGATTCCGCCCTTTTTTAAAAAAAAAAATCAGTTGAAGAACTGGCCCAGTGCAATAACTTACTGAGAAGAGGTCCACAATACTAATATTCCAATTGCAAAGTGGTTTATTTTAGTCTTAGTACAGCAAAAAGTGTGGACTGTGTTTCTCTAAATGTTGGTGATAAAATTTAGTGGCGTTCGTGTCAATATACTCTATCACAAGTCATTGGCAGCCCCAGTGGTATTTGAATTCTGCTTATGTGAATTAGTGGTCTTGTCATCACCCCTGGCCTCCGAAGTCTCTCCCCAGGGGTCTCTAGTCCAGTGGTTCTCACTCTTGCCTTCAATTTTTGGAGCTGTAACTATATTGCTGCCTGGACCCAGCCCTCAGAGCTTCCGATTCGATTTGTAGAGAAAAAGTCTGGGCATCAAGGTTTTTAGATGTTTCGAATGAGTGTGTGTTGGGATGGGAGAGAGGACATGTTTCAAAAAGGCAATGTACCCTCATGTGGGGGCTCTCCTGGCTCTGTGGGAGTACTCGGGCCTTGTTAGTCTAAGAGTCCTCAGGAGACCAGCACCATCAGCATCGCTCAGGGACACGCTGGCAGTGCGGAATCCCCCACACACACTCACTCACACTCACACACTCACACATACTGAATCAGAATCGGAACTTGCATGTGATCCCCAGGTGAGCGGTGCACTTGGAGTTAGAGAAGCATTGCGCTCAATAGATACCAGCGGGGAGGAAGGTGACAATGATGAGGAATCTATTTTATTGAGCAGATGCTCTATGTCAGGCACGAGGCTAAGGCGTGTTTGTAATGTGCTTCTCTTTAAATTGTTACAGGAATTAAGTGATGCGATGCATGAAAAGCAGTGAGCCCAGTGTCTAATATCCAGACAGAGTTCCAAAACTTGTTGGAACTCTTGTTTAGTTCTTACAATGACCCCATACAGAAGGCAATATGATTCCTCTTATCCAGATAAGGGAATTGTGAGTTACTAGTTCCGAGTCCTCAGATAGTAGATGGAAGAGTTGACTTGCCAACTGAGGTCTTTCCCCAAAGCCATGTACTTAGCCTATTTGCTCTAATGTAAAGGATAGGAGCTATGAATCTAGATGTAAGTTTGCAGATTGTCTTCCTTCCATGGGCCACTTGAGACCATGAGATTGTGCCTTGAATTAAGAGATAACTAAGCTGGGATGGGGCAAGGGTGCTTTGTTCTCCTAAATTTCTTATTTAACAACGACAAATCCTAATAGAAATGCTTTTAGTCAAAAGCAGAATCTATTGTACTTTTAAAACCATGTATTTATAGTTCAAAATGAGTTTCAGGCATGGCTGGATCAAGGTAACCAAATGATGACTTCCTTAAGAATGTGCCTTGCAGGCTCTGCTTTCCTTGGTGTTTATTTCATGACACTTCCTCCCTAAATGGTAGAAAAATGTTCCTCAGCAACTCTGGACTGAGATCATACCAGCTTATCAAGGCCAGCATAAAAAGAGTACCTCTGTCCCAATCGTCAAGGCAATATCCCAGCTATATCTTTCAAGTATCGCATACCCATCCTTGAACCAATTATTCTGGTCAAGAGCTTGAGATAGCCACCATAGGGTGTCAGTGAAGGGAGTCAGGTGGAAAGTAGTGGGGTGGGGGGACAACATGCGTTGACTCTCCACCTGCCTGCATGTCCATTCTGAGGACAAAAGTCTGGCTCCTCCACTTCCTGCCATAACAGCTCCCTTCAACTTGGGCTCCCGAGGAAGACAGGAGCCAACATCTGGTGCCTCTGTCTGGTATTGGAGCGATACTAAGTTCTGTATACCGTTAGCCCATTGTCTATTCACAAGGACACTGTAAGTAGATCTTCCAGACTCAAACTTCCAAACCACAAAAAAATCCAGTGATGGGTCTAAGGTCATAGTTAATTGGAAGGACTATCTGGATTCCCAGCTCACTTCAAAAACCCATGCTCCTGTGTAGTCCTCTCTGCAAATAAATAAGTAAAAATGATGTCACTAAAATTAAACCCAGGCAGGAGATCACAAATTAGAGAATCCTAGGCTCCCAAGGCTAGTGGATTTTATGACTTTAAAGTCTTTTTCCTCCCTCATCTTGCCTGTGTGTGTGTGTGTGTGTGTGTGTGTGTGCATGTTAACAAATAACATTTTATGTAAAAATATGAATGTTTGGCTTCTCCCCATCCCTCTGAGATAACAAATGACCGGAGTTGAGATACGGTTGTCCCCTCTGGCAGTGCATGCTTCCTGCATGCCCCCCAAGTTCCCTCCTGACCAGCTCAGCCATTTATAAAATCGATTCAGCACTGGAGGCATTTGAGTTTGCAAATCCTCAGGTAAGAGTAGCATGTCACCTACTCATATGCATGGTGGCCTATGCCATGTCAGTGCATCCCCCTGGACAGCTCCAAAACACAGCATGTGTTCTATACCCATATCTCTATATTTCTATATTTATTCTCACTGTCACACAGACACACACACACACACACACACACACACGAGGAGTCGGCCTTAGCCTTGCTCTTCTCTCTCCCTGCCCCCTCTCATTTAGCTCTCTACACAATCTTCCTCTCGTAACCTTCATCTCCGCCATGTAGGAATTTAGCATGCTCTCTACCCAACCGCATTAATAAAGCACTTAAAAATATGCAATTTTATTCAGGATTATTTATCTAACTATCTCTACTGAAGTGCTACTTCTGCAGCTCTTCATATGCAGTGGTTTCCCTGGGGGCGGCTTTCAGAGTCCGAAAGCACTGACTGAAATGCAAAGGCAAGGATGCGAGCTGCAGCCAAGCGTCCCCAGCCCAGGCTCTGCAGCAAGGGGCAGAGACCGGCTCTCGCCGTGGGCACCTGGTCCTTCCTCCGCCTCCAGGCTCAGCTGCAGCATTGGCCCGGGCGCCCTAGAATCCTTTCCTTCCTATGGCCATCGCAGGAAACTCTAATCTTATAATTGCAGCTTAGTGTCTGGAAGAGCCCAGAGCAATGAGGGAGTCTGTCTTAGCCGTTTTCGCGCCTCGCCTTAATGATGGATTATCTCCCTTCCCTACCCCTTCCCATGTAGCTGGGCTTCTCCAGACAGTTTTCATTGCGGGCCTGTCCTGGGCACTGGAGGACTTTTAGCAGGATCTCTGCTCTCAGCCTTTAGATACCAATAGCACACAGTGGTGACAACATTTTCTTCTGACATTGACCAGTGGGGGCAAATTTGCCTGGTTGAGAACCACAGCGTTGGAGGAGCAAGGCCCGGACGAGCTCCAGGACAGCAGGCATTGTGTTTGAGTTTGCTTTTTGTTATTGATCAACACATAGTGGATCCCCAATAAATATCTGTTGAGTGGATGAATGAACTTCCTTCTGGTCAGAGCTGAAGATTATGTTTATCCCCAAAGTAAAATGGAAAAACTCTAGCTATTCTAATTCACACATTAGGAGGGAAAATAAGGCATCCTTTTCATGCTTTCCTCCCGACGTCATTATCAAACAAGTTCAATAAATGTTGGCTGATTAAAAGCCTCAATCATTAAATTTAATTTCCTCAGTGACTCATTGATATGTGTAATATGAACCCAGTGCTATAGATTGGAAGAGCAGAAACCAGAGAGGCTAAGTAATTTGTCTAAGACCACATAGCTGTAAAGTCATGGAGACTTGGTTCAGATTTGGTCTGGAAGGATTCTCAGGATCTTCTGCGCTCTCTGAACCCTATCACCTTACTCTATTCTGTCAAAGCTCAACGTAGGATGACACAAGGTAGGACCCCAAGATAAAATGTGCAAGAGGTTAAGTGGATTTGAGCGTATTTCGCATTACATTCATTTTGGGGGGGAAATGGATTTCAAACAGAACCCCTTGGTCATCACTTCACATTCACCTGAAAATGAGAAGAGAATGGTTTATAGGCCCGTAGCTTCACTTTATCTATTGCATTGTGAGAGAAAGGAAATGATGGATGGAGTGAGCCGAAGGAAATAATGATATTACAAGGCTTTATATGGAAGGGTCAAGTGAGGAGATGAGCCAGAAGGATGGGGGACAGAAGGCTAAGAAAGAAGATACGAAAGAGATGCATCTCAAATATTTTAAAACATGGTTAAGGAGCTCAAGGAGAAATATAAAGCAGGAAGCACTCTGAAAGGTCAGGAAAAGTAGTCAAGTAAGAAGCAAGGTAATTTAAACATAAAAAGGAAAAAGCTGCAGGTGCTTCTTTCATGCTTCAGGAAGCATCAGTCTTAAGCCTTGCAACGTACCAATAATTCACTGCAATCTTCTGCAAGACACTAAAGTTTTTCACAAAGACATAGTTTTCCCCCTAAGCTGATGAATACCTGAGATGGTCCAAATTCCCTTTAACAATGAAACCACTAAGTTTTCTTTACATTAACCTTAAAGATAATGATGTGTTGGACCTTGCTCTATAATGGACGTATGGAGATGGCCTGGTTCGATTTCCTGTCTGTGTAGGTAACGCCGTCATTCAGATAGTGATATATGAAAATGTTATGGGGTGAGAAGGAGGGGAGGGAGGTATGGAGAGAAGGAGGGAGGGAGGGCAGGAAAGAAACTAAAAGAAAGATCCCCCCTTCTCAACCCTTTTTGCCTCCATTTATTTTTCAGTCCCCCTTTTTTGCATTGGGCATGCCCCATGGGTCACTCACTGAGTGAGCCACATGAGAAATGATGGAAAATAAAACCAAGCGGAGGACCGGCTCTCATCAGGAGCTATGAGGAAGGCGAAAAGGAACGCAGTAATCCCTGCTATGTGGGGTGGGCCAGGGTCTGTAATCTTGCGTTCACACCAGCATGTCAGCTTCAACGATTCACTCATTTACCAGCCTGGCTCTCAAACCCCACAGATTTGGGGCACTGGGTCAGCACATTAGGAAAGGGCTGACCCATTAGACCATAACTGCCCGACGGACTCAGCCCCCGGTCAGTGAAGGGAAGTGAGGCTGGGCTGGTTTACTCCTCAGACCGAGCCACGGAGTCAGTTCTTCCACTGGCTCCTGATGTGTTCATTCTGGGACTCGTTTGTGACAATGAGTTGAGGCACTGAATGTAGAAGGGAGAGCCACTTGGAGTTGAAAGTGACCCTGAGGTCACCTAAGCCGGCCAGCATGAATTTACAGTGCCGGATGTCTGCTCTTTGGACTTAAACTTGTTCCACATTTTGATCAGTTTGTTTTTATCCAACAGAATTGCTCTTGTTCAGGGCAGGTCATTTTATTCTTGACAACTGACAGCTTCTCATTTTATGGAAACACATCCATTCTCCTCAAAATTATTAGCTGTAATTCTACCTTCTGATATCAGGCAACCAGTCACTGGGCCCAAGTTCCAGCAACAGCCCTAATCAGATGTAGAACATGAGCAAGCACACTGGTTTCCCTGTACAACATTGTAAATGTAGCAGATGCCAGGGAATTGTTCAGGAGAAAATAGTTCATTTAAAAAAAGCAAGGAGACCAAGGGTGCAACTTTAGGTGAGATATGTAACTTGATTAAGCCACACATTCCTTTCAATAAATGGGCAAGAGATGCCCACATCTTTGGATGCTGGTGAGGTTCCAAGGAGCTAATGTTTATAAGGCAACCACTAGCTGCTCAATAAATCACACACAGGCAACCCCCCCAACTCACACGCTTGTATGCATGCTGGCACCCAAATAAGCCCTGCTCAGTAGGATGACTTGGAAGTTTTAGGTAACATATGTAAAGAAGTCACCTACCACGTATTATTATCAAATCCAGTCAAGTCCACCTCCCCACGTTTCTCAAAAACCGCTATTCCTCTGTCTCCTCGGCAGCCCCAGGGGCGCTCCCCTTCCCTGGGCCCTGCAGTGGGGTGCCCTCCCTGCGCTCTTCCCTTTCCTTTCGCTGGATTCTTCTCACAGTCCCCAAAGAATCACCCCAGAGGGCACTTCAGAGGCTTTTCCTTCCCAGCCAGACCCTCACCGCACTCACAATTAACTCCAACCACCTTCACGCAAAACCCTCCAAGTCCGGCTCTCTACCTGCACCCCCTTTCCTCTCGCTCGGACCCTGCTGGCCCTGCCTTGTCCGAAGCTGGCTCCATCCCCGCTGAAGAGGCACCTTTCGAAGACCTCCTCTAACCACCCCTTTCGCCCTGCTGACCCCCCTTCTTCTTTATTCTTGGCCCTGGCACCCGGCTCCCCCGCTGCAAAACCCTTATTCCCATCTGCAGTTTTAAACATTTGCCTCGTTTAATGCTCTTTGTGAATCTCACTGTGAACGCAGCTCCTCTGAGCAGCCGCGATGCTTGGTGTATCGCTGGCCCCCGACCAGCGCTTGTTAAGTGAGACCAATGTGTGGAAATTATTATTATTATTATAGCCCTGAAAATGCGACGGAGGCCACTTTGCCCTAAAGTGCAAGCTCTGGTGGGATGATGAAAGGGACACACTTATACTTTGCCTGCCGGATGCCCCGCTGTCTCTCTCTCCTCTGCCACTTCAACCAGGAGCGTGACTTTGGCACAAGGTGGCGGCCCGTTGAACTCTGACCCCTTCTTTTATGTATGATGCACGTCTCAGGGAAAAACAGCAACATCTGGGAATTCATTAAGTGACAGTTTTCCCTCCAACTTCTTTCTCTGGTTTGTTTGGCCCAGCGCAATCCGATTAAGGGAAAAGCTAATTGACCACAAGCTTCATTTCTGCTGAGCTGAGCCAAAAAGTCAATCACTGCTCGGCAGGAGCTATTCCGACTGTTTAGCCAGTGGACACATTTCCATCTTGACTGGCTTTGCTGGTCCTGAGAGAATAGATGCGAATGTGCTTAATTCTGTTTTGATACTTTTCATTTTCAGCAAACCTGAGACAACCCCAAGGAGTCATGTTTTAATGAAAAGAGAGGGGTGGCTTGGAAGTGATTTTATGAGCATGTGCATTCTGTTTCCCTCTCACTCAGCTCTGCTCACAAAAGTGGGTTCTGCTGTGATCCCTGGGTCATAGCAGTCAAGATGCAGAACACTGCAAGGGACCGTAAGTCCTCATCGGCTTAAGGCAAAGGTTTCTCAGGTCAAATAAAGAGTAATCTTTCTGGAGGAAAAAATAAAAATAAAAGAGAATTAGCTTCCAGCAAGCTTGTGCTGCATATAACACAGAGGTGTAAGAGTGAGCTTGGGCCAGAATTCCATTTCTTTGGGTTCCACCCATTTTCTAGCAAAACCACAATGTGAGAAAGACTATCCTTGGTCAGGTGAGTGGTAAGAAAGATCCATCTGTGAAATAAACTTCCTCCTAACAAAGAAGGGGGACCAGCCCCAAGCTTTTGCCCTCAGCCTGGAACATAAACACCTTGTCCTGGGTCATATTAAGCACTTAAAAATGAAGTTTTCTAGATGCAAACAATAAAAAAGTGAACTTACCATTTCACCAAATCCTTACAAACATCTTGTCCTGAATAGACACATCAGAGGCCAATAATAGACTATTGTCATTTTCAATTCCCAAAAAAGGAAGGCACCCCACTTTTGGTATATGGATGTTTTTTAGCATTTAATGGATGGAAATTTTATATTCCCCATAAGCATTACCCAAAATTTATAAAGAACTTGTAAAACTCAACAACAACAAAATAAACAATCCAATTAAAAAATGGGCAAAGGACCTGAATAGACATTTCTCCAAAGAGGAAATTTATATGAGCAATAGACATGAAAAGATGCTCAGTGTCATTAATGATCAGAGAAATGCAAATTAAAACCACAATGAGCTATCACCTCACACCTGTCAGAATGGTTACAATCAACAAACAACAAGTGCTGGCGAAGGTGTGGAGAAAGGGGAGCCCTTGTGCAGTTGGTGTGGATGCAGACTGGTGCAGCCACTGTGGAAAACCGTGTGGAGTGTCCTCAAAAAATTAAAAATAAAACTGCCTTATGACCCAGCAGTTTGACTTCTGGGAATATATCAGAAGAATCCCCAAACATTAATTCAAAAGAATCTATGCTCCCCTCTGTTCATTGCAGCATCATTTACAATAGCCAAGATTTGGAAGTGGCCCAAGTCCCCATCAGTAGATGTGTGGATAAAAAAGCTGTGGTACATTTACACCACGGAATATTACTCAGCCATAAAAAAGAAGGAAATCTTACCTTTTGAGACAGCATGGACCTGGAGAACATTATGCTAAGTGAAATAAGCCAGTCAGAGAAAGAAAAACACCACATGATTTCACTTATATGTGGAATCTAATTGATAAAATAAACTAACATACAAACAAACAAAAATTATTCATGAAACTCTTCCAATTCCATTTTCAGAAACCGATTGTAGACTTGCTTTTATAGCTACAGCTTGGATCCAAGAAATTTATTTCTACCACCACACTTGCAAAACAAGCCTGTCTAGTGAGTTTCTGCTAAGTGAGTCAGAATGTCATAGGGGGATTCTTTCCAGGACACGCTTTCCTGGAAGGAAAGATGTGAAATAACCCAGAGGCTTATAAATCTACACATCTGTGGTATCACACTAATAATACACATTCATGTATTTTCAAAGTGCTTTAAAATGTTGGCATGCCTTAGAAAAGAGAGAAGAGTCCTGACATGGGAACTTCTACTTTATAGTTGAGAGACAGGTCATGCAGAGAGTCAGCAACTTGTTCAAAACTGGCCAAGTGGAGGGGCCAGACTGAGCTGGCGGTGGGATGTCTGGCTCTTGGCTTAGGGCAGGGTCTGTGTTCAAAGGACAGGAGGGAGAGTGTCTGGCCGACTGAGCTGAAAAGAACAGACAAGGAGATATAGGAGTAAATCATTGTGGTGGAAGAATCTTCATTTCCAAAATGTAGACATCATAAACTAGCAGGGAGAAGCTAGTGACACCAGGTGAGCCCTTGTAGCTTTATCACTTCTATACAGTGAATGGAAACATGTGGAGTAGGAGGAGGGGACAGCTTCTCAGTCTTTGAGTTCATGGGCAGCCACATTAGGGATGGACCAGCCTCTCTGAGATGAATGTGACACTGTCCTCTCGTGTGGCATTGAGAACATCCTGTTGAGGGATGGAGAAAAGCCATCCCTTTTTCCTTCCTGGTCATTTATTTATTAAGACTTGCTCAAATTAAAAAAAAAAAAAAAAAAAAAAATTGAAATCTAAGTAACATCCTGTGTCAGCTTGCCCTAAAAATAATGCTTTATTATTGCCATTCGTCAATGAGGCAGCGCAGATCTATATAAATATTGATCACTGTCTCGTTGCCCTCCTTTGAGTGATCTCTCTTAGTGACAGCCCATTTTAATATTCATTAGAAAAGGTGTGTTTTCTGGATTGTACCGGAGCTGATCAGTGAGCGCAAGGATTTAGCTAGAATGCGGGCTTCTTGTTTGCATAGCCCCTCAGATCACGAAGATCCTGGTTTTAGCCTCTCTGGACTTCACTCAGCTCTTCAGCGTCTCAGAAATTCAAGCATCCCCTTGTTTGTGTTTTATATCGGACACCTAAACAATACTAGTAAGCATTCATTTTCTCCTATTTAATAGCTCAAATATCAAAGCAAATATTCTATGGGTGTATTTTAGATCTTTAAAGAGAAGCCCAAACTCTCTGCATTCAGGGTGAACCAGGGCTGATAGAATCTATTTAACACTACTTGCTTTAGCTTAATTTAGGGAGAAAAGAATGCCCCATATAGAATGGCAGGAACTATAGCCATCCCTCCCCTCCCTTCTTGTCTAGAGTGCCGCGTCCCCTTTGGAGATGAGCAGGGACTGCGGAGCACACTGCCGACTGCGGGCCTTTCAGCTGGTTTAAATGGGGCAGGATCTTTTCCTGCTCCGTGGCTCCCGCTCGCAGCCATCCCGTTGCCATTGCGATCCTCTTGGCTTTTGGCCCTTCTGTTTGGTTAACTACTACATGGGAACTGATGTCTCCAACCTGGGAGCAGCAGACCCTTTGTGCCGTAGCCTATTGTAGTGGGCTTCTCAGATAGTGACAGATCTATGCGGGTTTGATAGTTGGTTTTAGAAGTAACTTAGTAACTTTATGTATTTTAATTCTTCACTCTCTTCCAGCACGTAATTATTCAGCAGTCGTTGAAAATGCAGTCAGTGCTAAGGGATGGTCCTGCTTGGGTTGGTCAACATACCCGGTTCTCAGCAAACACGAGGTTCATTGGAAGCACACACTGGGTGTGGACGGTGCTGGGAAGCCTGGTTTTCTTCCCCTTGAATGCCTGGTGTTGGTAGGATCTAGCAAGATCCCCGTGCAAGGGCAGACTGCCTCTGTGTTGTGGTTTGGACACTAGGTGGCTGCAGGGTAGGCCGGCTCGGGAAGAGAGCCGTCGCTCCATTAGAAGAGGTTATTGCATCTCCCGTCAGGCAGATTCAGGAGAGGCGGAGGGCAGTGTGGGCTTTGGGGGCGGCCAGCTGCTTCCCAAACTTCCCAGGGACAGCAATGCAGCAGCCAACACAAATGTCAGTGGGACAGGCCAGCAAGCCAGATGCCATCACAGAAAATAACTTCCCCTGTCTAGTATCTGGGGACTGGCCTTGTGATCCCGAAGACTGCGCACTGGCCTTCTGTTCCAGCCCGGACCAGGCATCCCTCTGCCCTTTCTTCCTCCATGTCAGCTAGACATTTGGAACGATCACCGGAGAGTAGAGAATGGACTTTGGCCGTGGCCTTAACTGAGTGTGCCGTACATAACAATGCTAATTAATGATAACAATACGAAGCATCCTGACGCAGCTCTGTCTACAGAGGAGGCAGGGCTCTAAATGCTGCACAGATTGAAACTCCTTTACATATTTGTTATCTAGCTCTATGTCTCATTAGCTTAAAGCAGAATGGAATGAGCAAAGTAAAAAGCAAATAATTCAGACTCTGGAGTCGGGCTAACTAGCTTAACATCCCAACTCCGCCTCTTTCCATACGTGTGACTCTGGAAAATAAATTCTGCTCTCTTTACCAGACCCAACTCTCCTTCTCTAACTTCTGGAAACAGCTCCTGCTCCCTGCCTCCACAGGGCATTTGCACAGGCTATTTCCTCTGCCCAGAACATTTCCTGGCTCTTTTTTTTCCTAAATAAACCCTCCCCATCCTTCCAACCTTGGCCCAATCACCACAGTGTTAGGAATCCCCACCCCTGTCTTCCTTCTGCCTTCTGTTTCTTCCAAATTCTGGATCTCTAATAAGATGCATATGCATGTCCTTTCATTATCTTTTCCTTCTTCCTAAACACACAGTTTGATACCACTGTGGGGCTACTTCTACCATTTATGCGGGGACTGTGGATGTTGGGATGTTTTCAGGAAAATGCAGAATCAGCTGGAGTGAAAAGTCACAAAGTACATTAGGTGGCCTGTGTAACCCATGTGTGTGTGTGGAAGATGAAATCAGAAAACAAGGCTTTGAGGCACTATTGTCCCTTTAAGCCTGTGACATCATATTTGTCTAGTATTTGAGTATTATTTTGCTATTCTGAACCTTTGATATATGTAGTTACCTTATTAGAATTTGCTGAGGTTTTATGTGTGTTTCTTGAATCAGCAATACCTCATTTAAGAATGAAATGGGGCCTGTGGTTTGTAAGAAGAAAATAAATATTATTTACATTCGGTTGACTACTTGAAATTCCTCCCTGAACTGAGTCCATACAGCTCGATGGGCTCAAAGAGGAAATTTCCCAGCGTTGATAAATATTTCAATTGTCGTGGAATTCCAAAAACTCTCTCCTTCATAGAATTCATATAGTATTTAATAATTATATTATTCATAAAAATTACATCAGTCACTATTCTGAATACTTTACATGTATTAGTTCACTAATTTGCATAAAATACTTGTTACTTATGTATCATCATCATATTTTGTAAATGAGGAAACTGAAGCACTAACTTCAAAAAAAATTCCCAGTTGATACATTTAATGTGCGCTAAAGACAAAACACAAATATGTTATCTTATTATACAGATTTCTATCTATGGATATTGTTTTCTTAAATTTTTCTTACAGTACTGATACTACTTTAGATGTGACAGTTAGATGTTATTTTGAGGTGACAGTTGTCTTTTTCTGGCTCTGATGGAAATTAAGTCACAGGGTTTGGGTTGGGGAAGCATTTTTTTTTTAATTATGAAATGGAGATTTTAGTATTTATATCAGATGTTCATTTCTGGCTGGGGATGCCAGCAAGAAGTGTCTTTTGCATTTGGAAAATAAGAAACTCACTGGAGAACTGATAACTCAGAATCCTGAAACATTTCGCCCCACCTCTGCAATAAATCGCTCTGGAGTTTTCATTCTCATGTATTGAGAATTCTTTGTTGTGAAGTGAATGGTCTGTCTTGTGCTTTATAGGATGTTTAACAGCATGCCTGGCCTCCACCCACTACATGCCATTAGCACAGAACACCCCAGTATTAGTAACATTAAAAAAATGTTCCCAGCCAGTGCCAAATGTCAGGGGGGAGGGATTTCCCACCTCCTGAGAACCACTATTCACTGCTCTATGCACACACATACACACACACCCATGTATATATATATCATACTTACACTCATAGGCGCATATCATATATATACATGCACACTCATACATGTGGATATCAGATACATACACTCATATATGAGTATATCCTATCATATACACATCACACATGCACATTCATATACGTGGATATCATATATACACTCTAACGCATGGAAAACATTATTTCATAAGTAGTTTAATCAACAGACTAACAGAAACATTCACCCAAAATTCAAGGCCATGATTGCACATAAATTCCTAAACAAAACAAATGAAAAAATAAATGCCTAATAACAGGCATGGCAAGTTATGGAGAGAAAAGCAGGCTTCTCTGATGTAGACACATTGGTCTGTGCAACATGACAGCTGTGTGACCTTGGGCAAGTAACTAGACCTCTGTGAGCCTTAATTCCCTCATCTATGAAATGGGATACATCATGGTTATTTTGCCAAATTTATTTATTTTGAAATGATGCAGAAGAAAGCAGAAAATAGAAAAGAGGAAAGTCAAAATGCAGGCAAGAAGAAGCACCCCCAGTGTCTGGGCATGAGAAAAATGAGTGGGTTGCTGGAGGGATTCCTAATGCCCTTTTCCTGAATGCACCCTAGTGCCTGATAAGGGTCAAATCCTGTCACTTTTCTACAAAGGCTACTTGCTGTGACAGGCTCTGGAACCCACTGTCCATGAAAGGAGAGGCTCTCTTAGAGGTGGAAGGCCTTCTTGGCGCAGGGAAGGTTAGCTCTTCAATCTTCCCACTCGCTGAATCCATGGATGGAACGTACCTCCACCGGCCTCCCCAGTCACACATACACTAAAGAAATAGGATGCTCTGGGTTGCCTCACATCTCGGGCATCCGAGGTCTCCGGGCCATGGGTAATAAGCTCAGCAAACCTTCAGAAGTGACAGCCCCCAGAGGCTCAGCACTGGGCCAACGCAGTCAAATGCAGACAATTCTGACTTGCATCCCTCGCCCGATGGATTGGCTTTGCGATTGAGTCTTTGGCCACCTGTATGACTGATGTGGTTGGGCCGACTGTTGTGTGGTGGAGCTGACTAAACAGCTTCCCCAGGGTGATGGGTGGATTCAGACCCGATTGCCTGGGCCCAATGCGGCTGCGAGCCTGTGTCCAGGTGCGAGGCTGATCCCTCGTGTTCCCGGGCTGCGCCGGCCGCGTCTGCCCTGCTTCTCTGCCGTCTGTCTCAGTCTTTATTCTGTCCTCTTCCTACTCTTCTTACTTTCATGACTTGATTTTTAGAATGTCAAGCTCTGGCTTTTTAAAAAATATAAATAGATAGAATAATAATGTATGCTTTTGATTCTCTTTGTCATTAACTTAAAATGTTAGAAATGCCGATGTAATATGCATTTGAAGGTTTTCATTAAAACTGTAACAGAGCCAGCATTAAATCAGAAAGTGAGTGTTCAGCAGCATTTGTGGACCTGCCACCACACGCCAGCCGCTGTTCCAGCACTTGGTACGAATTCCGTTCACTTATCCTGCAAGCGCGCCAGTGACTTATGGGCAGGCACTCTCCTTGTTTCATAGTTGAGGAAAAGTGAGGCTCAGAATGTCCCCCCAGGACATGGCTGGACCGGAGGCAACCTCAGGTCCTTGCCCCCAGACTCCCTATTCCTATTTTTTTAAAGATGTCTTTATTGATCTCAGAGAGAGAAGGGGAGAGGGAGAGAGAGAAACATCAGTGATGAGAGTCACTGACCGGCTGCCTCCTGCACGCCCCTTGCTGGGGATGGAGCCCTGACCAGGAATCGAACCACCATCTCCTGGGTCCTAGGTCAATGCTCAACCGCTGAGCCACACCAGCTGGGCAGACTCCTTATTCTTAAAGATGATGCTGTGTCCTTGGGTTTCAGGTGATCAAAGATCTTAATTTCTAGGATTGGAACCAGAAGATCCATGAAATCTCAGAAGTCACATAGCAAACTCCGCATGTGTGTCTAACAAACTTTTATTCTATAGAGAATGTTCATAGCTTTTAAACCAATGTCTGAAAGTGTGTTTTTACATTCTCAACAAGATTAAATAATCACTATATGTTAGAGGGTTTTTTTTTTTCTTTTTCCCGTCTCTTAGCTCAATTTTAAATGGCAACATTGTCATCGACGGGTGTCTTCATAGAAAAAAATATAAAAGTAAATGAGCGTTCATGAGAATGTATCTTTCATCTCTTTTTTCAGAATGTGTTCTAGGAAAATGCCAAAATATCCAACCAGAGATGAAAACCCTAGCGTTGCGTTAACTGCACGTTAGTCTCTAGGATCATCCGGAGTTTCAGAGCTGCTGGTGCTTGAGCCTCTGCCCTGAGCGAGCCATTTTAGCAACTTCTTTGTTATGCCTTGTCACACCGAGATCAAGTTTGGCCACCCCATTTGCAAAATCATACTCAATTTTCTTAAGTGGGAGTGTGTTTCTGGCAAGTTTCCACTGGAATCAGAGCCAGCAGTCACTTTCGGTCGAGACGCGACCAGAGAAGGGACACTTTAATCAGAACACAGTGGGGCTGGCCTAGGGCTCCTGATGTCGCTGCCGAAACCAGTAAACCTGTGGCTTGTTGTCTGTGGGTTCCTTCCACTTCCCACTCACTTTCCTCTAATATTGTGTATTGTGAAAAGATCAGAGGTTTAACCCAGGAGCTGGGAGGAGATCATAGGTGAGGAGGCGGGCTGGGTGGTAAAGCATATGGCCATTTCCACCTGCTTTTCATGTTCCCACTTCTGACCATGAGGAAAGATTTTCCTGTACTATAAGAAAACACCGCATAACATGTGAAGCTAATTGCCAATTGGCCCTTCATGTTAGAGGCACAATAGGGAACAATAGGGACAGTGTCAGAGTGGGGAGCTCACACCCACGCTGTCCAGCTCCAGGACATTTTTTGAACATAGGAATATACCAGATTTTCTGATTTTTTTTCCCAAGAGAGTCTCAAAATCTATTTTTTAAATGAAATCTCTCCTTTTAAAAATTGGACTTTTGGCTCTGACTGGGTGGCTCAGTTAGTTAGAGAGTTGTCCTGATACGCCAAGGTTGGGGGTTTGATCCTCAGTCAAGGCTCATACAAGAATCAACCAATGATGCATAAATAAGTGGAACAAGTACTTCCCTCTCTCTCTCTCCCCCCCCTCCTTCTCTCTCAAAATCAATCAATAAAAAAAAAAAAAATTGGACTCCTAATATAATCCTTTATGCCTTACCTGGACCAGATAAAACATATGGGTGGGATCAATCTCTTCTTTGGGTTACAGGTTTGAGACCAGTAGAGAATATTATGATTTGCAAAACATGTTTTCATAATCAAAAGAGGAAAGAAAACTAGAATAGAATCTGATCTTTATGACTTTTCCGGGGGAGAACACATTAATCTTTTGGGAAGCTGGAGCAAGGCTGGAGCAGATGAACAAGTGCCCATAGCCTGTTTTGTTTGTTTGTTTGTTTTTGAAAGATGTTTGTTTACTGGCTCAAGGATACTTAGGGTCAAAGTTAAGTTCTGTTTTGTTTTTTAAACTCCAAGTTGACTGTCTGTCCATTAATCTTTCATAGTGCCTTAGATAATACTTCATACACTCATCCATGCTTCCCAATTTCCCAATTACTTTATCTTTGGGTTTATCTAATTTAATCCCTATAGCCTTGCAAATAAATTCTCAATTCTCCCAGCCCATACTACTTGAAACAATTCAAAAACACAATTAGTCCGTGACTGAAAAAAAATGTATAGATTTCAGAGTAAATGTAAATTTATCTTTTGACTACAAGTGTGGCATAAATTATCACCCACCTTGGACAAATGACTAATTCACAACTGCTAAGTGTGTTTTTACTTTTTACTCTAAGTAAATATTTTGAGAGAATTTTTGCAATTTAGTTCGGCCCTTAAACTGGTAAATGTTTTGCTCAGGCATGCCGAAGCCAAGTCTATTTTAGAATTAGGGAAGTTAGAACTGCTTTTGAATTCGAGAAGCAATTTAGAAACAATCCTTAGCCTCTCCAAAGCCAGCACCCTAACCCAATCCAACCATCTCTCACCTGAACAGCTCCAACAGCCCCCTCCCCAGTCTCCCCCTTTCTAACCTCACTCCCTAGAGTCTGCCCACAACGAAGCTTCTATGGAGATTGTTCTGAAATGATAACCAGAACATTTTTCTCTTGTACCTACAGTTTTCTGGTGGTTTCCCATTGTAGCCAGAATTGAATCAGGATGTCTTGTTATTGTCCACAGACTCTGTAGTTTATCTGCTTGATCTTGACTCTCCACTTTTGGCCTTGTAACTACACTGGATACTGTGGTCTCCTTTCTTTTCCTCTAACCTACCAAGCTCTTTCCCACCCAAAGGCCTTCAGTCTTGCCCATCTATGGACTGTCAGCTTGTATGGCCACCCACTTCTTCACTCAGGTTTAATGCAATGGCCTCTTTCCTGTCCTCCCTGGTAAACACAAGCCTTTGAAATTCGTGGATTTCTGTGGTGCTGACTGCTCTGTTCTCAGCACCATGGACAGGACCTGGCATGCCCATGTGCTTGTTAAATGATGGGTCCAACGGCTGGCTAATCAAAGTGGGCTTCAGCATGAAGGTTTCATTTTAGAACCAAACCAGAACTCCACATCTGCCATCCACTAAATGTGCACATTACATAACCTCCCTGAACTTCAGTTTCCTCATTTTAAGGAAAGAATGGGAACAGTGCCTCCCTCGCTGGGATACTGCAGGTATACTTCTGCTATCACTCCTTAATAATCACAAAATCTAATTGTCAGGCAGCAGTAAGCATTTATTTCGCTCATGTGTCTGGAGCACCATGTGGACACTGGTGTAGGCTGGACTCAGTCAAGTGGTCTAGGAGCTGCTGCTGATCTAGGTTGCACTGGGCTTGGAAGGCTCAGCCTGAGAGGGGCTCTGGCCCATGGGTCTCCTATCCTCCCCTGGGAGCCGTAAGCTAGTCCAAGGATGTTCTCACGGTGATGAGAGATGCACAAGAGAACAAGTCCAACCGTGCAAACACCTCCAAGCTTTTGGTCCCATCACACTGGCTGCCAGTTAAGATGCCTTGGCCAAAGTAAGTCACACAGACACACCCCACAGCCAAGGAGTGAAGTACATACTGTCCATGGAGGTGGGGAGGGAGGGAACGTTTCTTCCACACACTGTATGGTTCAAAGACCTACCATACTCTAAGAACTGAATAGTAGAATGAGCTTTAAGCGCCAAGTAAATAATAGGTGTTCAATAACTGTTAGTTGAAATTATGATTAGCAATAATCACTTATTTTTCTATAAAATCAAATGCATGACACTTTCAATAATATATGAGCTCAATGAATAGTTTTATGTTAAAAACAGCCAAAAGCTCAGATGCCATACTTAAATGAATTTGTACCTGACTTACCATTTGGGGATTTGAAGAACACATTAGTGACTGTTTATCGTTACAAATTTCTCAATTGACTAGTCACAGAATATAGTAAACATAGCCTCTTTAAATTTAGGTTATTGTATATTTTCATCATAGGGAGGAAACTTGGGGCCACTTATCTAGGTTTTTTTTAAAAAAAACACACAAACTTAATTTTTTTTCAATTATAGTTTACATTAAATATTATTTTCTATTAATTTTCAGGTGTGCTGCATAGTGGTTAGGCAATCATATACTTTACCAAGTGTTTCCCCTGATATTTCCTGTACCGATCTGGCACCATACATAGATATTGTAATATTATTGACTGTATTTCCTATGCTGTACTTTATATCCCCATAAGCATTTTGTAACTACCAATCTGTACTTCTCAGTCCCTTCACCTTTTTCACCCAGTCCCCCAACGCCCTCCGCTCGGGCAACCGTCAGTGTTCTCTGTATCTGTGAGTCTGTTTCTAAAATGTGGTTCTGGGAGGAAGAACAGCTTCTGCTTGGTCTGGATAAAAGCAAACACATCAGAGAGAGCTGAGCTCTTGGTTTTAAGCCTTAGTTTCTTCATCTGCCCTTTGGAGATAATACTAGTTGTGTCGTGGTGTCCTCGGAGGATTAAAGATAAGGCTAACAAAGTATTAGCATGGGTCTGGCACGTGAGTGGCCCCCAATCCGTGTTTCCTTTCCCACCCACTGCTACCTCTCTTGCCTTCTCCTAAAGGACAGCGCGGTCGCCCAATCCCCGGTTGTTGACGCTTCTCAGCGGGATGCCAGGTGTGGGCATCAGCAGGCATATGATCAGCATCGTCCAGCCGAGCGAGCCTCTTCTTGCTGACTCAGCTCCGGGAGGGAAAGGGGGCCTGAATCAACAGGGACTTTCGTGTTTACAGGTGCTGCTTAGTTGGCTGAATTAAGAACAGCTTTCATTAGTTCCACCCAGCATTCACGGTCTCATCAGTCATCTCACCCATGAGCCCAACTTCCCTCAACAACCAGGAATCTCTTCTTTATGGAGAGTTAACTTATTTTCGACCCCTCCCCCATTACAAAAGCAATACAAGTGTATTTTCGGAAGTTTGGATTCTGCAGATCAGCACAAAGAAGAAAATTAGGATAACTTGGCATTCATCACCCAGAGATAATCCGAGTTAACATTATAGTTCATCTATTTTTCAATATATCTAGATATAGATGTACCAGGAAAAATGCTATTCACGACAATGGTCTTTGTGAGTAACAGCTCAGTTACCATCTATTTATAATATGCATGTCTCATCTACCTGTAAAGAGCAAGGCAAGCTTTGCTGAGCATATCTGCTGCCCTGGAGGAGAGAGGCCTCCATCCTGCTCAACGGAAGGGCCTGTGGAATCCTGGAGAGGTCTGACTTTGTGAGTTTGGGGATCCGGGATCACAGGGCTCTGCCCAGGAGGGAAATGTAGCAGGACTGGCAGGGGAGGGAGAGAAGGGACCAAAGCAGAAGAGGGCAGAGCCCTGCGGTTCCCCCGGAGCCTCCCCTCTCCTGTGACTCCAAACCTTGAGCCAAGTGCACTGTGCCCTCAGGTGGCTCGCAGGGCGGATCTGTTTCCATTTCTTTCTTTGTGTCCCTTCCCTCCCTTCCCTTCCCTGGGCTTCCTTTCTTTGCTTTTGGATAGACACCGAAAAGGCGCAGTAGAGAGAGAATACACCTGATAGAAGGAACCCGGAGGACAGAGAAGGTAATAGGAACAAAAGCCACTTGGAAATTTGTGGAAACCTGGGAGGAGTTTAGACTCCCAAAGGCCATAGGGATGGGAGTTCTGAGTCAATTTTACCTCCATCTCCAAAGAGAAAGTGTTTTCCAGCTGACATATGAGTGTCTCTCTTTCCCTCTCTCTCTCTTTCTCCCTCCATCCCTCCCTCCCTCCCTATCTTTAGTCCACTAGCTCAACACATTGTATGACAAATGTACATACGTATTGCAAATATTTAGTGTAACTATATACTGTGCAAAATGTCCTTCTTCACAAAACTTCTTTCTATAAATATAGAGTAAGCTATTGAATGGGTCCCAGGTCTTTTTATTTTATTTTATTTTTCATAATTCCCAAGTGAGGAGCTCTTGTGTTATCTCTGGCTTTCCACCATGACAAAGGGACAGTGACAGACAACTCCGCGTCCCTATCAGAAGCACACCCAGGACTTTCCCTGGAACCAGTCCCTACCAGTGGAAATACTTCAATAAAGGTTATGCAAATATTTAAGCCTTTGGATACACAGTCTTTTCAGAAAGGTTAGACCAATTTACACTCCCCACAGTAATGCTTCAGAGAGACTCTTTCCCTAAATACCCTTTAACAATGACTACTAGCTTCATAAAACTCCTTTCCTTATTGCCAATTTGGCAAAAAATAGAATCTATTTGTTTTACATTTTTAAATAACGATTAAAATTTACCTTGTCTTTTCTTGTGTTCTCAAGCCAGTTGTGTTTCTTCCTGTGGGAAAATCTTCTTCGTGTCTTTTATCAATTTTTTGGGGAGAGTTGTGTCTTTATTTTTGACGTTTCAGATTAAAACACAGTGTTTCTGAATGGTAAGGGAAGCATGATTCCCCTTAGCAGACATTTGTGGGTTAACCATTAGGGTGAAAGATGCCTACAGAAGTGAAGGGACGGAATTGCCTGCCTCAGGGGGGAGAAGAGGGTGCCGATGGCCATGAACGCGGCCCCGGGGTTAAATATTCTAGAGCCAACTCGGTGGTAAAAGCTATGCCTTTGCGTGTCTTCTCAGTGAAACCCTTCTTAACCAGGCCACTCAAGTCAGCTGCTCCATCCCCTGTGCTCTGACCCCCACCACTGTGATGGGAACTTACATTTTCTCCTATTTAATTACCTTTCAGCCCTTTCTCCAAGAAAGTAAACTTCCTGAAGGCAGAGGCTCGGCTTCCACACCCCAGGCGCCCGGGTCATAAGTCAGCAGGCTCGGAGCATATTTAGATGATTACATTTTACCATTAGGCTCTTGAAGAATCACACTGTGTTTCTCAGGATTTTCATGGACCCAGGGCTTTTATATATAAAAGCATTGACCAGGAAGGGTCACCCTGGGTGTAACCTTTTGTCATTCTGCCAAAGAGTCGGGCTTTCTGCACTTCTCCCAGCTGTTTTCTTTCCTCTGGGCCACCTAGGGCAGTGGAAGACTCTTAGAGAGGCTCTTGAAGGAAAATCTAAATCCCGACAGCCCTTGGGGCTGAGAAGGACAGTGGAGAGGACAGTGAGTTCTAGGGTACGGCT
This sequence comes from Miniopterus schreibersii, assembly GCF_964146895.1. Classification (NCBI taxonomy): domain Eukaryota; kingdom Metazoa; phylum Chordata; class Mammalia; order Chiroptera; family Miniopteridae; genus Miniopterus; species Miniopterus schreibersii. The sequence goes on from NC_138103.1 coordinate 14,827,089, forward strand.
GACCTGGCCACCGGGTATAGAATTTAAGACAGGAAGAGACGGAATATAGTTTCCAGCTCAGCACAGCAGGCAGAAGCCAGATAGGATGGGTTCCCTTTCTTTTCTTTTTTTTAATTTAAATTTTTTTTCAGTCATCATTTGCACAAAACATATTAATTTCAGGTATACAAAATAAGGATTAGACATTTATATAATTTACAAAGCAATCACCCTGATAAGGCTAGTACCCATCTGACACCATGCAAAGTTAATGCAATATTATTGACAATATTCTTTATGTCGTCATTTATATCCCCGTGGCTATTTTTATAACTGGCCATTTGTTCATCTTAATTGTTTCCCCCCGTTTCACCCTTCTTCCCAAAGCCCCCTCCCCTCTGGCAACCACCAATTTTTTCTCTGTATCTGTGAGTTTGTTTCTGTTTTGTTTGTTTGTTTATTTTGTCTTTTAGAGCACACAGCATTTGTCTTTCTCTGTCGGACTTATTTCACTTAGTATAATACTTGCATGGTCCAACAATGTTGTTAAAAAATGGCAAGATTCCATTCTTTTTTATGGCTGCATAATATTCCATTGTATATATTCCCTTGCACTATATCTTTTTTATCCATTTGCCTATCAATAAACACTTAGTTGCTTTCATAGCTTGGCTATTGTAAATAATGCTGCAATAAACATAGGGGTGCATATGTCTTTTCAAATTAGTGTTTTGAATTTCTTTGAATAAATACTAAGAAGTGAAATTGCGGGGTCACGTGGTACTTCTGTTTTTAATTTTTTGAAGTATCTCCATATTGTTTTCCATAGTAGCTGCACCAAGGAAGCCATCAACAAAATGAAAGGGCAGCTTCTTGAATGGCAGAAGATAGTTGCCAATGATACACCCGATAAGAGGTTAATATCCAAAATATATAAGGAACTCATACAGCTTAACACCAAAAATATAATCACATTAAACATGGGCAGGAGACCTGAATAGACACTTCTCCAAAGAGGACACACAGATGGCCAAGAGACATATGAAAAGATGCTCAATATCACTAATCATCAAGGAAATAAAAATTAAAACCAGGATGAGAAATCACCTCACACCTGTTGGAAAGGCACCATCAATCAACACACAAGTGTTGACGAGGGTGTGGAGAAAAGGGAACCCTCGTGTATGTTGGGGAGATGTTCCTTTTCTTCAATAACCAAAAGGAAAGGAAGAGCTCATCTTCTCTTTTTTTCATTGCTTCGTTCATTCATTAGAAATTTTAACTGTCAAGCCTTCCCTCTATGGGCTTGAAAACTGTACGTGGACATGTAACTCAGGAGCAAACTGGAAACATGTTGCATTCACTTCTCTGCGTTTGCTAATTGCAAGAAAAGGTTGTGCACTTGGCCAGAGCAGGGTCTCAAGCTGACTGACCACAGGCCTTCTGGGTTTAATTGCCTTCCAGCTGCTTCAGAGTTGAATATATCGCTAACATTGAAAGATCAGGAATTTTTACTTAGACATTTAGATGGTTGGTTTCTCATTAAAAATCTGAAGATCCTGCAAAACTGGGCCACCGTCCAACTTAACAACAATCCGTTGGGCTTTGGTAGCTGTTCAACGCTTTGGGTGTGGCATGAGCTCTTTAGTTACCCAATTTACTCATCGATGCCACCAACTTGTCCCAGAGCTGATCTTTCCTATTGAAATCCTTTCTCCAACACAGGTCACACAGCAAACACAAGTCGTATTCAGGTTAGCTATTAGTATGTCCACTTTACATGAAATATAGTAGTTTCGTGCTAGAGTTATTTAGTGGGAACTGTCATATCTGCTATTTGAACCCAGGTCTCTGACTACAGATCAAGTGTTCTTTCCATTACTCTACCTACCTTCCCACACTTGGCAGAGAGCCATGACCTTAGAGCCTCCGTGTGTGTGTGTGTGTGTGTGTGTGTGACATTTTGTAAATTTTGCAAATATCCATACCCTCATTTTAAAGCAAATTCGGCATCTTAACCTCTGACAATTGATCATAAGCCCTTCTGGGTAAGTACCTGCTCTCTTCTTTAGCTCCTATCATATCCTCTTAAACACAAGGCACACACGCCCGGCCAGTCTGTTTCCTCTGACAGCCCTGATGCCTAAAGTCTCTTCTCCGCCTCTCTTGTTTCTGTGGAAGAAGCACAGACCGAGACCTAAGAGGGTGTGGGTCACACTAGCTTCACCATTCACAGGTGTGCTCCTAGGGTGAAGTGGACAAATTATTCAGTCACTTCTCTTACATGGAGACTGTTCAAGAAACTCACGTTGGTGGCATCAGGCTGAAAATTGAACATGCCAGGCCCCGGTTCATTCCTTTCTTCTGACTTCCGAGTGCTGCTCTCTGGCTTAAGGACTCAACAATGAAGAGCACAGTTCCTTGTTGCCTTCAGGGTAGGGTCTGAGCTCCCAGAGAGGCTTCCTGAATCGGCCCTCTGCCTGCCTGACAGCCTCGACTCTCACCATCCCTTCCCTTCTTAGCACCTGCGAAACCTCACTGCACTCTCACCTCCAGGCCTTTTCTGGTAGGTTTTTTCTTTCTGAACGCTCTTATCTCCTGCCTCGTTTCCTGTCCAGCCAGTTCCTATTCACCACCTTGCCTTAGCTTCACGTCACCCCGCCCGACCTGCTCCTCAGGCAGCTTGGATGCCTGGGTCCATCACTGCGAAACAGGTGCCAACGCCCCAGCCCTCAGGGCTGCCGAGCCCTGGCTGTGAGCTCCTTGTCTTGTGTCTTCAACACTGAGCCTGATCTCTGTGCGTGAGAGCACTTGAGAAATGTGTGTTAAGGATTTAATATTGTATATGTCTAGTGCCTAATTCAGGGAAGTCTCTGTAGAAGAGCTCTGCTGTAGCAGGAGAGGATCGTCTCAGAGTCTGAGGCAGCAAACCAAGAGCTGTCTTTCGAAGATGCCCCACGACTTACGAGTAATCGAAGCTGCAGAGCCGCCTAGCATTTCCGAGGGCTTGCTCCGCGTTGGGTGCTGTGCCACTATGCTAAAAGCAAGCCCTTGATTCCCATTAGTTATTTTAATCCTCGTGACCCTACGGCCCCCTTGTTTGGCAACCAGGAGACTGACGACCAAAGACGTTAAATAGTTTTCCTAAAGTTGCGCAGCTAATTGCTAGAGGACAGAGGTCCCCCAGAAGCCGCCTGGCTGCCAGGACTCAAGGTTAATCACTGTGTAAAGAAGTTCTTGACTTATTTGCCTTTAGCCACTTGACTGTTTCTTGGATGGCCCCATCCATTGGCGAGACCAGCTCCGGGCATCCTTAGGTTAATTGAGTTTATTGAATTATCCATCACACTTTGATCATCCAAGCCAGTCCATTGCCAAGGTACCAATGGCCTGGTCAAGACGCCAGCACATTATATCTCCTTCTTTGTCATCCATAGATGCTCATTCCAGGTGCCATTTTCCCATTTATCTAACTGTGTCAGGATGTCATTTGTGTGCCTTCCAAGTTATAATTCTCTGTGCTGCCTCTTAAAAAGGGAGTAATTTTATTTGTTGTAGTAGTATAAGTGTCCACAGTTTGGGAACTTCCTAGCAATAGTGTCTCTAATGTTTTTTTTTACAATGTTAAAAATTGTTAGCAGTTTTATAGTGAGTGTCTCAAGGTGTGCTCTAAATAATACCATTTCTGATCCTTCCAACAGGACTGGAAAATAAAGACACTGTCCTTATTTTAGACAATCAGCCTGAGGGGGGAGATACAATTTGCCTGACTTTAAACAGCTAGTTAAAGGCTGAGACTTGATTTGAATTGAGAATTATCTGGCCTTAAAACCTGCTACTTCTACTCTGCTGTGCTGCCGTGGAAGCTTTGTGTGCACAGGTATAATTAAAAGGCTGTTCATGCCCGGCCGGTGTGGCCCAGTTGGTGGGGTGTCATCCTGTGCACTGAAAGGCTGCCTGTTGGATTCCCAGTTGGGCACATGTCCAGCTTGCAGTTCCATCCCTCGTAGGCAGCGTGCAGGAGGCAGCCGATGGATGTTTCACTCTCACATAGATGTTTCTCTCTCCTGTCCTTTCTCTCTAAAAAAATTAATAGAAATATATATTTTTTAAAAGGCTGTTCGCTGCAGAGTTGCAAAAATAGTGAATAACTGGTAACAATCTAAGTATGCACTGATAGGAGGTTGGTTTACTATATTTAGTGACATGGTAAAATACAACATTATTTAGCATTTAAACATTCACTTTACACATTTCACTTTAAGTGAAAATGTACTGCTATGACAGGTGTCCAGCTTATATTTAGGGGAAAGGAGACTTCTGAAGCATTCCCGCCCTGCTATCTATTGTCTAAGGTGTGCATATATGTACACGCCTGTGTGTATGCATTGCAAGGCCCTGACAAGCACTGTCTAATGGAAATATAATGCAGGACTTACACGTAAATGGTAAATTTTCTATTATTCACATTTAAAAAGGAAAGGAAACAGGTGAGATTATTTTAATAATATATTTTATTTTAAATAGCATATCTAATATATTTCAACATGTGGTCAATATAAAAATATCAACGATATATTACATGTATTTTTTTCTACTAAGTTTTCAAAACCCAGTGTGCACTTTACAATGACAATACATCTCAGTTTGGACCAGCTACCTTTCAGTAGCCACCTGTGGCTCCCAGGCGCCCTGTGGGGTGTCACTGGGCTGGTGGAAACCTAATAAGATCAGAATGTGTCCACTTCGGGAAGGCTGGATTATGTGTGTCGGTGTCAGCTCATTGCCTCCTTTGGTCTTACCTACATTTTCCAAATTTCCATAATAAATACCTACTGCCTTTATAATTTGGAATGAAAATAGACTATTAAAGACATCATTCATTTTTAATAAGGAGTGGTGAGCTTCTAAAATACACTTTTAAAAATAAGTACAGAAATGGAAGCATGTGACCTATTTTCAGTGGAGAGGAGAACGCGGGATGGGATGGCTCAGCGCCCCTCTCTACCCCCCGGCCGCGCCCGGTCACCCCTCCTGCCAAACGCCTCACTTTAGAGCTGCGGAGAGGGAGGGGTGGAGCCCCCCCCACCCTCGGGAAGCAGGTCTCTGGATAGGCCGCCCTGCCTGCCAGAGGGCTGAGGCTTTGCCCCAGATTTACCAGTCGGTCTCTTTGAGAGACAAAAGCAGTTGTCACGGGAGAGGCACGGCCAGTATTTTTCAATCGTTATGTCATTATTGCCGCCCCTTCAGCGGGGAGCCGCTTTAGACAATTTCTGTCCCAGCCACCTTCCCCTTCCCCCCATTACATTTTAATACCACAGATGGGCTGCACACCTGTTTGTGTACATGCGCCCCCTGGAGGGTCACTAGCCATTGTAATATCTAAGAGTTGTTCCTTTCCCTCCCACCAAGAACCAATTGTCACCCCTTGGGGGGCAACGCCATGCCTCCCCCGGGGAGCGCGCACGGCTACGCTCACTCGTGGTAATGTCAGCGGCAAGGGCTGCTCTGTGAATTAGGTTTAAGTCAGCATGTTGGGCCAGGGCCACCCACCTCCCTAAGCTTCCTACTCGCAGGGTTGTGCCCTTGTAAGTGCCTTTTGTTCCTCTATTCCCACCTGGGGCACCTGCCCCAGCATCTCCCTGCTGTCCTCCCTGACCCCCTGGTGCGCCTCCCACAGCCAGCCTTGTCCTGTTCCCGGCTCTTGTCCTGGTGTCCCTCCCCGGTGACCTGAGCCCCCGGAGGACAGGCCGCTGTTCCTAACCCTGTTCCCTGTGGTGTCCAGCGCTTCGTGTGGCTCTGGTCGCACGCCATAGTCCCCTGTGAAGAGTTGTGGGATTGAACGAAATTGCCTTCAGAAAACCCTTTCCAGTCCAGCTGTTTCTCTATCAGAAAATCTCATTAAGACTTAATCGCCAGCATCTTCCCATCCCAGAGGTCAGCTGCAGTCCCTCGGAGAGGAAGGGAGAGCATCCTCTCGCGCCGACGGGGCGCACACATTTCCCGTGGATTTCACAGCTCCCCAAGTTCACCGCCTAGGGGCACAATTATGTGGCAACCACGTGAGGCCCGCTGCCCCTCTGCCTCCCCCTTTTACTCCTTAAACAGCTGGCATGAACATTTGCTGATTGGAAGCTGTGAGACAGCCGCCGTGGAGAGCTGGATGTGTGTGGCTGTCAGAAAGCCATGTCCCTGGATTCTATCAGTCTAATCAGACAGCTCTCTGTGTTCCTTACACTACAAGTCTCTCCCTCGCTCCCCCACCTTTAAGCCGTGGTCCACCCTTGTCCATCCACACCCACCTCTCATCTGTATCGATCCTCTGATTTCTTGGGAACCCCGTTTATTTCTTCACAGTCAGGAAACCCCCTCTTTGCTCTGTTCTGCGTCGATGTCGCCCCTGTCCCTGAGCTTGAGAAGAACTCTGCAGGCTTCAGGGGGAGATTCGAGGGCAGGGAGGGCCCTCGCTGCCGATAGCAAGCGTTCAGCTAAGGAAATTAAACCCGAAGGCCCTGCATTGTGGCTGCATTCTGTTAGTCTTGCTTTCCCATTTGGTTATAAGGAGAACCCATCTCGGTTTCTCCCACCTTCGAGGGAGCGGAGAGGAAAGAAAGCCGAGCACCCACCGCCTAATGAAGGGACCCTGTATTGGCAAAACCCTGACATTGGAAATGTTCGATGTAATCAGCAGAGCTGCTAGCTTTAGGCAAAGATCAGGGCACTGAAAAAATAAAACTCAGTTGGCCATATTCTGTCCATGAAAATGTCTTTTTATAATTCCCAGCTTTCAGAGGCCTCAGCCGTCATTTCTCAGCTAGCTCCTTCTGCAGGGCCATAGGTATGCGTGGTTTAAAATGTGCAACAAACAGAAGCGAGGGCGCACATATCACAGGAACCTTAATTGTATTTTCAACTCGGTGGACGTCGTTAATTATTCCAGGCATTTTAACTTATAGTCTCCCTATCTTGGATATTAAAATGAGCAGGAATATGATAAGAAGAAATGCTGATGCCTGTAATTATCGACTGGACATTTGAGATTCATGTCCAAATGCCCTCAACTTGGGAAGGATTGAAATACTGTTTCACTTGTGTACATCATTTGCCTTCCTTACCCTCTACTTTCTGTCTCTCTGTCATGTGGGGGGGAATGATTGCTAGCATATCATGAAATACTGTAGTGCATGTACATAAAGATATATGAGCACTGGCACGATTGTAATTTACTCCTAAGTATGAGATTCATATTAGAGATCTGTAAATCACATTAGCAAACTACTATCTATCCCGTGCTCTATTATTTTACTACTACGACGGCTGAATTTCAAATGCAATGCAAAGGTCACAGTCACTGTCCTATGAGGGCCATGTAATCTCATTTGTCTCCCCATTACTGACCTCAGCTTTATTAGTTGCTGCAACTACCCCCGATTTTACATTTGACTGAGAAAGGGTCCCTCCAACAGATGTCGGGGAGCCTTCGCATTTATAAGCGCAGGGTTCTGATGAAAAATCCCTCAGTCTCCTGTGAAAGGAGCATGTTACAGGTTTGTGATTGTGCTCCAGCTCCCCCTAAGGAGAAGCTTTCAGAAGAAGAAAAATGGGTCCTCCATCCCCTGCGGCATATTGCACACCTTTCCAGGTATGTGTATCCCCTCACCTCTTGTCCTTCTTCAAATTGTGGCCACCTCTACCTTTGAACAGACTAGTCGCTAACCAGAAGCTACCCTGCTTGAGGAAGAGTCCCTGAGAGGCAATTTAACCTGCTTGGCTATCTCCATCAATCTGTCACCTGGAGAGAGGCTGTTGACACCAGATGACCTCTCTGCCACTGTGGAGTTGTCAGTGGGACAAGAGCTCTCTCTTTGATGCTGTACAACTCGAGGGAAGGCTGGAAGCCTTTTGCTAGAAGGACACCAACTGCGAAGAGAGACTTAAGCCCAACTGGAGCTCCTCCACCTTCCTGGCACACAGGCAAATGATTGCCCAGTTGTTCATGCCACACGCCAAAGGCCATGGAGTCCAAAGCAGGACTGTTTTGTTTTTTGGTTTTTTGTTTTGTTTTTTTAATGAGTCAGGCTCCTGTAGAGTGCACGCTCTTGCACAAAATCCTTCTACCACTGGCCTTTAACGGTGACACCAACACCGCTTTGAACATCGGGAACATCGGTTACTGAGAGAAACAGGGAGTGGTCAGGTTAAATCTACACTATGGGGAAAATCAAAGATGGGAAACAGAATAAATCCTAACAATTTCTCTCTTCGTGTTTTCTTTTCCTAACAAGCAAGCCCAGCCCGTCGTGGCGGGAACATGATCGCTTCCTTGAGAGGGGGCTGTTCCCTGCTGTTTATAAATCGCTCCCGAAGCCACGGGGCCAGCTCGTGGTTTCAACGCCACGCGGCTCATCAATAGCTGCCGAGTTGATGGAGAGGGAGGGAAACATCTACAAATCAGCCTTTTCTGAAGAAGGGTCATTGTATGTGTTTGTAATAAGAGCCTCGTATGCCTCCTGGGTTAAGTGCCTAACGTAGAGTAGGCCCCTGGAAGACAGCTCAGAATAAATGAGTGCCTGCCAGCTTACCCTGGCATTAGCCACTCCCTCAATTGTTTACTACTGTCAGGCTCTCCGCTGGTCCCCAGGGCAATGTGTAGCTTGTCTGTGATCGTAGCTTATAAGCGCCACAAGAGCAGAAGACTCTTCTCGTTGTTGTATTTCTGCAAGAACCTAACCCTTCACCATGCTCATGGGTCCTTCAACACTGTGGCTTGAGAGCTCATGAATAATACCCTTACCCAAAAATCAAGCCTACATTCTTACGGAATTACTTTGAAATGACATGCTGCGAGCCTAATTAAAGCTGTTATATTTAAGGAAAATAGACCCGCTTTTCACTTCAGCGCCTCATTCAGACTCTTCGGTAACCCAGAAGTGCTTCACCCTTGATCTTAATGAACAGGTGAAATAGTGCAGCGTGAATTTCATTCACATCCCACTAACACGAAATCAGCTGCCCTGAAATCACCCATGGAGCTCGGACAGGGTTTTGGCTTTGAGGATAAGATGATCTTGGATTTTTTATCATGTATATTGATAAGCTCCCTGCCCCTGTAGCTGCTCCCCATCTCCTTGGACATCTGCGGCTGCCTCTTCGGGGAATAACTCATTGCCTCCCCATTATGCCTCATCCAGAGGCTTTATGAGAGTAAAACAATTGAGTCTGGCTGAAGGCTCCCGTTCGGTGCTAGATCCCATTACCTCATTGATTTTTTTTTTAAAGTTTCTCTAATGTTATAACGAGAATATTTTCCGCTCAATCCTGAAGGATTCCAATGCCTCTTATTGACCTCGGGGTATACCACACACATGGGCCACTTCCCTGGGCTGGCAAAAAGCAGGGTCCTCAGAGAGACCAAATGGAAAAATTGCTTTTCTATCGACCCCAAGCGCATGACTTATGGAAGCTCCATCTAATTAAGGCCCAGGGGGAATTCTGATGCAGTGTTTGGGGTTGGCCCCATGACTAGGGTAAGTGCCAGACTCTGGTTAAGTGTCTCACTGTCCTTTCAAGGGTCAAGAAAGCTCAGGCCAAGGATTTTGAGTCTCTTTGGGAGACGGTGCAAATTTTCCCCAAGACCAACTGGGCCTGTACTACCCAACCTGAGAAATGTCCCAAAATGGAAATAAAGAAATATAGAGGCACAATGGCACTGTGTCATCACTTCTGTCCTAGGAGCCATCCTGCCAGGGTTCCAGTTCCAGCTCTAGTATGTGTTGGCTGTGTGAGTTTGGGTGAGTTGCTTAGCTTCTCTGAGTCTTAACTCTCTACTTTGTAGACTAGTTCTGAGTATGAAAGGAGACGATAGACGGTGTATAAAGTGGGATGATACAAGGTGGGCCCTCGGTACATGCTGGCTTGTGGTTGTAACATCATCATCTCCACCAACATGGTGATGCCCAGACTTCAGGGCAGCGAACTATTCTCCATAGCCCAGCGTAGACTCTAGTCAATATTGGGTGCCTAAGTTCAAGGTTAGACGCTGTGGAAAGTGAGTGAATGTCTCCTCTGTTATCGCCCTGCCAAAGGGAGGGCTAGAATCGTGTAGGGGATATCTCATAGTGGTGGTGATCTGGGAGCTGCTGCTCCTTCATAAAGTCACGCCAAGTTTAAAGCCATCTCAGTAGAGAGGCCGTATAGCAAGACGCTTAGGAACCCAGCTCCAGAGTTACATCCACTCTGCCCTCTGCTAGTGGCCTAACAGGATGCCAGTCTCGGCATAATTTTCCTTACTGATAAACAGGTAAAATAAAAATAATAGTGCATACCTCAAGGATGGTGGGGAAAACAAAGTAAGATTGTGTGAACCTGACGCTAGAATCCCCTGGGAGAGCTCTCAGAGCTCTGCCGACACCGGACCGTCCCCAGCGTTGTGCATTAGTTTGGTCAGAACGTAAGGCCCTGGGGCGTGGACAGTGCGAGACGCCCTCCGGGTGACTGGATGTGCAGACTGGCCTGAGGACCCTGGCAAGTGGCTCATCAGCGGGGGAGCAGAGGTCGCTGTCCCGTCATCCTCAGGCTCTGCTTTTCCACATCCTTCCCCCCTTGGCTCCGTTTTCTTATTAATGAGGAAGACAATTCAGTTCTCTTTTAAAGGCTTTAGTTTGTGTTCCTGCCTTCGGGGAACTATTTTGGGGAAATATGTCGCGGGAAAAGCGTGCAGTAAGTGTTAGGAGAATGTGGATACATATATGTGTTAACATTTAGAATATCTGAGTTTTCTCTGTTCCACTCAAACACGTTTACACACAGCACTGGCGCCCCAGCAAATGGGGTAACCATGGCACCCCATCCTGGGTCCGGCTGTTGTGCCCTGAGGCTGCTACTGCCTGGGGCTATTGTCTTGGCCTTGGTAGCTGTCCCAGGCACCATATCCGTCTGTCAGGGAGGGACAGGGAGGTGGCCTGGGCCATCAGCAGGTGCTGTGGCCATCACTGAGGAGAGGACCCCCTGCCCAGCACACACGGAGGGCAGAGGTATTGCAGCCCCAGTCGTGGACTCGTGGATGCAATTCCTCTCCTAGGTGAGTGCTAACAGCTAGGATGAACAGGCATTCAGCATCGGAGATGGGGCGAGAGCGAGAGGCTGTGTTCTTATTTGGAAAGCGGAGCCTGCCGAGAAGGACCTGCATCTTGGCAGCACTGGACAAGAGAATGAAGTCCCTGGGGCCTCAGTTTACCCCGGGGCTAGGAGGGTGATGAGCGATGAGAAGGGCGTCTGGGAGGCCTTCGCAGCCTTTGGAGGGGGCGCAATCGTTCTGTCCTCTGGGCTCTCCTGAAACCTGTCACAGCACCCGAGTCGCCCTCATCTCTTTGTAAGGCACTTAGTAAATGAGAAATTAAAAAGGACTGTGCAGGCTTCCTGACGTGCACCTCTCTTCCCCGTTAGAGGCAGAGCCAGGTGAGGGCAGGAGCCCTGAACTACTGTGCTTGGTAAATCCAGCGTCAGAAAGGTGCCTGGCACCCATCCTCAGTACCCCTGGGAGCTGAAGACCCATGGCTTGGCCGCCTAGTTAGGCCTGCGTGGGCTCCGGAATTGCCCAGCACTGAGGTGCTTCCAGGAACAGTGTGTGCGGAGGTGAGAATGATTCTCAGCCCTGGCGGGGCAGGAGGGCCGTCTGCAGAGCTCTCGACCACTGCTGATGCCTGGCTCCTGAAACAGATCCGTTTAAATCAGAGCCTCTGCGGGTAGAATCAAGTGTTATGGTTTCTTGGGTGACTCAGATCCAGGCAGGGCTGAGGACCGCGGCTTCGAAGCTACAGGGGCTGGCGGAGCTCGAAGCAGCGATGAGCAGATAGGAGGAGGGATGATAAAACTGGAAGGAAAAAAGAGACACTGATGGAATTTGAGGCTCTGGCTGAGCCCTTGTCACTGTCAAAGCGAAAACCCACCGAGCCAGACACGACGCTCGGCTGTTTGCAATTGTTCCTTCCTTCCTCAGCAACCCCGAAACAAAACGGTCCTCCCCTTTCCAGCAAAGCGAAGAAAGCTTAGACGCTGAAGGGTTAGGCTGCTGGACTCTGGTGCCCAAGCCCTTTGTCGCTGGGCTGTGTCCCTTCAAAAAGATGTGCAGGAAGATGGGAGTGCACTGGGCAGGAGAAAAAACACAATCGATAAACCCAAGGAGAGCCAGTGGGCATTAAAGCAAAAACAAATGACACAGCAAATAAGAACAGAATTCATACTTCTTGAGGGCCTTCAAGGCCCTGGGATAAACTCACAATAGCTCTGTCAGACCAACCAGTCACCCCCAGCTTGCAATGGGAGCTCTAAGGCTCAGAGAAGTCTAGCGTCTTGCCCAAGCTCACACAGCTATTAAGTGTCTGAGCTGAAATTTTTTACGAAGGGCCCAGGAGTAGATATTGTCGGTGTGGCCAACCCCACATTCTCTGCCCGATTATTCAGACCTGTTCTCACAGCACAAAATCAACCACAGAGAATGTGTGTGCAAACAAATGTGGTTGTGTTCCAACAAAGATGTGTGGACACTGCAATTTGGGGTAAATGCAACTTTTATGTGACATGAGCTATTGATTTTCTTTTGGTTTTTTTCAACTACTGAAAACTATGAAAACCATTTTTAGCTCATTAGCTAGACAGAAACAGACAGCAGGACAGACATGGTCTGGGGGCTGTGATTTTCCAACCCTGGCTCAAAGTCTAAAGCATATGGAGGGTAAAAGTTGATGAGAAAGCCTGGACGGGCGTGGCTCAGCGGTTGAGCATTGACCTAGGATCCAGGAGATCACAGTTCAATTCCCGGTCAGGGCACATGCCCGGGTTGTGGGCTTGATGCCCAGTTTGGGATGTGCAGGAGGCAGCTGATCAATGACTCTCTTATCATTGATAATTCTCTCTCTCTCCCTACCTCTCTCTGAAATCAATAAAGATATATTTTTTTAAAAAAGAAGTCGATGAGAAAGTGTAGAAGAAATTAATATGTGTCTATTTGAGACTTATGTCCTCAGTTTAACTTCACAAGGGAAGATCCATCAGGCCAGGTAGAGTTTGACTCTTCTATCTGCCCCAAGTCAACCCGGGCAAACAGTCGTCTGTAGGATGCATTTGTTCTCCCAACCAGAGCCCCTGGCCCTTGAAGTGGACTGTCTCCCTCCTTTTGCTATGCCAAAAGCATCGTAAACCCCAAATCTTTTCTTCTGTCAGTATTTACTGAAGGCCTAATAGATTATAGGCTCTGTCCTAGGCACTAAGGGTAGACTGGTTGTCTAATCCCATCTGGGCTGCCGTAATCAAATACCATAGACTGAGTGGCTTACACAACAGACATCAGACATTTATTTTCTCAAAGTTCTGGAGGCAAGAGGTCCCAGAACAGGGGGGCAGCATGGTGGGGCTCTGGGCAGAGCCCTCTTTGGGTTGTAGACAGCTGACTTCTTGTATCTTCACATAGGGAGAGAGGGGAAGAGAGGGAGACAGGGAGGTTAAGGGAGAGAGAGAGAGAGATACAGAGACAGAGACAGAGACAGAGACAGAGACAGAGACAGAGACAGAGACAGAGACAGAGAAACAACACAAGATGAAAAGGCCTTCAAGACAAGAGAAACAGCGAGCCAGGGAGCAGGGAGAAGACCATTGCGCCTGGAAAGGGCTGAGCACAAAGGAGAATGGAGGCCCGCCATACAGAGTCTGGAGTTTATTTTAAATGCAATTTTACCTTAAATGCAATTTTACCTTAAATGCAGTTTGGTGCGTCAGAAGCCCTGGAGTAATTTGCATTTTCACCGTATTGGGGTGCTGTGTGGAGAATGGGCAGTAGGGGTCGCTGTCTCTCTCTTGAGCTCCCCCCTTTCTGCTGACTGTTGTCCGGGCGTCAAGGGTCTAGGAGTTGCCTTGGGCCCTGGGAGAGCCGCAGGTCCTCTGCAGGCCCAAATTGCTCCTTCCCAGGAGTGTCGCACATCCCCTCCCAGAGACCCTCCGAGGCCCTGTGTTCTGAGGAGGCGCTGGGTTTGCCAATTGCCTCACGCTCTACAGGCCATGCTCGGAGAGGTTCGGCCGCGCCTTATGACTAACGTAAGTTCTTGTGCTTGAGCTCGTATAACTATGATTTAATCCCGTCTACATATTTTTGGGAGTTAATACCCCAATCTCAAGCCGAGGCTTTTTTTTCACCCAAAGTTAAGTTATTCCAAAATAGACAGCGTTTGAGTTCTTTATTCCACATTTTCTTCTTTTAGCTCTCAGTGCTCCACGCTTCTTAGACACACACCGTTTAAACCCACTTTTAATAAGACTCTGTTTAGAAAAGCGACACGTGATCATCTGGAAAACATTTATAAACACAAGGAAAATTTTATCCTGCGCATCACCCCAAAATTAAAATTTTTAAAAATTTAATTTTTTAAATTAAGAGTTTATTTTCTTTGGCAGTTTTAAGTTAATAGGGAAACTGAGAAGAAAGTACAGAGGTTTTACCACATGCACCTGCCCTGCCCTGGGCCTCTGTGCACAGTCTCCTTGGTTATCAACATCCCCAGGCAGAGCGGTAAACTTGTTATGATTGAGGAGCTTACACTGACACACCGCGGTCACCCACAGTCCGTAGCTTGCTTTAGGGTTCAGTCTTGGTGTTGGATGTTCTGTGGGTTTGTTGCACATGGTGTTGGACAGTCTATGATAACTGTGCTCACCCTTACAGTGTCAGATGGAGTATTTTCACTCCCCTAAAAATCCCCTGTGCTCCCCTATTATTCTTCCGCACCCCCAACCCTGGCAACCACCGATCTTTCTACACTCTCCATGGTTTTGCCTTTTCCAGAATGGCATAGAGTTGGAGTCACACTTAAAATGTTTAATATTTCTCTCGTTGATCTGTTCAGTGTGTGTGCGGATATGAACATTTACAATAGCATATGTTCAGGCTCTATCCTACATTTAACTTGGTATTAAACCATAAACAGCTTACGATGTCATCGATCATTTTTCAAGTTTATAGTTAATGAGTCCATAACTTTATTTTGTACCGGAATTTGTCATCACTGTTTATATTTAAGAATGGGGTTAGGGTTCTTTTTCTCTCTCCCCCTTACTATTATGAATAATGCCACAGAGAATGTTCTTATAGCCAAGCCTTTTGTTTACAGTCTTGAATGCTTCCTTGGACTAAATATTAAAAAGGGCTATTCTGGGGTCAAAAGATAGGAGCATCTTTATACCTGTTGAATAGATTCCATCCAATTGCTCATTAAAGTGACTGGGCCCGTGCACACCTCATAAAGGTTGTCTGTTAGAATGCCATCTCATCTAATGGCTGCCAATGTTTTCGATATTATTATATAGTTTTATTAACTTGATAGGCAAAATTCATATCATTGTTTAAAAGACCCCCCCCCCTTTTAACTTGTATATTTAGTAATACAAGTAACAGTCATGTATGAAGTCCTTACCAGTCATGCCAGGCACTGTAGAAGGTAAGCACTATTATCCTGATTGTACAAATTGAGAAACTAATGTTACCTGGTAAGCGGTAGACCTGTTATTAGAATTCCACCCAGGCATTGTAACCCCTGAGTCTGAGCATTAGCTCCAGCTCTATTCTGCCTCAACATGAAAGGGCTCTCACCTGAGTGTGAGTCAGGAAAGCCACCTGATTAAAGTAATTCACACTAACATGTGAATGACCAACAGAAGCATCTATCCAGTTAATCCTACTGATACTACTACTAATAATAAACAACAAGTTATTCTAAATAAATCTCTCCCCTGTGGAATGAACTTTCAGGAATTTAACAGAAGTGAAACATCTGGGAACAACAATAGGGAAGGCAGATGTGGGCAAAGTCAGATCTTCCTTCAGTTCAGTGGTTGGTGGTCCCCTCCTGGCCCAAGGCCTGGAATCAGCCCAAAGCCTTATTTTATTATTTTATTTTATTATTTTATGTACAGTGCTTGAAATGCTGAATTTGTTGGCATCACACAAAAGCTAAATTCCACCTTCTCTTTAAAAGTGGGAGCTCTGGAAGCGTCCACTGCTGCTCATTTCAATAAATTACAGTGTCTGTTTGACATGGCATCTCTTGTTAGCTCGCCAGCTCTCTTCCTCTTTCCGTGCCAAACACCCCACTTTTTCCCCTCTGAACCAACATTCCCAAATCTTCCTTTCAGCACCATCCTTATTTTTAAACTAAAATGCCTCCCACAACTGGGAAGCCCCTTCCTAGCCTGTTATGTAGAAGAAGTTTAGGGTCAGGGTGGGACTGTGCCCTGAGCCATTGGGAAGACACGGGTGTTTGTAGGTTGGGGCCTGTGCTCTATTAGCCCTGCTTAAATCTTGGTTAATTTAAGCTTCCCTTCCTTTGCTGCATTGCATCATAGCTCAAAGGAGACCTGAAATAGAACGTATCACATTGTGCACATTTTTGAAGGATCAGGAGTGGAAGCTAAATATAAGATTCAACTCCATATTCTAAGCGTGCCTCTCCCCGAAATGGAGATGGGGTGTACTTGAACATTCTGTCCCATGCCCACCCTTCCGAACTGCACGTGCTTCTCCAGGTTTGATTTCTATGCGTTTGGTACGTGAGAACATTCACAAGCATCTTCTCAACTTCACAGAGACAGGCTTGAGTTGCGACCACTGGAACTTTGCTATTTGATAACAGAAGCCAACATTACTCCTTCCCACCCTCAATTCCAATTCAGAGAGCACCTTTCTTTCCCATTTAAAAAAATTACTCTTTAAAGGAAGCTAGTGACACTGAGTCACCACATTCCACTGTTGTAATTTTTGCCATTTCTTAATATCACTTGTTTTATGATTTACTAAATGGCTAATTGATTTGCTTTAATTGAATATATTTATGTCACTACAGTCAACAGAAACTCAATGCTATCTATTGAGTATCTATAGCTACGTGAGTAAACTGATATTTAAAATAAATATGTGACTACCAACTGAGACCATCGGATGTCCCACTCATGGCTCCAAGACAAGATGTTGAGAAACACTGATTTAAATGAAAATATTCCATAGGGTGGGGGTAAAAAACAAACAAACATGTTTCCAGAGTGTCAAAGCAGTTTCCCATAGCCAACCATTCCTAAGATCTGTTATAAATATCCAGGTAATTTTATTCAGGAAAGTTCTCAGAGTTACTGCAGGGAGCTCTTCCTCTCGCCCCGTGTCCTGCGCAAATAAATCTCTGGGATTGCCTGGCCAGGCGTGGCTCAGCGGTTGAGCGTTGACCTGGGACCCAGATGATCCGGGTTCGATTCCGGGTCAGGGCACATGCCCAGGTTGAGGACTTGATCCCCAGTCAGGGGCGTGCAGGAGGCAGCCGATCAATGACTCTCTCATCATTGCTGTTTCTCTCTCTCTCCCTCTCCCTTCCTCTCTCTGAAATCAATAAAGACATATTTTTAAAAATAAATAAACAAAATAAATAAATCTCCAGGATATCCCTGGGGTGGCGCAGTCCCCCAGGACACCTCTGTCACGACACCCCTGCTGCATTTGCGTCCTTGCGGAGAGAGAGGGCTGCTCGGCGCAGAGGGCTGGGGGCCGTGGTCGCGGCCCTCGCGTTTCTCCAGGCTCCGGGTTTGTGGGCTCCCCACGTGCTCCCTGAAGCCTCTCAGGAGGGCTGTCTTGCCTTACCTCCCTCTCATAGACGGTTTCACTCTTATTTTCCTTCCTTCTTCCCTCTCTTTCCCCTCCCTCCCTGTCTTTGGCTCACCCTCACCCTCCTCAGAGCCCCCGGGCTGTGGCGATGATGGGACGGCGGCTCCTCGTTGTGACTTTGGGTCGCTGGTCCCATCCACCCGCCCTGATCTCGGCCTGGACCGGTGGTCCAGACGCAGGCTTGGGGGTCCCCAAGCCCCGGGCACGCTGTTCCCACCTTCTGCGCAGGAACAGGCCCGTCTTGGGCTCTCTCAAGCGCCTAGAGGGCCTCCTGGATTTAGCCTTGGCTGGGCACAGGCCCCAGCTCCATCACCCGGGGGATCCATGATGTAGAGCCAGTCGCTTTACCTCCTTTTACCTCGGTTTCCTCACCTGAGACCCCTACCTTCCAGGATTGTTCAGACAACGAGTGAGAAAATGTAAGAGAAATCGCTTTTAAAGTCACGAGTCTTGGCTCTAATAAAGGAGGACTCTCATTTTAAATACAGAATATTCAGTAGTCTTATCCTAATCCTCCAACACTGGAAACACAATTCAGAAGGCTTTTGCCACATGCGTTTGGTTGTGTTGTTCATAAAACTGTTTATTTTCCCAGCGTCACATTTGTTTTCTCTCTCCCTCTCTTTGCTACAGCTTAACTTCATTACCGGCCTCCATAAACGTATTATGTAATTGTCTCAATATGTCATCGATTGCTTTGGTTTTTCTGTAGTATTACTTAAGTCCATAATTCTTTTTATTAAATCTTCAAGAAATGTTACTGAACAACGGTTGAAGGCTACTTTTTTTTCACTAACGAAAACTCAGCACTTAGATATTTGAAATGACACAAAACACCAGAAAAAAACAACACACAACTGTGGAATTTTCCCACTGGCTTCATGAAATCCAGGAAACCAATCGAAGTATTTGTTTATAATATCTTTGTCTCTGAGAGATGTATGCAGTCTTTCAGACAGTCATAACAACATTACAAATAATGTAACATTAGCTAATGCTTATTGAGTGCTTACTATGTTCTAGGTGCTATTATAAACTCTACTTGTACCAAGTCATTTAATCTTTACAACAATTTCATAAAGTAGGTGTGTTTTATATTTTTATTTTATGGTTGAAGAAACTAATTCAGAAAGGTTAACCACCTTGCCCTGGCCAGAGTGGCTCAGTTGGTTGAGCACCAAAAGGTCACCGGTCCAATTCCCAGTCAGGGCACATACCCAGGTTTTGGATTCAATTCCAGGTTGGGGTGTGTGCCAGAGGCAACCGATTGATGTTTTCCAGGTCGGTGTTTCTCTCTCTCCCTCTTCCTTCCTCTCTCTCTAAAATCAATAAATATATGCTTTTAATAGAAAGGTTAACTTCCTTGCTCAGGGTCCCACTGTATGCGGACAGCTCAGTCCCTTCCTAGGCTTAGATGATACACACATATGTAGAATGCCTGAGAGTTTGGGACCTCTCTGTTCTGAATTTGTTTCTGACACTAACATTAAGCTAGTCATGTCTTTTCTCTGGGACTAGG
Organism: Miniopterus schreibersii; assembly: GCF_964146895.1. Lineage (NCBI taxonomy): Eukaryota > Metazoa > Chordata > Mammalia > Chiroptera > Miniopteridae > Miniopterus > Miniopterus schreibersii. The sequence continues at coordinate 14,846,279 of NC_138103.1, forward strand.
TTTTCTTTTTTTTCTTTTTTTTTTAAATATATCTTTATTGATTTCAGAGAGAGGAAAGGAGAGGGAGAGAGAGAGATAGAAACATCAATGATGAGAGAGTCATTGATTGAGCCTGCAACCTGGGCATGGGCCCTGACCGGGAATCGAACCCCGATCACCTGGATCCTAGGTCAACGCTCAACCGCAGAGCCACACCCGGCTGGGCTGGGGATAGGTTTTCTTATGGGCCAGATTTGGAGGGTTGGATGAAATCATTAATTTTTAACCTACTTCCTGAAGCTCAAGAATCTGAGTGTGTGGTCCAGGGGTCGCGGGGGGGGTCATGGAAGACAATGATTGGGTAGGGCTCTGGACACCCATTAGTGGGTGCACTTATATTTATACCTGGGATTTATGGATGGATTGATGGATGGGTGAGTGAGTGGGTAGAAAGGAGGAAGGAAGGAAGGAAGGAAGGAAGGAAGGAAGGAAGGAAGGAAGGAAGGAAGGAAGGAAGGAAGGAAGGAAGGAAACAGACACATAATTGAAATCATACAATCTGTCATTAACTCATTCAAAGATAGCATTGCTTCATAGTTATTTCCCATGTATGCCACTAAATGTTCTTGAAAACTTGATTTCAAATGGCTGCATAATATTCAAATATATGAAAAGATTACCCCATAGTTAACCATTCCCTTATTTTTGACGTGCATTTTGCTTCTGATAGCTCATCACTCATTTATCATTCATTCATTTACCCATCAAATTATTATTTAGAACTATTATTTGTCAGGCATCAACGTAAATCATTATAGCCCAGATATTCTTATACATATGTTCTTTACATACTCACATGTATTTGCTTCCATAATTACACAAAAATGTTATTTTGGGTTTTGATTTTAGTGGTTGGCTTTCTTTGGTGAAGGAGAGCCTGTCTGGAAAGCCTTCTGAATTTGGTAGAAACGTTGAAGTGAAACCTGCACAAATGGTGAGCAAAGGGAACACAATTGGAGTTCTGGACACACCGCCTCCCAAGAGCATAGTTGTAAAATTAATAGATGTTGCCTTGATTGTGTATGCCACCAGCATCCAATTGTGCTTTACAATCTGCAACCTCAAAGGGACGGTCTTGAAGCAGTAGCTTTCCCTGTTGACTAGTTTAGAGAACACCTAGTCCAACCTGCCCAGGAGTCGAGAATCTGAGTGGCAGCCCAGGGATCGCTATAAGGCTTGGCCTTGGTGATCCCCCTTGTCAATAACCTGGAAAATAAACAACCTCAGTTGTGTCCTGAATATAGCTGAGGCTATAAGTTGCTTAAATTTCCTGCCTAAAAGCATGATGCATACCCTCTCTGGTTGAAAAAGGCAATAAAGAGAAATTAAAACATAATTCCTTGTCCATAAGTGGAAATCAGACAACCCTGCTTTGTGGAGTCAAAGGGACCACGCAAGGTGGCAATTCTGAAATGTCCCTTGGAGACAGTGCCAAGGGACTGTTGGGAGTGTCGGGAGACCAAGCTATTTCTGGCTGTGGTCTTTGTGTCATGAAATGGTGACACTTTTCCTCAACCCCCCTAATGTTCCTCTCCTCCCTGATGACTGTATATGTGAGTGAGGGTCCGCATGTTTGGGGATAGCTGGCTTGGTTTTCCCTACCAAGGGTTTGTTTGTGTCTTTGGAAAGAAGATGCCTGGGAAAGACAAGACTAGACCCCAAAGAGTTCAGACATCTGTGAGGACTGAGACTCTGTGGATAGAAACTACCATTAGGTTTCCCCTTCATCTCTAGGTTGCATCTTTTCATCTCCTTCCCCGATAGCGAGCAAAGGATAGGCACGCCGACGTGGGAGGCTTCTCTTCTCGGCTCATTTCTGTTTTATTTTCTGCTTCCTCGGGGATCACTTAATTCATTTGATGCCTCTGGAAAAGACCAGACTCTCCTAATGCCTTCCAATACCTGGGCAGGTTACCTCTGTCAACCCCAGCTCATCCTTGCTCTGCGCTGAGTTATGTAATGATTCGATCGTGTTGAGGAGTAATTCACCTTTGTTCCCACCTACGCCGAGACTGATTACACATCCTCGTAAAATGCTCATTATCCTACCCAAAGATGTTCTTAAGAATAGTGTGTTAGAGAGGAGGTAATGCCACCGCGAGGAAGTCTGGGCTTCTGTCTAATTATGTGTAAATTATCTGAGTGGAATCTCAAATGTTTAGTGATAAACAGTTTTATGCTTCCCAGCAAAGCATCTAGTTTGTGAGGCAATATAATCAGAAGCAGCTTGTGTGCAGTGAATCGTCGATTGTATAACTTCGCATCCTTTTGGACTGGTTCTTATGGAAAGAAACGGCAGTGTCTGCAGCCCTTTAAGAGAAGCAAATGCTGTATTCTGCAATTTTTTTTTTTTTAAAAGGAAAAGATAATTGATCCTTTGACTATGCTGCTGCTCTGCTCTCATAAGGAACATTAAAAAGTTGGATTTCTTAAGAAATGCAATTAACCGACTTTTATTTAATGATTTTTTTCCCCTCAAGTTATTCATCCTGGAGGAATGGTATCTGTTGGTTATTAACAAAGATGAGGTTGGATTATTAAGAAGCAAAATATCATGATATTCAACTGCGATGCTTATATAGCTACTCGGAGCAAACTCCCCTGTGGTTTGGTCTCAGATGCCCCCCTCCTGTTGGAAGCCTCTCCTGAAAGTCTCCCCCGTCTCTCGCCTCAGCTCTGGGTGGGATGGTTAATCTTCCTTTGGGCCACCGGGTGGATGCTGTCCCAAGAAGGAAGGCAAAGTGGACACCAGCTAATGTAACTCGTGGTCCTTGTAACTGACACATCTGAAAGGTCATAGGAATACAGATGTTTTACATCTGGAAGGTCACTCGTTTTTGGCCTTCACGGCAGGGTTTCTTACACACCGGAGAAGTTTCGGAAGGGCCTACCGGGGCATGTACCCATCCAAAAGCCATAGTCTTGAGACTTTATTAGGCAGATAAAATAGTCAAGATATTTGGTTTAACATGGCACAAGGAAGCTGAGTCCACTGTAGAAGAGATGGGAGCACCGGTTAAGATGGGATGGGTATGTATAACCAGTTAAAACGGAAACTGCCGCCTCTTAGTGTCAGAGCCCTTTGCTGCTGTACCCCTTGGGGAAGCATTCCTATTTCAAAGGGACAGGGCCAGCTGGGGGAAAGGGGCATTAGATGCCAGGAGGAGAGCCAAGGTCCAGGCAGATGAAGGCTGCAGTGGCCAGAGGCAAGGACTCTTCCTGCCAGGTTCCTTCTGGTGGTCAATGCAGATTAACGTTGGTGTGACCACCACGCAGTCCACTGCGTGGGTAGCTAAAGGGATGGCTTGGTGCATCGTAGTGGTGTTTGCTTCTGCGGAGTTTCTCAAATTCTAAGGTAAATTCTGTGGACATGGTTTTAAGTTTTAAATGGTTGATGCAGTGACCCTTTTTATATGGATTGGGCTAATTGCCCTGTTGTAAATGGGTGCTTTTCAGTGGGTTTCCAAACACACTAGCTAAATAGACAAGCACTCCATAATTAATACTGAGAGAGAGAGAGACTGAACCCGTGTGGATGTCCCTAGAGGGCTCAGCCTTAAATTCGCCAAGAACAAAATATCTGCATCAAGACATATATATTTGGCATTTACAAACCATGGGGCGTTGGACGTTTGGAAGGCAAACCATTTAGATGATTGACGAGATATATTCCTTTGAGCCGTGTGGATTTGCCCTATATGACTAGCATGACCTCCTGAGGAAGGGCTTCCATACCTTAGCAGTTCACAAAGAGTTCATCATAGTCTATTAAATGCATCATAGTCTATTGAATGCATTTGTTTCATGCTGACTTCTGTTGGTCTGACTTCCTGTCCTACACGCTATATATTCATTTTGTTTTTAAATCTTCGATTCACATCTGAAGCTCTAAAGGAATTTTATTTTGATTTCCTTTTTAGTGAAAACATATTACAAATTGCCAACTCATGATATATTCACTTTGAACTTAAGATATCATTTGTTTAAAAAATTGCAATAAACCCTGAAATGTTCGCTAATAGTCATTCGGAAGATTAAAGCTGCCAGTGAATTATGCAGCAGGGCCAAGGCTGTCTTGTTTTCAGACTAAATTTATCTCACGGAGAGAAAGTTATTCTGACTGCGGTTAGAGAGCAGAGATAGTTAACGTTTGATATTTCAATGGCTTTCTTCTTATTTTTTTGTTTCTTTTCTTTAAAAAACAGCAACACGAAAACATTTGATTATGGTTCTCTTAGAAGCTGCATTTTGAAATGTAAATATTGATGAGGGACTGATAAAAAGTCCTATTTTCTCTGATTATAAATGTGACATAGGTTTCCGGAGACTCTCTCTGTTTTTTAATGTATTTTTTTCTTTTGTTTTCTCTGTTTATATTTTTTTAAACACGGGCCTTTGGCCACGGGGGACCCGGTGCTGAGCATCTGACCTCTCGGACTCCCGCAGAGTGAGCCTCCATGTAATGGAAATAAATGTAGCATTTTCTCTGCATATGACATGTCGCTTGGGCAAAGTGCTCACAATGTCTCTGGTAAAACCGGAATACGAATTTCTCAAAAATGCCTTGTTCTCAGTTAATGATATTTTCTGCTTTTCCCCAAGTGGTCTCGTTGGGGGTTTGTTCTCGAATTCCTCTCTCTGCCGTGTGCTAGGCCTCCCATTATTTGTTCATTCAACGGGCATTTACTGAGTCCTAGTCACTCTCGGGCCTGAGCCAAGTGCTTGGGTTGCAGTAGCCAAGAAGCCCAGGGCTCTCCTGTGGCCTTTGCTGGCTTTTGGGGGTAAATGGGAATTTAACAAACAGATATAGGAAGGCAGGATGAAGATATGTTATGACAAAGCCAATATAGAGATAAAAATAAGGTGCTGTGGGAAGAGAGAAGAGGGGTGCTCCAGCGGGGAGGGGGTGAGACTCAGGCTGGCTTGGATCAGACCCATTTGCTTAGGGCAGGCGCCGGCTCACATGCCCGACCTCAACCAGCTGTTCCCCAGAGAGGGCTCGGAGGTCATCTTTCCCTGATGTGAACCCCCCAGGAGGGGCAGCTTCCGGAGATGGACCCGCTTCCATCACTGCCTGGGAACGAGCCCCCCGGGACTCACAAAGCAGAAAGGGAAATTGATCCCGGCTCATTATGATCCCCATGGGGAAGGGCTTCAGGAAGCCCAGGGGCCGGGGAGGGAAGATCCATGGCCTTGGCGGGGCCATGTCAGCAGATGCCGGGGTATCTGCCGGCCCTACAGCCGCCCTGTGTTAGCTGCTGTGACTGTGTCTGGCTCCCTCCGTGGTGGGACCTGCTCCTCCATTCGGAGCAGGATGCATCTGCTGTGGAAAGAGACTGGCTTTGGAACCCCAGCCCTGGGTGACCCCAGAGCACACGGTTTTGGTCCTCTGCAAAGGCAAGAAAAACAACACACCCCTGTGCTCCTAGTCCATCCACCCTCGCCTTCCCTGTCAAATGAGCACACCCCTGTTTCAGAGAACTTAGGTCACCTCCCCAGCCGGGCAGCACCAGTGGCTATTTAGATCCAGGTGCTCCGTCTTCTAGAACGATGTCCTGTTGCTCCATCGATGGATCCTAAGAATAGTAAGTGGGCCCCCCCTCTCCCACCTTCCACAGAAGCGGCACCCTCATTCAATTCTTTTTCATTGCATTTTCTGCAAAGGGGACTCTTATGAATATTGCTGTCTCCTGGGGCCATACAGAACTTTTCAAAGGTGAGAAGGGGTCTCCTCTGACTCTCAGGTATATCTGCTCATCCCATAAGATCCTTTTGCAGTAGCCAGGATTTACATACAGCCAAACAAAACGTGCCCTTTTAGCACACAGTTCTGTGAGCTGTGACAAATGCCTACCATGATGTAACGACCACCATCAGGATATGGAGCATATCGTCTATTCCAAAAAGTTCCCCGGGGGCCCGTTTGCTGTCAGTCCCAGCGCCGGTGCCCACCAACCACCAGTCCCTTTTCTGCTCCTCTAGTTTTGCCGTTTCCAGAATGTCATATAAATGGAATCACAAGTAGGAAGCTTTTCAGTACGACTTCTTTTTCTCAGTGTAATGAATCTGAGGTTCCTGTAGGCAGTTGTGTCTGTCCATAGCTTACCCTTCCCTTTGATGTCTAAGTAGCATCCTGTTGTGTGCATGCTCCAGGGTTCATCTATTCAACAACTGAAGGATCTTCAGTTTGTTTCCAGTTTTTACTGATGATTAAAAAGTTTCAATAATCATTAGTGGGCAGGTATTTCCAGGGATATAACATCCCTGGAATGGATGTTATATTTCCCTTAGTTTACTCAGGGAAATACCCAGGAGTGGCCTTGCTGGGCCAAACAGCAAGTGGATGCTTAAAGGTGGATTTTTAGGGGAGACGGTGGGCAGACAGAGTTGTAGCTTTGATGTCGAATTGCAGGCCTCACACTTCCCAGCTTTGGGACCTCACGTAGCTTGTCTGAGCCTCAGTTTCCTGCAACAGACGGGTGGTAGGATAGTAGAGCCACACAGGACTTGGGGATGTCACTCATGGGTGGCCCCTCGTCCTCGAGGGACCGCGTCCTTGCACTAGACTCCCGTTTCCAGGGTGCTCTGTTTCTGCTCCTGAGCACGTGCACCCTTCCTCCACCCCTGCCACACGCTGTTTCCTTTCCTGGAACGCTTGGCCACCCACTCTTCTCCTCACCGCCTCCTGGGCCTTCAGGTGCCCAGTGGAACACCGCCTCTTCACAACAGTCTTCCCTCGCCCTGTCTAAATCCAGCCCCCCTATATATAGTACCCTGTAAAAATGTTTAAACCCTGTTCCTTTCCTTTCTAGCATGTATCACAATGGGCCTGATAAAATGAACTGTAGCATTTGTTTTTTAATGGAAATTTCACTGAGATCATTGTAGAGTCGCATACAGTTGGGAGAAGTGATATCGAGAGATTCCATGTACCTTGTGCCCAACTTTTCCCCTGTGGTAAGGCTTGGCAAAATAATATGGTATCACATCCACGATACTGATATTGACTCAATGCACTCATTTTACTCAGATTGCCCTAGTTTACTTGCATTTACTTGTGCGTGTTTGGGGTGGGTATATTTAGTTCCATTCAACTTTGTCAGATTTTGCAGATCTGTGGGTCCATCGCTACAGCACAGGTCCAGAGCAATTCCATCACCACAGGATTCCTCTTCCTGTCCTCTCACAACCACTCAAGCCTCCCTCTCCAGCTCCTCCGGGCCCTAACCTCTGGCAAACCCTGGTCAGTTCTCCATTTTTAAAATTTAATCATTTCAAAAATGGAACCTTATAGTACATAACCTTTTAGGGTTGACTACTTTTTGCCCAGCACAGTTCCCTGGGGATTCATCCAAGCGCTTGAGTATTTCAATAGTTGCTTTTCATTCCCTAGTAGTATTCCTTGGCGTGGCTACACCTCCATTGATTTAACCATTCATCTGGTGAAGGGCACCTGGACAGATTCCTATTTTTAGCTGTTAAAAATAAACCTTCCTATACAGACTTGTGTGTGAACGTAGTCTCCATTTTTCTGGGATAAATACTCAAGAGTGAAATTGCTGGGACATTAGTTTTATAAGAAACTGATTGAAGTGATTTTTAAAATCTGTCTCTGCCAGTGAACATTAAGTTCCACCCGAGTAAATAGGCTGACTTTCTTTGCTTGTGCGTCTGTTTGCTTGTTTGTATGTCTAATCACTGGATACTGGGGACATTGCACAACGCTTAGAATATAACTTCCTACTCTATAAATATTTATATATGAGTTAAATAAGGAACGAATGAGTGGATGCATGAATAAAAATTTGGCAGGGGAGTAAGCAAAATAATGCAAGTAAATCATTGTTAGAATGCTTAGCACAGAGAAACCTCTAAAAGGAGAGACATGTTTTCTCACCATTAGCTTGATCAGATGGGCCTGAGGGTGATATGACAACTCTCACACCGTTCCGTCACTCAGGCATTATGAAGCTTTATAGCATTCCAAGAGTCTCAGTTCTATTTTTAATATGTTTTTATCGATTTGAGAGAGAGAGAGAGAGAGAGAGAGAGAGAGAGAAACATCCATGAGAGAGAATCATGGATCGGCTGCCCCCTGCGTGCCCCCTCCTGGGGATCGAGCCCACAACCCGGGCATGCGCCCTGACCGGGAATCGAACTGCTGACCTCTTGGTTCATAGGTGGACCCTCAACCACTGAGCAAAGTTGACTGGTCAAGAGCCTGAGCTCTTCCTTCACTTCATTTCCTTAAAGAAAATCCTATCTCATGAAGATGCTCCAAAGTGGCAGGATGGGAATTTGGGCTTCATACATTAAATAAAACTCTGCTTTCATGGTGAGGCTACCTGGCTACTTTCCCTGTTGAAAATGAGCACAGGCAATAAATGGTAGAAGCCTCTGGAGAGCGAGGGTGGGTGGCACTGAGCAGGCTAACCTTGTCCCAGGATCTTCACGGTCTTTGCGTGTGAAATACATATTGGGGAAGCCGATGGAAGCGGCTCAGTACTTAATAGAGAGAGGAAATTAGTTATTCTCACGTGCCCGAGGAAAGAGCAGGTCTTCCCAGTGTCTTGATCTTTGTACTAGGAGCTAGTAAAACAAGCAGTCCTCATAATAAAAATAGAAATGAGCTTTTCTCGACAAGAATGCCACTGGAATGATGGGCTGTCACACAGGACCCGGAGAGACGAGAGAGAAACGTCTTTGGGGACTATAATTAGGCTTGTGTGGAGAGGGCAATGCTCCGGATCTATGCAAGAGTGCTCTCTGCCTCTCTCTAGAATCTCTATGAAAGCGGCTCCCAAAATCTGGGATACCAGGGAGGTCAAAGTTCAGTAGACCAGGCACCCACTCTCCTCCCACGTTGGTGAGGCTCGGACCTGCCTATGACAGAGGAGTGTGAATTAGGCCTTTTAAAATAAACAGGAATAATCAGTGGAAACCTTCTCTTTCCTTATTATGAAACTACCCCATGCATATTATAGAAAATTGGTTATTCCAGATTAGCAATAAAAGTCACCAGTGATCTCAACAGGACTATTAACCTTTGGGTGTTTCCTTGAATCTTTGGCTGTATCTAAGCAGATACGTAGACTTAGATCTAGAAGGAGATAAACTGAGAAGTGCAGAATGTAAGTTATAGACGCAGACTGATTTTACATGCATCGGGTCACACCACGGAAACAGTGACTTCTCTCTCACTCCGTCCGCCGCGTCATAAGCATTTTTCTGCTTTATAAGCTATTCCTCTCCTTTGTATTTCCAAAACTGGAGGATGTCGTCCCAGTGGAATGGGCAGTAAAGTAGTTGGTTTTTTTCCTACCAAAAATCAAAATCGTATCCATGAGTGTTTGCTGGCTGAGATAATTCTACTCGTGCTCTGAGGAAGGAAAAGGGAGCACAGTCACCTAGACCACTCCGGGCATTGGGTCAAGACCTGAGCTTGTTCCACCTTGGCCCATGTTTCCATGGCCACAGGGAGAACCTGTGGTAGTTTCAGACACCCAGGAGGTTCCGGGGGAGGCGGCATCTACCTGAGCCCTAGTCTGGTATTTTATAACCCAATTTAATTTTGGGGGGAAAGAACTAAGTCCCAGAGAACTCATATCAATTGTTCAACTTTCAGACATTCTGCTCTAAAATCTGTTTTAAAGAATGCATTATGCAATAAAGTAGAAGATCAGAGGCAAGGGAATCACACTGCCTGAGTGTGCAGACTTGAATGTTATCTTCTCCTACCCTCAGTTTTCTCATCTGTAAAATGGGGGGGGGGGGGTCAGATCACCTTACTTCTTGGGTTTCTGGGAAGGAGTGGGACAATGGATATAAAATACTTTGCATAACACCTAGCGTGGAGTAAATGCTCAATAACTCTAAGCTTTGCTATTATTTGTTATCACATTTCTTGGAATTACGTAGATCTTGATAGAACAATGTCTATGAGGGCAAAAAATATTAGACTGGCTTGGCTGGTGAGAGGCGGGGGTAGGAGAAGGGAAGGCGGAAGCCTGCTGCAAATCTGAGTGATATTAAGGGAAGTCTCAGCACCCTGGAGTTTGGTGTTTCACTAAAGAGGTCATAAAATATTAACATCCCCTAGAGTAACGCTGAAGAACCATGGTGTCAGCGCCTGCTTGCTATAGAAGAGAGGCTCCTTAGAGACGTCTGGGGCCCAGCGATGAGGCGGGAAAGAAGGGGGAATCAAGGTGGTAACAGCAAATCCAATTGCTTCCTTAGCTGGAAACAGTAAAGTTAGGAGAGGAAGACAGAATAGTCAACGAGCAGTGGGCTTTCCTGGAAAAGGTAGAAATTATAACTGCCTTTCCAGCTAGAGAGAATGGAGCTGTCTTTCCCACAGAGGCCAATGTATATTGCCTAGCCCTTGAGTTCACAGTCAACAACCACAATATCACCATCATCACCACCACCATCACCATCATCACCATCCCCAGTGTCAGCACCACCATAGACAGTGCCATCATCATCATCACCATCACCACTGTCAACACCACCATGGACAATGCCATCATCATCATCATCACCCCATCAATGCCAACACCACCATGGACAGTGCCATCACCATCACCATCACTATCACCAATGCCAACACCACCATGGACAGTGCCATCACCATCACCATCACCATCACCATCACCAATGCCAACACCACCATGGACAGTGCCATCACCATCACCATCACCATCACTATCACCAATGCCAACACCACCATGGACAGTGCCATCACCATCACCATCACCAATGCCAACACCACCATGGACAGTGCCATCACCATCACCATCACCATCACTATCACCAATGCCAACACCACCATGGACAGTGCCATCACCATCACCATCACCATCACCAATGCCAACACCACCATGGACAGTGCCATCACCATCACCATCACCAATGCCAACACCACCATGGACAGTGCCATCACCATCACCATCACCATCACCAATGCCAACACCACCACTGGCAGTGCCAGCATCATTATCATCATCGCCATCACCGCCATGAAGCTATGATGCTCACATGCATATTGCATTTCCTAGGTGCCAGGGGTTGCACTAAGCAATTTGCACACATTACTCCATGTTACCCAAACTGTGAAAAAAGACACTCATGCTCTTTCTAACTACAAATGAGGACCCCATCACCCAGAAAATTTAAATAACTTCCCAAAAGTCTCCCAGCTTGTGCAAAACAGATCCAAGAGACAGAACCAGGCAATCTGCCTCCCCAGTCCTTATTATCATCGCTTTATTGCCAAGACAATATAAGGTTAGGAAACTCTCTAGCTCCATACGTTCCCTTTTAATTTTTTTCCATTGGAGGGTAAACCTATAATCTGAGCCTCACAGCGTCGTATAGCAAACCAGTGGTTCTCAAATACGTATATATGTGCATTTATACCAGTAGAAACCCTGCACAGTTTCAAATAAATTCTGCACAAAACTCTATTTATAAAAGAGATGGATTATATAAATTCCACTGTGGAACATTTATTATAAAGCCAATCAGTGAGAAAGTAAGGCAATCTTGATGAATATCAATTCTGAAATTGGGGGCACGGATAACTAATATTGTTTTCAATTAGCCCCATAATCTAATTCGCTTCAGTATTTTAATTTGTTGCATCATATTGAGAAAATGCTGATTCACACGATGATGCAGAGCTGCAAAAGATAATTTTTTAAACCAGGTGACCTAAAAATATCTGGTTACTACGGACTGTAAGTTTCATCTCCGGCTCTGTGTCTCCGGGGTCAGCACTGCGCTTGGTACAGGGAGTGCATTCCAGATGCAGCTGATGAGTGAATGAATGAACGAGGCATTTAGTGAGAATAAAATGCACCTCAGAGGCATGGCGCTGGAGGAGGGCCTCCGCTCTCATTCACGCTTTCTCATTTCCCCGACCGATGTTTACCGAGCGTGGGCTACCATAGGCCAGGCGCTGTCCTGAGGTGGTGGGGAGGCCGCACTGAGAGGAAAACCTCAGGAAACACGTGCGTGGCCGGCAGGAGACAGACAGTGAGCAGACAGGGAGCTCGCTGGCTGTCCCACTGACATGCGGGGTGCTTACATAACCCCTGAGCTTCGGCATCCTCGTGGGCAGCCCGGTGCTATCCGTATGTACCCAGCACTGCCCTCGGGCCGCGTGAAGAGAGGCACACGTGGCCGCTGTCCTCTCCGTCTCCATCTCCACATCGCAAACACGCAAAGGTGCGCGTCTCGTTCTGGGATTATCTATTTGATCCCGCACTAGGTATTCTGGGATTCGCACACGCGTATCATTAAAGCGGCTTCGGCCCAAGAGCACACGTTTGGTGGCGTATTAATATGCACTGGGCATAAGCAATTACAAGACCAGGTGCCAGGCGACGGGAGTCCGGAGAGACGGAGGTGCCCCGGAGAAAGGGCCGGTTGTGTTGCGAGATAAGAGGTGCCGTTCCAGGTGCCCTCATGGGCCGGAGGGTCAGCGATGCCTCTTGAGCGGAAGATTGGCACGTTTGGTTTTGTCCATTTAAAACTCCCCCGTGGAATCAACGTCGAGTATGAGTCGGGAGGAGCTGAGGCTGAGCGCAGAGGAACCAGTTAGAGAAGCAGGGCTTCCACGTGTTTTAAATGTTTTAATCCAGGAGGCAGAGAATGATGCGATGCACTGGAGCAGTGGTGATGGGACCTCGTCGGGAGACTGGGGCGTGCACAGTGACATGACTTGGGAATCAGCTGGCTCTTCACAGCAGCAAAGGGAAGTGTGAAGGGCACATGGGGAAGTTTCAAAGTTAAGTAAACGGAAGGGAGATGCTTTCATTCGCCAACAGCAAGGCCATTGAGGAGGAGGGACCTGTGCCAGCATGTGGTTGGGGGGGATGGTAAACAGCAGTGGGAGTGGGACCTTCCTCCTGAGAAATGAGGGAGCCTGTCTGAAGCCCACGTCACTCCCGAGGGGACCCCGTGAGGAGAGGTCGCCCCTGCAGGCGTGATGGCGATTCCACAGGGAGTGGGGTGGTGGTTTCCAGCCACCGCTGCAAGTCCTCCACAGGCGTGCAGAGCGTCACAGCAAGTGGTCTTACAGGGGGGCGTACAATTCCGGAGCAAGAGCTAGGAGACCTAACAAAGCACAGGGGCCACCAAGCAGGACCTTATGTTGGTGGAGCACTCAAGAATTCTGCCACACACATGCATAAGAAGGCCCAACCAGGGCAAAATATATAGGGTGTCCCCAAAAATGTATGCACAAGCTCTGAATAATTATAAAGGCAGTGTTTATTAAAATACATCTCAAAAAAAATACATTTCCTTTTCCAAGTTGAGCTATCAGCTGTTAAAGTGTGTATACACCCCTGGGACGCCCTGCAGCGTTTCCCTTACAGGCCACCCTGCTGGAAGAGTGTCGAATTCTTCTATCTAAAACCAAGTGAAGAAAATGCACTTTTTTTTTTTTTTGACAGCTGTACAATACATCGTCTCCGGCAGGGTAGGGTTTTGGTTTGGGAAAATGGCCTGATGTAAACTTGGGCAAGAAAGTGGCCCCCTCGAGGGCACAGGGACAGCTGATGAAGGAGAAGGAAACATGGAACAAAGAGGCTGGGATGGAAATTTGTTCTCTGGCTCCCAACGGGAAGCAGAAGAAGAAATTAAAGTATGGCAGAGGAAGTCTGGAAGCAGGAGCCTAGTCAAAGTCAACGCTGATAGAATAGCCCAGTGTCACCTGTAAGGATGTGCTCCACGCAGATCCTTCTAGAATCATGTTTCTAAGACGGGAGTCCTCTCTCCCATTTGCTCTCTCCCTTACACCCCCAGTCTCATGTCCACTAAACCCAGACACGGCCTGTGGGCATGGAGATGTGCTGGGACCTGGAGAGGGGCTGAGCCGCACGTGTGCGTCTGCTGGCGTGGCCCAGGCACGGGGACCATGAAAACCTGAGCTAACGGGTCCGATGAAGTTGTAGAGCGTGAGGTGCCTATAATTGGGAATTGCAATTTGGGGACTAAGACCTGAAATTCCAGAAGGTGCGTGTCTGGAGAGTTTCAAGGTGAGATTTTTGAGAACCAGACATGTTTTCCGCCCAGTTTCCATTCCATTTGCTACGTGACGTTGTAATGTTTGCAGACCAACCTAGTTTCCTTGCGAGTCCTTCCGCCCTTCCTCACCAGCTCACCACCGACAATCTCCAGCCTTTGAAGGCGTGACAGTAATGCCAGGGGCTGGGACCCTCTGTGCTGGCTCTTGCCCGCATGCCAGACAGGACCTCCGGCAGGTCAAGGTCAAAAGAGATCATTCCAGACCTTGAGATGTTAGAGGTGAAGGCATTTCTGGTAGGAGATGCTGGCGGGTGACTTGTGTTGCATAAACATAAATATTTCTGAGCATTTATGGGGTCAGAGAATCCTGTCGCCAAGCTTGTTAAGAGGAAAAATAGAATTTTCTGCAGACTTTGTTTGCCTTCAGATTTGCTCAAGTTCCAGAAAGTGGCAACACAGAGTGGGTGGGTGTGGAGGCTTCCCAAAGTAGACCTCCCCGCCCGCTTACTTGTTCATTAGGAGAAATCACCACTTAGCTGTTTTTGTCTGTGCCACCTACTGTCCCGGGTCCCACGCTCTAACATTCTGTCCTGTGCACTGGAAACAGACTCCCACCCACGCAAGTGCCAAGCGTTGCGCCCTCGGTACCACCACCTCCTGCAGCCTATTGTTTCGGGAGAGCTCCTCTGGGAACCCAAGTTATTTGCTTGCTCCGGCTGTTTTAAAGTTTGAGGTTCTGCCTGGCGTGTCTTGGGTCTCTCCCGACAGGTGTCAGTCGGCTGCTCTGATAGAACATTGTCTCTAAAACTTGTCACCTTTATTGCGGGTGGTGATAGGGGTGTTAGCAAACGAGAATGGAGGCAGGGTCTCTACTTTGGAAAAGCTTAAGGTAGACTGTGGGTGGGGCGGGACTTAGTTCTTCCACAAAGAAGCAGGGACTGGAAAGCTGGGAAAGTGTCACGCTGTCAAATTAGGGGGCCAGGGTCAGTAACAGATTGCTAAGAAAAGGAAATCTTGCGGCCAGATTGATAGAGTAACGCTTCAGGGAGGCACCGGCTAGGTTTAGACTTTGCAAACTATGAGCAGAGCGAGGAGGGCTTTGCAGCCAGCCCCTCGGCTGCAGCTGCTGCAACAAGGTGACAGAAGGAGAACCCCTGGCTTTTTTGTTCAGCGAGCCTGATGGAAAGAAAGCACTGTTGCCACCTCTTATTAGCAAAACAAAGTGTCGACTTCTGGCAGCCTCAGTTTCTTCTTCTGTAAAATGGGGCTATTGAAATCTGCCTTGGAGGGTTTTGTGAAGGTCAGAGTGTGTGTGTGTGCGTGTGTGTGTGCGCGCGCGTGTGTGTGTGTTAATTACCATCATCACCGTGCTGGCTGGAAGGAATCTCTTTACATGTGTTGCCCTCGTCAGTCTCCAAAAAGCAGTAAAAGATGTGGCCTGACATTTTGTGAGATCCAGCTGGGAAGAATTCCGTCGGCAAGGACTAGTGTGCGAGTTTGTGTTCATTTGATTCACGAGCAAGATTAAAGAAATCGTGTGTACTCAGAAGACTGGGGCAGAAAGGTGATGCCTACACATTTTCTTGTAAGTGCCATGTCACTTGAAAAAATTCCCCCAATCATTGCATTTGGAGTTAGTTGTTCCATAAATATATATATATATATATATATATATATATATATATATTTTTTTTCGGTCTTGTTTGTGTCATTTTTAGAAAATAAAATAAAAATTTTTTAGAATGAGAGATGTCTATGTTATCAGGGGTGGAGACTAAAAATGATTCATTATAATGGTCGCTAATCTCCATAGATAACAGGCACTCATCTCAGAATTTACAGGTATTGTTTTATTTTACCTTTTAACAACTTAATTTGGAAGGCAAAATTACAATCATTTCCTCTTAGAGAGAATGGAACCGGGGTCGTACGGGCTTGTAACTACAGACGTTTAATAGCAGCTGTGGAAGCATGAAGCCGAGCCTTCACGCCAAAGCACGGCGACTCTGAAAGGCGTGCTCCCCACTCCACACGGAGGCCAGGGAGGGCCCCCAGACCTTCCGTCACAGCCATCACAGGGCAGGTGGCCTGGAATGAGCGGGGCTGCAACCACCGTGTCATTGAGGAAAATGAATGCACTCTGGTGATCCCACAAGTTCGATTCCTCTGACCTTTCTCTAGGTGAAAGGCAGGCACCCGGTGGTTTAGGGCACTTAGCTGTGAGAAAGGTGTTGGTTAGCTCTGCTGCAGCGGGCCTGTGGGCTGAAGAGGGCAGGCATTCGGGCCTAATCAGTGCGAGTGTCCCTGGGTTTCAAGCACCCCCACAGCAGGTGACGTGCTGTGGATTCTTGGTGTGCCAGTGCTAAGAAGCTCTTTCCACTCACCGTCTCAGTGGTTCCCAAACGCCGATCCATGGATTCATCTGGTTCCATAATCGCATTTTCAACAGAAGGCAGCTAAATGAGAAAATTAAGGGCAATTTAGTTAGAATTTTAAGACATAAATTTAATCAATTTGAAGGGCTGTCCTTTATTTTGAGATTATGTCTTTTTTACTTTTGGGTACAAAATGCTCTTTCTGTTATAAAATGATGATGATAGCAGATGGTGTGTGTGTGCGTGCGCGTGTGTGTGAATACACTAACTACGCCCCAAAAAAGAGTAATTAATTTCATGCAACTCCCCTATTGTTTTTAAACATGTATTGCAATAGTTCGTGAGTTAGAGAGAAAAAAATCTGAGAGTCATTGCAGTTCTGGGATGGAGCTATCATTAGCTCCAGTTTACAGATTGAAAAACTGAGGCTCAGGGTGGTGAATTCACACGCCCCCATTCATGTACCTTACAACTAGTAAATCTCAGATGTAAACCCAGGTTTAGTGTTTCTGTAGACCTGGAGTACCTCCACCGTGGGCCTGCTGGAGCTGCTGTCCATGTGGTTGTCTATATGCACACACACACAGGTAAAGAGATTGTAGGTTTTTGTTGTTCTGGATTGGTTTTGTTTGGTTTTCACATATGGCATTTTATGATGCATGCTCTGAAACATTCCAAAGACTCTTCCTGGAGTTGTTTTTCCAAGGGAAGACTCATGGACACACCTTGTCCTTCCTAACAGCTGCATTGTGCATATATGAAGGGCTTAACTATCGCCTTGTTGCTATTCAAAACAGAGCTGCAAGGACTCTCCTGGCACACATAGCTCTGTGCCCATCTCGGGTTTCTGCAGAACAGATACCCAGAACTGCAATAATTAGGTCAGTAAATACACATATTTTAAATTTTGAATGTTGTCATGTCCAAAACGTCATGTCCAGAACCTTACCGTTTTGAGTCTCCTTATCTGTATCTGAGACCACCCATTTCTCCACCACGTCAGTTCTAGATGGTCCTGGTAGGCATTCTTACTTGCTTAATTAGTTGATGTTATTTATTAATTGAAGCCACTCTCTTGGACAGAAGATTGCAGCAAGCTGTTCTAAACAGCCAATATGATTTTGAAAGGAGCTTTTGTCGGGAGGGTTAGTTGTGAACTGGGCTTCGCTTGTTCTTGTGTTTCTGTCCTTTCAGTCTTGGTCTCACGGACACCCCACCCCCAGAGAGCTAGTGGTGTTGGAGGGCCCTTGACACACAAGCAGCCCCTAATCTCCAGTTCAATCCCATCATTATATGCAAAGCAAGTGTCTTGAACCTATGGAACTGGTTTTGCCTGAGCCACAGCTCTTTGCTCTGAAAGAGGAGTGCCAAGCCCATCTGAGAACAGCCAAATCTCGGCCCTCCCGCTCTGGGCCTTGGACCGAGCACGTCTTTCCCAGGAAAACTGTGTCTGAGAACTGGAGCTTCTGCAGGGTAGCTCAGGGGGACCAGGGAGCTGAGACCTCATTCTAGAGGCCAAGGGGCCAGCTGAACATACAGAGAGATAAAATAAAATAGTTTTAAATCTTGGATTTCGCGAGCAGAAAGAGATAACAATTGGTCAATGTCATTGGGTCCAAATTGTATTCATCCACCCACCCATCTACCCACCAATTTAGTATTATCTCAGTGCCAACTACATGTCAGAGTGTATTAAATCCTGTACTTCAACTGGTTAAATGTGCATGTCAGAATGTTTTCAATTTTTAGTCATTAGAAGTGCCACACTTCCCACCACAACTCTCAGTAGACAAATCTGGGCTCGGCCACCATTGGAAGGGGTAAGGGTGCAGGAGGCTTTTCTAGAAGCTGAAGCTGCATTTGCAGAGCAGGCACACTCGTCACACAGAGCTCCTGCAACCTACCCAACCTTTCTAACCCGAGCTATCCCCGATCCCCCCCATCCTGCTCTTTCGTGGATGTCTTACCCAGCACTCATAACTCCCTATAGTCTGTGCAATTTATTATTTATTTATCTTTATTATTTTCTGCACACACACACACACACACACCCACACACACACCCATTAGATTGTAAGCTCTCTGAGCTCAGGGATCTTTTCCTTCCCCCATGGATAGAGCCCTAAGGACCAGAATAATGCCTGGAATGTAATCAACACTAACCAAATACAGTTGAAGTGTTTCAGCAAGTAGGTGACCCCAGGTGCTTGTGACAGAGACAATAAATAATAACATTTTCTACAGATGCTTTCATTCTCACCTTACCGAAGATTGAGACTATGTAGCTGCCCGTATCCAAATTCGGAAGAGTAACATCTAAGCCACTCCTTGACATGGTCAGGAGCTAACCCCAGTTTGGATAATTACATTTAAGACCAAGAAGTCCTTCCTTCGGTCTAACTGGAGTTTTTCTTGCTCTGAGTCGTGGCAACTTCCACAGGACATCTTCCTTAGGCTACGTGTCTGCCTTTTTGACAGCCTGAGGAAATTATCATAAGGAATTCTGAAAGAGAGGAAAAAAAACAACAATTACCCTGTATCCCTTGAAATAGCTGGCCAGTCTGAGTGAAGGAAAAGTTACAAATGCTGTTGTGTGGATCAAATTAAAAGGGGAGCTTTTGCCTGCTGCCTAAGGAAGTATCATTGGAAGCTGGCATTGCTCACTGCAGGCTTTCGGCACTCTTTCTGCTCCCTGCAGCGTATGTACAAGCCTTCAGCTACGGGTCCTTGTAGCCCGAAGGCAGGGGGGTGGCCCAAGAATGGGCGTGTGATATATGCCCCCAAGTGATCTCAGGGCCCTGGGATTCTTTGTGGAGAGAGAAGAGTAACCTCCACTTCTCATCTTTATTGATGTAGGAGAATTGTTTGGGAGCTTGTAGACTGGATGTGGCTCTTTCTCAGCTTCTGTTGAGATGGAATCCAAATTCAGCATCCTCACATGTGGTTTAAAGGGCTGGCTGAGTCCCGTCATCGAGCGAGCAATAGTGACAAATGTGGCGTTACCACCTGCTCCGGGGTCATCCAGTCTCTTTCCTGATTAACTTGCACTGCAAAACCTTTCCTGCTCCATCAGCAGGTGTCCTGTGGAGGGGTGTGTACTCGTGTCCTCGAATAACTGTGCTTGTGAGGGGATGTGGGGACCGTGGCTGTCCGGAGAAAGCAGCCTTGCCCCCAGATCATTCTGAGATGCCTTGAGAAAGTCTGGATCCCATTGTCTCACTTTGCAGACTTCCAGGGCGCCTGACCATGGAGACCTAAGTTTAAGCCAAAGTCTGAGGCATGATTGCAAAATGGGTCTGTAGGAATCCAATCACCACGGAGGGCTTTCGACTTTAGGGGAAGAAAACGGAACTGGAAAACCAGGGTTGGCTCAGGGCAGCCGAGAGCAGTTATTGGCTCCTTACGTAATGTATTTGTTTTTCATTAAACCATTCAGATAAGGTCTTATTAAAGTGCCATGTATTATTTATCGTGCTGCTTAGGAAAATGAGCTGAAGGGAAAACTCTGCCCTCTTTTGGGGGCATCTGCAGGCTTTCCCAATGCCAGTGAGGAAGCGAACCCTTGTCAGGACAGCACGGTGCTGGAGGGAGAAAGAAAGAATGGGAGAGAGAGAGTCAGGATCAGGAAGGCAGAATCTTTGACCTTTTATCCCATCTACGCTTTGTGGAGTGGCTTTCCTTTTGATTTTGAGGATTGCAACATTTAAAACAAATTAAAGACAGGCAGAAAGTGGGGGGGGGGAGAACAGGAAAAAGGGAAACATTGTATCTATAAATCAGACCTTGTCTGATAAATATGGTTTCTGAGACAACATATAGAGCAGTGATTTTTCAAACTACCCAATGCTACTCCCCCCCCCCAAAAAATGCATAGAACACCAGCCTGTGCTCCCCTAATCGCCCGTATCCATTCGCTTAGGCTTAAACATGCGACTGTGCTCCCTCTAAATTGATGGGGTGTGTGAGTCACAGAGGTTGGAGGGTGAGGAATGGAAAGAAAGAGCCTGGTTGGGGCCTAGTGTTTGGCAGAGGGAAGACTTTATAGTTATTGATGGCGTTTCAAAACAGAACCAGAGCCGTGGTATCATTAATTTGCTTTTCTCCAGAAAGCATTTTGATTAGCCTGCAAAGTGAGCTGTGCCTCGAAGCTGACGGCTCAGTTCAGAAGCTGTCATTTGGCCGGGAGTGTCCCCGTGTGCCTTAGGGGGATGTCAGCGGGGATGTCCCCAGTCCCCGTCTCTGGGTCCTGCCTTAGGTGCCCCTTCCTGAGGGGTGCCCCCAGCACTTCCAGGGGTCCCTGCCCCGCAGGACAGCGGCAAATCTGAAGCTGCGTGTCTTGCAGGGAACCCAACAATCAAAAAAGATGCTGTTCAGACAGCCTCTCGCCCTGAAAAAGGAAAGGAAAATCCAGTCACTGGGTCAAAATCTCTATCACAAAATACGACATCAACCCTGATCAGGAATTTACTGCTGCCAAGATCCTGCTTTTTTTTTTTTCTGTGAGGACCAAGGACTTGTTAGAGTCTTAATCTTTTCTTTTGATTTGCAGATCACATCCTATTTTATTGCATAAAGACTAACAAAACCTAATGAATAATTATTCCTTCATAAAAGAAAGGGGAGCGGGGAGATCGCTCCGCAAGAGCAGAATGCTAATTTGACCAAGGAGGGCTGGTCAGGCGAGAAAAAAAAAAATAAAGTAAATAAACCAGGGTCACCTGCCCGCCGTAGCCCACAGAGTAATCTCTTATCAGGCGTGGGCTTCCCCACCCTGAGCATCTATAATTTGAGGAGCGGGATTCTGGGCTGGAAGGACCCCTCCCCCCGTATCCGCCCGGGGCTGGCGTTTTACTTAGTCCAACAGGCTTCATTTATTTCCACGCCAGCCAGAGCGGGTTCCCCCTCGGCGGCCGGGGCGCGCTGGGGCGCGGGCTCCTGCCCGCCCCGGGAGAGCTGCGCGCCAGGCGCCCGCGGGCGCAGCGCCGCCTCGCCCGCCCTGCCAGGGGGTGGGGGCCCCCGAAACTGCCCTGCCTCCGTGCCAGCCGCCCCGGCTCTCCCCGCCCCCAGCCCCTAGCGTCGTCCCAGCACTTTACGAGGGAGAATCCCCGGGTCCTGTTTTATTTGCCAAGGAGTCCGCGAGCGAACCGCCACCCAAATCTCAGCCCGCGTCCCGGCTGGACGATCGCATGCACTGCCCGGCTCGCCTGGATGCCGGCGGCGTAGGGCGCTCGCTGGCCGCCTCGCCAGCCCCGCGGAGATTTTTAGCAGACATAATTTGAATTTTGGTGAGTCTTTTTTTAAAAAAAAAAAAGCAAAGGGGAGGGGAAAAAAAAAAACCAAAAAAAAAAACCACACACACACAAAAATCCCAACCCTTCCCTGGACCCATTTGACAAATGAGGAGGCAGCGGCGTCAGGATCCACGGAGTGAGCCTCGGTGTGAGTCAAATCTCTCCCTCTCTCTCCCCCTCTCCCCCTCCCCCTCCCTCTCTGCCCTTACCCTCCCCCCCCCCCCCCCCAGCCTCTACAGGCGGGCAGCCACCCCCTCTACCGTCCGTAGAAGTTGCCTTTGCTGGTTCGAGTCATCTTCGCCGGGGCCGGGGCAGGGGCAGGGGGTGGTCAGCGTCGGGGGGGGCGGGCACCTGCCACTTTGAGGGGCATCCGAAAGCAGGCCCCCAAACCACACACACACACAAAAGATACAGCCACGGAGGAAGCAACATAGTTTCCTGACCATCTCAAGTGTCTTAGCTGGAGGCAGAGGAACGCTGGGATCCAGCAAACCCAAAGGGGAGCAGGAAAGCCAGGGAGGGGGGACGCGCGGGGTGCGGCGGGGGGAGGGAGGGAGGGAGGGAGAGAGAGAGAGAGAGAGAGAGGGAGAGAGAGAGGGGAGGAGAGCAGCCACGGGGGTTTGACTTAGATAATCAGCGAAATTAAAAAGAAAAAAAAAAA
This sequence comes from Miniopterus schreibersii, assembly GCF_964146895.1. Lineage (NCBI taxonomy): Eukaryota > Metazoa > Chordata > Mammalia > Chiroptera > Miniopteridae > Miniopterus > Miniopterus schreibersii. The sequence continues at coordinate 14,868,679 of NC_138103.1, forward strand.
ATTGTAGCGTCCAGGCACCGAGCGGCGCGATTGCACGCGCGCGTCCCCACTCCGGCTCGGCGGGCGCCAGCGAGACGAAATGCAGCATCCTCTGACGGGGGCCACCTGCGTGGCGCTCCCCAACGTGGGCATGTGTCCCCAGCTCTCGTGTGCCTTGACTTTTATGTACTTACAGCAGGTAAGGCGCGCGGCTTCGCTCGGAGGCTGCTCCCGGGCTCGCCGACCGGGTCCCTGCGTCACGGGCTGCGCTCGGGCGCTCGGAGGGGCCGCGGCTGGGGAGGGGGCGAGCGCGCGCGGGCGGGCGGGCGGGCGGGCGCGAGCGCGGCCTCGGACCCCGCGCCCGGCCGGGGGCCCCGCGGTCCCGCGCCCTCCGTGCCCGCTCCGAAAGCCTGCTCCCCAGCTTGGGCACCGGGGAGTTTAAAATCGCAAACTGCCTTCTCCGTAACTCGCACCTTTCTCGAGCCAGGGTGCCCGCTGGTGATCAGAGGCGAGCCCCTCCGGGGGCGCTATGAGTTGGGATCTTTGTGGAGGCATTTCAGGGCTTGGAGTTTTAATTCAGCCGCTTTAATAGAGATTGGGGGAAAAAAACAAACAAAAAACATATATGTGTGTGTGCGTGCTCAGTGTTTTTGTTTTCTCAAGTTTGTCTGGGAAGGTGCTGCTTTCGGTTGCTTTGGGAATGAGAGCCTTTGGGTGTCTGGAGCGTGTCAGCCCCGGAGTCTGCCTCCAAACTCGCTGGCAGCGGGTGCGAGGAAGGCCGGCGAGCTGTTTAGGAAGCTGTCTTTGTTGCTATGTGTAAAACCTTTTTTTAAAATTTTATTATTATTTTTTTCCTGTTCCACTCTCCCTTAATGGCCTTGCTGTGGGATGTCGTGTTTATTTTCCATTCAGTGTACATTTCGGAATCTTTCATTGTGTTTCTCTCTTTCTCTGGGTGTTTCCCTTGGACCTTGCCCGGCTCTTCCCTTTTTACTCAGGAGAGCTGCTGCTGCTGCCTAAGTTGGTTCCTGGGTTTGGGGAACAGCTCAGCATTGCCTTGGGGAGGGGGGAGCCCAGGGAGGGGGGTGACAAGCCCAGCGTTCTCCCACTGGGCAGGGGCTGTGGATGTGACTGGCGGGGTTAGAAGGATTTTTGTCACGCAGATGGGAATCCTTTGGCCTGTCCCGTCCTGCTCTACGAAGAGTTAACCTTGGTTGTGGTCGTTTTGTCTATTTTTCGATGGGCCCCTTCGGGGAGCCCCGTTTGTTAGCCCTGTGTGGTTGTGGCCTGGTAAACTCGCCTCGCAGTGCTCAGACGGGTGCCTCCTTCCCCAGGGCCCTCGGTGCCAATCTGTTGTAAGAATATCCGTGTTCATAAAATGTCAAGATTCTGTGTTGAACATTTGGGTCATTTGCGATCAAGTTGGTTGCCTCCAGAAAACGGTTTTTTTTTTAGGCGTAGTTTCTATTGCAAGTCTTCTTGAGAACAGCCTTTTTTGTGTTGCTGTGTTGCTTTCATATCTTAGGGAGAAATTAGTATATCCTTTTAAATATTACTTTATTCCATCTCTCACTGAATACATTGTGTCGGTAAAACACTTCTGAAAGGCCTGTTGGTAACATTATATCATTCGCCTGCTTCTACCATTTCTGTGCCTTTGCTGTGAGTGAGTGTGTGTGTTTAAGGCCAGTTACTCACTAGAAGAGTATCCTAATGAGCATTTCTACAGATGCTAAGCCTTAGCTGAATTGAATCTAATTATTAATACGAGTTGATCTTTTGCCTCCTATATGCACTTCTTTCACGGTATTTATTAATCAATTTGAACAGCGTTACCTAACAAGTAGCACACTACAGCTACTCAGTGTTCTCACAGCTTCTTTGTGCAGCATTCCTTTTAAATCCATTGCTCTTTCTCCCTTCGAGATTGTTAAATCGGCTTGCCCATTTTTAGGCGCAACTTGGGAAAGAGGACGGTGCCTTTGAGCGGGAGGTCATTCTTGCCACGAAAAGGACAAGGACCTGGGATAAAAACACAGGGCTTCCTGGCGTCTGCCAAGCGGTCTCTTCCAGGAGGGAAAGCACCCCCGGGCTGGAGAGGGGAGGCCTCAGAGGGAATGTGGGCAGCCACAGCAAATATTTAGAAGTGACTAAACCAGCGTCGCGGTCCCCTGTGAAACCAGACGGAGGTGGGCTTCGACATGTGCCCTGGCCCTCGCCTCCCTCGTGAAGGAGCCTGTCCTGCTGTGAGTGGAAGCTGCTGCGATAAGCTGGTGCTGTGACACCGTGTCAGAATGCGGTGTGCCTGTGTGCGTGTCTGCGTGTTTTCTGAGTTTTACTAAATGCCTGAGGTACAGGGCAAGCAGACGTTTATTTTGGCCTGTCTCGTTGAGAATCAGCTTTTCTCTCTGCACCTCCCACCCTTCCTAAAGGTGCACGGTGGGGATTGGAGAGCCATACCTTCGGGCCAGGGCTTCTAGCCACCGCTGTCATCACAGTTTCTATAGGAGCCTCATGTCCTTGCTTTTTTGATTCAGCAGCCCGGGCAACTGGCTGATTTAGGGCGTGAAACAGTTCCCTTCAATCCCCAGAAAACGCTTACCGAGGCCACCGACACATCTTCTATCTATACGTGGCCGCCGTGTTTTCTGTCTACTGTGAATCTGTAGCTGTTACTGTATCTTTATTTCAGTTTGATGACCTGTACTCTCAGAACAAGTTGATCACATGCATGAATCAGGCAGCAGAATCTATGATCAATGACATCTTTATCGGAAACCTTTTATCTTATTATTATTTACAAATAAACCTATTTCAGAGGTGTTTGTCATTCAGATCGCCAATTACAGGAGATAATCATTAAGACACAGCTGCCTGATTTTGGAGCTTTTATTGTTTTGTTTTACAAAAACCACAAACTCCCATCAGGGGCCCCCAAGTCTTCAGTGAAATATAATTTCCTGGCATAAAGTTTCAAACGGTGCTCGATTTTCATCCGATATCTAAAGAAAATCACCTCATCATTTGCTTTCTTTGCCTCAGCCCTGATATCCACCCTTTCTTCTTATAGCCTCCCAGATTTGTTCCTAAGACAACCCATAAAAAAAAAATCGATTGGGATATCTCAGCATCCGAGCCTCCTCCGAGCGACCACGTGAAAGCAACAGAACCCTTTTGCCACAAAGAACTTAGCCCAACTTGGGTGTTTCAGTTATTTGTCTTAACCCATTTTATGTATTTATACGCCAGTCACTCCCCCTTAGATACGTATTTGACTACAGTTATAAATCTTTTATTTCCTCTATTTCTTTTTAACATTGGAGGTGCTGCTACAGTTTGGGAGGGCAAAGTGTTACAAAGTTGCAGAACTCTTTTGGCGCCTGGGTACCGAATCTAATGATGTCATCCTGTGCGTATGTACACGTGTGCGTACACACACATCTGTGCCCCTCTGGGACGCAGCGTGTGCCTCTGAGAATGCTCAGATGGAAGGCACAGGCGAGCATCGGGGCCGCTGGCTTCCTTCTTGCTGCCCAGGTCCTGCTCCGGTTTCCATTCTTAACACAGGGCAGAGGTTTTACTTGTGTCTTCTTTGCTGAGAAATCTTCTTCTCGGGTCAGGTTCAAACTCGCCTGTCCCCGGACTCTCCCCGGAGTTTCAGAGCAGGTGCCCACGTAAACATTTTTTGTTTCGAGGGGAAATTCTGAATACAGATTCCAGATCTGGGGCTTTGCAATGAGTGGATTCAAAACAGAATATGTTTTATTTTTCTCACAGAGAAAAATAGGAAACAATCCTCCTAACCCCCCCCCCCCCCACATACACAACACAGAAGTCTAGAGATGCCTGACACACATCTGAGTCACAGGGAGCACACCGAGGAGCACCCACCACGTGGAAGGTCATGGGGAGGCTACGGACAGAGCAGTCGAGGCTTGTTTTCCGATGCACATGTCTCGTCAGGTTTCCCCAGAGCTGGGGGTCACGCTGGTGTCTAACCCCCCAAAAGAGCATGACTAGCACATTCACTGATCCCCTGACCCCCACCAGTGCTCCCAGCACCCTCCTAATGAAGCTTTTCTTCTGCTGAATCCTACTCACCCAGAATCTTTTTATCAGCCTGAATTTAAATACAAGCCAAATGCTTAAAATCCACATTAAAGGGGGGGGCGGGGGGGAAGGGGCCTGCAAAGTGGGCCGTGCCACTGTCGATATCCGAAGATCGGTAATTTTCCCCACTTAATGATGATCCATGTGGTTTGTTTTAAATAGTGAAGTGGTTTGTACAAAGGGTAATTCCTGGTAAATGAAGCCATTGCTCACCGTGGACATCTTCAGATCGAAAGCAATTGAACTGAAACCTGCATATCAAACCCTTTCTGTCTTTAATTAGAAAGTGGTGCTCGGTACCGAGTCACTGGGAAGATGGGCTCTCTTAGGGAGATGGTAGGAGGAGGTCATCCCCACACACCCCACCCCGCCCGCCCCGCAAGGTATAAATGTGGGAACCGTTCGGTAGGCCGTAATAATTATGGCTGTGTGGACAAGTTCAATTCTCCTTCCAGTTACTTACCCTGTGCTGCTCAGTCTGATGATTTATAGGGGACCCAGTGGCATTTTATCACCTTCTTTCTTCTTGGCTTAATCCCATGCTGATTTATTAGATTGTGCTGTGGATTGGGGGTAGTCAATAGTGTCAATAAGGCAGAAAAGAATTAGAATAGATTATCTTCATGTCTGAATTGTTTAAGGAATGTAAGTGGCTGGAATGAGCACATCCCCAGGCCCGGGTGACTGTCTGATAGAACATGGGTCCCTCGGTCTCTTTCTAGAGAGATCCTATGTTATAAATGGGTTAATTAACCAGTGGTCCTGGTTGCTCTGGTTTTTCCAGTTCAGGGGAGAAGGCATGAGCGCTGGGCTCTCCTTGTCAGACAAGGCCCGTGTCTCAGGTGGGCTGGGTTCCCCTGTGACTCCCCACTTCAGGAACCTATGGAGGGGGGTGGGTATTGACTGTCTGCTCACTTGGGTTGCCTTTGCCTTAAGATTATTTATTTATTTTTTAACCTTGATCTGAGGATTTTTATTTTCTTTTATTTATTTTAGAGAGAGAGGAAGGGAGAGAGAGAAGGAGAGAAACATCTATGTGAGAGAAAAACATCAATCGGTTGCCTCCTGTGATTGACCCAACAGGGATCGAACCCACAACCCTGGTATGAGCCCTGGCCGGAATCGAACCCTCAACCCTTTGGTGCATGGGTTGATGCTCCAATCAACTAAGCCACCCTGTCAGAGCTGCCTTAAGATTATTGAATCGTAAACACCTGTTAGTCCCCAGACAGAGTCCCGGGCCATCCGGCCTCTCTGCCTGCCGTTCGCGGCAGTGTCCGTGGGAGAACACACTGGGGCCGGGGCCGCTCTGCCTTTGCCCGAGTGGCGAAAGCCCTTGCTATCAGCGCGCACACCCGTCGCCATCTGTTTTCCTTGCAGCTGGCCCTTGAGTAATTGTCCAGTAGCTGATGGACTGGGGGTAGACAATCGTTTTTAGGGTTTTCTGACTCATTTAACCAGGCTCTCTGGCCCCAAGAGGAAACATAATGCTTGTTTATTCATATGGGTATGAAAACAGTGTAGTTTGTCAGGCAAATAATAGTCTTCTGGAGGAGAGAGGAATCGCAGCGTTGTAAACAAAATCAGGTCGGTGCGTCTGTGCCCAAGGGGCTGGGAGATGCAGATGTCATCCAGGGAATGAGCCCGGCTGACAAAGTGTGGGTGCCATTGCCCCATCTGCAGAGACCTTTCTAATGGTCGGGGAGAGGTGTCCCAGGGCTCTGTTTAATTCAGTTAAGAACAGCAGAGGAAGTTCCATCCATCAATAAAGTTTCCTCTTTCCGGGAGCTGCCCCAGAGAACTTTGCAGGGCTGAGCGGTGGCCTGTGGCTGTCTGCATGGTGCGGTTTGTCCCATTGAGGGGCTGTGTCAAACGAGGTCAGGTCTCGGGCACAACAGCTCAGGAGGGCCCTGGCCCTGGCCCTTCAACCGTGCTGAATGCCAGTGAGCCGGGGAAATGAGCAGCGAGCCTGCAGGCTGCTCCTGCGGAAGGGAATGGGGGCAGAAGAGGCTCGCGGAAGGATCCCTGGTTCAACCTCTGGCTGAGGTTAGGAAAGAGCTTATGGGGTTGGAACTTCCTGGCAACTGAGAGCAATTGGGCAAAAGGGATCTTCATGCTCTTTCTGATCCTGACATACTGTGGCCCTGATTGATTGATGATTGATTGATCCTGGTTGAAAAAAAAAAGCAAAACGAAGGCTTTCTGTTGTCTAGGGTCTCACTTCCGATCCCTCTCTTGATTTGCATTTCTTGTATTTGTTAAGCACCGGGCAGTTTGCAGAGCACTTTTGCTGTGCTTTTTCTGACCTGCGAGACTATAAGCAATGTGATGGCATGGACTTCTTCATTCTGTCTTTTATTCTGCCCACAGTTGCTAGAGTAAGGTCTAATACGTAGCAGTCGTTCAAAAAAATGTAAGGCATGAGTGAAGGAACCTGAGAAGCAAGGGAGGCGGTGATTGCCACCCATTTTTACAGATTTTCATTGCGACACATTCTATCAGTTATTTCTTCCTTCCTTCGGCTGTGCAAAACATTGTTTCCAGGCTTTGGGGATATTGTAGCCAATCAGTTAGGAAAGGCCCCTGCCGCCGTGGAGCTGGCACTCCAGTCAAAGAACAGAGGATGCAGAAGCCAGTGAATTAAGGTGTTTTCAGGTTGGAGAGAGTGCGGCACAGGAATTAAACTGGCCGGTGGGATGAAGGATTAGTGGGTTGTTGGCGGCTGTTGGGCTTTATCTGGCGGGTGGGTCCGTGTGGGTCTCACTGATAGACTTTCTGACCTAAGGAAAGGGGAGCTTTAGGCGCCTGAAGAGTGGAGAGAGTTGTTTTGAGGATGGGGGAGGGACCCGCAGGTGCCTCATCTGCTCAGGAGAAGGGAGGCGCAGGGACACAGTGAGGGGTGGGATTGGCTGGCCTGTCAAGGGGCGGTACCAGGGATGCTCCCTGTTATCCTCTGGGGCCACACTGGAAACATGAAAAGATGGAAACAGATGCTCCTGGAACAAAGGAGAGGAGGCCACTCCTGAGCTGCGGAGAAAGCCATAGGCCGTTGCACATAGGTTTGGGGATCCGAGGTGGAGAGTTGATGGGAGCCTTAAGAAATACGATGATGTGGAGCACCGGGTCCTGCTGACATCTGCGGAAACTTCATCAGGGTGCTTATACGCTGGGCTTAGTGCTTTGAAAACAATGAGTGGAGTCCACGGATTCTGAAATTTCAGGCAGCCAAGCACCTCCTTCCTAATTCCTAATTTTTACCAGTTGACTCAGCATCCCGGTGGATATCTACTTAATACTTTTAGAATCAACTTATATTTTGAACTTAAAAGTAGATTTGCTCAAACCAAAGTAGATACATAGTCACAAAATCACAGCTTTGATATTATTTTTCCCAATACCCATGGAAAGGAAGACTCACCCACATGTCCATTCATTCCTTCCACATTTACTGAACTCCTATTGGGTGCCAGCTGCTCTTCCAGACGTTCTCAGCCAGCAACGGTGTCCATCCTCACCGAGGGGCTGTTAAGTCGTTCATCCCCGTGGTGGTACCACATGTTGGGAAACGCTGGCTGGGGTCCTTGGATTTCCTGGGAATCCCCTGGCGTGGAATCCTTCGAGCCCTCCCTGACCCGTTTTGCAAGGAGCAGGACTCTAGTTATATGCTTTGCGTCACCTCTTCTCCCCCCGGCGGAGCCGCAGCCAGGCCACACAGCAGAGGAAAACAGGCACGTGTTCAACGTCCACGGGCCGTGGGGGCTCTGAGGCAGTGAGGCTGGGCAGGGAGAGCTCTGGTTTCTAACACTGGGCCCGGCTCTAGGTGAGGAGCCGTCTCGCTCCGCTTTGCTCCTGTTCTGTATGTTGCGTTTAAACACACACAGAATCAAAATTAGGAACTGGAGCCAGAGTGGAACGCACTCGGAAGGTTAGTGCATGTTCCCAGGGAGATGTAATGACTTTTTTTTTTTTTTTCCCCATTGCAGCTACGGAACAACATACAGGCAGCTGTAGGATTTAAGTGCCTCAGATTTCCCAGTTCTGATGAGGAAATGCACAGAAGGTTTAGTCTTAATGAGACTTTTCTCTCTGGGCGTTTGATGTTGGCCCAGGCTTATCTCGAGGACTGGGTCCCCCCCCCATCAAAAGCAACAGCAAACAGCTCACTCTCCCCTTCGGTGGTTCTGCTCGCTGCCGCTCTGCCCGGGCACAGGCGGGCCCTGCTCTTACGCAAGGGCGAGGGCCGGGAGGTTGCCGCCCCCGGGATGAGTCTTTCCCTAGCAGCAGGCCGTATTGATACCTAACGCCAGCATGAGCAGCGAGGCCCACATTTTGCAGAATCCAGCTGTCCATCTCAAGGATCTTAGGAAATTCAGGTAAGAAGCCTACATCCTTTTAGAACCAGTTGGCATCAGCTCTGCCCCCATCACCTCCCCGCCCGGAGCCTGAAGCATAGTTGAACCAAAGATCGTTGTCTCCGGAGTCCTAGGCAGGACGGAAGTCATGAACCTAAGGCTTAATCCCAACTCCGTCCTTCTGACCCAACTAGATCTAGCGAGTGGTTTCACTTGATCTGGAGCTTTAATTCCTTTCTTTAGGAAAATAGGGTTAAGAATGACGATGCCATAGCCGTTCTTGGTAAGATCTGTACCATACAGTAGGAAACACTAACAGCGCCCAGGACACAGTGAGCAGCCAATAGACCTTTGTGAAGAAAAAGAGAAAGAAAGAAAGAAAGAAAGAAAGAAAGAAAGAAAGAAAGAAAGAAAGAAAGAAAGAAAGAAAGAAAGAAAGAAAGAAAGGGAGGGAGGGAGGGAGGGAGGGAGGGAGGGAGGGAGGAAGGAAGGAGAGAGAGAGAGAGAGAGAGAGAGAAAGAAAGAAAGAAAGAAAGAAAGAAAGAAAGAAAGAAAGAAAGAAAGAAAGAAAGAAAGAAAGAAAGAAAGAAAGAAAGGAAGGAAGAGAAAGAACATGATTTTTTATTTCTTCCAAATCCATGTGCTTTGTAGATGCCCCATGGCCTGCTTAGGACACAGACCCAGGGCACACGGGGTCTCTCCCAGGCCCTTGGTCCCTCCTACCTGCTCCAGGTTTCTTCTCTCTCCTCCTGTCAACTGTCAGTCCCGCCGGCGTGTTGGACTGTAATGTGGCTGCACATCTCAATTAATGCTGTGTGACAGGAGGAGGGAAAGTAAAAATTGTCTTGCTTTTGTCAGTAGCAAAGTTATTTACTTTCAAAAGCTGACAGAATCACACTGCAGGGGCTTCATTTATTTCCATTCAGAATGTCATTATTCTGTGATGCAGGGAACTTGGGCACAGGCTGAAGTCGATTCCCGCAAGCTCCAACCTTGCGGGTGCCTGCTAATGTGCAGAGTGTCACCTGGGAGAGTCCGGGGAGTTTTTCCTGGGGCTCGGGGTCGGGGGGGGGGCGTGCTTGCGTACTTGGCATGGACGCCGGGCAGGTGCCCCAGTTTCGGCACCGACTGTCGGGCGGACACCTGCGTTTTCGGGCCCTGGATCTGTCCTAAGAGAGGGAGCGTGTGTCCAGCTGCCGCTTGGTCGCTTGTCCTCTGTATTTCAAGGCTAAAGAACGGGGTGTGGACCTGAGAGTTTCACATCTCCCTTCGTCTGGGCCGCTCCTGGGATTTCTGGAAACACAGAAGCTGCCCCTGCACAGGAGTTTGCTTTGAATCTATGTATTGTCTCTACTTAAACTGGCCGACGATGCTCTCATCCAAATACTCTGCATAAATCTATGGAAATTCCCTCCCTCCCTCCCTCCCTCCCTCCCTCCCTCCCTCCCTCCCTCCCTCCCTCCCTCCCTCCCTCCCTTCCTTCCTTCCTTCCTTCCTTCCTTCCTTCCTTCCTTCCTTCCTTCCTTCCTTCCTTCCTCCCCCGCCCCCCCTTTTCTTAGTCTTTGCAAAAAGCCGTGAATCCCGGGAGCGGAGGAATTTTTCTGCGCGGCGCAGTGGCAGAGCATTCCACTAGGGGTCTCCATTCAGCACATGGGGCCCAGGATTCTTACAAACTCTCTTTTTTTTCTATTTTCTTTCCCTTTTTCTTTCGTTTTTTCCCCTCCAGTCTCCTTTGGGCTCCATTCAAAAAATGGACCTGCTCTGTAAGCAGTCGGAGACGCCCCCCGTAAGATCATTTAGGAAGCCAGGCTCAACAATGATGATGGTGATGATAAAATAATTAAAATCATGAAGGAATCCCTAACTTCTGTGGAGTGCTGTGTGACAAGTGCGCTGCGCTAGGAAGCACCTTCCCCTGGGTGACCTCACTTCATCCCCCACAAAAGGCCTCCCTCGGGGGGGTAGGCAGGATTCATTTCGTTTTCGGAGAGGCTGCTCCGAGGCAGGCGGGTGGAAGAGCCAGCGTCCAAAACCAGACGGTCTCGCTCCAGGGCCCGCGGCGCACGCACCGTCCCGCATGGGCCACTGGTTCTGCGGGATTCACCCAGGCCCCCGCCCGCTCACCGTTCTGGAAAAGCAGCTCCTCGTAACCGAGGGTCCTCATTTCTCTCTTCGTTCAAAGGCAAAACTTGTCAGAAAGGGAGAGAGTCAGTGGGGAGAGCTTTCAACTTTGAAGCGTTCTCGTGATTTTATTTTTAAGTCATTACGGTTTCTGTTGAATAAATTACAACAGGCAGCCAGGCTGTCAGGCCGGGACGTGGGGAAGGGGAGGAGAGCGGGGCTGATGGGAAGCGCAGCCGCTTGCTGGATGATGGACTGCGTTTCTCCGCAGCCAGCTCCAGCCCCCAGGTCCCCGCGGTGCTGAGGAGCTCTCCAACTAACGCAGGAAATGCAGTCGCTGCCCGGCTCCGTATTAATGATTTATACACCCTGCACCGCTGCTTTTGTTCGCTGGCGGGGCCTGGCCGTGTTCAGAAAGGAATTTCTGGGAGCGGGGTCCCGGGTTGCCATGCTGTTTTGCTCAGTGCAGTGCAGGCTGCTCCATAAATCAAAAGAATTTAGTGCCTTGCAACCTTCCCGAGCTTCTGAGATCCTGTATGTGCGTACATGCGTGTGTGCACGTGTGTGCGTGCGTGTGATTACATGTGTATGTGCATGTGCTGTGGATACGTGGTCATATGTGCGCATGTGTGTGTGCAGGTGTGTGCACCTGCATGTGTGTGTGTGCACATACATGTGTATGTGTTGTGCGTGGCCATGTGTGTGCATCCGTGTGTGTGCAGGTGCGTGTGCATGTGTGTGCACGTGCATGCGTGTGTGTGTGTGTCTAACCGGGTTCACCTAGGGACAGCTTCGCCGCCTTTCTGTAAGGAGTGAATGGAGGAGGGACGCGATCTGCCTGAGGTGTTTCAGGGCTGGTGGGTCTGTTTCCTGGCGGCATCAGGGCCCTAGTTGTTTCCCATTTGGTGTTTATGCTTTATGGTGTCTGTGAAAATGGGCTGACAGCATTTTATTCACATGAAGAGATGCAGATCACATCAGGGCCCCCCTTCCTCCCAAATCCTCAAAGTCCGCAGACTGGGAGACGGTGAGGGCACCCCAGGCAGTATCGCCGCCCCCCCCCAGTCACCAGGAGCATCACGTGCTCCAGACAATGGGATGTTTGAGGCTTTACAAAAGTCACTTATTTATGGAAAAATAATCCCATGAATGCCTCCTGTTTTGAAAACGAGCGAGGACATTGAATTTGGGGTCTAGGAAACTTTCTCCTGTCCAGGAGGCCATAGGAAGCTTTTTCTTCCTCGTTGGAAGGGGGCACGTAACACAATGAAATGATGTGTTTGGAACCCTCAGTCACCCTTTCAAGATATCTGCAGAGAAAAGCCCTGTTCTTTTAATTTTGATTTCTTTTTTCTTTTTTGGGTTACACTTGTGTTCTTTTAATTATGTCACGTGTTCATTTTGTGTGGCTCTATTTCTTCCCCTATAGCACTGAGAACCGAAAACTAACAGATCCCTGAGTAGGAGTTTGAGGGGAAAAACAGAATATTTAGAGAATTAGAATGATACTTTAAATATTCTACCCAGCAGGGCTTGTTTTAGGATAAGGTGAAATCTTCATTTTAGGAAATAGGCCCGACTTAAAGACTTGTAAGGCTTTTAGGAAATAAACATCTCAATTTTAGTACAATTCCTAAAAAAAAAGAAAAAAATTACAAGAATGGGCGAATGCGAAGAAAAATGAATGAAGCCCTAACCTCTCCCCTCCCAAACCAGGGCTTGCATTTCTTTGACAAATGTGAAAGTGTGGGCTAGCCGGGGTTTATGAACATTTATGCTCAGGAGAAAATTAAAAACGTTCTTTGAAGCCATCGAGGGCGACAGTGGTCATGAAATTGAAGCAAATACTCGATTGAAAAGGCCTCCTTTTTGTCTCCCTGAAAACCGGGGGAGGAAACGTACGCAATTACATGAGCAAACACTGAGGATCGCAAACGGTTTTCATCGCGGGAAATATGATCCGGCCTCTAGGACCGGAGAAAGCAGGTGTCCAGCGGGCGCAGGCGACCGACTCGCATGGCCCCGGTTCTCCTGTTTGCGTTTGTCCCCTGTTCCGTGAATCCGTGAGTGGCTCGCGGTCCTTAATTACGTCTACGAGGCAAGGCACGAGGCAGCCGTCAACATCTGCTCCATTGTTTGCTCGGTTTACATATAGCTTTGATGGCTTATTAAACAATCTATTCTTCAAACCGAAAACAGAGAAACCAGCCGAACCCATATGACGGCGTTTCTGTAAAGACCCATTATGCAATTAGCGCTGGGGATTTGTGCGAAGCCAGCGCTGCGCCCAAACAAACATCCCTTTATTCGGAGGGCGCGCCTTGACTTGGTGAAGAATATCAATTTCCCACGAAATAAAATCGCACGTCCTCCTTAATCATGTAGCACGCCAAGAACATGATGTGTTAATGTGAGGGATGGATCCTTCACTTCGTACATCAGAAAAAAAAGAGCAACTCTCCGCTCTCCAAAACAACAGTGCCTTCAGTTCAAGCCAGCGATGACTGTATTGCGTAAGACAACTGTCTGCGTACACGCGAGACAGATTCTGAGAGTTGATCTGAGAAGAGGAGATGCTCTGTTTCTAACCATTGGCAGAATGTCCCTCACACTTTATGATCTATTTATGAAAGGCCCGTCAAGTTGTCTAACGCAAAGCGAGTGACATCCGTAAGGACTGAATGGGACCTCGTTCCCTCCTGGAAGTAATTGGTTAATAATTGATTCACTCGCGTAGTCATTCAACAAATATTCATTTAGCCTGGGCTCTGCCTCGAGAGGTTGGGTTAGTCACTGAGGATACAGGGGCAGGGAAACCAGCTTCATTCTCCTTTATGGAGCTGAAGAGCTTGCGGGGCCCGGCTGGGTGTGGCTCAGCGGTTGAGTGTCGGCCTAGGATCCAGGCGATCGGGGTTTGATTCCCGGTCAGGGCACATGCCCAGGTTGCAGGCTCGATCAATGACTCTCTCATCATTGATGTTTCTCTTTCTCTCTCCCTCTCCTTTCCTCTCTCTGAAATCAATAAAGATATATTTAAAAAAAAAAAAAAAGAGTTTGCGGGGATGACCGGTAGTCAGGGAGCGAGCACCGTAGACACCTGGTTTGTAGGTTGTGGTAAAGAGAAGGGGTCCACAGAATAGAGTAAGGGTGGGCTCGGGAAAGAGGGGCGCTCTCTGAGGACGTGGCCTTGAAGCTGAGATGACGTTGGTGGGGGCTGGGGTCGGGAAGCCCATTTGCCCTGAGGCGGAGTCTATGGAAAGGCCGTCCTGTGCCCGGGTGATCTCAGGGGACTGAGAAAAGACCCGGGAGCTGGAGTAGAGAGAAGGAGGGGAAGGAGGCAGAGGGCCCAGAATCCACGGTTTCCGGAAGCATGGATATGGGGGGCAGGTTGGCCTTTAAAAGACCCGTTTGACTGTTCTGTGCAGAACAGACTAGGGGCGACTGGACTGAAGGCCGAGGCTCCGGGGGGGAGACCACAGCCATAACTCAGGGGTCAGGTGATGGCCACTGGAGCTAGGAGTTGACAGGGATGGACAGGAGGGAGGGTTTTGAAAAGCAATCCTGCTATTTGTGACACCTCTCCATCCCACAGAGGCAGTTCAAATGTAAACGGCTGGAAGGGGGCATAAAGGGCTTTGGTGAGGAGGGTAATGTCTCAGGGGGCACTGCCCCGGGCTGTGGGGCTTCATCAGAGAGAATTACAGGCCAGCTTTAGTATGTTTCAGGCCAGCGCCCCCTGGGTGTTATTTGGACAGGGCAGGGAAGCTCAGCGGCTGGTCTTGAGCATTGTTGGGTGCAGAGTCGCCACACAAAGCCATACCCCAACTTGGCAGGGCGATCTCTCGCGTCTTAGCAACTGGCTTCTAATACGGTGAGTGAGGAGAGGGGAGCAAACTTGGTGACATGTCCAGCGAGCAATGCCTCCATCGCCCACCTCTGGTCAAAGGAGCACAGGAGTTAAGTGCATTCTTGTCAGCGTTGGGAAAAACTGGCTTTGAGTCTTTAAAAATGCCACTAATCTTACAGATCTCTGACCAGCTATGTGGGCCTATCCCGTAAGCAACCTGAAGCCCAGTTTCTACACTTGTGAAATAGAGGTAATGGCAGGGTCAGGAACTGGGGTTGCTGATAGTATGGCATGAGGTTGTTTAGCCCCCAGCCTATCCCTCAACAGATGGAAAAGCCCAATAAATGTTTTTACTCTTGGTAGCGACGGTGGTGGTGATGGAGGTGGTGATGGTGATGATGGTGATGGTGGCGATGGTGATGGTGGTGGTGATGATGCGGATGGTGATGGTGATGATGGTGACGGTGGTGATGATGATGGTGATGGTGGTGGTGATGATGGGGATGGTGATGATGGGGATGGTGATGGTGATGATGGTGACGGTGGTGATGATGATGGTGATGGTGGTGATGATGATGGGGATGGTGATGGTGATGGTGGTGATGGTGGTGATGATGGGGATGGTGATGGTGATGATGGTGATGGTGGTGATGATGATGGTGATGGTGGTGGTGATGATGGGGATGGTGATGATGGTGATGGTGGTGATGGTGATGGTGGTGATGATGGGGATGGTGGCGATGGTGATGGTGGTGGTGATGATGCGGATGGTGATGGTGATGATGGTGACGGTGGTGGTGATGATGGGGATGGTGATGATGGGGATGGTGGTGATGATGATGGTGATGGTGGTGGTGATGATGGGGATGGTGATGATGGTGATGGTGGTGATGGTGATGGTGGTGATGATGGTGATGGTGGTGGTGATGGTGACGGTGGTGGTGATGATGGTGGAGGTGATGGTGGCGGTTGTGTTGATGGTGCTTTTGGAGGTGCTGGTGGTGCCACTGATGGTGTTATTGGTGGTGATGGTGATGGTGATGGAGGTCGTGATGGTGATGGTAGGTAGTATAGGGGTGGTGGTGATGTTTGGTGATGATTATGCTGTTGGTGGTGTTGGTGGTGGTTGTGGTATTAATGGAGGTGCCAGTGATGTAGATGGTGGAGGTGTGGTGGTGGTGATGTTTGGTGATGATGATGTTGTTGGTGGTGCTGGTTGGCGGTTGGTGGTGTTAATGGAGGTGCTGGTGAAGGTGGTGGTGGTGTGATGGTAAAGGTGGTGGAGGAGTGGTGGTGCTTAGTGACGATCGTGCTGTCTGGTGTTGATGGCGATGACGGTGATGCTGATTATAACCCAGCATAGCAGAGCAGTTTCACACATAGTACCTGGATTTAAATTTGGTTTAAATCTGCCACTTGCCATCCTGTGTGCCCATTGTCAAGTTACTTAAGCTTCCTTTGTTTCAGTTCTCTCACCTGTAAAATGGGAACGATGATATTTGTTGTCAGCCATTGTAACGACTGAATGAATTACCGTGTGTGAAAGAATAGTACGGCCTTTGTCCTAATAAACAAAGTCCACAGTGAACACAGAGAATGTCTGTTAAATAAAGTGGCGCCGAGTGTCCCTCGTGGCTTACGCCTGCTTCCTCTCGATGCTGCTTTTCACGGCGGGCATGAAGGCCGCCCCCCTTCCCTGCGCTGCAGACCCACCCCCACCTCTCCCGTGTTCGGAGCACAGCCGGGTGTGGCGAGCCGAGCCCTGGCAGAGCCCAATGTGAAAAAGACTCCCAGTAATTACAAAAATAACAACGAGGGCTGCTTGGCGAGGTGGGCAGAGGAGCACACCACTAGCCAGAATGATAAATAGCGCCTGCAAATGTTAGGTCCCGGTGGGAGTGTGGGAACATATGGGGATAAACGAAACTAAAAGTTGGGCATCATTGGTAAGTTTTAAGCAGTTAAGGGAGGCCATGGTAGTGCCAGGTTTTTCTTTTTTTATCCTAATTTTAAATCCTTCAGTTCTCTTTTGTCCCTTTGTTCTATTTTGGTCCTAAAAGGAGCGTTCATGTTTGAGGCCAGCCACCAGCCTCCAAGGCAGTGAGGCCTGGGTGGTAGTCCTAAAGCAAACAGCCCCCCTGGAATCTGTGAATTTCCACCCCGAGCTCCGCTCCACACGGGCGGGGGAGACGCAGAAGAACACAGTGACTATTTTAGGGAATGCGGACTTGTTGAGCTCCGATCTGCGCTAGGTGAGTGTGCAGGGAAACGAGTCCCTAAAACGCAACCAGCCCCGTAAGTTTATAAACATTTGTAGAGGAGCCAATGGCTCTCTCTGCCAAACATTCTTGAGAGCGAAGCGGACGGCCGTAGGTTGGTTCCAGGCCGGTGCTGCTGTGTCTGGGTCTGAATGCAGCTTAGAGGCTGTGCCGTCTGCGTTGGCTCTGAGTCAGTGGGATTTCTCTGAAAGGGTGGTTTAGGGCACTTGTTCACCACCCAGGCGGTTTTTCCCTCGAGTCGCCTGGAAGAGGTCTCCGCGTAACAGCGGGTTTATAAAGTGGGCGCCTGGGGGTTGGCACCAGCTCCTGAGGGGGTTTCCAAGATCCCTTCCTTAGCGGGTACCTCACCATCCTCGGTAACGCAAAGGGTGCAGAGGAAAGGAAATAGGGTTTGGAATCAGGCAGGCGTGGCTTTGGCTAAGGTCTGCCCCCTCAGCTAGCCAGGAATGATGCCAACTCTCTGAGTGGCACGTGGTCATCTGCGGAATGGGCTAGTACGAGCAGCAATATCGGAGAGTTGTTAAAAGAGTCAATGCGTTAGGCCTTAAAGAGCTCAGAATGGTATTGGACACGTATAATGCTCTATAACAGTGTTTGTTTAAAAAATAAGCGAAAAGTATGTTCGAGGACGTCCTTTTATGCCTGCGTGTATGTGTATCCACTCTTCTTACCATCACTAATGAATTAGTCCAGAATCTATTAATTGTAAGGGACAGAAACCCGACGCAAACCAGCTTAAACAAACATGAGGGTTTATTGATTCATAAAGCTGGGATGTCTGGGATCAACCAGGGGTGAATGAGCTGTTACTAAGAGGCTTGGCATTCGCGGAAATGGAGACGGTCATGCTAAGACACAGCCGCCTTGAACACAGCTCACGCACAGAAAGGTGGACTCAAGCCCAAGGACGATGGTAAGAGCGCTGCTACGTTATTTAGAGTGCTCCCCACAACAACGCTGTGACGAAAGTGTTATGACCTCCCAATATATAAGTGAGTTGAGATTTGGGGAGGTTAAGTAACTTGCCCAGAACAACAGAGCCAGAAATGATCCAAGCCAGAGTTTGCACCTTAGCTTAGTATGGCTTCAGTGTCTGAGTTCTTAGTCAATAGGATACATTGGCTAATATAATACATTTTATTATATACTATTATAATAAAAATTAAAATAAGCCTTTTTTTTTTTTAATTAGTCCATTGGAAACCAGCAGAACTATATTTTTGTAAAACATGCCTTTGGGAGCCAGATTCATCACTCACAAGCTCCGTGACCTTGGGCTAGTTACTTAACCTCTCTGTGCTTCAGGTTCCCTATCATTAAGACACAGATAATAACGGGACTTGCTTACAGGGTGGTGCTGAAGAGTAAATGAGTTAACACAGAAACAGGCCAGAAGGCTAAAAGGTGCCTGGCTAATAGTAAATGGTATCTATGGCCTGCTTTTTTAAAAAACAAAAAAACATTTAAAAATAGATTGTAATGGAAGAATCAGAAAGGAAATGAGGTCACTCCGGGTGGTTCCTCTTTTGATGTCCACAGAGCGTCCCAGAAGGGCGCTGCTAATCTGGGAAGTTGAAAGGCCCACCTGTCAGATGCTTGCTGCTGCCACCAGCTGCCTGACCGTGGCATCGTGGCGAAACCGTTTGCAGCGGCCGCCCCTTGGCTCGTCCCGTCAGACGCTCAGCTGCACAGCTTAGCACAGCTCGGCTCTGGGACCCTCCTGTCTCTGTCTTACCTGCAAGACCAGACTGCATGGGCTCTGAAGACCCAAGTATAGATCCCCCACCTCCGTTCTCCCCAGCGCTGTGTTTGGCGGGGGCCCTGCCACGCCTGACGCCCACTCTCTGGCCTGATGTTGGAGGCGAAGGCCTCAGCAGGGAGAAGCCAGACCCTGTCTGCGGACGGTTGCTGGCTACCGGACAAGGGGGCGAAGGGTGTGTGTTGGATTTCTTAGGGTCTGACTTGGTTGGAGGGTATGGAAAGTCTTAGCAGCTCCACAGATGACCTGACCTCCGCGCCTGCTTGGAAACCTCGCCCCTGTCGGGTTTGGGCGAGAGACCTTTTGGTGGCAGCTGCACCTTCTCAAGGCTGAGTGTAGGTAAGCGTGTGAGCACGAGTCCACGCGAGGGCCGGCGTCTGAAATGCTCACATGACCTGACTCACGGAATCCTGACCCTCTCCGTGCCTGTCCTCCCTAGAAGACGCAGCACATACTGGCCACGTGCTCCAAAACCTGACAGAGACTCAGAGCCCCCTCCAAGGCCCACAGGGGAATTTCAGAGGGTCCATCACAGACGATTTTGTGAGTTATGTGCAGTTTTCTGGGGCAAAATTCTCAGGATGGTCCACACATCAAATATAAGAATCACCACAGGACAGACCTTGATGTGAGAAATCGCCCCAGACAGCGCCGCCCTGGAGGTTGAGGTGGGGCTTCGGAATCACACAGAAAGCTCACAGGACAATCTCTTTAACACCCCCTTTTCTGGATCACCCCTCTGCTCTTTTCTCTTCCTGTGGTTACTCTTAGCTGGTTTTCCCATGTGACCAGCCCGTTTCCACGTGCCTTGGATCTCCTTTTGGTTGGCAGGGGCTCCTCACTTCCCAAAGATGCATCCGGGGTGGTGAAGGCCGGCCCCTCCCCAGGCCTTGAGGCCTTGTCTCACTGTGTTACTGGCTTTGTTTTTTGTTGTTTTGGTTTTTTTTGTCTTTCTTTGCCTCTAGTGGTTGAGACTGAGTGAGGGGTTGGGGGGTAGAGGAGGGCACTCAGCTTGAGCTTTGCCCAAGCCAGCATTCCTCAGAGTGTGCTAATGATTGCCACGTGCCCAGCAAGGACTTCTCATAGCGGTTAACAACCAGGGCTCTGCAGCCTCATTCAAGGGACAGCTTTGTCATTTGCTGGCTTTCGTTCTTGGCCAGGTAGCTTCACCTTTCAGCGTTCCTGTCCGTGACACAACGAACTGAACAGAATGTACTTCACAGGGATATAGAGAGGAGAAACGGAGGTAACGCTTGTGATGGAGTGAGAGCCGTGCCTGGCACAAGGCAAACACTGAATAGATGGTGGCGACTGTGGTGGTGATGGTGGTGGTGGTGATGACGATGATGAAGATTCTGATGGGGTAAAAGGAGTAGGAAAATAGGAACACGTGGGAGGGGTAAAGAACTTTGCACAAAAATTAACACACGCTTAATTCTCAATAGCCAGATATTCAAATAGATAGCAAGATGGATAGAGGATGGATGGATGGATGGATGGATGGATGGACAGGCGTCAGATAAGTCTGGGAAGGTCTGGGTCAAACAAGGTCAAACACGTTTCTATTTTTCTCTCCCAGGACTTCTCAGGGGCTTTACTATGCTGAGAGGTGTCATGAACCCCCAAGAGGGAGAGAGGGCAAGCTGAATCTCTCCCACTTCTTTGGCCACAGGATTCTTTTCACAGTGAAGCACCTCATGCAGCTTCTGATGTGCAGACCATGCTTTGGGGGATGCCCGTCTAGGTACTTAGTCTCTCAGGAAAACGATGCTCGTCGAGCTCAGGTGTTTGGGCCCGTTCACGGGGAGTAGGTTGTGCGACTTGGCCTGGTCTCCCTGTACCCAGCTCCTGCAGGGACCTGCAGCTCAAACAGCAGAAGACAGAAGGGAGGGTGCATAGCAAGATCTAGGGGAGCAACTGATCCTTCACACACACACCCCCCCCGGGAGACCCCAGGGAGGATTTGTTTGTCTCCAGCAAGGTCAACACATTCTCAAACCCAGTTGCCATTCATCCCCAGACAGGTCAGGGGTCGGTTCCTGAAGCAGTGTTGATCTCAGCAGAGATGATGTGCGGGGTTGATATTCTTAGATTTGCTCATTCAGCCGGCCCGTCTGGCTTTCTGAGGAGAATCAGGTCAAGAAGCGCTTAATGAACCAAGAGGAGCACAGAGCCGGCCCGACCACTGGGGCTCAAGTCTCCAACGGTCATCAGCGGCCTCCTCACTTATGAGAACTGCTGGAAATTTCTTTGTGCATCTTCATAGCCGTTTTCGGAGGTGGGACAATACTACTGGGTAGGGTGGCCCAGTGGCCCAGAATTTGGGGGTGACTCCTGATCCAAAGGCACTGTCTCCTTCATTCTCATAAACCCTCATTGGAATTAGGAATTCTCATATTTTAATTTCAATACCGTATCTTCCCTGTACAGAAGCCACACACAGGTCCTGGTGAAGCTCGGGCTCACGGCTTTTGTTTGGAACCAGGGAGCAGGAGGTGGGCTCTTACCCGGGAAGGCACAGCACGGGCACGTCATTGGCGAGACCTGCCTTATTTGACCCGGTAGCTGTCGAAGGGGGGAGGAGTCTTGACACCCCTGGTTTGGGAGAGGTCTGAAGTGAGCTGGTTCGGTCCTCCAGACCAGCTGCTGCGAATCCTGCCATGCCCACGACGACCATGAGCACCCATTTCCTGAGAGTCGGCCTCAGCCAAGCCAGCCCCTCAGCCAGCAGGTCTGCATGGCATTCTTCTTCTAATCTCTGGGCCGGGAGGCAGGGTTACTAATAACGTTGTCATTTTACAAACGTTAAATTTGAGGCTCAGAGAGGTTGAGTAACTTGCACGAGAACACACAGCTAGCCATCAGGTGGAGACTGGGATTTGGATATGGGCATTGTGAGCTCTTAACTACTAGGCTACGGGGCTTCTGCAAGGAGGGGACCAGGGGTGGAAAGTCATGTCACCGTGAGAACGAAAGCTCACGAGGTACCTCATAGTCTCGTAAGAGCTTTACATACGCCGACCCGTTTATACCTGTTAACTGCACCAGTCCATTAGAGGGGCTGGGGCCAGGGCTGCCCTTCCCGGGATGTGACTTGTCCTCTGCTGAGGACACACTTGGGAAGTAGCTGGCTGGTGGCCCAGTGCCTCACACCCACAGTCTGTGGGAGCTTTCGCTGTGGGAGGACCTGCCTCCCTGGTCATTGGCCGGGTGCTCTCTGGGATCACCTGTCAGTCCTGGGCTTCAGGGCCATGAGCGTTCCCCAGCATCTCAGGAAGTTTCTTTTTGAGGCCCAGGCCAGGTAAGGCCCTTCCGTGCTGGGTGCCGGTCTAGGTCAGGGGGCCTGTCCGGTGGTGAGTGGAGTTCATCTCTTTCGGTTCAAGGTGTGGCCCTAGAGCGGTCACCCGTCACGGCCTGGCAGAGACGAGGGGCAGGGAGGGGGCTCTTGGGAACGGACAGAGCACACGCACGTTCCTGTTTAACCTCGGACAGGCCGCTTACCCTGTCCGGACCTACATCTCGTCCCCCAGAGACCACAGGTGGTGCCCAAGCGCGCTCTCCGCACCTAGTCTACGCCCGGGCCTTGAGACCGACAGGAAAACAAAACGACCGCGGAGGCGGCGGGGGAGATGAGAGGGGCATGCCTGGCTGTGACTACCAGGCACGCATTTCCCGCCCTGGCACGAACCACCTCTGGTCTTCCAGGGCCTTAGACGAGTGGGTACTGAGTGCGGGGGGAGATGGCCCAGCCTGTGGCTGCCTGTTGAAGGGCGGGGGGGGGGGGGGGCGTCCAGGCAGCTGTCCTTGAGGGGGACAGAAAGACAGAAGCTCCCACAGGGACCTCCGTGCTGGCTACCGGTGGGGCATTCAGGGGACCAACAGACATCAGGGCAGGCACGACCAGAAACCCGTGTTAAAATGGGCCCATTAAAGACATTCTGAAGAAAAACTAAAAATAAAGTAGCACCTTGTGTCCCAAGCACATCCCGTGGTCTCACGGTGGCAGCACACCTGCGAGAAGGCCCAGGGGTCGCCCCGTTTTACCCCCGAGAAGACTAGGCTCCGGGCTGAGTGTCTCATCCTAGATCAGCCGCGCGAAGGCGGACAGAGCCCAGATCCCAACCCAGCCGCCCGGCTATGAACCTCAGGCTTTCTCGACGGTGCCAAGACGCACCTAGTGCTCTGGAAACGAAACTCCTAATGGCCCGGAGACCCTGCAGCCCTTCGCTGCACGCACCCTCTCCCGGAGCAGTCACATGCCCAGCCAGTCTCTCAGGAAAAGCTTCGGGAAAGTCTGTTTGTCTCGTCACCGGTGGTTTCAGTCACTCGGGCGGACAGGACCGAATGGCGTCTTTCCTTATTTGAGACAGTCTACCTTCTAGGTGGAGTCATCATACTTGAAAGAATTATTATCCAGTGCTAAATGGCTCCGGAACAAGGGCCAGGGTGCAGTTAGCTGGGCCTGGGGTGGTGCCGAAGGCCTTGCAGAAAGCGTGGCGTTTGATTTAACCCTGCAAGTTTGAATTAGAAGGATGGAGGGAAGGAGGGAAGGAGGGAAGGGTGGAGGGAAGGAGGGAGGCGAGTTCTGCATAGCAGGGGAGCTTGTACAACAACTTGGATTCTTAAAAGTATTTGGCAAAAGCAATTTACCAGGCGCGGTTTGCGGGAAGAATGACTTGTAGCAGGAAGAGCGGTGTGTGCTGGAGAATGAACCTGGAGAAGTGGGGCTGAGGAGTGTGGTAAAGGGCCTTGAATGTTGTCGGGGATTCTCTCACCCACCTTGGCCTGGGACCGGGCGGTGTGAGTCGTTAAGGCATCTGTACCCATCTGTAGTATCAGATGACCACTGTCAACATCCAAAAGATGACTGCAGTTAATAGGAGTGCAATGAATATTGTCGGAGAAACACTCTGCTTTGTGTTTTGTTTTAATGATCAACATAATGGCATCTTTTCAGGTAGCAGGAAAAAAATGGTGGAGACAGTCTCGGGGAGCCCGATTTTCCTCACCTGTGGGCAAGACAGATCCCTCCCGGACTGCAGGGGCTGTTGGTACCAGGAAAGGTGGCCCGGAGTTTCCAGATCTTCCAGCCTTTCAAGAGATAAAAACAGATCTAAATTTTATACGAGATGCCGCCATTTAAAAACGCCAGCTCTTCTTTATCCAGTGCAGACTCTTCCCATCATCATCACCCATAGACTGGATTTGGCCCAGGAACCTGCAGCTGGTCTGTCGGTCAGCAGAGCCCACAGGCAGGAATGGGTCTTCTCTGAGAGCTCCCCTCTCCCCGCCTCCGGCCACCGCGGGGTTCTGTCCCTTTTCCTACGTGGACGTTTAAACTAAGAAGGCAGTGTCATCGTGGAAGGTGGAGAAAGATGGGAGAATTTTATTTTATTTTTTTATTGGGAGAGGGGATGAGATTGAACTACCAAAGCCTGGTTAGAAAAGTAAGTAAATAAACCCCTGGATGAAAATCCCTCACACAGGGAAGATGGACAGAACTGGCACCGAGGGAGGGACAGGAAAGACAAGCGGCCAGAAAGAAGTAGAAGACAAGGAAAAGCCTGTGGCCTTGCCATTGGGCTACAGCCTGACTTCTGGAGATTTGGATAAAGTATGATGCTCTCAAGGAGGGGCCTGCAAAAGCCGTGGCCTGGGAGCCAAGCCGGCCTGTTGCCTGTTGTCGAATGACCCACAAGCTAACAGTGGTTTCTGCCCTTTTAGCTGGTTGACAGAAATGAAAAGAAGACTATGTCATGACAGGTCCAGATGATGGGAAATTCAGACTGAAGTGTTGGCTTACGGGCTGCCTGTGGCTACTTTCACGCAGCAGTGACAGAGTTTGGGGGAGGTGCGGCGGAGAGAACCCAGCCCCCAGCACCTGAAGGGTTTAGCATCGGCCCATCTCCCCTTTCCAGGGGAAGGTGGGCCACCCTGTTGGTGATGGACAGAGTAATAATAACGCATGGCCCTTGGATTAAAATCAGCCCTTTCCTGAGGCCTACCGAGGTTTCCCGGCCGTTACCAGAACCCCCTTCCTTGTTCTTTACCTTACTCTCTATTCTACCCTTTTTGTACATCCCTGAAATATGCCAGGATAAAGTCCAAAGCACAGAAAACGTGAAGGACGGTAGTTAGGACTGGAGGTGGTGAGGACAGGAAGACTAGGACACAAGTGTCCAGTCAGTAAAGGCCAACAGAATGGGCAGATCTGAACCTCTCATTTGTCTCTGAGCTTCCTGGCAGTCAAAGTAAAAAGGGTCACAAAACAATTAGCCCTTATTTTCAGAGGGAGGGGAAAGGATGCTCACTACTCAGGAGC
This sequence comes from Miniopterus schreibersii, assembly GCF_964146895.1. Taxonomy (NCBI): domain Eukaryota; kingdom Metazoa; phylum Chordata; class Mammalia; order Chiroptera; family Miniopteridae; genus Miniopterus; species Miniopterus schreibersii. Next base: position 14,893,448 of record NC_138103.1, read on the forward strand.
AGCAGGAGTTTTTTGTATTGTGGAGTTCTTGAAAAGAACAAAGAACATTCCCTCTGCAAAGAATATGTGTATCTACTATGTATCTATACGTCGCATATACATACTTCTCACTTCTCTCTAGTTCTATATTTATATGTCCCATATATAATATGTTTCTCATTTCTGACTAAAATCATCAGGTTCTTTCATAAAAGCTCCATCTATAGTAATAAAGACAATGGTCATTTGTATCTGTGTAATTCTACCAAACACTGTGGCAATTTTGCTCACTGGCCCACCGTGGGAGAAGAGTAATTGGATATTGTTACCTCCGTTCTTTGCTCAGGAAAAGAAGAGTCTAAATGAATAAGTTTTTGGCCTTCTGACTGCATTAGGTTTCCTACCTCCTGCTCCAATGGTATTTCCACTTTATTGCATTGAAGAGACATTGCTCAATCTGACCCAGGCCTTAGCAAAGTAGCAGCTAGCTCTCCCCACCGGGAAGCTGTACCCTGTGGCCGCTGCCGTCCTAACCAGTAACTTCTCAGAAGAGCAGTGTTGAAAGTCAGAGTCAGGAGCTAAAGTTAGCAACAGTATCAGGCTGTTAGGCAAGAGGGGTCAACCTGCAGCTGTTCCTGGAGCTTTCCAATTGTAACGACGTGGCCACTTGGCTACAGGAGAATCCGTTACAGAGAGAAACCGTGTCAAGGTGGCCAAAACGCAGCCTTAAATAATTGAATTCTCTGCCAAATGCTGTCCACTGTCGTTATCTAAAAATGTAATTATGCAGCTAAATCAAGCAACTAAAATTAGTGTAGTGTAAAAACACCTCGGCTATCTAAAAGCGGAGGAATTGACATTTGGATTTAGAAAAAGCCAATAGTTGAATATGTTTTGCGGTGTCTGAAGCTCTTCCAGTTTGGACAAAAATCTATATCCTGTATCCTGCTTCGACTTAGTGGTGGGATGGAGCAGGCAGGTGTTTGGTTTGAAGGTGATTTTCAGAGATCCCTGGGCCTTGAGCGGAAGTGGGGCGGCCTCACTGTCAGTTTCACATCATTGCTCTCAGAACCGTGGAAGAACTCTACACGCACCCACCTGCTTTCCTGGGATGGAGGTTAGGAGAGTGACGCCCTGAATGTTATCCGTGCCTTCATCCTGAAGCCACAGACGTGGCAAGACCGTCAGGAGAACACGTGACAACTGGCTGAGAACTTCTTGTATTGCACACGCCCAGATGCCAAGGATTTTATCTGTCACACAACCCTCTGCGGCAAGGCCTACGACCTCAGTTTTCCCAATGAAGAAACTGAGGTTCAGAGACACTAAGTCAGTTGTTGAAGATCACACAGCTAATGTGGGGCACTCAAATCAGTACAGCTCCAATTCATGCAATCCCATAGGATTTTATCCATTGCCATGTAAGACATCCTAAACAGTCGTCGGGTGCTATCACACACTGGAAAGATTTCAAATATTGGCCCAAAGGTATTTCTCATCCATAGCTTTAGTGCACATTTGCTATGCCTTTAAACTCTGGGAACCGGGAGACATCTCTTATTAATATATTGCACATTAATATATAAAATTAAAAGCTCAAAGACAAAGAATATTTTTACAATACACACACACACACGCAACAGAGCATATGATGTTCCATTACAGAATGAAATACTGTAATGAATGTAGTGTCCTGGGTAGAAATTGTGTTTGCAACCCGGCACCGCCTCTCCCAAGTGCATAACCCTGAACAAACAGTTCGCCTGGCGTGAGCCTAGTTCCCCTTTGTTACCTGGAACTGACAACTGTACCCACTTCGGGGAGTTGTGAGAATTAAATTACATGACTCATGTAAATAATTACACTCCTTCTCTGTGCATAGCACACCCTGCAAATATTAGCTGGTAGTATCATATTATTTGCACAAATTGCCTCTTTAAAATTAAAACCAGAGAGAGAGAGAGCGAGAGAGCGTAAATAAACTAGCCTATCTTCTTGGTTTATTTTTGATTAGTACCAAAGCCGGGACACATGAACCTCCTCGAGTTTTAAGTGGCAACTGATAATCAGATCAATTTACATTTCTCAGTGTGTGTGTGTGTGTTTTTCTCTCTCTCTCCCTAAAAGTCCCACATGGACTCTGTCCCTTGTCTTTTGCCCAAATCCCTTAGGAATTACCCAAATCTCATAGCCTGACTCGGTTTCTCTCCTTGCCTTGGTCTCTCTCTCTCTCCCCACGTCTCTCCGAGAACTAAATTAATGAAGAGTATTTGGTTAGTCATGTTAGGCAACTCGGTCCCAAAATAGCACCTTCCATTTTGGTAGCTTCAACCCTGCAGCTGCTGTTTCTCTTCGCCGTCTGGGAAGAAAACTTTCACATCGAGAGTTGCTGATTCGGATTTTCTCCCTCTCCCCTCTCTCCGCGGTGATGAGCGCTTGGCTCCTGCCAGAAGCCATTTGGCTCTCGGCTTTGTAGTTCGGAAGAAGTTGGGTTCATAGATTTTTTTTTTTTCCCCCCTAACTCTCCATCGATGTGTTGAGCTTCCGAGGGAAAATAGCACCGTCCCGTGAAGCATGTTGCCTTCTCAAGGAGTCCTCCTGCATCCCTATGGAGTGCCCATGATCGTCCCAGCAGCCCCCTACTTCCCCGGACTGATCCAGGTAATTCAAGGCCACTGCCAGCCAGCAACTTAACTCCGGCTCGCTCCGAGTAATAATTGGAATTTTTATGGTTGAGAAAGCAAACACTTTTAATACAGGAAAAAGCCCTCGTGTAGTCGGTGAGAAGACAGTAGGAAATCAAAAAGATGGATCACCCTAATCTGGCTATTGACATCTCTCATGGCTGAATAAATGGTGTAGTTGAGCTATATTTGCTTGTATTGATCTGGCTGCTGTTTAACATTCATGCCTCTGCTTTAGGAGGTTGACCACGGGGCAGAGGATTTGCTCTCCTGCCCAGCTTTCTGGGGGACTCGGTGTCCCCGAGCGGGTCGGGAGGCAGGGGAGCTCCGCACGAGGTGACCCGGTTAAGAGCTTTCGCCGGAAATGGAAAGAGCTTGAAATGTGCGTTCATTCCCCCCGTGGGTTGCGTGGGTTGTCTGTTTTCACAGAAGGTTCCCCGGGCCTGGGTTGAGGGGTGGCACCGAGGCCAGAAGGGCCCCTCGATGGGTGGTTAATGCCTGGGGTTCAGAGGTTGTCCTAGGAAACCCTTACCAGCTCGTTACGTCTTGACGATGGCAGGAAGGTGGAGGGTGGGAATGCGTGTCGGTTTTAGGTTTAAGGCCATGGTTCCTGTGCAGGGAGGACCGTCTGCTAGGAAGATATCTTCCCCCTTATCAACAGTTTGCGACTTGAAAAGAGCGTTGGATTCTGGGCGCGTGACCGAGGTTGTCTGTGGGGAGCTCACGTGTCCTGGGGACAGAGCCTGGACGTCGCAGAAACCCCGGCTGGCGTTTGCCGTTTGGTTTCTGTTTGTGTTTAGAACGAGCGTCCCTTTGCAGTACATCCTGCGCCTTATTTCCACAGGGAAGGAAGACTCGGTGCGTGTCGTTTGTCCTTTTACCTGCAACCTTGTGATATTTAAAAAATCTGCAATGCCCTCGCTCAGCTTGTTAACATTTTTTGGGTTGGATTGTGGTCAAACACCATTTTCCCTTTTTTTCCTGAATGCTGTTCATTAACTGTCAGGCCCTGGGTGGTTTGAGACGTTCGGGGGTGATTCTGGATAACCACGAAACGTTTTCTCAGCCCGGATTTATGGTTGTTGCTGAAGTTTAGGCTCCGTGTCGTGTGTGAGAAATAAATGGGCTGCCCGGGGAAGGAGCGGTTCTGGCGACGTGGAGGCTGTTCCGCGATTCCCGGCCGGCGTGGCCTGCGTGGCGTCTGAGGCAGGACTCGGTGGCACATCAGGCGGCCTTCGCTTCCGTTGGAAACTGGGGGTGAAGGTCGGCCACTGGAGTTTTGTCAGACCCCCTGCCACCCCGTCCGATAAATAATTACCAGCCAGCGGAGCCCCTCGCTCCATGCTGATGGATGCCGGGATTGCTTTCGAAAGTCCTCATAAGTTCCTGGTATAGATTAAGTGCCGGAGCGGGAGAAATAACGGCGGCCCTGAAACGGGTGAATGTAATCAGGCCTAATGGACTCGGGAGCTTGTTGGGAATTAAATAACTATCGATTTGCTGGAATGTTGCTGTCGTTACGAAATGCCACTCTGGACGTATTACCCCGGTGATAGATGAGAAGATGCATGGGCCGGCTGAGGAATCGGGGGGACCCTGTCTCTTCCTCCCTCACAGGGCGTTTGAGAAACACGTCTAGGTATTTTGGGAGGAAACGAGTGATTTTACGTGCCAATCTTAGCCCGGTCATAGCTTGTTTTCCCACTGACGCCTTCAGTAACCAGTTGCCCGTAAGTCAGGAAAGCAGAGGGCGGGAGCCTCTGGGCCAGCTTCTGGGCCAGGCTCCTCCCCTTCCTCGCCCACCCCGTGGACACGCGGAGATGCTGTGGACCGGGAGAGACTGGCTTTACTCCTGGTTTGCTGAGACAGCCTGCAGGGTTTGCCCACCGGCGTCGTGAAACTCACATCACCCCATTGCAGTGATGTGTGCAAGGGAAGGACCCTCTACCCAGAGAGAGAGACAGACTCACACAGCCGCCTTTCAGCGGAGGCCTGGGAGCAGCTGCCCGGCATTCCAGCCGACCGTGTCGGCCTGCCTACCAATCCCCGACCTTGTGGGTTTCCTCCCGAATTTCCAAAATGCAAGTGCTATCCTATAACTAAGGAGCCGCCCACACTTAATAATTTCGTCAAGACATTAAACCCATCCAATGTAGACTGCGTCCTGCATCGCTGGTAGCAAGTGCGCTTGGGCTAGAGATGCGCAAACAGAGCCACGGGGGCCGCTTGGCAGGGCTGTCCCATCAGAGCCCGCCCCGCCTCTAGAACTTCCTTTTCATAATTCTTCCGGGTGCCCCTTTATAAAGCTCAGCTCAGTGTCACCCTGTCTTCTCATTAGAGGAAAAAACAGTTAGTAGGCCAGATAGTGTAAAAGACGTAAGAGGAAATCCCCTGATTCTGCAAAGACAGAGGAGGGCGGTGCTTTCCTGATAGAGCTGAGGAAGTTACTCCTTTAATTCTAGGAGTCAAGAGTCACCGCTGACCCCAGCCCCCGTCTCCCAGGAAAACCAGAATCCTGACCATATTGGATCCATTGAATTCATCATCTAGTGTCTAAGCTTCTGAATCCATAGCAAGGCGGATCGTTTTTTCTTTGTAACCATGTAACGAGTTCAGGAATGCCTGTGGCGGATGGAGCTAGACCAGGGTGCGCTTTTTCATGGATACAAATGAAGGAACAGAACAGGGAAAGAGCAATGTTACCAGGTGCCTGGCCTAAACATTGCTGCTTCTTTCTGGGTAGAGACGCCAACCTCGGTATCTTGGGAGGAGAAGAACCTATATATGTTTCTATTGAACCTCTTTATTTGCTTCTAAATTCCCCAATGGTGCCTTGAATGACCGATGACTTGTGGGACCTGAGAACAAAGGAGGGTCTCAGAAGTCGGGTGTCACAGGCAGCCCCGAGTCCAGACGCTACCGAGAGGACTTGCCAAGCCACGGGCCATGGCTGCCTCATGCCGAGTGATAGAATCAAAACGACGGCATTGTCTCTGATTAATCCGGTTGGTGTCGGGCCTGATGAACCATCGGCTCTGAGGGGCAAGTTCAGGATTGCACCCCTCACTGCAGATATCTCTCCGACAGATAAGCCCTTTGACCATACACAGCTAGAATAGTCTTCAGACTGGGTCAGATCATTCCCATCTCCTGCAGGTACCGTAAGAATGAGTCAGAGACACATTCCTAGATGGAGGGCAGTGGAAACGGGGCCACATCCGCCTCACCAGGCGCTTTTCATTTAGCTTTACAAGCGCCGGACACATAATCTAATCAGCGCTGTTCCAGGGTCTGGGAAAGAAGCGACGGTCCTGTGGGTTCATAGCCTAGTGGAGGGGAACACTAGATAAACACAAAACGGTAGCAATATAATAAAAGCGGCAGGAAATCCCTGGCCCGGTGGCTCAGTTGGTTGGTCCCATACACCAAAGGGATGTGAGTGCGATTTCTGGTCAGGGCACATACCCACGTGGCAGGTTCGATCCCTGGTCTGGGAGCACAGCGGAGGCAACCGATTGATGTTTCTCTCTCTTCTCTCTCTTCCTTCCCCTCTCTCTAGAAATTAATAAAAACATATCCTCACGTGAGGATTAAAAAAAATTTAAAAAGCAGCAGGAAAGAATGATGGGTGACAGTTATTGAATACTTGCTATGTGCCAGGCATTGTGCTAAGTACTTACTAGGTTCTCTCAATTACTCTCACAATAACTCCAAAGTTGGGCAACTGTTGGTTTACCATCTCTTCCCTATAATTTTAATTTTCAAAAAGCTCTGAAAATCAGGAGCTTCGGGGGAGAGTTTGGCCCAAAAACTCATTTGGGAAGAAAACTTGACCTAAAACAATGTGTGTGGTTTTTTTTAGTCTCTATGTCATTTATTTCTACTCTAATCTTCATTATTTCTTTCCTTCTACTTACTCTGGGCTTTTCCTGTTGTTCCCTTTCAAAGTATTTGTAGACATTGCATCCCTCTTAGTGTATTTACATATTTTGCTGCGGGAGTTTTAATGTGTTTGATTTCAAGGCGTTGTCCCAGACCCTGCTAAGGGTGCTGCGTAATCAGCGTTTCCACCGAAATGCCTTTCTGAAAAATAAAATGTGAAAAAAAAATCTGAATTTCAAAATACAACCCCGCGGGTCTCAGATAAGGAATCACAGTCCTACATTATGACACCCTCTCTGCATCCGGAGAAACTAAACCTGATACTCAGAGAAAGGTAACTCGCCCAAGGTCACAGGGATGCGAGTGACGGAGCTGAGGTGTCGACCGATTCTGTGGGACCACAGCCTTCCCTCTCAATCTCCGGCCCCTTGGCCAGGTGCACCCACAGGGAGCAGGTGGGTGTCTCAGGGCGCCGGAGGGAGGCTCAGAGGGAAAGGTGGCCTCTGAGTTGGGCGAGAGAAACATGAGACATCCACTGGGCGAGCAAAGGAGGAAGCCCACCCCGGCGGCGCGGAGAAGGTGGGCGAGGTCATGGTGTTGGGCTGACGCGTGGAGATGGACCTTCAGTACCTTCCCCAACCCGTGGCCCTGAGGGAGTTGACACTGTTTAAACGTAGGTCTCAAAAGTCGAAGACACAGGGCAAAAGGGGGCTGGAAGGAATCTCGGAAACGGAAGCTCGAAGCCCCGAATCTCCGCGTGGCCCACGTGGGAACAGGCTCCATGCACCCGTCTGCGATCCAGCGGATGAAGATGGAATTCCCTAGGTTTGAGGCCTGGCCACCCTTCGCCACCCTTCTCTCTGAGACAGTAAGCTCCCTGAAGGCCGAGTGGCTTCCAGCTTCAGCTTCACAGCTAGGCAGTGGCGGAGAAATGCTGATCAGTGCCCCTCTGACGCGGAAAGCGACGTACACCCAACCCCTGCCTCTGGACTTGGAAGCAGGACGCAGCGTCTTTGAACTCGGTGATGTGTGTTGTGAGAGATCGTCCAGCCCGTGTGCAGCCCTGCCGGGGATTAGCCAAGTGCTGCTTTCAAGGATGGGCCGAGAGTAACCACCAGGACAGAAAGACAGGGGGACATTCAGGGAACTTGCTGGTCATTTGGACGCGTTTCTGGGCCAACTTAAAAGAAACAGACTTGTTTTGCTGAGCGGCTGGAGGAGCCGTTTTCAGATTTTGACCCTGCTGCCCCGCAGTGTTATCTACGTGTTCTGAATGTCCGCTGATTGGGAAAGGCGTCAGAATGCGCTCTGCTGTAAATGCTGGTGGTGTCTTTTACCTCCAGGCAGCTCCATCTTCGTCACTAAGTGACTTTCCCGCACTGCCAAAGAGGCCGTGTCAACAGCAGGCTAAATTAAAGAGTCAGGGAGGTGGTAAATTCTCCAAAGATAATGTGGAGTCAAGCGGGCCCAGGTTGATATATTGGCTCTGGCGTGTACTAAGCGTGTGGCCTTGGGCTTGTCAATTAACCTCTCCAAGGCTGTTTCCACAGCGACAGAATGAAAGCAGGGATACCTGCCCTGCAAAGTGGCTGTGAGCTTTAAACGTGATTCATCGCTTTAGTCGGCAGTTATTTATTGAGCACCTACTATATGCTGGGCTGGAACTAGGAGAGGGTGATGACGGAGAATGTAAGACATACAAGTTCAGGGCCAACATGTATCTATACCCTGATATATAGAAAAGGTCTGGCATATATATATGTGTGTGTGTGTGTGTGTGTGTGTGTGATATTTATACTGTATTATGCATTCTGGAGAGAAAAAATAGGTGTTTATTTAAGGCTCTTTTATCTGCAAGTGACAAAATCTAATGCATATTGGTTAGAGGGGAAAGGGAAAACGTAGGCCCGGTTGAATTCCGAGGCTCAGCAACCTGGGGTGGCTGTCCCTACTTGATCTTTGGTCACAAGCTTACCCTGCCCAAGTGGTGGCAAAGATGGCCCCTGCCATTCTAGGCTTACTTCCCAACCCTTCTTAGCAAGTCTCTTTCCCAGCTGTTTCTGCTAAATCCCAGAGATCAGTCTCCTCCTTGGCTCACCTTGCGGGCCGTGCCCATCCCCACACTGACCACCTTGGCTCTGACTGCCCACCACAGAGCTGCAGGGCGGGGTCAGCCTACCTGAGCTTTACAGGCTGGGAGTGGAAGGAAAAAAGTGAGTCTTGTTCTCAAAAAAAGGGTGCTGGACAGGTCAAGACTAGGGTCTCATGGTCAACAACAGTAGGAGCTGAAGCTGTTACAAATCCTGCACACAGCCTCCCCGTGGGAGAGCGTGGTGGGCTTCAGACCTTACTTACCCTTGTTGCTCTTTGCTGGGGTCATAGCCACCGGGCAGCTGACCCCGCCTAGCGCATCTTATGTCTCTGTTCACGGTCAGGTGCATCTGAGGCAGATACGGCGATTTACTCAGCGTCTTCCCACCTAAATTAATTGCACTAGAGTCTCCCAGCAGGGCGTGCGTGAGGCATTTCCACTATTTTACAGGTGAGAACACCATGACCTAGGGAAGTGGAGACGTTCTCAGTAGGACACCCAGTCACTGAGGCAGGAATGGGTTTTTCAGGTCACGAGCTACCTCGCTTCTTCTATTAGCAATACCGGCACGCACGAATATACGCATAAAGTCTTGTCTGTTTTATAGAAATGCATTTCTTTTAATGAAAAGATTGAAGGGACACTGTCCGTCTCTGCTGATGAATATCAGTCCCGTAAAAAGCTGTGTTTGCGCGGCAGCCATCTGTCATTTTGGTCGTTTTCGTGGGGTGCTGTATCAGCGAGTATGCTTTTTATAAGGCGTCGACAAGGGCCAAGGGAGGCTGGAGAGACCTGTGGATTTCACAGTCGTCTTTGCTGCTCTGGTGTTCGGCAACCTGAGCCCCGGTGGGGAGGCGGAGCCCCCTCCCTGCCTTTTAAAGGTTGTTTCGGGTAAGTGCTTTCCTCAGTTGATTTATTATGGAGATACTCAGCCCTATTTATGTTCCTTTCCCGTCTAAAGATAGACCTGTCACCCATGCATCCCACCAGCGTGCAGGCAGCCAGCCGGCCACTTGATTAACTGCTGCACCCTACGAGGTGTCCAAAAGCATGGAACTCAACACTCTGAAGGTCTTTCCCCCGGGCGCCTGGGACGGTGGCTTCCCGCAATGCCCAGATTCTATCTTGGAGTCTTGGGGCTTATAAGAGTAGGAGGCAGGGAACTGTGAAGTTAATCCATTCAGCAAAGTAATTATTTATTGATCTCGGGTTCCACGCTGGGTCCCTTTCTGTGCTCCGAGGCTCTGCGATGACCGAGACCCCAGGCTCTGTCCTCACAGCCAGGCCGCTGGCGGGAGAGTCAGGAGTTGAGCACCCACAGAGCCTCGGCCCCTCTCACCTACCCAATACGAGGTCTTCACCAAGACAGGTTTTGCTCCAATCCCAGGAAAAGGACCCCCTATAGACAGGTTCTCCACCCTCCCCAAATGACAGGGTTCCTGGCATTTTCCAAGGGATGTGGGGTGCTTTCTGCTTTGCTCTGCTTGGGGAAGGGGGAGAATCTGCCCGTTGCTGCCCCGCCCTCCTCCTCGCGTCTGGCCCAGGGTAAGGCCGCGGAGTCTCCGCGTTACCGCTGTGGGTAGAGGTGACCTCCCTCAGCTGTCACCTCTCCTTCCACTCGCTAATCCTCACTGGCTCCTGAAGGCGGCCTGTGTTTGGGGACCGGGGAGGCGGTCAGCTTGTCCGTTGCTCAGTGTTCTCAGAAACTACTCTCTGCAGAGCTATTTCTTCTTGTTTCATGAGGCAGCCCAGTTCAGGATTTAGACCGGAGAATTGAATGCACAGGATTTAGACCAGGGAAACCTGAGTCTGGTCGTGACCGTCCCCGGTGGTTTTGACCTCTCTGAGCCCCTGTGCAGCCACGATGTCGTTCAGGGAGCATGACATCACGCCGGAGCCCTCGAAGCCGGCATCCTGGCCCCGGTGTGATACGGGGCCTCACCTGTCTGAGATTCCACTGGGTGTGACCGTCCCCTGCCTCAGCTTTATAGCAGGGACGGTCACACTCACTCCCAAAAGGGATTTGATGAGAAGATGTTTGTGAAGCCCCGAGAGCAGCACCTGCTCCTCGTGGGAGCTCCCCTGTGGATGGCCAGCGTCGGTGTTTTCGTGGGGTCCTGGATTGCTTCCCTATCTTTTGCATATGAAGGTGGTCCAGGTTGGGGGCAGGTTGGCAGCTCCCTGTTCCCACTCTCGGTGTTGACCCCCGATAACCACTGGGTCTGTGTTTTCAGGGCAGCTGGGCAGAATGGGGTGCAGCCAGGGAATGTGGAAGACGGGGGAAGGATGGGGTGTGACGTCTTTAGCACATGACCTCGGGTGGTAGGAAACCCACATTTTTCCCACTCCCTAAGTCAACAGCCTGGGGAGCTGGGGATGCCAGACAAGTGTGAAGGAGGGGGTTCAGATCTCAGCCATGCTGAATCCGTGCCCAAATCTTTGTCCACAGGTTCCATCAGGACATCTGGGGCTGGAACTAGCCCTGGGTGGGAGGAGAGGGAGGGAGGGCTTTGACGGGAGAAAGAGACGCCCATCCCCTCCCCTCCATGTGGCCACAGCCTTCTGGGGACAGACTTTTTGGGACCACCCACACCCCTGTTCTGTGCAGCTCCTGGGACACCGTGGGAGCTTAATAAATGTTAAATAATAAGAATAGCTCCCATCTGTCAGTGTTCAGTGGCGAGGAGGCTGTGTGAGCGCAGGGCTGCCGGCTGGCACGGGGCAGCTAGTGGGGAGCCTTGGGGAAAACGCAGCGCTCTCCGAGTTGCTTCGAGGCCCTCCTGCACCAAGGTGTTTGCCAGTCCCGCTAGGGATCAGGATTCAGGCAAACTCAGGAGCAGTGCAGGTGTCCGCCCTGAGCTCCGGATCATCAGCCTCAGAGCTGCAGGGAGCAGGGCCCAGTAAACTGCGCGCTTCCCTGGCAATCCCAGGCTTCCTTTGAGCAGGTGGACTTGGGAGCGGGTGTTGACCAACAATGCAGGGGCTTTGTTGAAGTTTAACAGGGACAGAGGATCTGCCCTCTGAACAGACGGTCTCATAAATTCATACTTCTGTCATTTTCTTGGAAGAAAATGCCTACTGGGCTTTTCGCATTTAGTTCTAATAAAAACAAGAACAGCTGCTTGTTTTCAGACATTTACTATGTACCCGGCTGTGTGTAAGGCATTTCACCCCCAGTTTCTAACTGAAGTATCACATGTTAGAGAGGAAGGAACAGGTGAGCAGAATGGGGTACGAATGTGTGATCTGGAGCAGACTCTTGGGTTCACCTCCTGCCTCCATCTGTGTGACCTTGGGCACCACTCACTACCTCTGTGACCTTGGGCACAATCCTTGCCCTCGCTGGACAGCATACAAAGTCCATATACACAGTGTCTGGCACATGGAAAATACTCAATAAACACATTAGCCAGTTTATTTCCAAGCACACCGCAACACCCACACAACCAACATTACAACCAAATAAATACTAGAGGTAAGATTGAGTGTTTGCTGCATATGGGAGCCAATGTTGCATATTTCCTAAGAATGCGAGCTCCTGAGTGAGGCCGCCGGGTGAGAATCTCAGCTCCGCCTCCCGGGGAAGTTCCTGAGCCACGCTGCGCTGCAGGTCCCTCACCTGTAAATGGACATATTGAAGCTCCTAGAGTCATGGTTTAGCATCCTTCCCCGTTGGTGGGGACAGTAACGGGGTTGCTTTAAGGGATGAGATGAGTTAACACTTGTAAAGTAGTTACATTGACACTTGGTATAGAGTAAGGGCTAAATAAAAGAGGGAAAGAATAATGTAATAAGCAGTACATAATTATTATCACATATTATATAGTATGTATGTGTCATAATATGCATTATATATAAGCAGAAAGAATATATAATCATATATAATTATATAATTATGATATATCATTGTATTATAGTATACTATATAATATATAATGTATAAGATATACTATATAGTATATAATGTATAAGATATAATGATATATTATTGATTATCCAATGGTACATAAAATGAAACAAAATTATTATATGTAATATCACGTACCCTTATATAACAGTTACATTTAACATAATATATAACATAATAATTGCTACATTATATAATATATAATGTTTTGATAATTATGTATTATATAATATATTTTTGTTATTGGATAATGATATTGTGTATTTACATAATATATATGATAATGTAATACTATGTAATAATTATTATATAATACTTATATGATTATATATTATAATTATAATTATTAAAGTATGTGACAATAATATATTATTTTATTATTATTATATTGCTACTGCATCTAGCCACTCCACTGGATACTTTCCGTAGACTATTTCTACTCCTGCAAACCATTCGAGGCAGACTGACTTTGACAGGGCACTGAGGCTCAGCCAAGGAAAATAGCTGCGCCGTCTCACAGGGCTGAGCGGAGGCCCGGGCTCCCACCCAGGCAGTCGGGCGCAGAGACCGTGCGCGAGGGCCGTGGGATGCCGTGCGGCGTCGGTGCCATCTCCATCCTCTGGGGGCAACGGCCTTGTCTCCTGCTGTACCACCTCTTCCGAGCGGAAGGCTAGCACGGCTTTGGGCCGCTGTCGTTTCTGATCAGCTCCCTGCCTCGCCGTCCCCGCCAGGAGGTCCTGTTCCCCGTGGAGCCCGGCTCCTGGGAGATGATCCGAGCGGCAGGCGGGGCGGGGCCGGGGCCAGGAGGGGACTGCTGGGACATGGGCCTTGTGGCTGTGTTTACAAGAGCTTCTTCTTGCTATCGATGTCTAAACCTCCTGGAAATACACTTTCTGTTTTCTCTTTAAACACAAATCAAGCAACGTTCCCAACACACGTCCTCTGTCAAACACGTCAGCTCCTGCAGGGGCCGCGGGCAGCTGGCGAGGGACGCGCTCCGTCGTTACTGCGGTGGTGCACGGCCTCCCTCCCCCAGCCCCGCTCGCTCCAGCGAGGGGCTCCAGCCTGAACCGCGAGGTGCCTGCTGTCCCAGAGGTCTCGACGGCAAGTGTGAAACTGGCCTGGACTGTCCGCTGGCATCTTAATAAGGCGGCCTCCTCTGGCCTCGTATTTGCCTGGCCCTTTTGCAGGAATTGGGGTAGCGGCTGATGGACTCCAGTGAGCTGGGGCTTGCTCCCCACCTGGCGCTTTGGCAGGCGGTCCCCACTGCGACTTAGCTGAGGCCTCTGTGCCGCCCGCCAGAAGGCCTAAGGTGTGTGCGGGAGCCGAGCAGGTGCTGGGCGCATTCACCCATCCTACAGAAGCCGGTCCTCAGCCGCCGAGGCCTGTCCCTCTGTGCTGTAAGAGACCAGCACTCCCGTTTGCTGCGCGGTGATGGGGTGGCCTGGGATGGATAAAAAGCCTTCCATTGCGATGGGCAATGCAGAGCATATAAGATTCTTATTTGTCCAGACGGTCGTGGCATTTGAGTGTGTGATGCGGTCTGCATGTGCATTTCTTTAGTGTTTGGTTCCACAGAGTCAGGGTCTCGAGAAGGAACACTTTGTGGCTTCCTCCAGGGATGGACAGGGCCTGTGTTCATGACATCTCAGCTTCGTGGCCTTGCAACTCCCTCACATGCTGGCATTGGTTCTAACTGCCCAGTCACGGGGGCAACCAAGCCCATGCCCACCCGGATAGATGACGTTCCTCTACCATCCTGGTTTACTCTGTAGGGGCCTTGCTGCTGACACATCCTGGTTTATCCCAGTGTCGCGTATGGCCCAGGTATGTCCGCTTCATGCATTCATGCCTTTGTGCTCAGCTCTGCTCGGACATTAAAAATAAGTTGAAGGGAGGGTTGTTTGGCTTACTGTGGGTTGAAAGAGAACAGATGATCTGCACCATTTGGAATGTCAAGAAACCAAAGATAAGCAGGGTACCTGATGCTCAGGGGCCTAGTGGTGGTGGGATCGTCAAAAACACAAAGAAAGGCCCTGGCCGGTGTGGCCTAGTTGGCTGGGCATCGTCTGTGCACCAAAAGGTTGCTGGTTCGATTCCCAGAGAGGGCACATGCCCAGGTTGTGGGCTCGATCCCTAGTAGGAGGTATGCAGGAGTTAGTCAATTGGAAAAAGAAACCAAAGATGATTCTTGAATGTGGGTATTTTTTTTAGGATTCCTTTGGTTGAAGGAACATAACTCAATCCTGCATAGCTTAACAAAAATAAGCTAGGGGAACTGTTTATATTTTTGCTGATTTTTTTTTTTGAGTTCTAATGCATAAACAATTGCATGCACAGAAACTCTTGCATTCAAATGAGGGAGGAAAAATAAAGAAAATCAAGCCAAGGGAAGTTGAGGAGGTAGGGAAGGCCTAGGGATGACCTTGGCCGGCAGAATTTATGGATGTTCTCTCCAGGTGAGCGGTTCTAAGCCAGGGCTTTTTTGCCTTCTAGGGGCATTTTGACCATATCTAGAGATAATTTTAGTTGTCACAACTAGAAATAGGTTGCTACTGGCACCCTACAATACATAGGACAACCAGAATTATTCAGAATTGTGCAGAATTCTCTGACTCAAAGTGTCACCATACCAAGGTTGACACCACAGTGGCTCAGCTACAAAGGCCACCAGCCTCTGTGTGTCTCCACTCAAGCTCCGGATTCTCAGGAAAGGATCTGATGGGTCCAACCTGGGGTATCTCTCAAGCTTTGAATCAGTGAACTATGTTCCAGTCTCCCATGGACTTGGAGCCCATTGGGAATATTGTTGACCAGTTCTGGGAAAAAAGGGCAGGGTGAGGGCTGAGGGGCGCCAGAAGCATTCCAGAGAACATGTCTCACAGGCTTTACTGTTAGCTTTCCCTGGACCTCACCTGTGGCCAGGTCCGGTCCAGCCAGCACTTTCACACAGAGCTAGCTGCCTGCAGGAAGGATGGCACACCTCGGTGCCAGGCGCAGCAAGCTGCCCATTCGTTTGGTCTTTGTTTTAAGTGTATGGCCTCCTTCTCAGGCTCCTTTCCAACAGAAATTCATTAAAAAGAAGCGTTACCCAATTTTCTAATTATTAAATTAATTCAGGATGAATGCTAAATCAGTTGTAGCGATCAGAAAAAGTACAAACACACACACACACACAGAGCACATACACACAGAAATCATAATCTACCACTGAAATAACCCCTTCAAACCACGGTATGTGTCACTGGTCTTTTTCCTATACGTATATCTCTTCCTCAAAAAAGCCCTCATATTCTCATTCTGTGCATAAAATTTGTATCACTTGCAGCCAATTTTTTTCTCCAATAAAAAGCTTTTAAAAATAGAATTCATGATTTTTTTAAAAAAACTTAGGAATATCCTTTTTGTTAGGTACATAAATACCAGGGTGGTGCCTTAAAACACACACATATCCTATGTCCTTTCCTCTTTAATCAACCATGATGAGGCAGTTGCTAAGCTCCTAAGTAAATAAACCATCTGAAAATTATGGTGTTTAAGTCAGATGCGGAGAGGAAGAGCCGGACAAAGGAGAAGAGTCCACCAAATAATTCCAGGGATGAGAGGATCACATAAGACAGAGACATAAGACTCCAGCCCAGCAGGTCTATGAAGTAGGGGCACTGAACGATGGGCTTCCCTTCGAGAAAAGAAAATTCAGTGAGCACACTTATCATTTGTGGAACCCAAGACTGTGTCTTAGGGACCTGGCCAGAGTTCACGCGCATCTGAGGACGACAACTTGGGTTATAAAACCAAGCTGCTCAGGTAAACAAGATCTCCTGCGGGCAGCCTCTACCAGGAGCTGAGGCCTTGTCAGCTTTCATCACTCCTGCTGAGCATTTCTCTTGCAAACCAGGCCCACGTCTAAGACACACGATCAGTTTCCAATTTAAATGACTGCGCTTTCTCTCTTAAAAGCTGAATCCTGCTCCTAATTCCCTTAAGTCCTAAAAGTCTAACATTTTTCCCTTTGTAGATCGGGGAAAGGAGTCACGCACTGGGCTTGCCAACGGCACTGGCATGAGGTGAGCCAGCCAGCCCTTGCTGGAAGGTGCACAGAAAATTCAAAAGACCTTTCCTCAATCAGGAGCTCACCACTTCATGCCCGTCGCTTCCAGCCTGAACCTCAGAATCAAAACGAGAGCCATAGGATGCCACGTGCATTTCAGAGGCCAGGGAGGGGCTGATTGGGGGATTCAGACGGCTCTAGCTCGATTGCCAGATGTGTCCACTACTTCATTGACTGTTGATTGACGCGTCAGTGTGTGCTAGGCGGTGGGGCTCAGGGGTAACACCGCTCAGCTTTAATGGGGCAATGCGGGCAATACGCAGGAGGACATTCGATGGCGCTGAGTGCTCTGAAGGATATAAAACAAGTTACATGGTGGTAGGAAAATGAGAGAGTTATTTTGGAGGGTGGAAGGAAGGAAGGTGTGGAATCTGAGCTCCGATCTACTGGACAGGTAGGGGCCAGCTGTGTAAGGAAGAGTTCAGGCAAAGGGAACACACAGGCATCCTGAGGTAGAGTGAGTTGGGCATCTCTGGGGACCAGCAGGGATGGTCAGTTGGGACTGGGACATAGTGGATGAAGGGGGAAGAGTAGGCGTTAAAGTCAGACACGTGGTCAGCAACCAGGTCCCATGCAGACTTTTAGGACATTGCAGGGAGTTGAGATTTTGGTCTAAGAGAGAGAGAAACCTCTGGAGAGTTTCCTGTAGGGCAACACCATGGTCTGATCTAACATTTTTAGAAGGTGCCTCTGGAAGAAAGATGGGGGGGTGGACAAATGGTCTTTCCTGGGACAAGACGGGCTAGTGTGTATTTAGGTGGGGACTGCCAACGCCAAGGTAGCCCTGGGTGGCTAATGAATATGTATTCTGCCTGCTGCCATTCCTTTGATCTTCATTGACTAGAGCGGCTAATTTCCAGGGCCGGCGTGGAGCAGGAAATCACAATGGTTATAGAAAGAAAGTAGAGGGGATGGGCATTGTAGAAGTGTGTCTGTGGCTGGGGGCCTGGTAACTTGTGTCTTCAGGGGAGTGCAGCATGTGTGTTTAATTGTTAATGACTCCAAAATGCATCCAATGGCTACAAGCAAACCTGCTGGAGCATCGGGACCGGTCTTGGGTGCGATTACATTCCTGCTGTACCAAGGCTGTGAGCAACATCTGGTGGGCCATGTGCTCCTAGACTGGACTTTCCATCACAGGACAGCTCCGTCTTAGGGCTGGCTGATTTTCCCTTTTTTTTTATTTGAACAGAAGTAGGGAAGGGCCCTGGGGACTAGATGTCTCACTTTTATCATTTGTGAGGAGAGGAACAACTTAGGAGTTTGGATTCAGACAGACCTGAGGTCCAGAACTGGCCTTGCCACCTCTTAGATTTGATCTTGAATAGGTGACGTCTCTGAGCTTCAGTTTATTCATGCATAAAATAGAAGGAAATGTTTGCATGTCCGAAAGCAGCAGACAAGATCATTATGCATTACTCCTTAATTTGTTCCTTTGATAACTCATCACTTTTATTGAGCACCTGCTATGTGGAAGACACAATGCTTGACGTTAGCAGAACGATGCTTAAAAAGTCAGATATGGTCCCTTCCTCAGTGGAACTTATGATCTTGTGGGGCAAAGAGTCAAAACAAAACATGGAACAACTACAGCCACCCGTGAGTTCATTGCAGCTGTAGTAAGTGCTAGGGAGGAAATAACGTAGGAAGGAAGGAAGGGTTAGTGATGGTGAGAGAGACCATGCTGCTCGGCCATAGAGCTAATGTCCCACAGGGTCTTGAGAGCCTTCCTCCATCCATCACTCCTCCACTTTTCTGAGCTTTCTGGGCCTGCCTTGGAGACACCTGAGACCTTGCTCTCCCCTGCCTGAAACACACTCGCCCATGGAGAACAGCTGATTGTCTGTGGAGCAGGGGAATATGCTTTCCCAGAGCTTGAGAGCCACCTGTTTCTGGGGGTGCCATGGAAACGCGCATTCTGTCACTCGATCTTGAGGTCCAGGCAGGGAATTTGCAGCTGTCGGCAGCTGTCTTTTCTGATCCGCTGCCCAGGAGTTTCCAACCCCAGGAAAAACCCTTCATAACCCTCACCGGTGCCTCTGAGCCCTCGCTTTGGAGCTGAGAAAGAAAGAGGGGCTCCTGCAGAGGCATTTGTGGGAGTGGGTCCTTAATGGGGGTGGCTGTGAATTTCCCCTCAAAGTAGACACCCAACTGTGAGCATATGGTCTTACAATGGGAGAGCTTTAACTTCCAGTTGATTGTCCAACAGCCTCATGGCAGAAACATACTTAAGAATCTCTGCTCCAGAAATAGCCATGGTTTCTGTGGCTTCTGGGTGGGGACTTTCTTCTCGCCTCTCCGAGGAGGTCAGCTGGACATGCAGTACAGTGAAACCTGACTCTTTGCACATGTCCCCAAACAGGGCGGAAAGGACTGGTCTTATCCCCCACTCTGGGCCAGATAACCAAGTAAGAGGGGACTTACATTTGCTCACCCTGCTCTCGGAAGTCTCGTCACCTGCCCTGGATGCAGAGGTGTGCCATCCTGGGGCAGTTAGCTCTTCCCTTTCACAAGTGAGCATCAGCCGGGGAATAGTAGGACTCATGGGAATCCATCTGCCACCACATTTTGCTCCAGGCTTCCCCCCCCCTCTGCTGTTTGCTTAGCCCTATTTTTCCAGGGCCCTTCATGTCCAGATCCCACAGAGGGGTGAGGTGGAAATATAATGAAGAAAGCCTGAAGCTGTGGCCACTCCCTAGAAGGAGAGTGACAGTGGTCTCCTGTGCACAAGCTGGCTGAACGGTACTTCTAAATGTCCCGTGCAGTTCTGATGAGACGCTGGTGCAGGAGTCTGAAGACTGCACCCTTGTCCTAGATCTGCCCCTGGGTGTCTGTGTCAGTGGGCAAGTCCCCTAGCTTCTCTGTTGCTCATTTCTGTGCACAGAGTAAAACTTTATAACAAAGCAGAAGTCTTCCAACATGGGCACGGACATGTCACACAGGCCCCATTTTTGCATATGACCTCGGGTTTCGGTTCTATGCATGGACCCCAGCAGGGAAACTCAACACATGGCTTTGACCAGTTTCCTAAACTTCAGGCATTCAGATGCTTTGTAGCACCTGTCGTGCTATATTCTTTTATTTTAAAATACCTTTATTTCATTTGATTCAGCTTATGTAACTAATATAAATTAATTCACAAAGGGGAACCACGCATCTCTACTGCAACTGAACATTTACCATTAGGAGATATAAATAAATGCTATTGACTAAAAAATACATTGATTGCACCGGCGGGAATGGCTGTAATGAAAAGAGAGACAGTAACAGGTGGAGAAATTGGAACCTGCATATATTGCTGATGGGGATGTGAAATTTTGCAGCTACTTTGGAAAATAATTTAGTAGTTACTCAAAAAAATACATGTGGAGTTACCACACGACCTAGCAATTCCTCTCTGAGTATATACCCCAGAGAATGGAAAATTACACATGCCCACACCAAGGCTTATACACAGATCTTCATAGCAGCCAAATAATAGAAACAACCTACCTGCCCATCCACTAATAAATGGATGAACAAAACGTGGTATACCATATGCTGAGGAATTATTCAGCCGTAAAATAGAACAAAGTACTAGTAGAGGCTGCAACATGGATGAATTTTGAAAATATTATGCTAAATAAGAGCACATATGACATGATTCAACTTAGATGAGATGTCTAGACTAGCCAATCTATAGAGACAGAACGTGGTTTCGTGGTTTCCAGGGGCTGGGGGAGGAGTGGGGAGTGGCTGCTAATAGGTGTGGGTGGGGTTTCCCTTTTGTGTGATTGAAATATTCTGGAATTAGATAGCGGTGATCATTGCCAAACTCTGTGACTTTATTAAACAACACTGATTGCACTTTATAGAGTAAATTTATAGTGTATCTTACTTAAGAAAATGCATTGAGAACAAAGTAATAGTATCGAATTCTCCCTCCCTCGTGTTTGCCGAAGGTGTTTGCCGTGGCCCAGGCCTGTTCGCCCTCAGGAGGACGAGAGAGTTGGAAGTTCTAAGGATGCTGGTCAAGGCAGTTAAGGGCACCCGCTGAGACTGTCCTTCGAGTCATCAGCAACACAAAGTGAGGCTTGAAAAGGGAAGTGCTTCCTAAAACAGCCTAGAATTGCGAAATGCTTAGGATGTCATACTGTTTTCAGTGCCGTGACTTACTTGTGTCAGCCTTTGATACTGAGGACTATCAGGACAGAACTGGGAACACTTTACCTGGGGAAATAAGATTGTTTCCAAGCACGCGGTGCCACTTGGGAGCCACTAGCCCCGTGTACCTGTTTAAATTTAAAATCACACCCTTGACGTTCGCAGAGCCCAGGAGCCACTTGTGGTTTGTCTCTATTATGTCGGACAATATAGAACATGTTTCCGTTGCTGCAAGTTCTGTGGGGCAAGCGCTGCTCTAGACTGTTGAATTAATTATGTTGCGATGCTGTGGTCTCTTTCCCGCTTTCCCTTCCCCTCCTTAAGCAGATATGAATGCCGAAGCCTGGTGAATGACGGAATAAAATGAATAGTTAATATTTACACTTGCTCTGTGCCAAGTGGTGTGCCAGGCGTTTAATATGCATTATCTCAGGTAATCCTCACAAAAATCCTAACAGGCAGGTACAGTGACGACCCCAGCTGGAGAGATGAAAAACCTGAGCATCGGACAAGTTAGGTCACTTATCGAGTTCACAACACCGGTGAGTGAGGACACCCGGGATTTGAGGGCAAGTCAGTTGACTCTCTGCTCCATCGTTTTCATCAGCATCTCCTACAGCTTGGAGCTTCTGAGAGAGGCACAGATTCCACCTCTGGTCTGAGCTGGGCTTCTTTCAAGACCTCTCAGCCCACTTCCTTTTCTTCTTTTTAGTCTTCAAATGGTAATGGAGCAGCTATGTGTCCCTAAAATACTCTCAAGAAGTAAGTAAGAAAGCCGACTAGAACATGAGCCTGCTTATCACACCCTCCTTCCACTCTCACCCGCCCCCCACTCGGCACACTGCGTGCCAGCAAGTTGGAGTGTTGGTTAGTCTGAAACCCTCCCATGCCCACTTTATGTAAATCCATGCGTAGGCGTGTGTACGTGGACACAGTGCACATGTTTTGGGTACATGCTGTCCCATGCACGGTGTTCTGTGCCTCGCTTTATTGACCTAGCAGCATGTTTGGGCTGTCCCATGTCCGTACCTATAGGTGCCACCCATTGCTCCTGGCAGACTGTGCAAAATTCCATATATGCTCGTACCAGAATTTATTGCACATGCATTTAGGTAGCTTCCGGTGGTATTTTCCACTTAGAGCAACACTGCTGCCTGAATGCCTTTGCAAGGGGTGTTTGTGAACAAGCCTGAAATGTGTTGAGGGTAGAGTCCTAAGACCGAGTTTGCTGGTTCCCAGGCTATGCATGTTTTACCTTCTGATAGATCTTGCCGAATGCCCTCCAGAAAATGCATTTGCCCTACTCTTACCCCCTCCAGGAAGGTAAGAAGGACCAGTTTCTTTATATCCATGCCCAAACTGGACATCATCAATCTTTTACATTTTTGCCAATCTGTTGGGTGATAATGTCCTTTCCTTTCAACGTTCAGGATCATAGACACCTCCCTCCACCTGCTCCGCTCGGGCTTCTGGCTGCTGACAGCCAAAGGCAATCTGCCGGAGGCGAAATGAGGTCAAGGCCAAAAAGCATATTCCCTTTCAGTGGGAGGGGTGTTTACTCGGGTAAATATGGCACCCGTAAAGCATCTCTTTGGTTTGAAAGGTAAAGGAACAAGGTCCGAGAAGCCCCTGCATCATTGTATCTGCACCCCGGAGCTCCCAGGCATTGATCGATGCTCTATAACCAGTTATGTTGTGTAATGTGTTCATTACGTCACTTACTCATCCTGTAGCTTTTGGACACTGATTCGATGCCAGACGTAGTTTTAAGCATGGAAGATACAGCACGTAGCAGGGTCAAGGCCTCTATTCTCATAGAATTTAGGCTCCAATGGGCAGGGATGCAGGCGAACAGGTGTGTACTCCTTATAGAAAGAAGAGAGAGACATTGAGATGTGAGGGATGCTCCGGGACACAGGGGGCCTGGGCGTGATGGCCTGTCCTAGATAGAGAAGTCAGGGAAAGCGCTCTGAGCAGTGGCCCTGAGGAAAAAAACTGAATTCAAGAAGGAGCATCCTGCCGGAGGGACCGGTGATTGTAGAGCATTCGGAGGAAGCCAGTGTGGTTGGAGCCTTTTGATAAAGGGAAAGAGTGGTAAGAAACGATGTTGGAGGGGTAGGCAGGGCGGGTGAGGCCAGGTCCCACGCCGCATGGTAAGGAGTTCAGATTTGTACTGAGTTGTGATAAGAAGCCACTGGACAGTTGTAAGCAGAGCAACAGCACAATCTGGTTCATCACGAGAGCTCTAAGTTAATGGCACCTAAACTTCTGCATTTTGTGAATGCTTTGCTTTTTAAATAATACAAATACAAAATATGCCGAAGGAGAGTTAAAGCCGTCTTATAACACAGCAGATCTCAGATGTGTTTGGCGATGCCTCCTTGAGTGATGGAGGGAAGGGACCGGAGCCAGCTTTAGCGGGCAGAGTCGTGCCTAGACGTCCATCTGCAGCAGCTGAACCAAAGCTCGTCATCAAAGCGTGGCAGGGGCCTCCAGCAGGGCCGATGCAGAAGAGCCCTGGGACTCACTCTTGGGGCCTCTCGTTTCTCCTCTCCACATGAATGCTGAGGGCAACTACGTGCACAACCCTTTCATACCAGCAGACTTACCTTGGAGCATCTTGAGTCCACGCGCACAGCCTTGCTCCTAACAGTGGCATGGCCAGAGAAGGGGTAGGAAACCGTGCACTCAATGTTTTGGCATCAGCATTTGGGAGAACCAGCATTTGGATCCTACAGGCTCAGGCACTGCTTTGAAAAGTAGGCAGGAGGGATGAGGGCATCCCTTTGGCTGCTATCAGCCCAGCGGCTAAAAGGAGAACAGGCAGTCAGAGACACTTCCCATGGCCGTGTTGTGCTTTAACCACCTCAAAGAGGTGAGATGAATCCAGAACAGCCTGGCAAAGCCCCTGGTCCCCCACTTACCTTCCAGCTCTGCTCTAAGCCTCTTACTCTATTCATGGACAGAAATTTTTCTCAGCCGACTTTTGATCCCACTTTATTTATTTATTTTCCTGGCAATCATGGGAGCAGGATTTGCTGTTGTAGCAAAACACATTTCATTTTTATTCTCACTGTCTCTGTCTTAATAGCAAGGCCTGCCTCCATCCGCTCGAGAATCCCATTATCTTGCACACAGGCTAATAAATATAGTGCAGTCTGAGATCTCAGCCCAGCCCAGCCCCGAGGACGGAGAGCTTCTCATAGGCTGCTCTTCCATAGATAATTCACAAGACTTCCACTTCTTATCGATTAACTCTCATAACTCACTCTAGAAAATAAATTATGGATCTGGTGTCATCACATTGGATATGCACAAATTGTCCTGAGTGGCTTGATAAACCTTTGGGAGAATTCATAGCCAAGTCAGCTTCTTCTACAAATAAACCACGAGAGAGCAAAGGGGCGGCCCTGCAAAGGGAGGCAGGCACCAGCAGCGTCCCAGAAACTTGGTGGTAAATTATTCGATGCATAAGGACAAATAATTCTATAATTAGCACCTACATTTTTTTTTTTCAAGAAAAAGCTAAGATGTTCCTCAGTGCTTTGGGGTAGGAAGAGAATCCCCAATGGTGACAGGTAGTACAGCGACGTTAAGTTGACAAAATCCAGAGAGAAGGAAGGTTGTGTGTGGATAACGTTGTGTGTCTGTGTGGCCAGAGAGAACTGGATTTCTAAGGACAGGACAGGAGAGAATTCGGTCCTTGACTCCTGTTTCTTTAATCCTGAATATTAAAATTTCAAATCTATAAATCAAAAAAAAAAAATTTAACAGGAAACTAGATTAATCCTGTTTGGAGTAGGAAGCATGAATTTGGTTAAGTACTTTGCTGCCTCCACTTTTCTTCAACTTCGATTCATGTGGGAATCGTAGCAGCATAGCCATCTAAGGAAATACAGAAAATGGGTGTTGGTTAAACTGACAGCCTCTGGGTCATCCCTATGCATGCTGTGTGACCTTAGGCAGGTCTCAGAGTCTCTCTGAGCCTCGCTTCCTAGTCTTGACCTGAGAGGGTTGTTGTGAGAAGTAAATGAGGCAGAGGGTGTAAAATACCACATGGTGATCGCTGATAGATGACAGCTAATTGTGTATGTGTGTTACTTTCAGTAAATAACTAAATTCTTGCTATACTCTTCATGGAACTTGACACATACAGCCGCCTACAAAAAGAGCAGTGACTTGATGGGGAGTGATCACCTGCATTTTGAAGTGTCTGTCCCCACGTCCTCATTTGGTGCTCAAGTGTGAGGTCACTGTTTACTTTCTGTGTCCACAATGCCATGCTGCATGCATTGCTGGTCCCCAGCACCAATCTCCAGGACTTGTGTTGAACCTCAAGTTCACCCTTTCTGGAAAATCTATTTTTTCGTATGTCATATGGCCTTGGTATAGTTGGGCCATCTGAACTAGTCCTGCCGAATAGTATGAAGATATAATCCAGCTGACAGACAGACAGACTTTCACTTAACTTATATAGAATCTGACCTCTGACGTGTTCTGCATGTTAGATGCTCTACACACTACGTAGTGTGGTGTTATGTTGGACACCACATGCAATGAACGTCCAAATATTAGCTCATTTTTATGGATAAAGGTTTCTGAGGTTGATGGGGTTAAATAAGAAGTCGGGGAATTGTTAGAAGAGTCAAAATGCATCAGATGTCTGCAAACCTGTTCAGTTAATAGTGTGTCCGAGAAGATCTGAAATGGTGGCTCTGCCGCCTCTCACCTGGTTAAAATCGGTGAAGTGGCCTGTGGATGTGTGTGCATGTGTGTGCATGTGTGCATGTGTGTGCATGTGTGTATATGCATGTGTGTGCATGCCTGTGTGTGCATGTGTGTGTGCATGCCTCTGTGTGTATGTGTGTATAGGAAACCCTGCTGCAGGAGCAAACACGAGCCTGTGCACAGGGAAGTGGGTTGTTTTGAAGGACTTCTCATGTGGCCCCCTGAGGCCCGAGGATGTACCTCCCCATGCCGCAGCACACCTCCCCAGTATTTGGAAAGCTCCAGGCCCAGGACTCATTGTAATTTGTTTTTGGATGGTGCCGTGGACACACTGCCAACGTCCGACACTCTGGGCTTCCTTTCTCCCTGCCCATGTTGGCGAAGTCCCCTCTTTTCACATTCCCTTCCCTCAGATGGTGCCATTAATTAGGCTTCCACATTCTAACATCACCTCCCAGAGACTTCAGCTAGGTCACCTTGAAGTCTTCGGGTATATATTTACAGTCTCTTAATTTATCTTTGTCCATGGAGAGTCACATCCACTGGGTGTGAGTTTTTCTTCTTTCATTCCAAGGGCAACCTCAGTCCCCAGTCTCTGTGAGCCATCAGTTCAAAGAATGAAGCAGGCCCACTAAACAAAGAAGCTGACTTTGCGGCTAGATGAACATTTCCAAACGGTCCGCCTGCTGGGGGTCCTGGACGGGGTGGGAACAGGCAGTGTGCTCAGGGGCGCAGGGAGCTCGCTTCCCGGCCCTCGAAGGCTCCCCCCAGGCCTCGGCTCCTAACCTGCATGGGACCCTGCACGGGGACGCCAGTTCCCTTCTGTGCAGGTTTGGGGCTGGAGAGACCCATTTGTGTCGATGCACATTTTCGAGCAGTTCCATCTCGCTGGGCCTGCCCATAATAGCCGCGGAGCTTCTAGGCAGCACTTACAGGAGGCCTAAATTGACTTAGAAAGCTTTGCATTAAGCAGATGTTTACTCTTGGGGAAGGTTAAAACCATTTTGCATCAAAGAGGCAGTGGCACTTCCCCAAAGCCTGAAAGGATTGTTTCTTTCACTTGACTGAGGCTCGCTCCATTCTCCGCTTGACGCCCTCATGGCCCCTGAGATGGAGGAAGCCCAGGTTAGACCAGGTGAGTCCCAGGGAAGCAGGCGACAAAGGGGACTATTTCCCCTGCAGCTTGCCCCAGCCGTGCTTCTACATGGAAGGATGACCGATCACGCGTAAGGGTGGGAAGGCAACCAAAACGCACAGAATCGCTGTCACCCCCAGAGGCGGAGGGAGGTGGAAGGGAAGGCTACCCGGGGCTGATCGCGCCCATTTGCTGCCTGACAACCTATGAAAATACGGAGAAGCTTGAAAACGTGCTCATGAAAGTAGTTCAAAGCACAGACACATTCCAGAGGCTGAATTGGAAGGCGGACTGTGTGTGTGTGTGTGTGTGTGTGTGTGTGTGTGTGTGTGGATGCACTTACTGTCACATGCAGCGGTTTGACAGGGCAGAAAATAGTGTGTGTTTCATAATGTACAACTTCAGAGCCCACATCGGGGAAGCACATGCCGTCAAGTTAATATCTAACTCAGCTATGTACTGGCTGTGTGACCTTGGGCAAGTCACTTAGTCTCTCTGAACCTTAGTTTTCCAATCTGTTTGTAAAAAAAGAAATAAATAAATAAAAGCTACCTGTTTCCTGAGGCTTAAACAAGATGCCTTGTAAATCACTCAGCCGGGGGCCTGACAGGTAGTTGAGATGAATTGTTGATCCTAGTGGGTAAAGCTGCTATTTGTTGTTATTATTACTAGAGACTGGCAGATAAAACCACAAGACGATTGCAGGAAGCCTGGATTCTAATTTTTGGCAGGTCTGGACTCCCTGTCTGCTGCAATATTGGAAGAGAACCTCCGAATAAATACATTAAGCAGTTGAGAAATCCTGCCTTCAATCTAATTACCTGTGTGTTACTTATAATTAGTGAGAGTCTTAACTTCTTCAGTGAAAGGGGGTAAAACCAATCCAGTCTGTACCACTGCCACTTGCAACCAACGAAATGACCAGCGTAGAGAGCTTACGGCAGTGTCCGGCCAGGGCTGAATTCTCAACAAGAGATCATCCCGAAGGTAGTTAAAAAAAATAAAAAAGACTGGATCTTTTAGGCCTCTTACCCTGGCAAAGCCCTTGGCATCAAACAGGTCACATGTCTTTTGAGGCAGTGTGCCCAGGAGCTGGGGAAAGGTCACCGCAAGTTCCTAGAACCTTTAAACACACGGGGACTTAGGTCCCTGGATCCTTTAGCTGGCGCCCTGCGAGTTGTTTTGTTAGAGCACCAAACAGTTTTTGCTTCAGGCAAAGTGCATTCCATGGAGAGTTTTTTCCTGACTCTTCAGGGGAAGTCGGAGTGGCTGCATTTCCGTCCCAGGGCCCGAATCGTGCCCAGAAGGTCCCTGTCCTTGCTACTGATCCAGGTGGAGGGGAAGGGGCCTGCCAGTTAGCACAGGTCTGAGCCTGAGTCTGTGATTCGTTGGTGACACTTCAGCAGGAGTGGGAGGAGGCACATGGCCTTCCTGGAATCTGTGGGGAGGGACAGGATGTGTGTGGGGAAATATTTTGGAATGGGGGGGGGGACAGAACAGGTCATATCTGTAGGCGGGATGAAAAGGAAGGTGGCAAGCCGTCTTTGGAACTCCCAAGTCCTGGGTAAAGGGCATGTTTAGTGCTTGAAACCAGGGAGCTAACCTAATACTCAAAGCGCTTTAGAGATTAGGAGCCCATCTCTCGCGGCCTGTTAATACTTTTGTGGTCCAGGAGTCTGCAACAGCTCACGCTTGACAAGCTGTTGGCTGTGGCAAGCTGGGTTCCCATCTTCCGAGGGCCTGGCTACCAGGAAAGAAAGCCCTTTTTTAAGTGTGAGATCTGTTTATCTTGCCATTACTGTGGACAAGGGGCCTTGGAATTAAATGTAGGTTATTATATGGGACATTTTCAGGGAAAAAAAAATAAAATAAAACTTGACTATATTCTGGTGCTAATCCACAGATCTTGAGATGCCCATGTTGTTGTTGTTTCTGTATTTACCATTTCAGTTGGCTTTTCTTGGTAGTGTCAGGTTGGGTTCCTCGGTTTCAAGCATTAGAAAAATACTCTGACAATCTTAGGCAATGTATTGGATGGGTGTTGAGTAGCTCACAGAGTTGACAGGAAGGCTGGAGAAAGGCTTGACCTAGGGCAGATCCAGGAGGACTATCCAACCACGGGCAGCGAGCTCTAGGATGAGCGCTCTTTCTCTCATCCAGATGACCCTCCAGCCATTTCTTCTGTCATTGCGTCTCTCTAGCTGCAACTCCAAGCCTTAGAAGCAGGAGTGCTTGCTGGCTGTGTCCTTGCCCTGAGAGAAGCTGCCGGAAGAACTCTGAAGAAGCCTTTAGGGCTCGCACAGTTAGGGCACCGTATTTGATTTTCTGCATATGAACCAGGGAGAAGCAACCTGTTTAAAAGGATATCAAGGCGCTATTAGGAAAGCCTAATGGATGCGACTAAATGTGCCCATCAGCTGACAAGTATTCTGATTGTTAATATGTCAGAATAAACCTGCAATGATCAGAATGACTCCTGAGGGATTATGGTGTATCTCTCTATAACTGTATCTCTCTCTCCATCCCAATGTGATACAGATTCAATTTTATGATGGACTATGTTTCAAGATCAGTGCCAGGGACCTGTTTTCCTCTTTGTAACCATAAACATCTTTGTGAGAGATATAAATGTCACCAGAAACCAGAGAAACAGATGAAACACTCCACAGGGTAATAAATATGTGCAGGGCCTTGCCAGGTGTTTTGGAGCAAGGGAAGATCTAGAGTATATCCAAGACTGAGAGCCTAAATCGGGACTCACCATTTATATAGTCTCAATTCATCCACCAACCCTTGGTTGCCATAAATAGGCAGATCCAGAGCACCTCGTTGGTTATTAATGTTGAGTTGCTGCATTGAGTTATTTTAGTGCAGCAGTTCTCAACTGGGAGCAGTTTTCCCCACAGGGAATTTGGAAATGTCTGGAGGCATTTTTGGTTGTCACTAAAGGGCAGGGGAGTGGTGCTGGCATCTAGTGGGTACAGATCAGGGATGCTGCTAAACATCCCATCGCAAACAGGACAACCTCCCGCGACAAGGAATCATCATACTCAAAATATCACGAGTACAGGGATTAAGAGCTTCTGTTTTAGCGTGAGGTGTCAGTGCCGCTCAGTTCAACTTGTGTAAACTAATGGCCTGGTTAGGAGGGTACAGTTATCCGATACGATTATAGCCAGGGCAGCTGGGGCTCCAGGAACACAGTGGACCCATAGGACTCTCCTTCCCTGTCTCCTTTGTGTCATTTTCACGTCCACAAACCCACTTTCTGCGCATGGCGGGAAATCAGGCTGCTAATAGCTACTGGGCATCTCTGTTTGACATCAGAGGATGGCTGAGGCTTTTCCCTGGTTTCATGTCAGTGATTCCCCAGGAAATTTTGACCGGCCTGTCGTAGGCCAGGTGCTCACCATTGAACCAATCAGCTTCGGCCTGGGTTCAGGGTTTGGACATGTGACGCTAACAGGGTCACTGATGTTCTCCTCAGATGTGCTGGGGCCTTTTGCAGAGAAACTGGGGTTGTTTTGAGCTGGTCTGCCGTCCCCAGTGATGTCCGCGTCAATTGCAGGTTCCCTGATTGCCAGGACATTTGTAAATCTGACGTCGTTTCCAGCAGAGCTGCGTCGGAGGATGTCACTGAGACCCTGCCAGGTTGTTGAGCACCTTGGCTGAAAATCACACAGGCACAGGCACCTGGAGACGAAACGGTGTCCGTGCGTGTTTTCCAGGGACGCTGGGCCCTGGCATTGATTGTGAGATTGCTGAGCCACGTTGGGCCTTGAAAAATGACCTGGCCCAGCTTTCTGCCTCCAGACTTCGGGATTTGTAAACCTCTCAGACAGACAGGCTCTGGTAGCACAACCCTAGATGGTTTCTGTCGTCTCTCCCGGGTCCCACTACAGAGGCTGATGTCTTCGGCCTGACTTTGTCCTATTTGATGTTCGTCGCAGTGGGTTTGAAACTCCGGTCATTTTCTCAGATGATATTGATGTATATTTTTTCCACTTAGGTGAAATTTGTCAAGCCTGCACTGGGCTAAGCCCTATTAAAATGGTGCCAGAGACCCAATTATGGCGGCTACAAAGGCATTTGAAAGTAAGCGCAGAAAAACACAGAGAGGGATTAAAGATCAAAAATCGGATTCTAGCGAAAGTCCATTAGGAGACATCAGGCAGAAAAACATGAAAGAATTAGAGTAAGAAGAACAAAGCCACGTAGAGCATTTTGGATGTCCTTACTTCTTGTCACCCCCCAAAAAAAACCATTTAATTTTGAGCATGTTTACTCTTTTGAAAATGAAATGAAATGATCGATTGTACTTTTGTCAGGTGGACGTGTTTTTAAAGTCTGGTGTGAAATGAATTGCAGATGGGGTTTCTGGCTTGATCCTGATTTTCCCCTCCTGGTCTTAGGCAATCTGGTGCTGGTGAATCATGAAATCGCTGCCGGTGTGCACATTTACTGAGTGCACGGAGCTGCTCCTAGGCCGGGGGGCGGGCAGGCTGGCAGCTCCACCCAGGGGGGTGGCTGAGGCCCCGGCCTGGCCCCCTGGCCCCCGTTGTACTGTTTGCAGAAATGAGGCAGTGAGGGGGAAGCACAGTTGGGACTTGCTATTTTGAGATTAGGGAGTCGTCATTCAGTTTGTGGCTGTCACCTCGTGGCCCTGAAGAAGCCTGGTCAGGGCGGAGCTGCTCAGAAAGCAGGTGGGACAGTCGCCGCCCCGCGGCTTTCCTCCCCTCTCTCCCTGCAGCAGAGTCCCTGACAAATCCTATCCAAATGTTTGACTTGCCCTCCGTGGCTTGCAAAGAAAATATGTGTGTGACCTCGTATGAAAGGGGAGATTCTCCTGCCTGGATCGTCATGAAGTATCTTCTCCAGGCCTGTGCGGCCCGGGTGTTGGGAGAGATGGAAACCTGCCCAGCTCGCAGGAGGCCCCGCTCCGGGCGCGATGCTCACGCTGCCGCGGAGCTGCGTCGGTCAGGATGTGGGGACGGCGGGGCCTGGAGGACATGTGTCCCCTCACGTGTGCTCCATCTGAAGGAGGCAGCTTCTACCTAGCTACAGTCATTTTCCCCAGGCAGTAACACATGCTCTGTATTTCTGGATTTTCCAATATACTTCGAAAGAAACTAAAAAAAAAAACACACCCCCAGATTTCTATGGGAATTGTCATCATGGTTTTTAAATGATAGCAACATGTGATTTAACATGTACATTTAAACATATAGTCAACATATGCACACACATGTTGTATATGTATATGTGTGTATAGTTATGTGTAACATATATGTAATATACATATAATGTATTGCGTATAACTATGTATTTATGATATATATACTTAAATATATCTACCTCATATAACTAAGCACACCATTAGTCCAAGTGTTGCAAGTTTGTCATCTCTAATTTAAAGACAGAAGAAAGGCCATAAGTATTTCCCAATCTGGTGTTTCATGTTCCATCAGTTTTTTTCACCATTTATCTTGAAAAGTCTCACTTTGAAAAGCTTAAATGTTACTAGGAGACCAGCGTCATTGATCAAGATTCTTTATATACTTACAAAGGTTTCCTGAAGGTGCCAAAACACCATCAATTTTAATTCCCTTTATTTTAAAATGGAACAAATGTCTTAGCAGCGTTTAGGGGATTGATGGTGAGAGGAGAAGAACTCTCTTGGACCATGATGCTGAGATCAAACCCACAAAGAAAGGCCACTGCAAGGACCCAGGAAATGTCACCCGCTGTTTACAAAATGAGCGGCGAATCTCTCTTCTTTCCAGGCAAAGAGATTGTCATCGAGGAGGAAGAGCCAGGTGACCTCCCGACTCCAGCATTACTTACCTGTGCAGCCGCCCATCTGCCCATCTAATGGGACAGTCCTCCTCCTCCCCACCCTTGAAGGGCCTTTCCTAACACATGGGAGAGCTTGTGAGCATTAAATGAGGTGATACATTTGTGAAAATCTAGAGTTATGCTGTTCAGTATGGCCGGCAGTAGCCATGTGTAGCCAATGGCATTTAAATTAATTGAAATTAAATCAATTTAAAAAAAAAAATCAGTTCCTTAATGACATTCACTGTATTTCCAGTGGTCAGTAGCCACACGTGGCTACCACGTTGCGCAGCACAGATATAGAAGATTTTCATCATTCCAGAAAGCTCCATCGACAAATGACCCTCATGTAGGTTGTGGCGAAGGCTCAAGAATCGTCTTACCCTCAGAGCAGTAAGAAAAACAGTGTGGGCCAGAAAAACCTGGGTTCAAACCCAGAACACCAGCCGGACCTCAGGCAGCCACCAGACTTCTCCAAGTCATCGTGGTTTTCTGTCTGACACGCAGAGACACTTTAATTCCTTCTTGGTCACGATGCAAACTGGAGAAGTTGTGAGCTTCGGAGTCAGATCCAGGTTCAAATCCCAGTTCTCTCCTTAATTCGCCCCATGACTTTGTCAGTTTGCTTCCAGCTGAGTTTTCTCATCTTTTTAAAATGGGGATAATACGCCAGATCATGAGAATCTGGGGGGAAATAAAATGAGTCAGTGCGTGAGCCACTCAGAGCCCCTGTCTTCAGTGTCCACCCGATATGCAAATTACGGACATTCTAGTAATGCTATGTACTCTCTCCTTTTCAAAGTTTCAAAAAAAATTTCTTCTAAAAGCATCTAATTAGCCAATAAACTGAGATGGGCATAGCTACCCTGACAGCAGGGAGTAACATGACTTACGACTCTTGAGACCAGCGACCTTGGCTGGCAGCCCTCCTCTGCCCGTGGTAGTCGTGAAGCTTTAGGCAGCTTATTTTTACCTCTCTACGGCTTGGGTTATGGCAAAGAACAAATGAGAGAAGAATTTAACCTGGACTGCACATATAGAAAGCTCTAGATAACAATAACAACACATGATATAATAAACAACTATTCATAATAGTACTATAATAATAGAATATTAATAAGCTCTCTTGATGAGGAGGAATATAATGTGGTGGTGGTAGTGGAAGCTTTAATGAAGGTGGAAGAAATTAAAAAAAAAAAGATTTCACAATTCAAGAATGAATAGGGGGCCCCAGCCCATCGGGACCCGCAGTGTGCTCAGTCTAGAGTGGGCTCCCACGCCACGCACCCAACTTTAGAAAGCAAACACACCCAAGGAAACAGAAGCCACACAGTCCCTCCAGCTCTGAGAGGCTAACCAGGCCGTCAGGAGGAAGCCCGCAGCGCCCGTCTCCCGGGCCTCTTGCAGCTTTTCTGCAAAGTGGAGGCCCGAGCGAGAAGCGGAGGCGGCCAGATGGTGTCCCGCAGACTCTCCCTCCAGCCTTTCATCTCGCCTCTCACTATTAATTCATCTGTTTGGACGGATACGTTCACGCATGGAACCGAGATGAATAATAATGAGGTTTTTAATAACTCCCAGCATTTGCATTCCTAGTTACTCTTTACATGGTTCTAGCTGATTAAAATGAATCATTTACATAATTAACATATGGTTATAGTGTTCGCTTTAATATGCTGATTATCTCAATACTTTTGTCTGGAGTCAATTGGATTCAAACTGTAACAATTGTTTGAAGTGAGACTAGTTGATTCCTGGGAGGATGGGGGGATGTTTGCCATGGTGCCCGATGAGCAACAGCACAACTGTCCAAGAAGTTGGTGTTGTTTCTGGTGGGTAATGCGATTGAAAAATACGTCGATAGGAATGATAATTGCAATGGTCATGGTAGCTCCAGCTTATTCCGTGTCGCGTGATTTCACTTCCATTATCTCAAATTCTTGCAGCCACCCTACGAAGCACAAAGCGTTATCCCCACTTTACAGAGGCAGAAACTGAGGCTCTCAAACATTAAGGGGCTTCGTTGGAGCCAGAGTGCTGTTATGGGTGAGAGTTACCAACCACCCTACAATCCAGGCTTTTAATTACCCTAAGTCTCAACCTTGGCCCTGTTGACATCGTGGCCAGAAATGTATTTGTTGTGAGGAAGGAGCTGCTGTGCATTATTAGTCTTTCAGCAGCATCCCTGGTCTCTACCCACCAGATGCCAGCAGAAACCCTACCCCCATGTGTGACAACCAAAGTATCTCCAGACATTATTCCCTTGGGGGCAGAACTGCCCTTGGGGTGGGGCAGAATTGCCCTTGGTGGCAAACTACTGCCCTAGGTCACCTTCTTTCCTTATAATAACACAAAATACTAAATGAGCGCATGTGTTGTCTAGGATGGTCTACTGGTGTTGAGGAACTGGCTGTTTCTAACTGTGCCGGTAACACTGCTACTGGAGGAAGGTGCAGATTGTGTGACATGTGACCCAGGCACCTGATTCAGTCTTCCAGTTACATAAGGCATCTTTGTTTCTATCAGTTTCGCTAAGTTCAGTCTCTCTCTTTCTAACTTCTGTACAGGGCATCCTTGATATTTTCAGATGTATGGTTTTGCTGAGTTCATAGCATGCTTTTCAAGAGACCCTTTTCTCATTAGCAGACCGTAGGCACGGGCGCCATCAGCTACGATCTGATCATCTCACTGGTCCACCTCGAACTTGAAAGGGGCTTTGTAACAGAGCGGCCGGTTTCCCTGTTTAGGTGCCCCAGGTTTCGGAATGTGTGCTTTCGGAACATTCATGCATATTTGAAGCACATTTTGCCTAATTGCATGACTGTTGTCCACAATTAGTCTGCGGTAGGCATGATTAATTGCAAGGAACACTGACATTTATGCATAAAACGCTCGAGGTCAGAAAGAAATGGAGAGAAATGGTGACTGCAGCAGTGATGAGTAGAATACTAATGCACGGTGACCCCAGAAGCAACCCCCAAAAGGGGAATTTCTGCCTCGGCAGGATAGGTATTTTATCCAGACAGATGTCTCTGTATATTTCTGACTTGCCTGTAGTTTGTTCTCTTTTCCTCCCAAACCCTTGAGTTTTATGCAGGTTTTCAGAAGCCTTTCTGGTGTTTTAATAAGTGCCAAGGCCTGCCGTGCTCCTCTCCCTCTGTTCTCCCGCGCAGGTCACACTCCATCGTAGGAAGCTCATCACTTGCTTCTTTAAAATAACACGTGCTACATGTTTTCCATGAAGAATCGAAACGCAAACAAATGGGCCACAATCCCACCGGCCGAACCAATCGGTAAACATTTTTTGTTTACGTTAAAGGGCTACATGACCACAGTTAATAATTCCGACGTCACCGACGCTGGTAAAGGAAACGGCAAAATAAATCCCATCTCTGAATTTCAGTCCTAAGCAAATCTAGTCCTTTTCAGTGGCTGATTGTGTGGACCCATTGGGAGTGGGGGAGGGCACACATGTACACACATGTACATATATGACATATAGGTGGGGGGGACAGGTGTCTTTTATTTTCACAAAACCATCAGGCTATAGGCTCTGTTTTCCTTTAATCTTGCTTTAATTTACTTATTAATGTGCCATAGGGAGTTTATCATATCAGCACACCGGTCACCCTCACCCCTTCAGTTGTCCTCATTATATGCTTGTTTGTGACTCGCTTTATCTAATCGGTCCACTGCACGGACTCCTCCACTGTTTGTTTTTCTATTACAAACATCAATACCGTGTACGTGCACGCTGAGTTGTCTGTGTAGATAGAGAGATATAAGTAAAACATGGATAGACGCCCTGGTTAAATTTTACAGGCCCTCTAATTTCTTAGCAGAGCAACTACCCAGTCAAACGTTGGCGTCCCATAACTTACTTTTTAAGGACACGATGCAAAACTTCCTTCCTACTGTGTGGAGTCCTACCCAGCTCACGTCACTTTCTCACTGTTCATACAGACAACCTATTTTAAGGTACATAAACAGAAAGAAAAATATTCCATGTATTGAGCATCCACTATTCTGATGAGACCGGGCGCGTTCCGGGCGGTCTGGCCATAGACGAGCATCCACTGCTCAGAGGCTTCTTTGTCCTGGCCGGTAACCCTGACTGGGAGCCAGGCTCCCTGCCGGGGTTGGGGACAGGGCCTTGGTGCTGGAGCTCGGGGGAGGAGGCATGACCCCCCTGCACTCCAAGTCCCACAATAGAGGGGTTAGCCGGTGGCTCCCTGACACAACAGGAGGCAATTTCACCCTCCTTGGGAGAATCGACAGTTACTGAGTCTTTATCTGATGTGTCTTCAGGATACTGTTTTGCTTGAAATTCGCCTCTTTGTTAGTTTTGCTATCGATGTTGGAGCGTAAGACCCTTGAGGGCAGGGGCCTAGATGGGAAGAGAGCTCACCCCTTGGGCCAGCCCCGACTGATCAGCAGTGGCTGCTTGGACCTTGGTCCGCCTCAGGAGGAGCTGGTTCGCAGTCGATGGCCACGTCTGCTGCTGGTGATGAGCAGGGAAAGGGCAGCCTGCAGAGCGGGTGTGCTTTCTCCGCCCTCCGTAATAAATTAGGGTTACTTGGGGTATGCATAAAACTTATGTGTGAGAACAACTTTTAGGGAAAAGGAGACCAGAATGAGGGAGGGAGGCAGGAAGAAGAAAGAAAAGAGAGACAGAAAGATCTACTCAAAAGTATGAAGAGTATCCGAGGTCTAGGCTGGTCTTTATTGTAGCTTTTTTATGGTTTTGAAATTTACTCCAGGGAATATGTGTTACATTCGAAACTAGAAAAAAAACACAGTTAAGTGTTATGATAAAATAAAATAAAGATGGCCTCAAAGCAAAGCCACTGCACAGAATTAAGCGGCGCAAAGATCCCGGGAGAGGAGGCGGAAGGCAGCTCTGTGCGGCTCTGCGTCATCCCGGCTTTGCAGGACCATGCGGGATGCGCCTCCTGTCCCGCAGAATGGATGGCGTTAATCTCCAGTCCCTTCGTAATAAATGCCGGGCTGCGGACGAGAGATGGCTGAGGAAGAGTGCCGGGCAAACCTTAATCTTTAATAAGGTGCATGGCTAGTCCATGACTGTCAGGCAGTGATGGAGGGAGAGGGCCTCCACTTTCCTGCGTGAAGCAAGGAGCCGGGTTGACCTGCGTGGGCTTCAGGAGCCCAGCTCTTTGCTCTGTTCCCGGGGAGCAAGGAGTTCCTGCACTCTGGGGTCTTAACTCAGTCACAGAGCCACTTGTATCCAGAAAATGGTCCTATTTTTATTTCATTAATATTTTTAAAATATATCTTTATTGATTTCAGAGAGAGGAAGGGAGAGAGAGAGAAACATCAATGATGAACGAGTCATTGATTGGCCGCCTCCTGCACACCCCCTACTGGGGATCCTCCCAAAACCCAAGCATATGCCCTGACCGGGAAATCAAACCTCAGTCTCCTGGATCATAAGTCAGTGCTCAACCGCTGAGCCACACTGGCCTGGCAAAATGGATCTATTTTAAAGAGGCCCCAACTTCTGTGAGATGGAGCTCAGGTACTTTCTGATTCCACTCAACTCTTGGCTTGTAAGTTAGGCCCCAGTAGCAGCCCTCTGCAATGAAACTATATCACTTTTGAAGCTTAGCAGATGGGAATTGTCATAAATGATATTTTAGTCACAGATATGAGCCATAAAACTTGAAAGATAAAGTATCTTTCTGAGACACACATGGAGAGACAGATACAGACCCAGACGCGACAGGAGCTCCTGCAGCTCTGATGGAGAGAAGGGCTGGTGCTTGGCATTTTACGTTGGGGATCGCAGACACCATGAAGCGGTGGACGTAGCGTGGACCTGGGATTCTGGGGACAGACAGAGCTGGGATGGTAAGGCTCCAGTAGGAGCATAAACATTTACCATCCTGTGGACTCCCACTCCTTCTTTTTTGGCACCTCAATGGTTTCCCATGAAAGGGAAGTGATGACATGCCCTTCATTGGGCGCTACTGGGAATTAATTTGGCACGACTCTTGCCACCCTCTAGCTGACCACCACCTAGCCCTGTCTGTCTTCCCTACAACATTCCCCTCAAGTGCGCGTGTGGTTTGTTCCTAGTTATGCTGGATTATTCTGCTGTATTGAATAATTCATGAGGGCTTGGGTTCTGAGATATGGCACAAGTGCATCCAGCAGACTCTAGCCTTAAGCCAATATGTATATTAATGCTTTTTGCTCAGGGAATATGCCTGACGCTAAGTGACCCCAGTCCCACCTCCACACGACTGCTGTGACCTTAACCTGACTGGGAGATTCATTTGCGTGGGACGAAGGGGTGAAGTCATGTCCAAACTAAGATGAAAAATAGCGACGAAAACGACTGGAGTCTTCTAGAAATAGTGTAAATTCCGCTCTTTTGTTTCCAACATGTACTCAGTCATGCTCTTTTGCTCCCAGCAATGTTTTAATGGCCTTGTTTGTACAACATCGGATATCCCGGAGATCTGTACGCTCCTTGAGTGATCTCAAAGAAGGGGGTATTTTGAAAAAGGAAAATGATTGCATCTTTGTCATTCCATCTAGAATGCATCTCCTCCATAACCTGCCAGGACTTGCATTTGAAGGCCTTCACATACACAAATCTAAACGTGGTGAGGGGTGATTTAAATTAGCATGTACTACATATGCATTGGCAGAAAGACGTGTGCAGACATCCTCAAGGCATGCCCGTTGTCATTTTATCGGGGTAAATACGCACGTGTGAGTGTTTGAGGTGGGGAAAGAACATTTTTGGTTCCTACTTGGTTTCAGGCGTCTAGCCAGGCATCTTGCATGTATTATTCTAATTAATCTTTTCAATAACCTCGGGAGAATAATATGATTATCCATACCCAAGATAAAGACACCGAATGAGGCTTAGAGAAATAAAATTGCTTCCATGGCCACATTGCTAACTGCTGGATGACTGAGCCAATATTCAAAGCCAGCACAGCCTCCTCCCAAGGCTGGATAGCATTTCTACTCTTCCATCTTATCAGTCTCGGGCTATCATGAGCCTAAGCTATTTTTAGTTCTGATCATGAAAGCAATGTCTGCTTAGGGTACATTAAAACCCAATATCCAGGAGCCCCGTTTTGGGGGTAAGAGGACAAAGATTGACTTCAATGAGCTCCCCTATTATGGGAGTTTTCTTTAAAATTCAGACACTTGGGGTGCGTACATTCATTCCTGCAACAGTCAACAAAGGTATCTATTCCCTTCTTTTTTTTTTTAAATATATCTTTATTGATTTCAGAGAGAGGAAAGGAGAGGGAGAGAGAGATAGAAACATCAATGATGAGAGAGTCATTGATCGAGCCCGCAGCCCGGGCATGTGCCCCGACCCGGAATCGAACCTCGATCGCCTGGATCCTAGGTTGATGCTCAACCGCTGAGCCTCGCCTGGCCAGGTGTCTATGCCCTTCTTGACCCCCCAGGTCCTTGTGGAAAGGCGCCTAGCATAGATAGCACTGAAAATTATTCTGATTGAAATACTGCATCCCTTGTTGCTCTGATAAAGTTTGTCCTGAGAACACCTTGCCTACAAACACAGGACGTAACGGATAAAATGAAAGGTCTCTCTCTCCCTCTCTCCCTCTCTCCCTCTCTCCCTCTCTCCCTCTCTCTCCACCCCCCTCTCGCTTTCTCTTTTACTCCTTTATTCTTTCTCCCCATGCTTTAGTGAATTATTTTAATCTTCCCTTTAATTATGACACTAGCAATACTTTATTATTATCTAGGACCATTTTGGACAGATATTCTCTGATATACGTGATTTGCAAAGAGAAAATCTCCTGCATGTGCCCTGGCTTTAAAACAAAGGGAAGGATATGCATTCAGTAGGTGGGGCCAAGAGTGGGAGCCATTAGCAGGCAATCCATGCAGCCCATAGCCCTAGGTCCTGAGCCTTAGTCTGAGAAGTGAAGTTTGATTTTATTTTTTATTGTTGTAAAACAGTGCATTGCAAAAAAAAATTGCAGTGTGCATTTTTAAGACACTTTTCTAAAATAATACAAGATAATATAAATATTCAGTATACAAGCTATCACTGCATTTTGGAATATTTATATATATGTTTAGTCTTACAGTCTTAGCTGTAAAAAAATATACCCAGTTGATGTGGTAAAACAAAAGCTATTTTAGACAAAATTCTGATAAACAGAGCACCATCTTGTCCCTTACATATTGTCTCTTCATGCTATTACATGGTATTAGAAACTCGGTTGGCTTCATTAGCATTCCTTGAATGTGTTCTGTGTGAAATCATTTCATTTGAAATCATTAATATAAGGCTCAACACAGCATCCCCTTTGAGGGGAGCCAGGATTTCCATCCCCATTTTACAGATGAGCACAGGAGATAAGAACAGGTTAAGTGATTTTTGCCTGAGGTCAAACATGCTGGGAGAAAGATTAGGAATTGGTGAGTACTCACCTGGGAGCTGTGTCTGCGATAAGTCTCTAAATTCAAATTTCCCAACCTTAGAATTTTCTGGGTTAGACCTCTAGCTGACTACCATGGGACATGATGTTATGTAATTAATTACAACTATAATTATCTTGGTTTCTGGGTCATTTAAAGATCATCAGTGCATTTTGTTTCCACAGTTCTTGCAGCAAAGGAATTTTTTTTCTGAAGTACAGTATAATTAATCCAGTTTTTCGACTCTTAAATAACATGAAAGTTAAAACATCAATGCAGAGACCGAGTTCGCCTTTGCTGGGATAGTAGGGAGTGTATAGGCTTTGGAATCATTGAAAGCACAAGTCATCTTTCTGGGAACATAAAACTTCCCTGCTAGAGTTGAGCTGGCTCCCTGGGAGGGGCCAGTGCATGGAGGTTATATGAAGGACTAGCAAAGTTCATACAATAGACATAGATTCTTTTACATCCCTAGGCATCATGAATTTGTTAGAAAAGCAGTGATTTCCATAGGTCCTTATAAAGGTTTCTACCAAAGTAATGGGAAATACAAAATGTTTAAAGTTAAAGAACTTACAAATTTCACTTTTTTTCATGAAGGTAATCTAATATTCAGGGGATTACCTTTTGCTACCAGCTTAAATATGAAAAAGCAACTCTTGACTCTGTTCTACTCAGCTCACGAAGTCTTCCTCAATCCGAAGTGTTCTTGTATGTATGTTACCTTCGCTGGCTCCTGGGCTAATGACGTTGGGACACATGGAGCCAGAAATCACACAGGGGAGGTGGTGGCCTGCATTTCTGCACCAAATCAATTGCCAGACATCCATTCACAGGAACCAGGCCTGTTTACCTTCTTTGCATGTCACTGCAGGTGACACACAGGGAGAGTTTCTGAAGAATCATTTCATCATTAGGACACATTGAATATGACAGTTGTGCTTGCAAATCAATCATTTTGGGGGAAATACTGTAGTAGCTGCCTAAGGAGGGTGCTCTGGAACCCGTATTTGCAGAGTGAGTGATTTAGAACTGTCTGTGGCACGATTCTTCATCAGTACATCTTTATAGCACTTAAATATATGAAAGGTGATTCATTATTTGTGTCTTTATTCATTCATTTTGTACACATTTATGGAGAGCCTCTCTGGGCTCTAGGAACCGTTTCAGGCACCAGGGACACCGTGGTGAATAAGGGATCCGGGTTCCTGCTCTCGTGGAGCTTAAATTTGGGGAGAGAGAAAGAAGGGAGCAGAAAATAGCAAGGGTGTTGCCGAGAGATACAACCAGGCAATGAAAGCCCAGAGGGGGAACTGGTGCTCCTTAATTTGGAGATTTTATCCCTAAGGAGGTGACATTTCGGCTGAGATGTGAATGTCCGAAAGGAGCCAAGCAGAGGAGCATGTGGAGGAAGAGCATTCTAGGGAACAGAGTGTGCAAAGCCCCTGAGGTTGGAACAAGCTCGACTTGTCTGAAGAGAAATGAAGAGGCTCTGGTGGCCAGAGG
This sequence comes from Miniopterus schreibersii, assembly GCF_964146895.1. Taxonomy (NCBI): domain Eukaryota; kingdom Metazoa; phylum Chordata; class Mammalia; order Chiroptera; family Miniopteridae; genus Miniopterus; species Miniopterus schreibersii. Next base: position 14,935,886 of record NC_138103.1, read on the forward strand.
AGGTGGGTTGGGAGGGAAGCGGCAGGAAAGAAAGACGGAGCAGTAGGTAAGCGGGATCCAGGAGAGCGTTGTCGGGCAAGGTAGGGGTTTTGGACTTGATGCTCAGTGAATGGGAAGTTACGTCAGACCATGAAAAGAACCGAGGAGCATGCGTATGACATGTCCTTGAAGGATGGGGGACGAGGGACATGCACAGGTGAGGAGGGGGTGCCCATCTTTCAAGTTCAAAGGTTGAGGGAATGGGGGCTGTGTTTGCCAGCCATACCTTGAAGTTCACTGGAGAGTCCTGGACAAGGGGGAGGTGTGGCGGGGATGGCCGAGTCCAGATTCATTCCAGAACTGCTGCTCTTCAGGCCTCCTAGTTGGCTGGCACTCATGCACCATCTCTCTCTTGGGTGATCTTCCAACTGGCTATGGCCTTTGGACCAAGCCAGTGGCAATTCCGACCTGGGGACGCATTCAGCCTGGGACAGGACAGTGGGGAAGCACCGGGATCATTGTCTTCCCTGGGGTCAGGACACTGGGTAGCAGTTCAGTTTGAAGGCCTCCCGTAGACTGTTGCTGGTGAGGCATTCCCTCCGCAGCGGCCAGCCTTTCTCTGCTGAGCCCGTCGCTGCTTTTCTCAGTGGCTGATGGGCACAGGGGGCCTGGACCCCGGTGTTGGCCAAGCTGCTAACTCGCCCTCATTCCTGGCCATCTTCTGGCGAGGCTGCGAGAGGCCCTTCCAAAGCAGTGGACTGTGTTGTTCAGTAGCAGCAACTGTGGCTTAGTGTTGCCCTGAGAGACGCAAGAGAGGAGCAGACAGACCCTAGGAAAGCCCCACGGACATTGAGAATCGGGTGGGCTGTGAACTAGGTGTGTGCTCTCTGAGCTGAAAGGGAAACATTGACGGTACTCACCACGTGGAACCGGAGCGCTGAGCGTGTTCCCGGCGCATCATAAATGTTCCAGAAACGGCTCCGGCGCTGCCGTGGTTGAGAGCAGGAGCCGTGGTGAGCATTCTGGGGTGAAGACGAGTGTTTGCAAGAGAGAGGCCCTGGGGCCGAATGACACTTAGCGTCCCTGCTTCACCATAAAACTAACGAGCTTCAGTGATAACCGGGCCTTGCCTCTGCCTATCCAAAATTTATCATATTTTAGGCTGTCTCTAAATAATAAGAATAGCATCTTATTGACCAAAAAAATCAGAAATAGCCTAATTGAAGAGAATAAGAAAAGAGAACACTGTGCACAGTGGTCCCTGCAGAGCCTGGGCGATGAAGAAGGGGAGCCGCACACCAGAGGTGCGCCCCGGCCAGAGGAGTTTATTCAGAAACGCATCACACGCGATGGTTTTAGCGCTCCGTGCCATTAGGGACACACACATGCGAGGGACACACACACAGAGAAAAAAGAAACCTCAGAACCCACAGTACTGATCTCCTGGAGTGATTAGGGACAGATACTCATGAGACAGATACACTTGAGGAAGGTTTCAGACTAGGAATTGAATGTCACTAAAAGGTTTTATTGCTTAAGCTGGGCACTGTTTACGTGGGTGGGTTTGTGCATTTTTGTATACTGTTTGGTATGTCTGAGATAAATATATATATGTATATATGTATATATATTAAATATACTCACAACATAGAAATGTATAAAGAAAAAACACAGGTCTCCCTCCCTCCCTCCCACCCTCCCTCTTTCCATCATTTAATAATTGTCAGTACATCTTTCCAGATATTTTCGGTGCACATTCAAAATACACTCATTTAAAACATACACACTTACTTGATATAATAATTCGTGACTTCCTGTCACCACTTAAAAATAGTGTGTAAACCTTTTAATGTCAGTACATATAAATTACCCACCTCAATCTAATAACACCTGCCTAGTAATCGTATTTCTATGTAATTTGTTTAACCAGTTCCCCTACTGATAGACATGTGTATTTAAAAAACAAAACAAAAAACACTCTTTACAAATCCTAGGCTGCTTTCTAGTCAAATACAGCCTCTTCAGCTTCCACCATTGGTCACCCAAGTGTTTTTGTCTTTGTTAGGGCAAACACCCAGACCTTTTATTGAGTTATTTTGGTATTTATATGAGTGTTCAGTGACTGTGTAGTCACAGCTAGAAATGCATTCGGGGGGGGGGGCAGAGAGAAAAAACAACGGCTTAAAGCCTCCGACAAGGAATTCAGATTCATAGAAGCCTGGAGTCTCCTCCCTCTTGCCAAGATGTTAGTGATTTTCAAGTATCACCGGCTTTGTAAATGCCATGTGAAAGCATGAAGGGAAAACATACAAAGAGCAGTGTTTTGAATGGGGGCTTTTGAATTCCCACCCTTCCCAGAGGAAAGAGACGGGTGTGTCCGATGGTCTTTTAGCCTGAAATGCTTCCTGAGTATTTTGTCTCTCTATTTGACATAGTCCAGGGGTACTTTCAGGAGATCATGCTCCATCAGACAAGCCCCGCATCTGGCTTCGAACCTGCGAGCGGAAGCAGTTCCAGGAACTTGAACTTCTCGCACCTGAAACTCCGTGCGCGGAATCCTCATTTCAGGGCGCCCTTCAAAGGGGCTGAGATGGACTCCGAAGCCCTTATTTCCTCTCTGTTTGTATTACTTACTGCTTCATTACTCTAGCAGTGCGCATAGCTTGTGAGAAAAGTGGTCAATACAATAAACAATTAGGGTACAAAGTTAATATTTGAAATAAGCAGGCCCTGCACTCACGCAAAAGCAACTCCTACTCTCGCTTCAGAAATCCCTGATTTTTTTTCGATGAGTGTACATATTTGTAAAATACGTAGCTACAAATATGGTTCCATACAGTACACTTGGCTTTATAACTTTTGATTTAGCCATAAAATGCTATGTGAAAGCAGGTGCCATTCCATTAAACTTACTTTTTTAAAAGGCTTCACAGTATTCCATGAAATGAATGTCCCCTAAATAGGGGATATGGTTTGGGGTATCATTTTTTCTGATTGTTATAAGGTTTATTATTTAGAAGGTTGTCTTTATTATTATTTTTACATGTTTATAATATTTAGTAGATACTGGTTCAGTGGGCACACCTCTCACAGTCACTAGCATGGACAGTTAGATGCTGAATTTACTATTTACAGCAGGTTTTTCACCCTGAACAGCGCTGACACTTGGGGTGGATAATTCTCCTTGTGGGTGACTGTCTTGTGCTTTGTTGGGTGTTTAGTCGCATTTGTCACCCACTAGTCACCCACCATCTAGTCACCCACTAGATGCCCATTGCCCTTCCCCCTCCATGTGACACCCAAAAATGTCTTCAGACATTGCTAAATGTCCCCCATGGGCAAAATCCCCATCTTGAAGAACCACGGCTTTTAAGGGATCAGGTTCTCTCTCTCTCTTTCAATTAAAGAATATTTATTGCATTTCTTTCTGTAGTCCATAAGAATTTTTTAAAATTTTTATTTATTGATTTTAGAGAGACTGAGAGAAAGAGAGAGAAACATGGATTTGTTGTTCCACTTATTTATGCATTTATTCCTGTATATGCCCTGACCGGGAATCGAACCCGAAACCTTGGCGTATGGTGTTGACGCTCTAACCAACTGAACTACTGGGCCAGGGCAAGGGATCAGGTTGTTGAGTTGTCTAATGGATGATCTTGTCCTGTAGCATTTATAAACCAATTGAAAGTTGGTCCTGGATTAACACCTAAAATGAAATTCAACCTATTTTGAGAAAACAATATATTTGAGTAGGGCCTAATTACCTCTTTTTTATTTCAAGTGACAAAAGCCAATATATCACACTTAGCCACTATGAAGACTCCACTTCAGTAAACTAATTAAACTAATCCTATCTCAACTCATTACTCTCAGTTCCTCTAAATATTTTAACACTCTAGATTTATTTCATTACATAAATTATATCATCCTTAAAGCTACGCAAGATCCTCAAGAGTTTATTTGGGACTTTTAAAGTGTGACTTGCAGCTTTATCTAGAATGTATATTTTTCATATCTTTCCCAGCTAATTATTCATCTTAATTATGACTAATTATTAAAAGTGATATATCACTTTAATTAAACGAAAGTGCTTGCCTCCTTGTTAGCACTCATTAAACACCGAGAATGTTGCAATGATACTGCAGCTCCGGAAATGGCATAACTCACCGACTTGGTTCCATTTCCTTCTGCAAGCTGATCTGGACACACATTTCGGTAGACTGATGAATGCCCAGGATGACCAGAGAAGTGTTTCTCATGATTAAAAGGAATTAAGGTCGGTGTCCACCTCAGATTCATTTTCCAACAGAGGATCTCCACACAATTAAAACGCTAACGCACACCCTGCTACTTGTATTTATGTTCCGAAGCCAGCATACATTAAATAGAAATTTAGCCCAAGTGCTTCCTGGAGAAGCCAAGGGGAGTCGCGCCTAAGCACCACTTCAGAGTAAAGTGCTCCCTACTTATAGACCTGTAATGCAATTAAATCGAGGAGCTGGAAGCTGCCTACATCGACTAGGTTTAGATATTTGTCTTTAGATGTCTCCCTGTAAAGGGTTCTGAGAAGGACAGACATCGAGGCAATGAGCTGTTCATTCGAGTTGACACATGGTGAGCCAGGCCAGGGAATGCCTGGGGGATAGAGGCGCTTCTTTGGCATCTAAACTAAAAAAATAAGCATAAAGCAGCCTTCAAGTTGATCTTAAGGTAATCATTAATAGGGAACGTGCCCTCTGATTCTCTGATTCTAGCAGGTGGTTTTGGTCCAGGTTATTGTTCTATGCTTAGTTCAAGAACTGAAAATTGTTATTTAAATAAATACACCGACACCAACATGCATTTTAAAGATGGTATAAGTTCTCTGCCTAGGACAGAAACAGATCCCCAAGGGAGAAAGAACTGCTGATGGCGAATATGTAAGTGGCATCATTTTAAGTGTTCGGGGGTCACACGCCCCCCCCCCCCCCCCCGTTGAAAGCATCTCTGGGACGATGTGAGTGTTGTGCTGGCCAGGCCCAGGCCCCCTCTGCAGCAATGAGCGTGTGCTTTACCTTCTGAGTTTCCAGTGAGCGGCAGCGAGTCCTTTCCCTGACACCCGGGCCCCACTCTCTGCTATTTCCCCTTCTCCATGCCGAGAACCATTTGGTGTTTGAGGGCTGAGACTATGACACTATGATAAGGAAATTTGAGATTCATACTTAACAGTAATCTAGAATTTTGCTGTTTTGATTATGTGCGTGAAACTCTTAAAGGACATTCAGATCCAAACAAGAGCTCGGAAAATATGTTGTAGGATCCCCAAGTAAAGGAAACTCAGTATAAACAGTGAAAAAAAATATGTATATGTTGGAAAAGCAGGAAGAGAGGCAGTCATTTGGGTGTTCCCGATAGAAACTGGGCGCAGGCTCCACAAGCACCTGCACACTTGGACCATTGCAGACACGTGGTTGTTCTGTTATTTTGGTTCCTGAATTTATCCTTGGAACCGATAATGAAGATCTGGGTGTTGCAGTGGGTTTTGGCATCACACAGCAGTTTGAATGTTGCCTCTGTCCCCTGTTGGCCAGGGAACCTTGAGAACGTCATTTATCTATCTGTGTTTTAATCCTGCCAGGGGCAAATAAGTGAGATGGGGCAGAGAGAGAGCAGGGAGTGAACAGCTTGGAGGCTACACACCAAGTTTGGAATTAGTGGGGAGCGAAGACAATTCAGGACTCACAACCTGGACTTAGGAAGGTTTGGAGCGTGTAGAGACAAGAGGAGTCATGATGATTTTAGGGCTCACACAACAAATGAATAGTGGATGCCCTGCCCTGCCCTGCCCTGCCCTGCCCTGCCCTGCCCTGCCCTGCCCTGCCCTGCCGCTGGGGATTTGGTGATAAACAGGACACATGCATGCTGTGCTGGTGCAGCTCACATTCCAGTAGAGAACAGACAGACAGAAATAACTGTGCAAATAAATGAGAAAATGGTCAGTGCTAGGTACTAGTCAGGTAATTGAAACAAAGAGTGATAGGTGCTCAAGGAAGAGGGGACATTTAAGCAGAGCTTCTCATGACAGACCATGCCAAGAAGGAAAGGGAGAACATTCTAGGCCAGTGTCCTCAGAGAGGAGGAACTGGAATGTTTGAGGGACAAAAGCACCCTCAGAAAAGGGAGAATAGTACAACAGAGCTCTTAGAAATGAACAAAGGCCAGATTTTGTAAATGAGTTTAGGGGATTTGTGTTTTATTTAAAAGGCAATGCAGAGATGTGTATCCACAAAGAAGGCTGTTGTATAGAGCACTGACAATGGGTCCTGGGGAGGAAGCTGGGATGGCAGCGAGGGGGCTGTCTAGGAGGCCTCGCCAGGGTGATGGTGGCTTGGACTACAGTGGTCATGAGATGGAAGATGATGAAAATGAAAGCACCTTTGTAGAAAAATAACAGGCAGAGCTTGGAAACCAATTGGAGGTGGAGGAAAGTGAATAGAAAGTGAGTCTGGGGTGGAGAGATTGGGGCCTGGAGACGGTGGCATTGTGAACAATAATGGAGAAATCACAAATTAAAGGCAGTGAGAAAAGCTGGAATCACCTCTCAGAAGTTCCAGGAGAACCTTGACCAACGGTGGTGATCAAGTGAGATAGAAGGCAGACTCGATGGCTTTGAAACTTACTGGTTTCTATTCCTAGGGAGAGACTCAACTGGTAGAAAAGACCTCAGTAAGGGGGCTTGTTGTGTTGGATATTAAGTGTCAGACTTTGAGCTTTTAAGTTCTTGCCTCTCCCCAAACAAGGTGTTGTGAAGGTGGTTGGTGCTCTGCAGAATTGCACACCTTAACCAGGGATGTCCATGAAATCCACCAACGTTCTTGCTAAAAGAGACTTTAGGGATCATGTCTGTCATTTTTCAGAGGGAGAAACCAAAGCTCTGAGGGAACATCTGACTTGTCCTAGATCACAAGGTGAGTTAGGACAAGGAGAGTTTGGATCTGCTGTGCCCAGGCCCAGTGCGCTCCATACACCACACTGCCTCCTCCCACTGACTGCCTTTGTGTGCGGAGGACGGGCTGGCTCTCATGTTTCAGAGGGAGCCAGATCCCATCTCTCCTTGTCTTCTAAAGCAAAATCTTTCAAAGTGTGAAAGATTTTTACAGCTATAACCTAGGACGTTGCCTTTCCCACCCCAGATCAGCTGAGTGAGAATCATTTGCCTCTGGAGTTGGGGCATCTTCATTGTATCAGGCTCCCCAGGGGATTCTGACTCTCTCACAAGTACTAACCTGACCTTCCATCTTCTACAGAGTTCCATAAGGTATCTAGCATGATACCTGACACAATCTTTTGCTCAAAATAGGCTTGCTTAGTTAATTTGTCATTAACTAATTGATTTATCACTAAGTAACCAATTCATTCATTAAAAATAAACCCATCACCCATGGCCTCCTACCAGCTCTCCGTCATCTGTCCTACCAGACTCTCCAACACACTCTACCAGCTTCCTTTCTGCATTCTGGGTTTTAACAGCCCACAAGTCACCCACTGACCAGGAAACTTTGGGATATTAACAGAGTTGTACGTATTATTACTAAGTACACATTGGCTCCTTCTATCCCCACCTGGGACTTGCTCTCAGTTCTATAAGGCTGTTGATTGGGAATGAGCCATATCTCCAAAGCTTATGTTGCAGGACTGTGGTGCCCACACATTGGTCTTCATAAGATACTTCAGTCAAGGTCAGGTTAATAACTCTAAATTTTATAAATTAAATTTATTGGGATAACTGGTTAATAACACTTTGTAAATTGCAGTTGTACAGCTTTTCAATACGACATCAATATGTTCTGTGGTGCACTCACCACCCAAAGTCTTGTCTCCTTCTGTCACCGTGTATTTGACCCTCTTTACCCCCTTCATTCTCTCCCCACCCCCTCTTCCACTCTGGTAACCACGGTTTTGTTGTCTGTATCTAATTGTTGCATTTGTTTGTTGTTGTTTGTTTATTTGGTCTGTATGTTCATTTGTTGCTTTTTGTTTTATTTCCCACATATGAGTGAAACTGCCCTTTTCTGCCTGACCTCTTTCACTTACATGGTAATCTCAAGATGCACCCATGTTGTTGCAAACGGCATTATCTAATCTTCTTATGGCTGAGAAGTGTCCCGTTGTAGATATGTACCATGGCTCTTTTTAAAAATGATTCTAAATTTGAAGGCAATACAACCAAGCTGGTAATGACTTCTCATGTCACCATCTCAACCTTTAGTGGCCGAAGACCAAGAATGATCAATGTCATATGGAGAAAAAAATGAGGGGATTGGTAATAGAACAGAGAGAGAGAGTGTGGAGGGTAGAAGGAAGGAGGAAGAGGCTTTTTGTTTTGTTGATTTTTTGTTTTTTAATCCTCACTGTAGGATAGATTTTCCATTGCTTTTCAGAGAGAGTGGAAGGGAGAGGGAGAGAAACATCAATGTGAGAGAGACACATCAATCGCCCGCTTCCTGCATGCACCCTGACTAGAGTGGGGATGGAGCCTGCAACTGAGGCACGTGCCCTTGGCCGGAATAGAACCTGGGACCCTTCAGTCCTCGGCTAACACTCTAACCCCTGAGCAAAATCTACTGGGGCACAGGCAGGGTTTTTAAGGCCTGCCATACACCAAGCATGCATTATCTTGCTAAATTAGCATAGTAATTCAATAAGGTATGTCCCACTCTTGTCCTCATTTTATAGGTAAGAAAACTGAAGCCTGGAAGTTCAATAACCTGTCTAATTTCACAGGGCTGACAAAGAGAGGCCCTGGAGTCCCTCATCCCAGAGTTGAGGCCTTTAGTCGCTGTGCCAGACTGACACGACAGTCATTCATGTATTCTTGTCTTCCGGACACATAGATCTACAAGAGCTGTCAAAGTCTATCTCCCCTGATCTTGTTTCCTATCAAAATTGTGCATTTGCTGGCAAGAGGAGAGTGGCACATGGATCCCAAACTGTGAAACAGTCGCACACCTGAGAGAGCTCCTGGAATGCGCGGTCAGACACCATGGAAACAGCTACGTGTTTGGGAGAAAGCGGGTGCTGCGGAGCCTTCAGCACGGGGGGCCATTAGGAACTGTGTCCGCGGCAGCCGCAGGACCCCATGCTACACGCCGTGGCCCAGCCTCCCGCTCTCACAGCCTCACGGATGGCAGGGTTCCTTGCCTCTCAAATGCTTGAGAGAGCAGAGGGCATGTAGGGCTTCACCGCCAGCTTAGGAGGTCTCTGGCACCCCCGATTGGTTTAATGTGTTAATTCCGCACCTTCTGCCTCTGTGCTCTCTTTGACTTCTTTTTGCCATTGTCGCAGTGGAGAAAGCACCCTGGAGCTTTGGGGCATTCTTGCTTCTCAGCTGGCACGGGGGAAAGAAGCACAGCAAAGAAATAAAACAATGCACCGTATGTGTCCTTCTTTGTCCCAGTACATCCTTCCCATTGCCTTTTATCAAGATCCAGCAAACTAATCAATGTCCACCTTATGAGGAGCGTGCTGTTTTCCATAGTTACAAGGACAGGAGTCTGATCTCAGATTGTATGGAGCTGGAAAGGGTTAACCCCATCTTTCCTGCCCTGGAAGGGTTCTGTGGGACACACAGGTGACATGTGACACTGCTCTGGGTGTCCGAGGTGTGTTTGGGATCATCCTTGGGCATAGGCCTTGGCTCTCTGTGGGGAGGGGATTCAGTCCTTGTGCAGATTCCAAATGCATAAGGAAATGAGATGTCACATGGGAAGGTCGTGCTAAACCGACGCGGTATTGAGGTCATTACTGCCGGGGCTGGCAGTTCAAGTGCTGAAGAGTGAGGTGTGTGACATGTGAGCTTTGGAATCCCACAGATCTGGGTTCAAATTCTAGCTCTACTCTTGGTCATCCGCTTGGGATGGCTCTTACCACCCGCCACAGCTTAAGTCCCCTCAACTGTAGAAGATAGACAATAGTGGTCCTCACCTCCCATGGCTGTAGGAAGGAGAAAAATGGGAAAACCCATCTAGAGAGCCTAGTGCAGTGCCTGAGCCAGCGTGGGCTGCACAGACAGCTCTCAGGCTGGGAGGTGTGTTCCTCGCAAAGCTGGATGGGTCGGAGGGATGGTGATACGTGATGTGGGGAGTGTAGCACCACCCCATTGTTTGATAAATTGAAAGTCTAAGAGTTTAATGAAGTGGTGACTGGTGTATGCCCACTTCCCCCTAGAGGCTGGCTCTTGGCACTCATTCTGGACTTCAGGGGTTCAGAAAACCATTGCTTCATGCCGTGAACAACTCAGGATGATCCTTAGGCAATGGTTTGTATTAGCCAAATCCAGGAGCGAGGCAAACCATTGCCTAAAATAAATAATAGGCAGATTTGTCATCCAAATATTTTTGGACTCGAGAGAGAAATTCAAGGGGTGATCTGGCCAGAATTCTGACCATGAAGGACAGTAAGTTTGCTTAGCCATGCTATGATATTTCAGGAACAATGACAGCCATAGTGATATTGGTAATTACCATTTCTTGCCTATGTAGGATGTACCTGACACGGGGCCAGATGCTTTATAATATGCATATATTATTTATGCCACCGTGTTAGATGCATGATATCACTATCCTTTTCCAAATGAGAAAATTGGAGTTCAAGTTAGTTAAGTAATTTGTCCCTAATCATAGAAATAATAAATTCCCAGAACTCGACCCAAATCAATATGACACCCAAACTCATGCTCTTAACTATGGGATGTTGGGACTTGGAGTCCAAAGACTTGGGTTCAGGTTTCAGCTTGCTGGGGACTTATTCACAATCCCTCACCTCTCAGAGCCTTGCTTCTGTCGTCTGCAAACCGGGAAAAGAATACTGTCTTCACGAAATGTTAAGTCTCTAATGAGAAAATGCACCTAAAATATCTTTGTATCTCATAAGGATTATGCAAGCGTTCGGTGCCACATTTTGCAGTATCACCCAACAATAGATCATTTTTGGATTGTGCTCAGGGTTGAGAATTTACAAGTTTGGCAACTTTTGATGAAAAGAATCAATATGCTGTCTCTTTAAAGAGGAATTAGTGGTTATAAGAACTGACAATCCATTTAGAGATTTGTGTTTCTCAATAGCATGCAATGAGACCATTTTCTTTCCATTTATAAGAATATGTATGCGCTTAAGGGAGGGCGGATTCAACAATGGGGTTGTTTGCTATGATTTGTATGCCCTGGGGATATGGAGAGTCAGGAATGTAGGAAAATGGCAAATATGGAATAAAAGGTCCAGGGAGAAGGTTTTTGACTCCGTACTTCAGGTGTATGGTTTGGAAGAGGGATCTCCCCAGGGGTCCTTGGGTCTTAGTGACCCCTGATTTTTTTGCAGACTTCCTGGCTTTCCTAGCTATGGCTGATTCGGCTGCTCCCAGCCCTTCCCAACATGCCTCTTGTCCTCAGTTGGCCTTTTGAACTGAATTTGTGAAAGTTGATCACCGTGAGTTTGGACGGGGCAGGGCGCCCAGACACTGTCCCCCCCGCACATGACCACCTCCCCCTCGGCCCTGCCATCCTGTTGATCTGGCGGCTTGAATTTTCTAGGTCAGCCCTGTTATAGAATGGAGTTTGCTGATGCTCTTCTCAGTGTGCCTGTCGGATTATGTGTCCTGGTTTGCAGAAAAGGGCCCTCGTGGAAGTGGAGGGGAAACGTTTGGGGGTCCCAAGAGCTCTGAGGGCACCAGGTGTGGGGCCCGCTGGGTGCCGGCCTCCCCCACGCTCTTTCAGGCTCTGGGAGGGATTTTCTCTCCTCCTGGACGTCCTCTCCTCTCCTCTCTTTGCCTACTTAACACTCACGTATGCTTCTGAACCCAGTTATTTTGTCTCTTCAAGAACTTTCTTGGCCTCTCTGACCAGGTCAAGCACCGCTCGTTTCCTAACTTCATGTGCCTTCATTTGTACCTCGTGGTGACATCATTCCAGTTTTACACATTTTCACATAATGATTTGATCCCTGACTATCTTTCCTGAAAGAATGTAAATACTATGGGGAGGGGGACTGTAGGTGCTTTCTGTATGTCTTATATATAGTAGGCTTTGGACAATGACTGGCTGAATGAGTGAATGAATGAATGAATGAATGAACTAGTCAGTCAGTGGGTTCCCAGCCCAGCCCATCAGGACACCTGCTCTTTCGAGTAGGCTGAATTCCCTGCTATGAGGGACAGGGGTGTGGACGAGCCTTAGCTTGCTGCACCTGTACCCTAACTTACCCCTCCTCTCCCGTCCTGGATGCTCGTAGAATACAGGCCCTCTGTTTCACCCTGCCCCTCCTGCCCTGTGCAATCTTTTTTTACACCTTACTCGTGGTCTACCCCCAAACCTCAGCCAGACTTTTTATTTTCAGGTTTTGAAACTCTCCCAATTTTGCCCTCCTTGGGGACTCCTGCATGCACTGCAGCTCCACCCCAACCCCCCCATCATTTTCTGTCAGATCTGAAGTTGTAAGAGCCATTGAATTATGTTTAATGAAAAACCAAGACACTCAAGACATCCAGTCTCAGGGGGAAAGGTTAAGGATCAAGGGAGAGCAGGGGAAGACCTGATAGGGAAAGTGTGTTTTCAGGGGGAAACCTAGCCTCAGCCTGATCCTCTGGGATGCCCAGGAGTGTTTATGGCACCAAAGATGATCTCACCTAGCATCTTATGCCCTCCCTTACATTGATCTGTCTGTCCCCCTGGAAAGGACGGTAGCCCCTCCTACCCCTAAACTCCCACCCCGCCCCACCCCATCCTCAGGGCATCTCTGGCTGGGACAGCTCCTCTTGGTCAAGTTCAACCCTTCAGAGGAAAAAATCAGGTGGTGAGCAGTTAGCAGCCGATACCCACAGTATCTCGGAAATGTTGCCTCAAGCTGGAGAGGACGCATGAGGCTCTGGCTTTAAGGAAGCATGGAATAAGAAAGACACCTGGAACGAGGAGAGCTGATTTGTAAACAATAACCTCTATTTTTATTTTCTGATTAGTTTCAATTCTGCAGGAGCCCCTTGACCTCTGCTCTCCTACCTAAGCCTCCCATTTGCCTACCCTCGCTCCAGGGGACTTGCCCCTTCGAGGATGATATTTCATTAAAGGTGTTCACGTAAGAGCTGAGCCACCATGCCTTTAGATACCCGGGGAGAGAAGCTACCCCGCGCCTCACATCCCCTCGCACCTCTGGTCATCCATTTCTTACGGGATCCAGGGGCATGGCCTCTGCACTCTCCTTCCAATGGGGATAGGTCTAGGATCTCAACTGTGTCCCCTCTTTTGTTCACTTATCAGGCAGTTTTGGCTCCACGGCCAGCTGTCATGTGCTTAGGTTGAGACAGGAGCGACGGCAAATTGAATTTCCCCTGTCATCTCGGGAAGGCAGGTGGCCCCCTCTCCTTCTGATGTAAACGGTCCTATTCGGGCTGCAGACTCACCGTGATTCCTGTCCTCGCCGTTTGCCAACCCGCCTGCCCCCACCGCCGCCTCCCCGCCCCACGCGGTCGCCAGCAGCCTGCACGTCTGCGACACATAAATAAGTCTGCACACACGCGTGTGAGAATATATAGCCGTCGCGGCCCGCTGTGGGCCTGCGTACGTGCCCGGGGACTGTAATAGACTGTGGTTGTGTGTTCGTAGGTGTATAATAAGTTTGCCGCAGACCAGGGGGAAGAAATGGAACCATTTGTTGATTCAAACCAATTTTTCCTTTCCCTTGAGTTAGTGCCCAATCTGTAGCCAAGAACTGCTGACCGCAGCATTTTTCCCGGCGTAGATTTCTCTCCCCCACTGACAGCTAAGACCTAACTCCTGCCTGATCTATGTAGCCGCATTGTTCAAATTACAAAGCTTAGGTGACAGACTGCTCTATTTTCCGGGAGCCCCCAACACACCTGTCATCAGATAGGAGGGAGAATGCCGAAGTCATCACTTTACTTAGAAACTCGGCAAATGATTGAAATTATTTCTTACTACTAATTCCCCTTTTAGTGGAGATAAGCCTCTTTGTTCAGCTGTAAATGAAACATTAGGGTATTAACTGTGGAGCCAGAAGTATTGGGGAAGCTAAGATTTTATCTGCAGTAGGAACATTTTGGGCAATAAATTGTTTTGTTGGACAGAATACTAAATCTCTTGAGTTACAAAGAAGCAGAGCTCATTAAGGGGGATGCTTAAAGCAGGGAAAAAAGGCGAGACAAAAGCTTATTACCTTTGTTGTGGGGATTGGGGGGTGTTCGCAGGTTCTCATGTATGTGTACCATGGAAGAATTATGCGGTACAGCTATTAAAGAGATGTGTCTATAGACTTGCAAACGCTCTATGAATATGTCCAAGGGACAAATACATTTCTGAAATATCAATAGCAATCTGCAATAACTTATGAATTTTGGAGTACATATTTATCCTCAAAGACTGGGTTTTTGTTTCCTGTGGGTGAAATTTCCCGTCTCTTTGCCGCATCCCTCAGATTAATCGGCTGGCATGGTTACATAAATGTTTGTAATAGAGAGGAGTAAGTGCCAGGGAGATCCAAAATATTGTCACAAAATACACACCTAAATTAAGATAATTATGCCTCGGGAACATCGATCAGCAGGGCTTGGAAGGGAAGGGAGCTTCGCAGGATGGAGAGGAGGCACCTTCCTGGGGCACTGGAGCTGCGCGTGGTGGGTTGTGGGTCCTGTTGGGGGCCCTCAGCCTGTAAGTGTCAGGGGAGGGACAGGACAGCTGTTCCATCACCAGTAACCAGGGCGGAGGAGGGGGAGAGGGAGAAGACAGTGCTCTCTCTGCCCTGGAGGGAGCAGCCCTCTGCTTTGCCCCCAGGAGCAAGGCCGCAGTGGGTGGTCCACCTCCCTACCTGCCTGTGCTTGTTGCTGGGCCTGGCCTTTGGGGGGGGGGGGAGTTGGCCCCAAAAGCACTGCACCTGAGAAACCCAGACCGAGAACGGCACCGACAGGCTGCCTCGGTTGCAGACAGATGGGCATTTTGAAAGAGCAGTTCCAGGGCTCTGTGTCTCCCTTTGACTCCCTAAGTGGATTCAGGGCACCCCTTCGCAGGCTCCCACCCTGAAGGCTGCTGCTGCCGTCCCTGCCTTTCCCCGCGCGCCCCGGTTCACACGTGGGCGCCCGGGGCCCCGTCACCGGGAGCGGCGCCTGGGCCTGACTTCCCACGTCCCATTAGTGCCAGCTCCGGCCCTCCCCTTCCTCGGCTCTTCCCGCAGAAGCAAGGGCAATGCTTCTTTTCCAAGCAGAGCAGGAAGACCGCAGGGAAGCCAAGCGCAGGAGACACCTAACGTAGGGACCCCGTGAGCCCCGGGGAGGCACTGCCACCTGGCTGGCTCTCGTATGAAAAATGAGAGCTTGTTTGTGTTAAAAAGAAACAATGCGTTCTTTAATTCAAAATGAGCTGCATTGTAAGTTCTTCCCCAAAAATGGCTTCCCCTTTGTTCTTCATCTCGGGCAGGGGACACAGCGCCAAGGAGAGATCCTGGAGCAAGGCTGCAGGAATTGGGGACAGCCTGCACCGCGCTTAAATCTAGTGGGTGCTCAAAGAGAGCCAAGACCCGGCGTCCTTAACCTGTGGTTCATTTTCTAAGGAACTTTCAGGGCCACCGGTCCACAGGCTGCAGGACACCAGCCTGTCAACACCAGTTAAGGGAACCCCAGGCATTGAGTTAATTTCTTATGACTCATTTAGAGTCTTCTTGACATGAATACAAGCACAGATCTACACAGAAGTGACTAGAACCCACCGGTGACATAGCCTTGCGTCCCCGCATGAACCTTGAAATTGGGACCACAGAACGATAGTGGTGAATGGAAGGGAATTAGAATCAGTATTTTCCAACGTAGTGCCCCAGTTACCGAGACACTACAGATGGACTTAATGGTGAGTTTTACTCAAAGGCAGAATGATGTTTCCATGAGAAAACTATCCTGGTACCCTGGGATGATTGCGATGCATGTATTTTTATATATTTACCCCCACTTTTGGCTCTTGTAGCTCAAGTAATAGGTTTAGGGTGTAGTGGGCACAGGTGTGAAGAGTTCTGGATTTAGGTCCGATCTGTGTCACAAGCTACAAAACCCCGAATAAGCCTGTTAGTCTGCTGGAGCCTCAGTTTTCTCCTCTGTAAAATGGCACGATAGAACTACCCACGGTAGTAGGGACCACTTAGTTGCAAAATTTTTCAGCTTAATGAGCAATGAAAGATTTCTTTTATAAGCATCCAAGCTCCTCTATGGTCTTTGGTGGACTGGTCCACATTCTCAGAGCAGCTGTTCGATGATTTCGCTCCCCGAAACTGCTCCGTTTCAGGCACCATTCATGAAGCTCTGAGAAACCGTGTGCCCCAGCAGGATTCCACACGGGGGAAGGAAATGCCCTGGGTGGACCCATTTCACAGGAGCCAGAGCATTACTGGGGACTGTCTCAGACATTCAGACTTAGAGCACAGCCATCACTGTGGGAGGAATGTAGGGTTGAATCCTTATGTTTTCCTTTCCGTCTGGGTGACATTGACGGAATCCTTCAGCTCGCTGGGCCTCAGTTTCTTCATCTGCAAGATGAAGACAGAAAATTATCTCAATGTTATGGAAGTTTAGAGAGATGATGATGATGGCGAGTGTTTAATTCATGTTTAGTATGTTAAAGAATCTCAGTATATGTGATTCTATTAGATTAGTTTAGGAATAGAGATTAATGGGTAACTTCTGGGAGAGTCCAGAGCTGAGAGCAGACCTCCAGCCACCCAGCTTACCCAGATGTTGGTTCTCTGACCCCCGTCTGACAGATGATACCTCCAGATCTCTATACATCTGAGGACCTTTCTGGAGAAGAAACTCCTTATTCTTTCAGGAGGCTGCCAGGGCTTACAATTTACCGACGCATTGGCGGTGGCCAGGAGACTCTTGCAGTGAGTGTCATGTGTGGAAGCCAAGTGGAGCCCCAGCTCGGGCCCCATGTGGTGAGGGGCCAGGTTGTCCCAACCTTCCATCAGACTCCATGGAGAAGGTCACTTTCAGATGACCCCTTCCAAACATCATCCTTGCACTAACGGGGAGCTAAAGGACTACCTTTTAGTTCCCAGGGCTAGTGTAGCACATTGGCTGCAACTTGGAGTCTTTAAACAACAGAAATTCTGAGGCTCAACGTCTGAGATCAGTAGTTCAGCAGGCTCGGCTCCTTCTGGAGACTCAGGGATCGCGCATCCACCTCAGCTTCTTGTGGCTCTGGCAACCCCGGCACTCATTGAGCAGCAGACACATAGCTTTCGTTTCTCACTCCATTTTCACATGGCCACCTCCCTTGCACCTCCCCTTCTGTCTCTTATAAAGATCTGTCACTGGATTCAGGGTTCACCCTAATGCAGGATGATCTTATCTTGAAATTTTTAATTAGACCTGCAAAGACCCATTTTTCAAACAGTATCACATTCATGGGTACTGGGGCTAAGGCTTAGACATAGCTTTGGCGGTGGGGGGTCACAATTCTGCCTACTACCCTTTTTGAAGCACCCTTTTATGAAGAAGCAGTTCAGTGTAACTGAGACCACTCAACAACAAGGACAATGAAAGGAGGTGACATTCTTG
Organism: Miniopterus schreibersii; assembly: GCF_964146895.1. Lineage (NCBI taxonomy): Eukaryota > Metazoa > Chordata > Mammalia > Chiroptera > Miniopteridae > Miniopterus > Miniopterus schreibersii. The sequence continues at coordinate 14,953,449 of NC_138103.1, forward strand.
GGTACTTACTATGTGCCAGGCATTGTGCTGGTTCCTTATATGCATTATCTTTCCTACTCACCTCTACAATCCTGCAAATTAGGTACTATGCTCTTCCTTGACTTATGGATGAGAAAATTGAGCCTTACCCGGGGAAGGTCATTTTTCTTAGTCACCCAACCAGAGGTGACAAGTTGATTTCCTAGTGCAGGTTTTTCTGATTCCAAATCCACGCTTTGAACCAGCGTGCCGGAAGTTCTCAAACTTTCCCATGCATAGGAATCCCCTGGGGACTGTTAAAATTGTACCTGCCCCCAAGCTCCATCTCCAGAGATTCTGATTCTGCGGGTTTGGGGCAGGGTAGTGATCCTCATTTAAAATAACTGCATTATGTAACTCTGCCCCCTCTTTCCTCCCACTGAACCCATCTCTCAGGTGACTGCAACCTTAGCATAAGGTCTAGCAGACACATCCAGATGATCCTGAAGACAGAAATCCTCAACAGTGCAAAACCACTCACAAGAGAGACCAAATTGCTTTTAAGGGAAAGGGCCTTCAGTTCTCAGCTTTTCTCCCAAGCACATCCCTTTCCTGGAGGCTCCGAGGCACGTTCTGTGTTATGGTCCATCTGCAGGAGGATGTGTGGGAATCAGTGGTGTTGCTCTTAGGTGTTTCCTAAATGTAAGTCTCCTTACTATTCAGGCACTTGAATGCCCGCACATTTAGGCGGAGAAGGCCTTCGGCAGAGCACAGCAAGGGAGCCATAGTCTTACCATAATCCAACCAATTAAAAATGTGTTGGGTCCAGGTGTAGTGGCTCCGTGGTTGAGCGTGGACCCATGAACCTGGAGGTCACAGTTTGATTCCCGGTCAAGGTACATGCTTGGGTTTGGGGCTCAATCCCCAATAGGAGGCATGCAGGAGGCAGCCGATTGATGATGATTCTCATCATTGAAGTTTCTATCTCTCTCTCCCTCTCCCATCCTCTAAACATATTTTTAAAAAATAAAAAAATAAATAACTTGGGTTCCCAGCCCCATGGCGGCAGTGGGGTGGGGTATGGTATTGCTGCCATGGGCATCCAGGCCTGTTAAGTGACATTCAAAGGATCTTGTGTCATAACAGGAAGCAGTGTGGTTGATGATCTTTGATGCTGAAAAAGCAAAACTGACGTGTGGGTCGCACTTTATTTCTAATAAGTCGCCCTGCCAACCTTGGAGCCATCCGTGAAACCCGGACTGTGAAGGGACAAAACTATGAAGTCTGGCTCAATGCAGCCAGTTGGAGAGGGTTTATCCAAAAAAAATAGCCCCAAGCCATCCCAGGAGAAATTGCCTGAAGAGAGGAAACAAGCGATGGTGTTAGAAAATCAAGAAGAGTTAAGCTGCCTGATAAAGTTATTTTTAAAAATTGTATCTTCAGTGCATTTATTTTTAATCACACAGTAGTTGGCATAAATCCATTCTCTCTGCAAAACAGCTCAAACTATACATAAATATGCAAAAGTAGAGAGCAAAAGGTGAAGGTTGCCAAATTTTGACTAGCCTCCAAATCTCATTGCTTTCCTCAAGGAGGTAACCTTTTAAGTAGTTAGCAGTTAATGTAGACTTTTCTCTGATAAGCTCTCAAACTCGGCTTAAAATAATGTTGGGTGTTTTGGTGAAATCATGGACAAGGAGACAGATTGATAAATAGATGCATAGCCAAACATATTGATAGATAGACAGACTAGAGAGGCTGAAAAACAGAAAAATGGATAGATAGATGATTGATAGATAGATAGATAGATAGATAGATAGATAGATAGAGATAGAGATAGATGATAGATAGATAGATAGATAGATAGATAGATAGATAGATAGATAGATAGATGATAGATTGCTTGGAATCCAAAAGTCTGGGCAGCCAAAGTTTTGACTTCACTGGTTCCTCCCTGTGTGATACTAGGATTAGAAAAATTATTGTTGAACTTCTTTGGTGCCAGCTTTTATTATCTATAAAGAGGAAGGGAGAGAATGGTCTCTGTTGCTTGCCTCCAGAATTAAAGGAGAGAGTGAGGCCTCAATGTATTTGAAAATGTCATAGGCTCAGCAGACATATTGGCACCACCAAGAGATGTAATTTGGTGCCCAGTTACTTTCGCATGTTATAATTTAGCATAGGCCAAAAGAGTTTGTAAATGGAATAAAGGAAACTAGGTTGTTCTGTGAAAATGACCCTCAAGAAGTTTCATATCCGAGTTCACGTTCTATCCTATTGAGGTTAAATCTCAAAGAGAACATCAAAGAGAACATAATAAAGCATAGAGCATTCGGCAGGTAGGTGGCCTTCTCCTCTTTAAAAAATTATTTTTATTTTATTTTATTGTTTTAGATTTTAAAGTACAGAGTAACATATTGCAAATGATCATACTATATTCTAAACATTCTTTTTTTAAAATATATTTTTATTGATTTCAGAAAAAGCAAATGAGAGGGAGAGAGAGAGAGACAGAAACATCAGTGATGAGAGAGAATAATTGATTGGCTGCCTCCTGCACACCCCTCACCGGGAATCGAGCCCACAACCCAGGCATGTGCCCTGACCGGGAATCGAACCCTGACCTCCTAGGGTTCATAGGTCAATGCTCAACCACCAAGCCAATGCCATCCAGGCCCATACTATATTCTAAAGTAAAGATTTCATTAAAATAGAATAGATTTTTGCCAAATTGAACATATATGAATACATATATATATTTCAGAACTCTAGCTGTGACAAGCAACTCTCTGAAAATACGTTTGAAAATTCACCGAGTCTTGTCTGAAGAGAAACCTGTGAGGAAGGATGAATGCCCAGTTCAGACACTGCTAAGTGCCCTGGAGTGGTGGTTAGTCATTTCCTTTTGAAGTGAGAAATAACAAGCGTGTTCCTGAGCCCCACCATCAATCTTTAATAATTTCAGAGTGAGGCATTGTCTTTAGCTACAAATGAATATCATTTTTTGAAATGTGGTCTTAAAAAAATATAAAAAAATTAATAATACCCCACCCTCCCTCAGTGGGAATTTCTCCCATGGGATAGGAGCAAAGAGAGGTTCCTTGCTGTTCTTAGGATGAACGTGGGGAGCAGGGTACTTCAAAGGCCCCGAACCGCGGTTGTGGAGAGATGCCGTCCTGTGCCTTCCAAGTCCCGATGCATAATTTGAATATGACTGGCTTCCAATGCGAAGTGTGTGAGGCTCTCCTCTTAATTACAGTATTTCAGATGAGCCTAATTTGACAGCCACTGGCACACAATATGCTAAATATTTCATATAATGTGACTTGGAGAGGAAGGGAGCCCCCCCCCTGAGTACCCCACTGGGTAGGACATTGTAACTCCGGATCTCAGCATCCACAGCAGGGACAGCTTAGCTGCAGAGAAAGTCTGTCTTTGATTTGAAGCCACCAGAAGTACAAACCGTGGTCCATAGACCAGGAAGACTTGGAGGCAACTCCAGAAACATTGCAGCCCATTTGCAAATCTAATCTTGAGGGAAATGGCGAGCCTAGGGCTCCAAGTTCATGATGCCATTTTGCCATTATAGGGCTTCATTTTTCTTGAATTACCCCGCCACTTCTTGTAATCCCTCCCCATTCAGTCGTGTAGGCCTACCTTCCAGAAGAGAACTTCTTAGTGACTGACATACCCTTTCGAAACACGTTCAAGTCATTCTCTGTTGTCCTCTGAAAGATGCCCGACTGATGACATTGGCCACGTGCATTTTAAGTGGGTGTGAGCGACACCTGTATCCTAGTGCCTCCTGTTTATGCTGTGGAAGGTCTTTTTAAGAATGTCTTATCTCACAGCATACCAAAAATAATATTTTGAGTTAAACAATTTTAAAAAGTGGAATTCTGTCCATTTTAGCAGATGAAAAAGATAAACACGAAGAGATAGGTCATTTCATTTAAGGTCATGTCACAAGCCACTGACCTATATCGAGGTCCCCAAACTTCTGACATCTATATATATGATGTCCACGTTGATGTTCTGATATACGTATCATTGTAAAATAATCCAGTGAGGATGTGGAGAGAAGGAAACCCTTAATCGCTGTTGGTGGGAATGTAAATCGGTGCAGATACTACAGACAACAGTAGAGACGTGGGTCCAGTAATGGACCTTAGCACTGCTCTATGACCCAGCAGCCCCACTCCTGGGCCTGCATCCACGAGAAATGGAGTCAGCATTGGAGTATTATCCAGATTTAAAGAAGGAAGGGTCTCCCGAATGTACTCTTTAATTCTGGTTCTCTCCTGCCAGGACTGTCCCAGGTGGGATGCACGATGGGCCAGCCTTCCCTTCTACCCAGTGAGGAAATGCTCCCCGGGGATGCTGATGTGGGCCAGAGAGGGGGTAGCAGCCAGGGTGGAGCTGGTTCCTGGGCGAATGCCTTTTGTTCCCAGTGAGCAGATGCTGGGGACGTGTGCCCCCTTTCACACCCCTCCTCCTTCGAGCAGAGTTGACTCCTCTGCAGCCGGAAAGATGCCTGCCCAGCCAACAAGGGCACCATCCGGGCTACGGTCATCACCCTTACAAGCGTGTTTGCCAAGCCGGGCAGGCATGCTCGCTAGGATGCAGGGTGATCATTTTCTGGAAGCATCCTGGAGAAAGGCCTCTAGGGAGGCTGCTGTTGCAATTTCCTTTCCATTGTAGCAAGAAAGCTCTTGCCGATCCAGCAGCCTTTGCTTTCTGTTTGGGAAAGTCGAGAGGAAAACAGCAGGAATTAGCAGGGCGCAGCACTGATGCCAGCCCAGAGGTGGGGACTCTGATGGACTCCCCACCGCGGGCCCCGGCCGCTGGGAAGCCTTAGGCTGTGACGAGATGAGCAGGCACGGCAGCTTGTGCCAAGGCCCCGTGCAGTGTTTTCCCTGGTCCACCAGGTGCTGCCAGAGAACATTGAGCAGCCCCGAGCTCCGGGCAAGGGGTGCTCGCAGCTGCTCTGGAACACACGGTGCTCGAATGGAAGGCGGCGTTAAATGTTATGCTGACTCCAACAGCCTCTGCCACTAAAATATGCTCCACGCCGGCCCCGTGCCTCACATTGCAAATCAACATGGTTTTTTTTTTGCGCATTTGGGTTCTGCCCACACACTCTCACGCTGCAGGAAGGAGACCGAGGATACCAAGCTGGATCGTGCTGTTCCAGGTCACCAACCCCAACCCCAGCGGCACCTGTGGTCGGCCTGCATTTTTACCGGGGAGCCGCCAGTTGCCTTGGAAGCACACAAAGGGGGTTCTCTCTGCCAGAGCTGATGCCTGTGAACACGGGGCGATTGCATCTCAGCACCTGTGCCCTGCTCCCTTCCCATCCGCTACACCTGGAGTAATGAGGTCACAGTCCCGAACCAGCAATTCCCAGCCAGGTGTGACTGAGCCCCCAGGGGTCACTTGGCCATGCCCAGAGACACTTCTGGGTGCCAGGGCTAAGAAAGGAGGGCTGCTATGGATGTCTAGCGAGCAGAGGCCAGGATGCTGCTGATGTCCTACCAGCCACGGGAGAACCCACAACAAAGGGCCATTGAAACCGCCCACAGTGCTGAAGCTGAGAAACCGCATTCTGGAGACGAAGGTTTATAGACGAGATGCTTGCGTTCTCCAGAACACACATCAAGGTTTTTAATTTAATTTTTTCTTGATCTTTAGAGAGAGAGGAGGGTAGAGGGGTAGCGAGATAGAAAGGTCAATGAGAGAGAAACATCAGAGATAGGCCGCCTCCTGCACGCCCCCTACTGGGGAGCGAGCCTGCAACCCAGGCATGTGCCCTGACTGGGAATCCAACCCGTGACCTCTTGGTTCCTGGGCCGATGCTCAACCACTGAGCAACACCAGCCGGGATTAATTTTATTTTTTAATTACAATTTACATTCAGTTTCATTTTAGTTTTAGGTGCACAGCATAGTGGTTGTTAGATAATCATCTACTTTATAAAGTTATCCCCCCAATAAGTGTAGTGCCCACCTGGCACCATACATAGTTATTACAATATTATTGATTATATTCCCTATGCTGTACCTGACATCCCCACGGCTGTTCTGTAACTACCAATTTGTAGTTCTTAATCCCTTCACCTTTTTCACCCAGTCCCCCATCCCGACTCCTCTCTGGCAAGCCTCAGTAGGTTCTCTGCATCTGAGTCTGTTTCTATTTTGTTTGTTCATTTATTTTGTTCCTTAGTTTCCGCATATAAGTGAAATCATATGGTGCTTGACTTTCTCTGTCTGACTTACTTCACTTAGCATGATACCCTGTAGGAGATCAATCTTTCCAATTCTGATTGTCCTAGAAAAGCTTCTCTAAATACAACCGAATATTGTGCGTTGTCAAGTCAACACTGCCATGAAGAAGTGAAAAAGAGATGCCATATGTTGCAGGCCAAATGCATCACTCACACAATTTCTAACTTTGCAGAGGCAACATTGCTATATAATGTAGAAGAGGAAACTGAGGCTCAGAGAGCTTGCATTCCTCACTCAAGGAATGCAAGGCTTAAACCCAATTTATCCACTGTGTCTTTCCTGTGACTTGCTGTTCCTCCCTGTGTCCCAGGAGGCAGACGTGGACTTGCGTGCTTTCTGCACAAATTGTGGGGCTAAATGTGCCCTGAACTGGCTCCCGGCTTCCCTGGTCTGGGGATATCACTTCTCTTCTTTCACTCCATTTGCCAAATTGGGTAAAGAGGACTTGTTGCTCCATAAAGGCATCTCTGATCCTTCCAAGGCCCTATACTCAGCCAATGGCTGAGGGATCTATTCAGGGCCCTGGATCCCAGGATGTGCTCAATAACTGCCCCCAGCCACTTGGGCGCTGGGCTCGTGGTTGTGGCATATGGCGAGGCTGGCATTTCTTTAGATTTCCTCTCATTCTCTTTCCGCCCCTCAGAGGTCTCCATATCCTTTCAGGTAGCATGGCCAGGCGTGCGTGCTTGATTTGCATTAATAAAGGAGCCCAAACCCCAAAGGAAGCCCACTTTTGATTCTTGTATTTCAGTGAACAGTAAATCAGAGAGTGATGCAAAAATACTTAGTAAAAAAAAAAAAAAAAAAAAATACAAACTTTCTAGAATGCAGAGCTGCCCTTTCCAAGAACGTCCTGTTTCCCAAAGTGACCATTCAGCCACGTGGGAAACTGTGACTCAGTGCTCACCTGCAGCATAAGTGTCCTACGGCTGCTGTGACAAATCACCACAGGCATGCTGGTTTAGAACAATACATATGTATTATCTTACAGTTCTGGAGGTCAGAAGTGCACGTGGGCTTCACTGGGCTAAGACAAGGTGCCTCTGGGTTGCGTTCCTTCTGGACGCTCCAGGAGAGGAGTCGTTTCCTGGCCTCTCCAGCTGCTAGGGGCTCTTGCACTCCTTGGCTCGTGGCCTCTGCCTCCATCCTCAGCGCCAGCAGTAGAACAGTTTCAAAGATCTCTCTACTCTACCTCTGTGGTCATATCTCCTTCTCGGTTCCTGTAAGAACCCTTGTGATTACATTGGCTCCACTTGGATAATCCAGGATAATCCCCCTATCCAGCCACTTTACCTAATCACATCTGCAAAGTACCCTTTGTAGGACAAGGTGACATAGTCACAGCCTCTGGGAACTGGGACCTGGGCTTTTTTGGAGGCGGGGGACATTATTCTGCCCACCACACTTACTTTATGGCTCCCACTGATCTCTAGAGTTACTGGAAATTAAGTGATAAGAAAACATGCAATTTTGCCTTCGATTGACTTGCATAGTGTGTGTGTGTGCACACGTGTGCTGCAGAGAAGGGGGGTACAGGAAGGAAAACATGACATGTAATCCCTCGAGGGCAGGTATGATTATTAAAATTATTATTCATCTTTGTATTATCAGAGGCTACTGTGCTGCTTATATAGGGTTTCAGTTTGTGTTTCATGCATTAGTTTTTCTAAGAAATGTGTGTACAGTGTTCAATAAAAATAGAGAAGAAAAACCACATATTACAGCAACCTAAATATGGCATATTTATTATATTAATTGCTGCCGAGATTCACCTGAGCACAATGTTAACTGATACACACAATCATATCCTAGAGACTGTGCCGTGGTCCCCCCTTATCTGCGTTTTTGCTCTCCTAGGAGTCAGTTACCCACAGTCAAGTGCAGTCAGAAAACATCAAATGGAAAATTCCAGAAAGAAACAATTCATAAGTTCTAAGTTGTGTGATGTTCTGAGTAATGTGATGAAATCTCATGCCATCCCACTCCATCCCGCCAGGGAGGTGAATCATTCCTTTGTCCAGCACATCCACAGCGTATACACTACCCTCCCATTAGTCACTTAGTAGCCCCGTCTCGGTTATTAGATTGATTGGCATCAGATGGCAGTGCTTGTGTTCAAGTCAACTTATAGTAGCCTAACGCTGCATCGCAATGCCCGCGTCACTGACCTCGCTTCATCTCATCACTTAGGCATCGCACGGTCTCACATCATCACAAGAAGGGTGAGTGAAATACAAGAAGATCTTTTGAGAGACAGAGAATGAGAGAGACCCACATTCACATAACTTTTATTACAGTGTGTTGTTACAATTGTTCTATTTTATTGTATTATTGTTTTGAGTCTCTTACTGTGCCTAGTTTATAAACTGAACTTTATCATAGGTATGCATGCATAGGAGCAAACATAGCATACAGAGTTTGGTATTGGTGGCTTCAGGCATCCACTCGGGGTCTTGAAACGCATCCCCCACAGATGGACAGGGACCAGTGTGAAGTTTTCAGAGCGCCTTCCGCACCCTTTCACGTTCAGGGTCTTCTACGAAGCTCCAGGGCGGTTCAGGTTCTTCAGTTTCATGAGGGTGGGCAGACCATGGCCAGAGGGTCACACCTGGCCTGCAAACTGTTTCTGGAAACACTTTTATAGGATCACAGCTATGCACATACTTGTTTACAATCGATGGCCACTTTGGCGATACAGGGGCAGAGTTGAGCAGTTGCAACAGAATATGTGGCCACAATGCCTAAAATATTTACTCTCTGGCCCCTTATAGAAAAGAGTTTGGAAACTCTTGCTGTAGACAAGTTGAACATTTGGCAACCTTCCCTAGTTATAACACAAAGTTCCGTTAACCAGGACACGCCACTCTCTGGCTGCCTGGGATGCATCCTTTGAATTATATTATTTATAGCCTATGCTATGCATGACCTCACTGCAAATAAGAAAAGTCTCAAGTTAATTGAGGCGGGCACTCAAATTGCTGAGATTACTCCCCCCCTAGCTATGTGTAGTGAGATAAATTGTGCTTCACTGTAGATGACAGTAAAGCAAAGGAAATTTTAATACAGTGACTATATTCATTTTGAAATTTCAAAAAAGTAAAAATGTGCCTTCTGCGGGAAGTCGAACACAGTAAATGATTCGGAACTGTTACCGCATTGAGACAAATGGGAGTAAACAGTGCGTCTCCAAAAATATCCCACAAATATCCTTAAATTAAGACCATCTGTTGGATCTGCCGAGAAGTAAGTAACTCCTGATGCTTTTCGCTCTCCAGACTGCCCATCGATTGTTCTGAGGATTGAGTTCGCCGTGGCCGATAACGAACTTGATAATCTAATCTAATAAGGTTTTGTCTGGGTCGAGATGGGCAATCAGGGCTGCTATCTTCTAGAGCAGGTCTCCCTCCTGCTGCCGTTTCCCGGCCTGTGATTCTTATTTGCGGGGGGCTGCCCTGTGCATCTTAGGATGTTTAGCAGCATCCCTGGCCTCTACCCAGTAGAAATGCCCTCCCACTGTGACAAGCAAAAATGCCTCCCGACGCTGCTAAATGTCCCAGAAGAAAGGGGGTCAAATTGGCCCCCAGCAGAGAGCAGTGGTTCGATGGGACTGGTTTTAGAAGGGACTTAGGGCGCACAAGGCATTCTCTCACCTGAGCCATTGCATGCTGTTATTGCAAATGCACTTGTATTCTTGCCCTGTTGCAGGCCTCCCCCCAACTCTTCCCCTCCTTCCTCCCGGGCTGGGCTCTTATTAATGTCTAAATACATTGCAGAGACGAGATTGCCTTGAACGCCCCCAGCGTCGCCTGAACGCCCTGGGCCGCACTGTCGCTCTAAGCCAGATCAGCAGCTCCGGGTCTGCGACCAGGTTCCGAGAGCTGTGATCAGAGGGGCCAGAGAATGGGCCTCTCTCTGATGTGGTCTTATCAGGCTGAGCCTAATGTCAACCCCGTTAGAGGAGCTTTGTCCGATCTGCCTGTAGCTTTGTTCTGAACCGTTCAGTAACAGTTCACTGGAGCAGAAAGAGCCCTGTGAATTGATATTATAAACCTGCATGCCTGTTTTAGTCATTGCAGAACATAACACAAGTATTTATTTTCAGTGATTGGAGAATGGCGTTTCTCTCCCCACCCCCTTTGTCACGGAATGCGGGTAATGGAAAAAAAAAAAATCACAGGGCTCTTTTGTAACACAATTCCATTGAAAATATATTGTTTCTTCTTTCAATTATTTTGCACTATCCTAAGCAGTGTGTGTGTGTGTGCATGGAATATGTATGTGTGTATAATATATACTACACTTGTTTGGATGGTCTTAATAAGGGGCCACAGGCCAGCGAATGTAATCCAATCACCACAGGTCTGGCCTATATCTCTCTGGCTGTTCCCTTGACCCCCACCGCCCCAATTTCATTGAAAGTTAGATTTTCTAGAAAAATTCATGAAACTTCATCATGTTTCATTCATTCTTTGCTCCTGGGCACTCCTTGCTGAAGGTCAGGAGCTGTGAAATTTCTCTTTAGTCCCGTTGCTTTGATATGGCACAGGCCGGGCAATGGAGAAAATGAAGTGTGGAGAAATGGAGTTACGGCAATAACTTAAACGGGAGGAGGGGCCTGATCGACGCCACCGGGTTAGAGGTGGGGAGGGTGGGGAGGTGTGCTGCCCGCAGTCTGGGCTGAGGTTGCTCTGAGAGTGAGGCCTCCCGGAGGACTGGGCACAGCTGGATGGCTCCTGTTCCAGGGTCGCTTCTGGTAGTGAAAGCTCCAGGCTGTTTTGGTGTTTTCAATGGTGGTGATGAAGATGCTGATAATAGTAGTAGATTAAACCAAATGGCATCCCTACTGTTTGACCATTGTTTACCTACTTAAATGGACCTTCCGCATGATTCAACTTAATAATTACAAAAATAAGCCCTGGCCGGGTAGCTCGGCTGGTTAGAGCATCATTCCTCTATGCTGAGGTTGCAGGTTGCAGGTTTGATCCCAGGTCAGGGCACATACAGGAATCCACCAATGAGTATGTAAGTAACTGGAACTATAAATCCATGCTTCTCTCTCTCCCTTCATCTCTCTCTAAAACCAATCAATAAATAAACTTTAAAAAAAAAATAATTATAGCCAGCAGGTGTGGCTCAGTTGTTTGAGCCTTGTTCCATGCACCAAAAGGTCACTGGTTGGATCCCCGGTCAGGGCACATGCCCAGTTTGCAGGCTTTGTTCCCAGTAGGGGACTTATAGGAGACAGCCAATCGATGTTTCTCTCTCATTGATGTTTCTCTCTCTCTCTCTCCCTTCCTCTCTCTCTAAAATCAATTTAAAAAACATATTTAAAAATAATAATAGTTATAGAAATTCTAGGTGATCTGTATTGGGTAAGTGCTGTGGTCCAGGCCCATCTCTGTGCATTCTATAGGAATTAGCTCGCTGGACCCTCACAGAAACTCTCCGTTAGAGATACTGTTCACACCTGCGCTTGACAAGTGAGGACAGGACACTGAGGCTGTGGGAATAACTTGCCCAAGGCCACGAGGTAGGGAAGCGGGGATCTAAACTCGGGAGATTAATATTGCAGCCTCTGTTATTAACCCCCACTGCACGCGCTTGGCTGGATAGCAGTTTTAGACAGATGTTCATACTCCCCAAGGAGGGTCCTGCATTTCCATCAGATTTGGGGAAATGAGGTTTGTTATTTGTGTGCAAGTCTCCCTAATTGTGAGAAGTACTGATAGGTCCCAGCACGTTGCTCGCCACCCGGTCACAGGGGAGTCGCCACCAAATTGGAATTCTGAGAATGACTCACAGCCAAGTTTGCCTTGAGGGTTCTGTGCTATCTTCATCAGCTTAGCCAAACCTACACATTAGTTTTTGGCTTGTTGTTTTTTTTTTCTGACAATATCTGGGATTTCAGTTGTAAAATCTTCCTTCCCTCAATTTCATCCCACCTATAGGAAAGGAAAGAAAGCCCTGCACAGTTTTAGCAAAGACACCAAACATGTGAGAATAGTAAGTACGGTAAAAATAAAAATGGGTTGGGGGCTGGCCAGCGTGGCTTAGTGGTTGAGCTCAACTTAGGATCCAGGAGATAGAGGTTCAGTTCCCGGTCAGGGCACATGCCTGGGTTGAGGGCTTGTCCCCAGTAGGGGGCGTGAGGGAGGCAGCCGATCAACGACCCTTTCTCATCATTGGTGTTTCTCTCTCTCTCTCTCTCCCTCTCATTTCTTCTCTCTGAAATCAACAAAGATATTTTTTAAAAAAGTGAGGGGTACATAACTGTGGTCTTCCTTTCAAAAACCTATATTCTCAATCTTATTGTGGGAAAAGCATCAGACAAATTCCAGTTGAGGGACATCCTACAAAAGAGCTGACCAATACACTGTCCAGAAGGTCAAAAACGAGGGAAGCCTGGGAAACAGGCAAGAGGAGCCTGAGGGACGTGATGCCTAATGCCATGTGTTGCCCTGGGTGGGACCCTTCAGCCGAAAAGGGGCACGATATGCAAACTAGGGAAATCTGAGTAAAGTGTGGACTTTAGTCAATAGTGATGCATTAATTCTGTTTATCAGTCGTGAAAGAAACCAAACTACTGTTAGGTGTCAGTAATAGGGGAGGTTGAGTGCTGAGATGGGCCAACTCTCCCTGCTCTTTGCAACAGCTCTGCAAATTTGAAAGTAATCTAGAACCAAAAGTTTATTTTGTGAAAGGGAAACACCATCAGCGCACACAAAAAATACGGACTAGCCCAAAATTTTTCAGACTTTTCTGTTAATGAGGATTTCTCACATAGTTATGTAAAATATGCTACTTTAGATTTTTCATGGTGTGTATTAGGCAATTAAAGGCTTGGAAAAATTTGACCATAACCATCAACGTATTTGTGTGATTTGCTTTAACCCAGCTTTTCTCAAACGGATCTCATCATGGAATGAGAAATAGCTTATTTGAGAAATAGCTATAATGAAAAAATACCCCCAAAACTTTAGGTCACACTAGTCGCTGATTGTGAGGCCAGTTTTCCCAGGAAGTACCCTTGGACCACTTTATGTTCCTACTTCCCCCCAAAGCCTGTCATGACTCCTTTTTGCTTCAACACCAGTCTTCACCCTCAAACCATTTCTCTTTCCTGGAAACCCTACCCCACCTGAGGTGCTCTCCTCTTTCTCCCAGCTCTTTCTCCAAGGAAGTGAGTCTCACACCTTCCCGGGGGGGGGCTTGTTAAACTCAGATGGCTGGACCCCACCCCCAGAGTTCCTGATTCAGTGTGTCTGAGATGGGACCTGGAGCATCTGCATGTCTCAGGAGATCCCCGGTGATGCCAGTGCTGCCGGCCTGGAGGCCACATATTGAACGCCACCGAGGTTCCTTCCCCCTGGCTGTGAGGTTGCCTCGCATCCCTCCATAGACTCGAGGCGTCCTCTCGCTCTCACATGTGTGCTCTTTCTGTTCCCCATGCACTGGCTACCTAGTGTCTGAAAGACGTTTTAATGAAGTGTTCCTTGGTGGGTGGGTGTGGGATTCAGAAACAGATCAGATTCAAATAAGAAATAGGGACAATTAGGGTTGAGAATAGCAGTTTAACCAAAAGAATATATTTTTTTGTGACAGTAGGTCTGTGTCCCATGGTCAGTGTCATTATTAACTAGCTGAGTGACTCCAGGCATATTTTATAAAGTCCCAGAGACTGGATTCTCTACTATAAAAGGGGGGTGATTTTCACCCCTTCAACTTTTGCGAGGATTAATAGGTGTCACACATATTCGTGTGCGCAGAGCCAGGCAAGTTGCAGCTACCAGGGAACGATTACTTCTCTAACTCCAGAGAAGTGCTTCTCAGATTTAGTGTTCCTCAGAATCGCCTGCAGAGCCTGTGGAAATGCAGAGTCCCAGGCTCGCCTCTGGGGTTCTGACTCAAGTCTGGGGGGGATTGCAAACATTTAACAAGCGATCGGCATAATCTCAATTCGAGTGGCCTACAGGCAACCCATTTGTTCATTAACACTCACCAGTTATTAGACAACTGTTTGTGGTGGGCCCCGCTTCCGTGTGCCAGATGGAATTCCAGGTGCTAAGGATACAATACGGGACAGAATAAGACCGGGCCTCCATACAATTGATGTTCAGTACACGCTGTATGTATGAATAAGTCTAGAATGACTGTCCAGGTCATGAGAAGTGACATAAAGTGAGAATCAAAGCAGTGTAAGAAGACAGAGATGGATGGTCAGAGGCCTTTCTGAGAAGCGAGAAGACATAAAAGAATCTCTAACTCAGATCTGGTTTTCTCCAATGCTTTGGTTTTCCCTAATGCGAATCACACAATTTAACACAGGTGTCTTAGAGTCATCTTTAGTTTGGGGGTTTTATTTTTAGAAAACATTGATTTCTCAACCAAATACCCTAGACCTTGTTGTGTTGAGTGTCTACCAAAGCCCGAGCACAATGCTCAGGATTTCGCAATTATCATTTCTGGTCCCCACAACAGCTCTGCAGGGGGAGCATATCATTTCCACGTTATAGCGAAAGGAGTCTTGAAGACATTACACGGTCACACAGTTAGTAAATGGCCAATGTTGGTTTTTTCTGTTACAACCCATGGCCTTTAACATATAAAAATCCCAGCTTTATTTTCAAAATCCATAGTGGTGCCAACTATATTGTCCCACTCCTCTCAAAGAGCCAGTTATTTTGTTGCAGTTGATCAAATTCATTATCCTGGCCTGTCCAGTAGTTTATAATTCCAGCTGCATATTCAAATCCCCTGGGAGTGGGGCCTGGGTGTCCAGGATTTAAAAGTCTACTTAGGTGAACCTGATGTGCAGCCAGTGGCGAGTGTCACTGGTTAAAGTCATCATCCAAGATTATTAAATATTTCCTGGCTGTAGAAGCAGTGAAGCTCTGGTTCACAATGTAAATCAAGAAGGTAGCCCTGGGCCAATTCAGGTTCCTGATCAACAGGGTGATAAATCTCTCAGAAATTAGAAACACACCAGCCCCTTGAGCAGGCAGACAGAGTGGCCGTGCGGGAGAAACACAGGCCTCGGCGCCCAGCCTGGGTCTCACACCAGCTCTGCAGTCCCCTGGCTCCGTGATTCTGGGTGATGGGCTTGACCGTACCTGACTTTACTACACCGAACGTTGTTAAGAATGCAGGGGCTCCCCAACACTGTATTCTCTATTTCTCTGTCTAAGGCACCACCTCCAACCAAGGAGCGCAAGTTGAGTCCCATGAAGACAAGGCAAGGGCCACAATTTCCCCTGCACCTGGCAACAGATGCCTTGCTTTTCTAGGACAGGAAAGGGAAAGAAAAGAAGAGTGCATTAAAAAAATATCTTTCCAGGCTCTTCTTTATCAAAGTCATTCAAATTTAAATTTAGCATTCTCTCCTGGGAAAAATAGCACTGTCTTTTCATGCATGTGCTGTGGTAACTTGGAACCCAATAATGCTTGCTAAGAATTTTGGGCTAGTAGTGGTTTGGGCTAGTCGTGGTTTAAGGGGGGTGGGGGAACGAGTGACTGCGGTCTCTCTCCTTCGAGGAGCCTCGCCTCTGTCTCTGCAGGCCTAGTCTCCCCTCTGGCATGCAGGCCCCCAGGCCTCTTCTTTCTCTCCTGGCCCTCCTCCTCTTATGAAGCCCCCATCTCAAACAATTGCCCACGCTTTGTATTCCACGCAGCTGTAATATTTGCCCAACGATGAGCTCCATTCAGCGGTTTGTTAACTCAAATGGGAAGTGACAGACTCAATAAAGGGAAATCTCTGCGCCAAGGAAACAGATACTATTTCTCCCTTTCTCTCTTCTCTCAGTTACTCTGTGCTGGGAACCTGCAGACTCGGAGCTTGCGGACACACGGAAGCTTCCTATTGATCCGAGTCCAGCTCATTTGATCAGGAGAGAGACTTTTATTCCCTGTTGTTCCTCTCAGTGGCTCTCGGCAGATGTGATTGAGCGCCTGGGCCTCACCCCTGACCTCTGCTGATTGGTCTGAGGAAGGAAAGGATTCAGGGGCACCTGGGCCCGTGTGTGGTGGGGAGGGGCATCCTGCAGACAAGATGGGAAACTACTAAGGATAAAGGTTGTAGGGAGGACCTGCAGGATCCTGTCCTGGGATCCGCCTTCGTATCTCTTTTGTCAGTGATGAGTTATAGAAAGCACCCACGAGCCCGGCCGGGCGTGGCTCAGTGGTTAAGTGTCGACCTAGGATCCAGGCGATCGGGGTTCGATTCCGGATCAGGGCACATGCCCGGGTTGTGGGGCTGCAGCCGATCAATGCTCTCTCATCATTGGTGTTTCTATCTCTCTCTCCCTCTCCTTTCCTCTCTCTGAAATCAATAAAGATATATTTAAAAAAAGAAAGAAAGAAAGAAAGCACCCACGATTCCCAAATGAAGAACATCAGGGGCTCTCTGCAGCAATCGGTGAACGCTCATCTCTGGGTAATGGCAACTCAGGTTTTAGACTCGATTTTATCTATCACATCTATTTGGGCACTAGCTGTAAATAACGATGGCAGTGGTGACGTTAAAAGTTATAGCTAACACCCGTCCAACCATTACTAAGAGCCACGGACTAGCTAAGCACCTAAGGCATATCTCATTTAGGCTCCACAACAACCCCTTGGAGGAGGCGTTATTATTCTGCATTTTTTATACCAGAAAATTGAGTCTTAATGAAGTAACTTGTTCAAGGACGGATGGCTGGCAGGTAGGGGCCCTGAGATCCAATGCATGTCTCCTAAATTTGGACTTTGTTGATTTTGTTGTTGTGGTGGTTTTATTTTATTTTATATTAAACATATCTGTATTGATTTCAGAGGGAGGAAGGGAGGGGGAGAGAGAGAGAGAGAAACATCAATGATGAGTCATTGATCGGCTGCCTCCTGCACGCCCCCTGCTGGGGATCGAGCCCGCAACCCGGGCATGTGCCCTGACCGGGAATCGAACCGCTATCTCTTAGATTCTAGGTTAATGCTCAACAGCTGAGCTGTGGCCGGCCGGGCTGTTGTTGTTTTTTAAAGATAATTTCCATCGCATATTCCCTTCAGCCCGTTGCCCCCATGGACTCAGCCTCTGAAGCTGACATTGATAGTTCACCCGTCTCCTTCAGGCGTTGCCCGTTTTACATGCTCTCGGCTATGTGCGTGTATTTACTTCGTTGTAATTTTTTCACTGTGTAGTTTTCTGTGACAGACCAGAGTCACTGCACAGAGCCGTTCCATCCCTGGATCCCTGGCTCTACCCTCTGTAGCCACAGCCACCCGCCTCCCCCCCAACTCCAGGAAACCCCTCATCTCCTCCTCATCTCTATAACCGTGTCGTCCCAAGACGTCTGTGACGAGCTTTCCGTTTGGTGACCCATCTCCGTGCATGTGCGTGGAGACAGAATCAGCCCACTCGGCTTCGCGGTCCCTTCAGTTCCTCGGCCCTGCTGCTTCCCTTTTGCGCCAGATCTACCAAGATTAGATACTCGATTGGCACCAGTGCACGGCCCGTCCACACATTCCCGCCACCACTCTCGTCGCGAGGCTGGCTCCCGACGTCGCTGCGAGGAACTCTGCAGCTTCTCGGCTCCCGCTCAACCCCTGGAGGCCAAGGTGCTTCCGATCGCGGCCGGTCCGCATCCCCCCTTCTCCCTCCTCTCCCGCACCCAGGCCCACGTGGTTCATCGGCGGTGCCGGGCCTGGGAGTAAGAGGACCCGCTCCCGTGTCTGATCACTGAAATCCACCCCGGGGCCCCAGGCCCCACACCGGTTAAAGAGTTACAGTGGAAGAAGAGGTTTGCGCAGGTCTTCCAGAGTGTACCCCACGGGATCATGTGCTCCCTGTGGTTGGGTGGAGGTCCCCCCCTAATTTTCACAGGGTGGGGTGTCTGCAGAACCTTGTGTAGCAAACGACCTTGGCTCTCACCCTGTCCCAGAGTGTTCAGAAACCTTCTCATAAAATGAAATGACTGCTGCCCCTCTCAGACTGAGTCAGGCCTCTGAGGTGGAGACTTGCCCAGCACAGGGCTTGTTCCCTTTCTTCATTCTGGATCTGATGCCGTCGAGGTCGCTGCCGGTGAAGGCTCGGTGTACGCTGGGGATGCAAGACCGGATGGGCTGAGCTGTCCCGTGCCGCAGAGCATGATTAGATTAGATTGGATCCTAGATTTGGGGGAGTTTTTGCCCCTTACTCTTTCTTGCAAGCCCAGAAAGGGTGGTGTCCATGGATGGTAACTGCTCTCTCTGTCTCCCCCTCTTTCTTTCTCTCCTCTATAAGCTAAAGCACCGAGTCCTTCAGAGCCCCTTCTCAGACCCACCAAGTGCGTGTCATTTACGCTGTATCCTCAGCAGTCTTGTCGCCAACCAGCTGGTGCCCCCCCCCCAGACTTTCCTTCAGTGGTTGTCCCCTTGTCCGGGCGCCCTCCACAGGCCGGGAGGGTATTTCATGTCAGCACTCTCCCCCAGCCCCCGTTCCCCATCTGAATCTGAGGAAGCCACCCGTCTGTGGCTGTCAAGGGCCTCCTCCGGTTCCGTGCACCCGGCCCCTTGGAGCGCGCAGACCCCACCGCACCTCGTCAGGAACGCCGCGGCGTTTGTTTCCTCGCACCTTTGAATAATGCGTCTGATTCCCGTGGCAAACGGGGCGGCTTATGCCAGCTTGGACCTCCCGCCTAATTAACTGACGAGAACAGGGCCCGCTGCCCCTTCCCCTCCTCGAAGCCACCGCGGACGGACAAGACAGTCCTTTTATCTTTCTTCAAAATTGACTTGCTCTCCCCACCCTGGCACAGCCCCTGTTTTGTCTGTTTACCTCTCCCGTCTTGGCCGGGCTGTTAATTTTCCGCGGCACCTCCTATCTGGTGGTAATTAACACACCGACCCTGAAGACATCGCTCTGCTTTCTGCAGATGCCTAATGGAGGTGTTTTCTTCCTCAGCTAATTATGACACCGTAGCTTAGCAATCCTCGTTGACCTCAAAGGATCTGGGGTGTTGGTGTGTTCGTTTGTTTTGCGATTGTTTTGGTCGAAGAAACAAGTCGGGTTTTGGAACCCGGTTTGGGCAGCAGAGAACAAAGTCATTACCCATATATATATGTTGGCAGTGTTTCTTTTCACAGCCCGGAAAGTAACAAATGAGGTACATTTGTTGTCAGCCATCCTCGTTTTGCATTTGGCAACTGTCCCCGAGATGTGGGTAATATTCGCTTTGGATGTGCGCTCTCGCTCGAATCTAAATATTCTGCCTTGGTAATTATACAGACGGGGCACGCGACCTACTCCGCCGGCTGCGGAAATCCTCGGCAGACTGTGCGGCGCTTCCCATCCCCTTAGATTTTAGGGGCGCCGGGCCCTCGCCTGCACCCAACGTGAGACCCAGAGTCTGTTTATCATCTGGCGCCTAAGCTTCAGATTTAAGCCGTAATGGATGCAGGTTCAAAGAGATCAAGGTGTAAGGGGGGAGGCTGGTAGTTACAGCAATAAAAACAGGAGCAAAAAGAGCAGCTTTTGTGAAGGACTCCGGCTGGAATAATGATGATAGAATTGTCTAAATCGATACATCTCTTGTCAGACCCATGTCTGATGTTTGAATCAACCAGGCCTTTTCTCCAAGAGCTTTCCTTGAGAATATTGAATTATTTATTATTTGTATCTTTTCGGCCCCCTTCCCTTTCTGATGATTTTTTTTTTTTTTTTTTTTTTTACTCCGACTTAGTAAAATTTGTTTTTCATGATGCCAGTTTCAATGTTGTCTGCGCTTTGATAAATAGCAGTAATTGGGCGTATAGCAGAAGTCATGTACAAATGTATGACTTCAATTACGTCGGGAGCATTTTTTTTCTTCGTATTGATCTTTTCTTCCCATCTTATAAGATCTGTTCTCTACAGCCCATGGTGCCGAGTCGTTTAAAGAATTGCTGTTTGTCCGGGTGTTGGTATGCGCTCCGGAACCTGTGCGTCTTTTTTTTTAAAATGTGGTCCCCGCCCCTTCCATCAGACAGGCGGGACCTGGAAAGGGATCCTCTGAGGTCTTCCCCTCATGAACTCGCGCAGACCCCCTCCCCGGCCTGTCTGGCCTTGTCCGGTGGTGCGTCCTTTCTGTAGCCTGGTTTCCTTGTTAAAGGCAGGGCCAAGGTAGGGAAGGCGATGCACAGACCAGGATAGAGACCTGTGAGTCATGAGAAGCATGTAGACGGCAGCCCTTCAGAGGAGGCGGGGGGAGGCAGAAAATAAAGAAGAAACAGAAATCGGAGGAGAGGAAAATCTCTATTATAATCAAGTGTATGGACACTTTCTCCTTGGACACGAACGTTGCTGATTCTACGTCTCCCTGCCTGTGATTCGAACCTGGATGCGTCTGTGGCGTGTTTGTCTGACAGCCGAACGCAGACTTATACTTTCACATCAAGGTTCGGAGCCCGCCCGGTGCCTGGGGACTGTGCCTCCGCACTAGAGGCACCTCCTAGGTGCAGCCAGGTTTTCTAAGGTGGGCGTCTGAGGTCTCACAGCTTCCAAGGCCCTGCCCTGCGTGAACCAGGCCTACAAGCTGGAAAATGGAAGGGAGAGTCGGAAGCCCCCCGAGGTGCTAAATGGGACACCGCTTCCCGAGGACTCGGGCGCACCCGGCGGCGTCCCAGGTCACGTATCCCCTGGCCCGGGTGGCCTTTCCCGAGGGCAGTCGCTCGGCCGACGACCGGGTGTGCTGTCCGGGCGGCTCCTCTGTGGCTCTGAGTCTCCCCCGTTGAATCTTGCTTCTGTCAGCACTCTGCTGAGAAGCAGAAACACGACAGGACACCGAGCCTGCTTCCTAAGGGCGTGCGGATAGAAGGTGTTGGTTTTCACAAACCTTTTCCAGGGAGGAAAGGAGCACTGAAAGTGCTCGTCCAGGTAGGGTGCGTATGCGTGGTTTTCTCTCCTGCCCAGTCCCTAAAGCCATCCTTGCCTCATTTTCTTTAGAGGGAGGAAATAGAATAAAAACCTTCAGGGCATCTGAGTGATGAAGGAGTCACGCTCCTGGTCATTACGCTGTAGGTGATGACGTCGGGGCCTAACGAGGCGAAGAGG
The DNA here is from genome assembly GCF_964146895.1 of Miniopterus schreibersii. NCBI lineage: Eukaryota > Metazoa > Chordata > Mammalia > Chiroptera > Miniopteridae > Miniopterus > Miniopterus schreibersii. The sequence goes on from NC_138103.1 coordinate 14,974,728, forward strand.
GATTGAGTTGGCTCCGGCTGAGTCTGTGACTCTGGGCCCCAACCCGTTGCCGAGTCTGTGTGTGTGTGTGCGTGCGTGTGTGTGTGCACCTGTGTGTGTGTGTGCGTGCGTGTGTGTGTGCGTGTGAGAGAGAGAGAGAGAGAGAGAGAGAGAGAGAGAGAAAGAGAGAAAAGCACTTGGGTAAAACCGCCTCCCCCCCAGCAGGCTGGTAGGCGCGGTGCTCAGAAACAGGCCTATTGTTTTAGATTTCCTTTCATATCGTGTAGGGGTCTATACTGTGCCACCCACACAAGAGAGCAAGTGAGCTGTGAAATATATTCATTGTCGGAGCACCAGGGAAATGGCGGCCGGCGATCGCAGGTAATAATGTCCGACAGGCAAGGGAGGCCGCCAACATTACCTGCATTATTTCGGTTGCCTTTTTCATTATAGGTTCGGGAAATAGGCAGCAATTCGATTATGGCGTGATTTGGGGTGGAATTGCTTGCGCTCCCTGACCTCGTCACTAGGGGATCAAATGAGAAGTCAGCTCAAATAAAGTTTATAATGCATTAACTGGACAGAGCAGGGCCTCGCCCACGGAGCCCGTGTTTCGTCGCCCAGGGGTTTGTAGCTGTGGCCCAGGTCTGTCCGGGCCCTTGAGGCTGGGGGGGGGGGGGTTGGCTGAGATGCGCCCGAGTGAGCAGGGCGGCCCGTGGCCTTCAGACCCCTCCCCGCCCATGTGCGGTGCAGGCGCTCAGCAGCCCGGGCGAAGCAGCGTGATTAATAGCACGGGGGCCCCTGCTTGTTGGATTATTAATTTCCCAGCCCTTTGCCTTAATTTTTTTCCCCTTTGCACATATTCCTGACGCGTTTCCTTCTGCCTTTTCGCTTTGTGCCTTTGGCCAAGCCCCTCCATCCCTCCTCTGCCCTGCTCTGGGCCCCCTTCGGCCGGCCCGTGGAGCTACCCACGAGCATCTCACACTGACGCCTGCCCATCCCGCAGCCTGCCGGCCGGCTCCACACCCGGGGTGAGTCTCTCTCTTCCCACTGGGGATTCTGTCTCTGAAAGCAGGGGGGAGCGAGAGAGAGAGAGAGAGAGAGACTCTTTCGGGGACTTAGAGCCCCGCTGTATGTTAAGCACAGGCTTGGCCTTCTGTTAGGAGCAACCCAGAAAGCCAGGCACGTTCCCGGAGTGACGGCACCCCACCCCATCCCAACTGCTGCGCGGAGAAACTTGGTGTCTCTCAGTAAATTACTTGCGTCTCTTCTTACCGGTTCTAGATACAAAGGGCGCACAGGGGAAAAAAGCGGGAGTAAGGACAGGTAACTTCGTGTAATGACAGGCTGTCACACTAGAAGATATTGGGGGGGGGGTTCAGAGTTTCATCGGACAGCAGAATTGTGGGAGGGAGTAAGGAGGAAATCTGGGAGGTTTCCGGGTGAATTGGGGGTGCTTGGCATCAAAACTCCTGTCACAGGCCTGTGCCCCCAGCTTGCCAGCCATACACACCTCTGCAGTGTTAGAAAGGAACGTGTCACGTGGACTGAGGACACAGGACAGTTTGCAGAGGTGCATGGGAACGGGGGGCTTGGGTTTTGGTTGGCTGGCTGCTTCCTTCACCGCTTTCCATGGTGCACAGCTCGGATCTCCCCTCTGGTGCACAGTCGCATCTCTCCTCTGGTGCACAGCTCCCATCTCTCCTTGCTGGTCTGGGAGGACCGCTTTCCTTCTCTCTGAATAGCTCCCCTCCTAGAAATCTGCAGGAGTAAACAGCAGAAGGGCGGGGGAAGCGATGCCCGTCGTTTCCAGGAGCTGACTTTGCTGGCAGGCCCGTCCCTCCAACGCTAACCTTGTGTTTTGACCTGAGCAAGCTCACCCTTGGTGGAGATTACCTTGAAGCCTCCAAAGCTAACAGGAAGGGGAACAAAAGGCAGTTGATGTTCATTGTTCTCTCTTAATTTATATACCTGAAGCAGGAGGCAGGAAAAGCCTTCCAAGCGGATCATTCCTTTGGTTTATTCTGAGTCCTATCTTGAAGCATTTGGAGCGTCTTCAGCAGCGAGTTTTGAGGGAAAAGTGCTCTGCAATGATATGATGACTCCCATTCGAGCAGCGGGTCCTGCTCGTGGTGTTTGGAAGTGGCACATAAGCAGAGTAGCTGGGGGTTTCATTCATGGGCTTGACGCGCACGCACTCGCGTTTCACCAAGCGTTAGATCCCCGGTCAGGCCTTCACGTGCGCCTCATCCACACCCCGGGTTTGTCTGTTTGTTACACAGCACTCCGCGCAAGGAAGAAGCGCAGAGAGCTTGTGGAAGGGCGCAGCAGTTCAGCTCCGACAGTTTGGGGCCTTGGTAGCATCCCCAAACAAAAGCAAAAGCAAACAACCAAAAACAGCGCCAGTTGGAGCCACCAGATTACCACCTTGAGTTGCCAATTAATTTTCCTTCATTTTCTTGGTTTCCCTCAGGGAATAACAGATATTATTTTGACTGAATGTCCATGAGAGAGGTAAAAACTGTGCTTCCAAAGCTGCTAGGATGCTGAGAAGTCTGGGCACTAAGAAGAATGATATTTGTCATGAGGATGGTACTTAATTTTTCAGTATAAATCTTCCATTATACTATTATGAAATATAAAAAGGAGCTTTATAAAAAAAAAATCTTGGTGTATTATCTATGGCAAATGCTGATGTTTTATTTTTTTTTTTTTCAAGGAAAGGCTTATACTGGTGGGAAATAATCCCATTTGGACAGTTAGAGAAGATTTTGAAAACTGTGTTTTAAAGTGCAGCAAAATCCCAACGTTGTTTAATGTTTCACTTAGAACACAAAGATTCACAGCACAGATCGAATGAGGAAAAACTATGACTTTTTATTAACCTGCAAGGGGTGGGGGTAATATTTTATGAGCAATGTGTGAGCTGGCATTTCCCCTCACCTTCATTCCTTCCCTCCCCTCCCCTCCTTCCAGTAGGAAACTTTCTCTACTTGGGAAATTCCAAAGCCTTGGAGCCCTTCTTTGAAGGTCTTAAAATAACATTTGTATCTAAATGAATCGAGTTTCAGCTTTAAATATCAGCTCATTTCTGGGGATCTTTGTTTCCAAATTGCAGAACGTTCCTTCTGAGATAATATGATTCCTCTCCTTTATTCTGTTACCAAACTTCTCCGGATAAATAATGAAGTTGTTAAGCCCCGAGAAGAAGCTTTGAAAACAGTCTTTACCCTACCTGGGAAAAAGCTCCAAACATTTGGCGGAGAAAAGGCGCCACTGTTGTGTAACAGTTCTTAAAATACTGCCTTGTTAATTTGTTTCTGTTTTACCCAGACATCATGCAAACAGTGATAAATGAAATGTATCTTTTTTCCACCCCAAAAAAGCTTCCTCCTAGATTCTCCTCTGTCTTTACTGAAATGCGCTCTCTTCGAAGCCGGGATCAATTGTTTATGCTCACCGGCGTTCATTTGTTCACCGGCATCTGGGCCTCAGATGTCGGGACAGATCTTGGAGGCGGAGTGCTATTAATAGTGAGGCTTATCTGGTCCGGGGCGTGATCATTTTCGTAGGCTCCAGAAAAAGCCAGCTCGCAGCTCTCTGCCCACCTTCGCCTGGGCAGGGTCCGCACCTTCCAAAGGCTAACCCGGCCGAAAAGAACCCCCAGAGAAGTGATTACAGCTCCCTGATCGTGCTACAAATCGAGCCTTTTTTTTCTGCTTGACAGTGATCCTGGCATAGTCTCCCCACTTAATCCTTGCTAGCAATTTGCCTATAGTCTCAGCTAACAGGAGGTGATCAGAGGGGAGTTGCCCGTGGCCACTGGACACCCAGCGCTAGGTCAACAGGGGCTCAGGCTCCAGAATGGGGCCTGCTTCCCCTTCGCTCGCCCCCTCTGGCTGCTGAGCTAATGATAGCGTTCGAGCACCAGCCAGGGTTCCTGAACAGCATCTGGTATCACTTACCCGGCTCTCCATGGAGCGAGGAAGGCCAGGCAGGGTGGAGAGAAGGCCTGTTGTTTTCAAACCAAAAACCAAAGAGATAAGCCCGGACTGAGGGTCTATCCCGAGATAGTTAGGGGGACACTGCTGAATGGCCATCTGGGGGTTGTGAGGACAAGGCCCTTCGCGTAGCTCACCTGTCCTCTGGAAGGACCGCATCTCAGGTACTGGGTGCTGGAGGCGTGAGGAGAAGCAGGCTGGGTGTGGGGTAGGCTGAGTGCGTCTCATGGGCATCCCCGGGAGGGCTTAGTAAAACCTCAGCAGTTCTGATTCAGCAGGTGTGGGGTGGAGCCGCAGGATCTGCATTCTAACAATTTCCCTGAAGCTGCTGCTGCTGGTCCAGACCTCGCTTTGAGAACCTGTGGTGTGCTTGACCGGCCTGGTCTTTGCTAACTGTGAAGTGTACCCCCAGCCTCCCTACTGAACACCCATGGGTGGCTCCCCATCATCTTCAGGAGAAAGTCCCAAATCCTTAAGTGACTTCCGCGGCCCTTTCTAATCTGGCCACCCCTCCTGTAGTCTCACCTCCCCCTGCCCAAGCTGTTTAACCGTGAACATACCCGGGCTCCCTCTACAAATGTGTTTTTACGTTCCAGAGGTGCTCCTCCCTCCTGTTTTCTCACCTGGAAAGTTCTACCCCATCTATTAAGCTGGTGGTGAACTATTGCCCCTTCGAATCTGAATTTCCATAGCTCCTTCCATGTACCTGCCCGACAGGTGTATCGCATTGGATGAAGGCGCTGATGATGGGCCTTTCTCCTCGGGGTCAGGGATCCCTTTCATTTGTCTTATGTCCCCAGCGCCTAGCACCGTGCCTCACACGTGGCCATTGCACAGTAAAATTTTTGTTATGTAAATTAACTTTTGCATGAGATTTATGTCTAATGGGGATAATTATCTAATGGTAAAGATCAAACTTTGGAGTCAAGTGATCTGTGCTTGAATTTTCACACAACTGTATTGAGGTTGTGTGCTTTGGGGGCAGTTTACTTCCTCTCTCTGAGACTCAGTCTCACCCATCTTTATAATGGGAATATTAATGATGATGATGATAGTGATAGTGATAGCAGGCGTAGCAGTAATCGTTACAGCACTGCTTCCTTCACATGCAGGTAATAAAATGCACAGCACAATGCCTGACGCTTAGCAAAAATTCAGTCTATAGAAGGTTTCTCTTATTTTCTTTGTCCTACTGTGGGACAGCCATGCTGGTAGGGAATGACCAGGCCTGTGGATACAAGTGGGTGAGAGTGGAGAGGAAACCACGTGGGAGCTATAGGACACTTGAGCAGAGTGATACTATTGTCCAGCATCCCCTGATGTTAACAGTATGAATATAAGGCTGTGAACTGAATTAACTGGAGGGGATTGTTGCTGGTGGACAGAGGCAAAGCTGTACCCCTCTCTCGCCACTCTGTGCCCTGTCCCCCATCCCCAGCCACCCTGGCTCCTGCCTCATGCCTGAGCGTGCTGGGATCTTAAGGGTTTTGCACAAGCCCTCCTGCCTCTGCCTCCCTCATCCCATTCTTATTCCCCTGCTGTTGATTTAAATGTCCCACCCTCGGAGACATCTTCTCTAGCCAGCCCATCGAAAAGTCGCGCCTTCCAGGCTGCTGTTTTCTCGGCCAGCACCTGCACCTTTCTCCAGTAGCAACGGCGGGGGCCTGCAGGGATTTCATAGACGCTCAACGTTTCTCCCTCTTGCTCTACAACAAGCTCCATGAAGGCAGGAAGCACCTACTGTGTCCTTCCTTCAACCCTCAGAACCTAGTACAGTGCCTGACTTCTAGGAAGTGCAAAGGAAAGAGTCATTAAATGGATGAACAGCAGATGGGAGGAAGCGATCAAAGCTATTGTGGGTCATTGTGTCACCGCTGTGGGTCAAGGCGCAAGGTAATGCGTCTTTTCCCTTAGGGAACCTGCAGCCTGCCTTGCTGAGAAGAGCGTGTGGACAGTGCCCTGGCCGGACCCCCTCCTCCATGCTTCCCTAGACTCTATTCCTGCCAGAGCCTCATACTTTCTCTCCACCGCGCCTTCTTTAATCCAATGAGTAATTACTAAACTCTACTACATGGTAGACACTCTTCTAGAAATGAACAAAATATACAGAAAGCCCTGCCCTTGTGGAACTTCGATTACAGTCTTGTGTTTACCTAGTTACTTTGTTATATTTTGCTCCAGCTCTTAACTTAATTCTTTACAAAGAGCAGGTACTCAATAGAAATTGGCTGAATGAATGGAGTTTTATTTTTATTTTTACCTTCTTTCCATTAACTCCACAATCCAGCCAGATGGACTCATTAATCCAGCATGCTTAAGTGTTTTGAAAAAATAATGTTCTGTAGGCTCAATGTATATAGGACAGCCTCGTGCCTTTGGCCTCACCGAATCCCTGTTTGGAAATCTGTTTACTGTTCCGTTGCTGTTATTGTTTATCCAAAAACAAAGCTGCTGAGAATAAATGAAAACAGCTTCCCCCTTGGATTAACCATCTGTGTCTCTATAACAACTGACAGCATATTATGGTACAGGACACTGGGCTTCAAGGCTGATGAGCTGGGTCCCCTTCGTTAGCTGGATACCCATGTGAAAGGGTGTGGTAATGGGCCTCAGTTGTCATGAGCATTAAATAGAGTAACACATGTGTGTGATATGAGTGGAAAGTACCTGGCATAGATATATGCCAAGGAATCTTAGCGGGCTTGTTTCTTGGACTCAGATAAAGAGAAGCCCATGGGCTTGGATCTGTGTTGGGTGGAGGCCCTGCTTTTACCTCATTGCACAGGAATCTAGCCCATCCGTGGGGCTCTGGTGGACTTCAGAGGTGCCGGTCAGGCTTGTCATAACAACCACCTCGGCCGCAAATGGACATTGACTGATTACCTGCTGTGTGCCAGGCACGGTGCTGGTTTTTGTTTTTCTTGAGTGTATTTTTTTTTTTTAATAATCGTCACCCGAGGATATTTTTTCCCTTGCTTTTCAGAGAGAGTGGAAGGGAGAGAGAGAGAAAGAAGCATCGATTAAAGAGAGACACATGGATTGGTTGCCTCCTGCACAACCCCAGACCAAGGCCGGGGATCAAGCCTGCAACCGAGGTACCTGCCCTTGACAGGAATCGAACCCAGGACCTTTCAGTCTGCAGGCCGACCCTCTAACCACTGAGCCAAATCAGCCAGGGCAGTGCTGGTTTTCTACATGATTATCTCATTGAATCTCTTTGCTTAACTCCAACAAGAGACCCTGTTTTTTTATGTCTCTTTAAACTTATGGTGGTAAAATACACATAACATAAAATTTACCTTTAGTAAAATTTAGTGCATTCACCGTGGTGTGTGACCACCATCGCTATTTAGTTCCAGAACATTTCCATAACCCCAAAAGGAAATCCATACCCACTATCAGTCACTCTCTATTCCCCTCTCCTCAGCAGCCCCTGTCAAAATCTATAGAACAAAGACACAGCGAGGTTAATTGACCCGCTTCAGACCCACATTAGTAAGTGGTAGAGGTGGTATTTAAGGCCAGGAGCCTGCCATCCCTGTGCGGAGCACTCGTTTGCTAAGGGAGTTAGCTCCCCATTAGAGAGACCTTTCCCAGTTCACAGTATCTCTGCAGGGGTTGTTTTCAGCTGACACAAGAGATGACTTTCTCTGAGGCCTCATGAGAGGATTTTCACCATTCTCACCGAAGGGAAGCCCCTGTCACCTGGACACCTTCCCTCCTTCCCTCCCTCCACCTGCTTTTCCTATACCCAGCCCAGCAGGAGGGAGGTTGTCACTCTAGCAGTTGGGGAAGATGCTTCCTCAGGCCCTGGTGGGAGGTCCCCACAAGGGGTGGTCCCCAAGGAAATTGCCTGGGGGAAGGGATGCTTGAGGCCCTGTCCAGGGCCTTTACCTAGGGCAGGAATGTGTCTCTGAGACAACACACCCACTTTTCTTCATTTGGATCCTTGTGAGGATGGAGTATGACTCCCAAGGTGTGGACAGGATTCTGGGAGAGACGTGAGCTCTGGGATTCTGTTAAAAATCTCTGTGTCAATGACTTCCAGGGAAAAGTCTAACCGGCTGGCCCCTTTGTCGTTAATCTTCAAAAATATTTGGAATCCCTGTTTCAGAGGAGAGAAATTGTGAATTCAAGGAATGCTTCCGAATGTCTACGGAGGCTACTAGGGGAAACTACCACCCAGAGCACATTGCTCCTTAAAGATGTAGGATCCCTTGCCCGGCCGGGCGTGGCTCAGTGGTTGAGCATCAACCTAGAATCCAGGAGATAGGGGTCCGATTCCCAGTCAGGGCACATGCCCGGGTTGCAGGCTCCATTGCCAGTGGGGGACATTCAGGAGACAGCCAATCAATGACTCTCTCATCATTGATGTTTCTCTCTCTCTCTCTCCCTATTCCTTCCTCTCTCTGAAATCAATAAAGATATATTTTTTAAAAAAAGATGTGAGATCCCTCATACTGGGTTCCATGAACAGTTTCAATGGATCAGATAGTAATTATTTTAGGCTTTTGGGGCCACTGGGTCCCTGTCACAATTACTCAACTCTGCTGCATTAGTGTGAACACAGCCATAGACAATATATGAACCAATGGGTGTGACTGTGTCCCAATAAAACTTTATTTGTAAAACCAATTTTGCCCATGGACCATAGCGTAGGCCCCTGCCCTAAACCTCAGCTAATTCCCTGCTCTGTGCAGTGTGGGCCCCCCCTCCCGAGGTTTCTGCTAATTCCCAGGAGCTGCTGCTCTCCTGCTTCCCCGTCTGTGTCCCACCCCTGAATTTGCATGGGTGGCCTCTTGTATTTTCTGCCCACATCAGCAGAGCCAACAGCCCTGTGAAGTTTCACCCAGAGAATGCATTCTTTCAAGCAGCATTTGTGAATAGTGTAGACTTCTTTGCAGCTTTCTGCGGAGGGCAGCGGAGTCTCAGGTCCCTCAGCAAACAAGATGAAAACACCCCAAGGAGTCATTCCTGTTTTCCCCAAATTCCTGCTCAAGCAGCCATGCGGGTGGGGAGACGGGTTCCTCTAGCCTTCCTCCAACAAACTGTGCAACCTCGCTGGTTCCTGCCTCTCTTCCTGCGACTTCATTGAGAATTTTAGATGTCTGTGTTTTTAGCATTCAGAAGAGTATCTGGCCTCCTCTGAGCCGGGCAGGGATCCACATAGCGGTCTTTGAAGAGGCGGGACAGTGATGGGTGAAGGTCCAGTCCCCCTTCAGGCACTCAGTGGCTCTTACCCAGACATGGTCCACAATAAAGGCAATGTTCTCCCTAAAGGGGTTCTAACTGACGCTTCACCCCCCCATCTCATTATACAAAGACGGCGTGGCCTTTCTTCTTAGGATGGTAAATCCTAATAGGAAAGGTCCACCCTTTAGGTCCGTTATAAAGCAGCGGGATGAACGCATGGTGCTCTGTGCGCTCCAGACTCCCAGGTGAGGCCATCTCCCTAAAAAGGGCCCGGGGGAGCAACGTCGGAGCTGGGTCCTATGAGGTTTGTGTGATGTAGGGGAAACCTATCTAACTTCAAATGCGTGGAGAGCTGTCTGAGAGACCGTCGTTTCGTTTTCTATAAGAGCAGAGGTAGAATAATTCATGCATTCATCCATGCATTTACCCATCTGGCCTTCATCCGTCCATCTTCTCCCCTTCCTCCTTTCCTTCCTTCCTTCCTTCCTTCCTTCCTTCCTTCCTTCCTTCCTTCCTTCCTTCCTTCCTTCCTTCCTTCCTTCCTTCCTCCCTCCCTCCCTCCCTCCCTCCCTCCCTCCTTCCTTCCATCCACCCACCCTGGAAATATTTACCATCGGCTGTGTACCATGCACTAAGCCAAATGGCAGAGAGAAAAAAAGTAAAGGAAGCCAGTTCTGAAAGATTTTCAGAGAGAGGTGGTGGACAGGTATGTTAGACAATTAATTATAAAGTGAACTGGCGAGTGGGACTTTGGACAGGGTATTAATGAGCGACGTGAGGATGAACAGTTAGTACTGTTGGAAGCTGCTCTTGGAGAGTTCAAGGCTGAATGATCTTGAGGACATCAAAAGGCGTGAACCAGTTAAAAAGGAAGAGGGATGGGGCTGCTTCTGGTAGGGGGGAGCAGGGGGCAAGAGCTCACATGAGCAAGGTGACAGCGGAGGACACTCGGTGTTGTAGGAGATGATGCAAGAGACGAACGTGGGAGGTAAGGCTGGGCCCCAATTGCAAGGGCCCGCAATGAATGTCTCACTGGACCGCATCCTTCAAGGGTCTAAGGAGCCCCTGAAGTTTAGTATTTTCACGCATCGTTTTATTGTAGAATAGTTTTAGATTTATAGAAAAGTCGCTAAGATAGTGCAGCGGGTTCCCATGCACCCCGCACCGAGTTCTCCTCACCATCAGTATCTCACATCGCTATGGTACATTTATCACAGCTAATGAACCGGCGTCGCGGCGTCGTTGTTAACGAACGTCCGTATTTTATTCAGATTTCCTTAATTTTTATCTAATGTCCCTTTTCTGTTCCTGGATCCCATCCCGGGTCCCGCATTACATTTAGTCATGTCTCCTTAGTCCCCTCTGGTCTGTGACAGTTTTCCAGACGTCCCTTGTTTTTGATGACCTTGGCGGTTTAGAGGCATACCGGCCAGGTGTTTTGTAGCGTGTCCTTCAGCTTAGGGTTGTCTGATGTATTTCTCGTGGTTACGCTGAGGTCCTGGGTTTGAGAGGGAAGACCACAGGGGTAGGTGTCATGCTCGTTACATCTTAGCAAGGGCACACCCCGTGTGGTTCATCGCTGCTGCTGTTCCCCTTGATCGCCTGGCCGAGGGAGCATGTGTCAGGTTCCTCCGCTGCAGCATCCATCACTCTTCCCCCCCCTTCAGACCGTGCTCCTTGGAGAGGAGTCGCTCTTCCCAGCCCATGCTTCGGCACCGGCCAGCTGTGCTCCACCTGCAACAGCCAGAAAGAAGCCTGTGTCTTTGCCGGAGATTTTTAAGCAGAAGAGGGACCTGATTTAAGGGCCATGGGTGGGAGGTGCAAGGAGAACTATTACAAGCCAACTTGAAGCAGATGCGGCTCGCTACCAGGAACGTGCCTACCCCTTAAAGCCGTTGGGTTGTGGGTTGTTAGCACTCAAGCCCGCGCCGTGCGAGGATAAATAACGTTCTTTAAAGGCCTCCACCCTCCGGGCAAAAAAAATCACAGCCACAAGTGCCTTCGATCTGGTCTGAAAGCGAAACAGCTTCGTGTTTCTGTTCCGAGGCTGCATTTCAACCTCAGGGCTGCCCCAGTGAAGCGTGTTCTGTGATTGTGTGTGTGCGTGAGCATGAGTGTGCACGTGCATGTTTCCCCGTGGAAATGACCAAAGAAGGCAACGCTTGTTTCCTTGTTGAAGTTCTTCGACATCAGGGCAGCGAATCACTTCTTCCATCGCACGTCCGCCGCTTCTCTTCTCTCTGGTGGTGACCTTCGGTGACACCGGTTTCCCTTCCCTTCCCTGCACGCTTTTCTCAGGAGGGTGTGGCCTGGACCCTCCTACACCCTGGAACCTTCTCTCCACATGGACAAACAACTCTGTTGATGAACGTGTAATTCAAGACAGCCTTTTCAGAGGGAAAATTGGCAGTACCTTTCCAATTTAAAATGTTTCTACCTTTTGGCCAAGCAATACATATTTTTTCAGTGAAATTACTCTATTCTTTTTTTTTTTTCTTCCCACTTAACAATAGATCATGGACATTTTTCTTACTGGCAGATGTTTATGTTATTTCCAGTTTGTTTTTCCATGCTCTTTGTTTGGATCCCAATTTATTTGGGTAGGCAAACTTGAGCCAGGGTGTTTGAACGTGTGTGTATGGCTTCATGTCGGATATTTTACAGGAAGTGGGATTGCCTGTTTAGAGTTTAGGGACGTTTGACATTGTCCAGGGTCTATCCGATCACTCTCCAAAACAGCTGCATCAAGGTTTATTCACAGCACGATGCAGAGTATTGCACTGTGCCTAATTCTTACTATACCCCTGTAGGCAGACATGATCATGCCGTTTTCAAATCTGAGGAAACTGAGGCTCATTGAGCTTAAAGGCCTTGCCCTGGGTGGCCTCCAGCCTAAGTGAGATATCTATAACATTCGTTGGTCTCCTTGCTGAGACCCTCCCAACATACAAAACTTCCGGAGACCAACAGAAGCCCTGGCACAGATGCATCCTTCTAGGACCCATTTAATCTGCTTTATGATACTGTACTGGAATTTTCCAAGTTTATAGTCATGCAATGAATGCATTACCCAACACTGTTTAGAATTTAATTATGTTTTTTCTCCCTCACTTTTCTGTTATATTAAATTAGCATCCTTCTTCGAAGAGGCAGTTCCCACTTTGGGGGTATGAGAAGAGTCCTTGCCCATCTATCTAACCTGCGTTACTCCTGCAGCAGAGTGGATCCTGGGCTCTCTGGTGTCAGCCTTCGTGGAGAGGATGTTAAGAGAGACAAAGGGACACTGCCAGGGCGTTATTAATGTTCAAAATTGTTGACGTTCCATGCAGTGTGTTTTTCTAATTAGAGCCAAGCTGCACAGTACCATTTCCATAATCAACATGGGAATGGAAACTCAGCAAAATTTCGTGTATTTGCAATGAAACTGCTCCCCGGCAACATAAAAATGGCTTTTTATAACATAAAGGCTGTAATTAGAGTCAGTCAAATCAGTTGGAAACGATTAAGGCCAGAGTAGGCAGAGCTGCCTTCTAAATATTTGTCTGGAGATTAGCTGACTCCTGCAGCCCCGAGAAGCATCTTTGATTTACTTACACTGCTCAGCGTGGCAAACATAATCCCGCGGAAGGCAAATGAGCACAGATTTAGATGTGCGGGTTGGCCCTTCTGCCAGTTGACAGGAGGCAAGCCCATTGGAAGCCAAGTCAGAAAAAAATGAATATAGGGTCACATTAGACAAATTGCTCTTAAAAAAAAAAAAAATGCACCCAATGATCATCAATTTAAATTCTTTTAAAATGTGCTCGGTCTCTGAAGCTTTTAGGATGCACTTTAGAAGTCCACGTGGAATAATTCCCTGCATGTCAATGCGACAGTTGATGCGTATCTCATTGTATTTAAAATTATAGTTCTGAGGTGGGACTTACTCCAGGCTGCTTGTCTGACATCAGCTATTAAAATACAAGTAAATCTTGGCAGGTGGAAATTTAAAGAAGAAAAGAGATTATAGGAGGAAACTCAGAATTGTTAATATTAATTTGCTAGCCAGGGGACACTTGCTAGGGACAGTTCTTCCTGTGCTCTGACTGGACCCTGATATGAGGAATGTCTTCCTGTAGCTGGGGATAGGATGGGGGTGATGAAAGGGTATGAAGTCCATGGTTTGCATCTTTAGAGACCCAAGTGGCCAGGATGACAGTGCAAGTTCCTTCCATTCTGACTGGACCAGCAGGTAAGCCCAATGCTGGGATGGGGGGAGAAGGCAGTCAGGAGACAGGGCAGGAAAAAACCGCTCTTGAGACCAGGCTGGAGCATCCATGGGCTCCCTTGCCTTCCTCGAGAAGGGCATAATTCGTCCTGACAGGCTCCCCACTCATTTGTAAGCCCTTCCGAATCCCAAACTTGTGTGCGTGCCCGCATTTATCCATTGAAAATATAATCAGCCTAATGCATTCTCTTACTGAATTTTAAACCAGCCCATTAAAACTCCTTTAACGTGCTAAAGTCGGCTTCAGAGAGGGTTTCCATTTCATCTTTATTGAGCTGAGGCTATGGTTCGCTCTCCCCTTGCACCGCGGTGAGCGCCTGTCAATAATTCAATAGCGTAGCCTTGACGGGCCCAAGCCCAACCTGGACTTTCAGCGGAGCCGAGCAGCTTGTCAAAGTCTGATGCGCAGTCAATGGCCGACTGATCTATACTGCATGAATCCCCCTCAGCTCCTGATGTGTCCCTGGGAAAAAAAAAAAAAAAAAAGAAAGCCATTTCGGAAGGCAGCCCAGGGAGAAGCACCTGTTTGTAGAGAATCTGTAATGAGGGCAGGTCGCGGTGGCCGAGTAGAGCTCCAGCCGTGGCACTTTGTTTGGCTGAGCCAGCGCGGGGGTCTCTCCATGCGCCTAGGGGCAAGGGGAGGCCTCCAGGGCACTTGGCCTCTGTCTCTCCTTTAAGCGTGCCTTTGCATCACGCGTGTCTTCACTGTTGCCGGAGACCTTCAACCCATTGATCAGTTCAGGGAGCAAAAGATACTAATTGCATGACCACGCATTGGCCTGGACTTCTGCACATATGCAGTGACTTGGCGCCTCCTGGTCCAACCCCTCTTGGAATATCATGAGTCTTTGCTGGTTGAAGACCACTGTGAAAGGCAGAGGAGAACTACAGCCTAGCTTTTTCTTCTTCCAAGCAGAAAACACACCCATTCATTATAGGAAAAAAAGGAAGGGAAGAAGAAGAAAGGGAGGAGGGGGGAAACTAACTGTCTGTATTCCTTTAGTCTGGGCATGATTTTTAAACCAAAATTATCCACCTATCTCTTGGCGTTGCCAAGCCCGAAAGTCAGCATAAATGAGATTTGCAAATATCTCCCTTAAAAAAAGGCCACGAGGAGAGCACGTAATCCATGTTTTAAATGCAAAATGTCTTGAGTCCCAATGCTGCTCCGTTTTTCCTGCAGATACATTTTCGCTGGATTAAATAACTGTTTTAAAGGCACTAGTCATGCGAGCGCTGTCTCATTTGTGACTGTATTTGCATTGCTAATGGACATGTCTCTTCCTCATGCATAGTCTTTCCTGAGCAGCCACCCCCAAATTTACAGATTTCTTGCTTGTCAAATTGGAGTCTGCAAAGAGGTGGCAATAATATAGATGGAAAAGAGAAGCGGCGATGTGTTAAAAGCTAATAGAAAACTGTTACACTGGAATAGATTCGTGGTGTAGACTCCTGCTTCCCTTAACCACAAAACAACCGAATCATTTCTGATAAGGTAAATCAGCCACCTTGGCCATGCGGTCTCCCCAAATGAACAGCGCAGATTCTGTTTTACCCCAGCCAGGGGGTGAGCAAAGGTGGAGAAGGAACCGTGGGCAGAAGCAAGATCGTTTCTGCAGGTCAAGGAAAGGGGGAGAAAATGAACGTGATGATTTTAGGGAGGGAAGTCTCTCCCAAGTGTCTGTCCCCTTGTATGCCCCCAACCCCATCGATGAGGGTAGGGTGGAGGCACAGGGAGCCCAGTGACAGGGCCGCCGGCGTTAGGCAGTAAGTGGCTGAGCTGAGTCCGCAAATCCTCTGGCTTCCAGAAAAGTAGACCTTTGAGATCCTGTTGTAATATGCATTCTTTTTATTAGGAGACTTTTTAAATTCATTCATTCATTGATTTTTTTATTTTGCTCAAAGTCTCAAGTGAACACACAAAATGATACCCCCCCTCAAGTGCAGTGTCTCTGTTTGTGGCTTGGTAGGAGGACAGACAGAAGAGAAATGAAACCCAGGGCTTTGCCTCCTCACTGCCACCCCTTCCTCTCTATTCCCCACCTTTAGCAGCCCCCCAGGGGCTTGCAAAGAATCCTCAGGGGCCAGCCTGGCCCAGTGTGCCAACTGCTAATCAAATTTAACGACACACTCTTCCGGGCAAGGTGGAGAAGGTGACATCCCTGGCACCTGTTGAGATGGGGCTTAGATCAGGGCTCTCCTGTTCCACCAGGGGTCCTAGGAACCCACCTGTCTTGTGTTATTGAAACCCTGGGGAAGTTATGGAATCCACACCACATGCACATGACTTGGTGATTCTGGAAGCTCTATTAGGCTGATAATCTATGTTTCAAGAACAATCATCAGCAATGGCTTTGGCACTAGTGCAGCTATTAGCATATTAGTTCCATCTGAGGTGGTTAAATGATTTTGGAAACTGTAAGCCCTACCTAAGAAAGTCTATTTTAAAACAATTAGAGTCATAGTCTTTAGTCTGAGAGATTTCACCCACCAGCCCCTCACCTTACAGAAGAGCAGAGAGGGGTCCATAGGGTTTCAACTTGCACTGATGTGCTGATGTCACCAGGTGGTGGCACAGCTGATTTTCCTCCTAATTCAGCATCTTTCTCAGATCAGGTGTTATAAATTGAAACCTATGCTTTTCTTTGGCCCACACAGTTGTTTTTCCCTCTTTGCGTCACTAGTTGCCAACATTTAAGAGTCTAAGGATCTCAGTTAAAATCCAGGTTTCTGGCTTCTTGGGAAAAATCAGGCTGTTGGCATATTGGGCAGGTTCCCGACGTTTCAACCATCAGCTGGAGCTCGGCAGCATCCGCCTGTGGAAGTGGGGTAGGAGGTTCCCAGTTCAATGCAGCCCCTCACTACTGACCTTGACTCGGCTGCCTAACTATCCACTGGCCTCCGCCAGCATTCGCATACCCGCCGGCCCCTCGAAAAAAACAAACTTGCCCAGAGAAACTGGCAACAGGAAAGCTTTGCATGTGCACCGGGGCCGCCTGTTCTCTGCAGCCATGCCTGGAGAATTCAGCAGCCCTTTCTCAGCACAAATCATCTTCTTGAGTTCATGTAGAGAATGGCATCCCTGGCACAGAGCAAAAAACATCTGGTAACGGATCCATTAGCCAGACTGCTTCGCGGGCTCCAGGTGCCCCAGGGTGTGAGTGCTGGGCGGAACAGGATGCATGAATGGGACCCTTAAGATTTTACCTTTTGGCCCTGGTTCTGCCGGAGCCGTGGTTTGGCCTCGGGGCTCCTGTGACTGCTTCGTGCCAGGTGTTATTCCCGGCTGTCCCCAGGTGGGGAGCTGGCCAGCCTGCAAGGTTCTCTCCTCCCTTTCTCTACCACGCCTCCCTCTCCTGCGCAGCCTTCCCGACCCACACAAAGGGGAAGACGCAGATTGTCTTTGGCAGATGTAAGGAACGGCATTTGTTGAACCCTGAGCCGTACAACTCTGCGAACAGACCTGCACACTGTACAGAATCATCAGAAGCCCCGTGTCTGAGGGGCTCAGGGAGGTTGAGCGGGGAGGTGAGAGTGAATAAAAATGAGGAGGCCCCGCAAACTGCTTTTGCCCAAGGGCTGGTTTTAATGAGCCTGTCCCTAATGAGTTGTCCCTGCAACTAGCTTCAGGCCTAAACAGATGAGGCAGGGATTCTGCTAAATTTTTGATAGGATTTGCACTGGTTTTATGAGAAAGCAAGCAGTGGAGAGTGCGGAGTTGGGTCATGAATCTTTTACGAGGGTGTGGACGGTTGTCCGTCTTGTCAACCAGAATGGGACAGACCAGGTTGCTAATAGAAACCCTGGCCTCGGCCCTCGGCCGTCACCCACCACATCAGCTCATTTGGTCGGGGTGGCTGGGTGATTTGTGCGTTTCTGATTCAGAACCTGGCCCATGGCCTCCAAGAAGAATTCATCTTCAGACCCCATCAAGGAGATGACTTGAGTCATAGCCTGTCCCCCACTAACGATCTTCTGTGGAACTCAAGTCATCTTGGGGCTTGGCGCACTTCTCCCATGGTGCCCTGGGAAGGAGACTCCATCAGACACTTTAATTAGCATCTTTTTTTTCCTTTTGGGCAGTTCTATTTCTATCAAAATCACAAGCCTCAGCCTTCTGTTGCATGAGAAAACTCTGACCAAGGATAAATGTCATTCCTGATGTATACAGAGACGTTGCTAATGTTTCTAATATTTGTCAGGTCTGGGATGGAGCGGTCCAGGAGATTTCATATATTACCACCTTTGGTTTTTTTTAATATGAAAAGCTGCCAACAAATATCTTTCTCCAGTTTGATTCATCCACCGAAAGGCTATTTTCTTGGTGGCTTAGAAGGGTGCAAAAAACGCTGGATCAGCGGCCTTTCCTGTGCCGAGTGAACCGCCGCCCCTCCTGCCTCCAGCTCACACACTCTCTTTCACATTAATCATGTAATTGATTTAATAAGCTCTGGCTTCAAGAGCTTTTTTTCTCTCCCCCCTCTTTTTTCTCCCCATAACGTTTCAGGTCAGCATTTGCCTGGTAGACGACAGTCCTTGCATTTTTCTAGGCATGAAACCCAACAGCTGGGTTTGTGTAATACATACACACATCTTACATTTGTGGGGCTCTCTTACACCTATTTTTTAAGACACTTAGTTAATAGTTAATAAAATTTGTGTTATAAAACTTGCAATCTATTCCTAGATACGTGGTGTCTTATTTGAATCTCTCTGAAACGAAAAACTGAGAATTAGCCAGGAGAGATCGATCACCGTATTTTATAAACAAAGGAAGCTGGTGCACAGAAAGGTGAATGGACTTGTTGAAGACCTTGTAACTACTTAGGGATGTGCATAGGGTGAAAATGTTGATTTCCAAACTCCTTGCAATAATATCCTGCTGTTTTCATATTCTTGTGTTGCCTAAGGCACCCTTTCTCTGGGTTGAAACAAAAACTATACATATTTATCTTCAAGAGAATACTACCAGTTTGTCTACCGGGAAATAGAGTTGTTTTCTACGGTTGCATTGAGTTAGATGTACTAATAGATATTTAAGTCAAACAAGGCCAGACATGTGCAAAATGCTTGATGAATCACATAATAGTAAACCAACGTCGTTCGGTGTGGTGACTCCAGATTATGGGTGAACAGGTTTCAGTGTTAAGTCTGAGTAGCAGTGTTCTTGCCCTTGTCCATGTTCTCACCTTTCTTGTAAAGGGAGGTCTTGTAAAGGTGGGCGTGGTCTGGCTGGTGTAGAGAGAACCCCTGGGGTTGGGACAGGGTCAGTGCTTTAAGGAGATGTACCTCTTAAAATGTTGGTTATCTAGATTCTAGAATCCAGGGAGAGGGCTCCAATGAGGGATGACAGTGTCAATATTGGGGACAGAGACTTAACGACCTGGGGAAAATGAAAAGCAAAGACAGCTGCTATAAATAATGATGATATTCTGCTAAAATACCCCTGACCGGGTATTGATTGGCCAGGGTCAGCTTTTGACCCTTGATTCAGGCCTGTATTTGAAGGGGTGAGTGTAGCTATTAAGATAGTGGTGCTAGTGACTGCATTAGTCAGCTTTCTCCAGAGAAACAGAACCGATAGGAGATTATATATATTATACAAACAAGGAATTGGCTTACAGATTAAAGAAGTCCCACAGTCTGCGGATATGCGAGCTGGGGCCCAAGAGAGCTGGGGTGTCGTCCCAGTTCAGATCTGGAGGCCTGAGATCCAGGGGAGCCGTTGATGTGAGCCCCAGGGCAAGGGCAGGAGGTGAGATGCGATGTCCCAGTTCATGCCATTGGGCAGGGACAGATCCTCCCTTCCTATGTCGCTTGCTCCACTCAGACCCTCCATGGATTGGGTTCATATGTATGTAAGTCAAACAAGACCATGCATGTGCAGAACTCTTGGTGAGTCTCATAGAACTAACCCAACATTGGCCAGGTGATGATTTCGGACTGTAGGTATGCAGGCCTTCAGTGTTAGGTCTCATGGGAATGAGCCTTCCTCCCCAGTAGACTACACATTCAGTTCTCGATTGCCCGCACTGCAGAGGTCAATCTACTCTACAGAGTCCACAGATTCAAATGCTAATCTCATTCAGTAACACCCACCACAGACACACCCAGCAATAAAGTTTAATCCGGGCACCCCATGGTCAGTCAAGCTGACACAAAGTTAACTGTCCCACCACCTGTGAACATTTACCATGAACTCTGAGCTTCAACAAATTCATCGTTATGGTGTGTCATATGAACGACTTTTCAAACCCTGTTGCTGAGTCTGACTGTGTTTTTCTTTTAGATATATGAACAAGCAAAATTCTTTATTATCTAGAAAAATAGTATCTTGTCTACTGGGGATGCTGCTACCAGACTTGAGAAATGTGCTGAGAGAGAGAGAAAGGACAGCCCCTTGCAAAGGGTTAAACATCATCCTGGCAGTTAGCAAGGATTAAACAAAAGAAATATATTAGTATTAGTACCAATCTTAGCACGAGCATTGCAAACAGCAGCAGGACAATTGATAACAAGAAGAGACGGCATGTCTTCAGTGCGGATCGGGCCTCTGTAATCTCACGCTATAAGCAACGAAACTCCCCATGTCTCCCCTCTCACTCATCTGGAGGCCCGGGGGTCCCTGATCTCCCCGTGCACCAGCTCCATTAGAGGAAATGAAAGCAGGAATCACAATATTTGCCCCAGATCTGCATAATTAGGACAAGCATTAGAGAGTTAGAAGAGACTCATCAAATGAACTTCTCAAAATGCATTTGATACAGCGTCATAGGGTAGTGACAGGTCCATAAATCAAGCGAGATTGTGGCCATCTGACGCAGAATGTAAATCATCTCCTCCCAGCAAGCTCACCCCCAGCAAGCCCTTCACGGACTACAGAGGGCATTTCCTTCTGGTCCCTTTGGAATTTGGACTACAGGGAGACCTCCTAGCTGGTTCTTTACCCTGTCCTTGCATGTGGAGTGACTTTTGAAGATGCCCAAAGATGGATAGCTCCAAAGCTCCTAGCCTACAACCACAAATATCCACGAAGCAATTTACCTCAGGCCTCACTCGTAAAAGTGGTTTAATAAACATTCCTTGAGTGAATACTCTCCAGTGCATAATGGATATTTTCCACTTAAATTTACTGTATTATTGAGATGTGGAGCTTAGTTTTCCTTCCTACATCTTTCCCTTTCTTGCCTAAACAAGCCTGTTGCAGGAGTCAGGAATTTTCTGGCTCTCATCTCAGCTCCACGATCAGTTTGCACTGTGGTCTGACTGCAAAAGCCACTTGCCTCCTTTGTGCTCCATCTTGTCTGAAATCTGGGTTAACTGGGACTTAACTCCTTGTCAAAGATGCTGTGTGAAATGACTAATTAACAGCAAGGAGGGAGGCAGAATTGTCATTGACAAATGGGCTTTTAGTAACCAGCAGCTCTCCTGGAAGTGTTTGCCCAGCACTCGAGTCTCCCTAGACCTATGTGAAGTTAGAGGAAGGCGGACCTTTGTCATCTTCTCTGGGATTAAGTTGCTTGTCACTTGGGTTTGTAAACTGGGGAGTCACTTTATCTAAGTTGTCTTGGGTTGGACAATTACATGATTCTGGTTTCAGACATTCAAGAGGATTAGAACGGATGAGCCCATGTTTTAGTAGAATAACCTAAGGTTTTCAGTAGGTTCTCCCTAAATGATCTGGGCTAAGTACCCACATTAGCCCATAGTTGAGCTGTAATTGAGTTGGGAGAGAAGATAGATATTTATTGCGCGTCTAATATACTCTCTGCAGTGTGCGGACATGATGTGAGCAGTCTCCCAAAGGAGTCTTTCCCAGGCTGTCAGCTCTGCCCCGGTTCATCAGTCCGAGCCTCCTGAAGACACGACCATGCCTTCCCGACACCAGAGCCTCAGCAGCTCCCCACTGGGCGCTCCCACAGAATACACTCCAGAAATTTCAGAGTCCCTTCCCTAGTAGTCGAGACCCTCCCCTGCTAACCTGAACTCACCTTTCTGTACTTTCCAAGCAGAAATGGATCTAGTTTTAATGAAATGTGAGACTTACACAATTTGGGAGCCCCCTTTAAGAAAAAGACACAAAGCCACTAGTGCAAAGTAAAGCATGGCCACGGGAACACGGGGGCCATGAGTGATGGGCTCTGAAGCTGAAGCTCCGCTCGCTTCCCGTTATCCACCTCTGTTCCCAAATGAACTTTTGCAATAATGGAGTTAATTTTATGAAGTGGTCATGAACCGTGCCCCAGTCTCCACCTGGGACCTCCTGTTTTTCCTCTCCATGACCTTCTGCCTCAGTTGAACTAACCACTGCCCTTCTCTCATATTAAAAAATTAAGTATTGATTAAAAGTCAAATCTAATAAGAGTTGAATACATTAGTTCAGGATTACAGTGCTTGTTAGGAAGAGGCAGGAGGGGAACGTACTCGAAGTAGCTGAGTTTACAGTGGGTTTCTCAATGTATGTTCTATTATTACCTGTATTAGCATCGCCTGGGGAGGGGGCTGACCAAAAGCTTATTAAGCATATAGGTTCCTGGGTCCCTTAGAATTTCTGATTGAGAATCTCGGGCTGGGAGGCAGGGATTTCCACTTTTAAGAGCCCCCCGCCCCCCATCTCATGATTTTGAGGCACAGAGTTTAACAACTCCTGCTTTCACGGCCACTAAAGGCTGCTCTTATGATGGGACATTTACCTGAGAATTGAAGGGAGAATGGAGGTGGCAGTGTGTATTCGTTTCCCAGGGCTGCCATAACAAGTCACTACAAATAGGGTGGCCTAGAACAATAGAAATGTATTCTCCCAGTTCTGGAAGCTAGGAGTCTGAGATCAAGACGGAGCTGGTTCTTTCCGAGGCTCCGACGGAGAGTCTGTTCTGGCCTCTCCCCCAGCTTCCAGGGGGTCGGTGGCAATCCTCGGTGTCCTTTGGCTGTAGCTGTCTCTCTCCAACCTCTGCTTCCATCATCACATGGCTTTCTTCCTTCTCTTTGGATTTAGAGCCCACCCAAATCCTGCAGGATCTCATCTTAATTATATCTACAAAGACCCTTCGTTCAAATAAGGTCACGCTCCAAGGTTCTAGGTGGATATGAGGTTTGGGGAGTATAGTCTTCAACCCAGTCCACCACGGAAAGTTGATAAAGGGGGGAGAAGAGCCGTGAATTTAGAACCAATTAAAAGCGTAAAGAGTTGACTAAAAGGACAGATGGGTTGTTCTCCCAGGTTCTGTGTCAATTGCTGGGCTGAAGAAAGCGCACTTAAGGTGTGTGGGAAGGGTGTTCCCACGGCTCGGGTGGCAGGCTGTGACCGTGCCATGTGGAGAGAGTCCTAAGGAAGGGATGCATGAACTATTGATCAGAAGACAAAGGGAGGGGTACAACAGGGAAAGGGAGATTCGTTTGCCAATCCTCAGGGTTGCCATACAGTTTGGGAGAATGCCCCGAGCCAGGAGAGTCCTGAGCCAAACACTTGGGAAGATATCCAAGATGGACCTGAAGGAGAAAATATTTGCAGATGTAATAAAGAAAAGTTGCTCTGAGATTTGGAGACTGTTCTAGAGGGACTTGCCCTTGCATCTTCCTTTGCCTGCTCAGTGCTCAGAAGAGGCTGACTGTGTCACAGAAATCCTGAAATTCTACACCTGGGAAAGATGCTGACCTTCATAAATTCAGTATTTCTGGATCAGATCGAGACCCTCTGCACTCACTCTGACCCATCTGCCCTGGATGCTGGCTGTGGATCTTAACACTCTGGCTGTTTTCTCTGCCTAGAGCGCTCGCCACTCAGAACTTGCAAAGACTGAGCCTTTTCGTAATTGTTCCCAACTGACAACTCAGTTGCCAAGTCTCACTAAAATGCCCCTGTCAAGAGGACACAGCTCCCTGAGTCATGATCTCTCCCACGGCCCCGTGTTCCTCAGTTTCCCTGCTTATGTATTTACTTGTTGATCACCATCTCTGTACCTCACCCTCATGAGACTTAAGTCTCTGCTAGATTCAGGCCTGTGTCTCTCCCACTCCCAGCGCCCGGGCCGTAGTAGGTTCTCAGTGATAATTGGTGAAGGGATGCTTTTAGCTGGGGAGAAAGCAGTGCATTTTAACATCCAGCAAGTGGGAACACGGCCTCTCTGCCATAAGGAGAGATGCTTCAGGAGGTTTGTGCTGAGGACATCTCAGCTGCTGGGTTTGAAGTGTAAGGGGTTTCAAGCATTTGATGAGGAAGCTATTAGAGTCTGAGAGCAGGAGGAAATGGAGAATCGTATCTCCCTCTGGCTCCAGCATCAGGGTGGAAAGGCCCTGGGGACCGGAGGGAGAGAGAGAGGACACCTAGTCTAACTTAAATAAAAGCAGAGAATTATAGAGAGCAAATTCAAACAGTGGGTCTGCAGAAAATATCCCTGCACCATGGACAGTGTGAACTCCATAAGGACTTGGATATAAGCCCCCTTAGGTTACACTTGAAGAAACTATGGCCCAGGGAGCCTGTCTTAGTCTGTTCGGGCTCCTAAACCAGAATATCATAGGCTGAGTGGTATATAAACAACATAAGTTATTTCTCACCATTCTGGAGGCTGAAGTCCAAGGTCAAGGTGCTGGGTTACTTCTCACTCATCGTGGAGGAAGGGGCAAGAGAGCCCTGTGGGGTCCCTTTAATAAGGGCACTAATCTTCTTCCTGAGAGCTCCACCGTCATGACCTAATCACCTCCCAAAGTCCCCACCTCCTCATTCCATCCCACTGGGGGTTAGGTTTCAATATATGAATTTCATAGGAGGGAAGGAGACACACATGTTGAGCCTATAGCAAAGCCTGGGCGAGTTTCTTATGGTACAAAAGAGACTTGCCGGGAGGTCTGGAGCTAGAAGACTCATCCCCAGACCCCTCTCCTTTTTCACTTCTCACACATTTAAAGTGAAGAGAAGAGCAGGGTTGGCATCTATGAATTGTCCAGGGGGTGCCAGGCATGATGCTAATGGTTACATCTTCAGGCTGTGGAGTGAATTTTGAGGGGAGAGACTGGTGATCCAATTAGACAATGACAGGCTCAATGACAGCAGTAGGATTCAGGGATCTGGTCTTAGAGTAGGTGACATCTGGTGGTGTCCAGTGTGAGAGCGAGAGAGCAAGTGGTCTCAGGGCAGGAACCTAGAGGGCAGCCTGGTATCTCAAAGGTCAGCCTGCGGAGAGGCCCCTCCATGGGAAACAGAGAGGTGATGGCCTCCTTCAATTACTGCTCTGCGAGATAAGGCCTGGCCTTCGCTCCTGAGGACAAACACGAGGCGGCTGAGAGTCCCTGGGTGACACGGAGGACACTGGCCCTCCAAGAAGGACAGGCTAAGGGGTGGGTCGCTGGAGGGAAGAGAATTGTGCACAGAGAGCAGCCAGCTTCCTGGGGGCTGGGGATGGCCCCACCCAGTGGGAGCCTCCAGATTCCCTTAGAGGCTTTTTGTGGGACCTTAGATATTCAAATTAGACTGAATTGCACTCAGTTCTAAGAGCTTTTGTTATGTACTTATTCTGTGCAAATTCTACTGGGGACATCTTGACAGCATGCGTCTTTCTTGCAGTGAATGCAGTAGGTTATTTCTTTGGACTGAGATGGTTTTAGGGAATTGGAGGGGAGGGGAAGCACTGTCCTCTCCACCTGGTGGGCTGCAGCGGTGAAGTGCACTTGGGTGGGCCGGCTCATCTCTGGGTCCTATGCTGAGACCATCCTGCGAGTGCTCAGCCCAGGAGGTCCCTAAACTCCTTTTTCCCCTTTGCTCTCAGAATTCAGCTTTTAAATTCCCAGTGAGCTGCGGATATTCCCTTAGATTGGACTATATGCTAACATTTTTCAATTAACCCCCCCTGCCTTTCACTGAGTTTTGTTGGCTTTCCTTCTTGTGTTCTTTCTGAAGGAGGGGCTCCCAGCACCATTCTGGGGAGGGAAACATTTATTTTCGGTGTTGGGTCTTGAAGAGCAGGACCAAACAGCCACTGGCTTTAGCTGAGGCCAGTGGCCAGCCCTCCTGCTCACCTCCCAATTCCCTAATCTAATCTAACTCGGTGGGCTTTGTGGGGGTTCATTTAGGCAGCAGAAGCTGTGTTATAATTGTTACATGTGCCAGCAACAATTTGTACCATCTGGGTATGGGAGGGGGTGGGGGAGAGAGAGGAACAGAGAGGGAGAGAGGGAGAGAGAGTGGGACTAATACGACCACAGAGAAAGATTTTTATTCTATTACCCAGGCAATATAATTCAAGAGTGGCTGCAGAGCAATTGGAAACTAAGGGATGGGAAGCAATGCAGTTACAGTAAAATGTCAGAGTATAATGAAACGGGAGCAGCACTGCTTTATGGCACCTCCAAGTTACAGGCAGGTGGCAGCTGTAAATATGTGTATAAATAAAAACATGGATGAAATGTCAGGCCTTCCAGCTGGTGTGGTGAAAGCACTTTAGTAATATTCTATTTAGGGTAACAATGGAGCTTGACAATTTCCACGAAAAATACATCATTTGAGAATGAATCGGCCCACATTAGTGTCTAGGTGATCGGCATTGCACTAAGATCATGGAACAGCACAGAGCGCCCTGCATGTCCCCGACCTGCCGAGAATGGCCAGTCACTTCATAATCCATGAGGGTTAACTTGGTTTTCTGGCATAAGGGTGCCACTGTTTGTTTTTCCTGTTATTCTCTTAACAGTAACACACACACACACACACACAAAATACATTGTCAATGTTCCAGCCCTTGGGTCTTATCTGTGGGAAAGTGTGGATCAATTTCTTCCTTTATTCACACAATGAAATGTATTGAGCACTTTCTATGTTGCTGAGGATCTGAAAGTGAGCAAATTGTGTGTAATCTTGGACTACATGGATCTGATAGTCTAGTGGGAGAAAAAGGCCTGAATAAAATAATCCCAAAAGCAAATGTAAAGTTCCAATAGTGATACATGCTTCATATTTGAGTTGTGTTGGTCAGAGGACTTTCCGGGGGAATGGATGTTTGAGTTGACAAGAAAGGGTGAGAAGAGATTAAGGAGTTAAAGAGGGATGCATTTCCGGCAGTGAGACTGACATGTGCAAAGGGCCTGTGGTTGGAAGGACATTGGTAAGTATGAGAGCTGGAATGAGTGGAGTTGGTGAGGTGGAGAGTGGTGGCCTAAGTCAATTAGGACATGTAAGCAGGGGCAGCCCATACAGGCCTTGCAGGTCACGATCAGAATTTATGACTTTACCTTAAGAATTGGGGCCCACTGGAGGGTATTAAGCAGTATAGCCCTAGGACTTAAGCCAATCCCCTAGGCTATTGTATTTATATTGTATATTATATTGTCAGGAGCTCCAGGAAGACAAAAGTTGCTTTGCTGATCAAGTACTGCATGTGGTTTGATGAATATGTTATAAGCATCCACTTTATGGCAAACGCTATTCAAGGCACTTAAGATGCATAACATACAAGACGGCATCTTTGCCCTTGAGAAATCCACAGGCTCATGAGGAAGTGGCCACATTAACCAGTGGTGTAAGTGTCAAGTGCTTTGATGACATAGAACAGAGGAGGGACTTTAGCCATACAGATCACTTCCTAGTGTGGATATCCTCTGAACTGCATCTTCAAAGGACAAAAGTTGTTCTGGCAAGGAAAGAGTGGAGGGAGGGTTGGGTCTTGGCAGTGAGAGTGGCAGGATTAGGAGCACCAGCCAATGGCAAGTGAGGCAGATCCTCGGTATCAGTAGACACGATGCTGGTGAAGGACACAGGGAGACCCCCTGCTCCCAAGATGTACTCCTTGTCCAGTGCCTTGCTGGAGTCTCCTAAAACTGCATCGGGTCACTGGAAAATTAACTTGCAAGTTTTCATGTCATATGCGTGTTTTATTCCTTGGCCTATCTCCCGGTCGCTACGTGTTACAGGCTATTGCAGACGTGATGATCAGGTTGGATTGGTACGGTACAGAATCTCCATGCGTGTAGACGTGTGAATTAAGGCCACCTTTCAGATTGTGCCCTCCGCATCCGTGCATGAAACCCAGCTCCACCGAGATGTATGAAATGGGCTGGTTGGATCGAGAAATTAGAAAGACAAAATATCACCCAAAATCCTATCTATGCGATAGGAAGCATTTGGCTAGACCTCGAGAAAGGATATGATAGAGGAATGGGTTTTGCCTCGACCTAAATCCAGCCATCTTTTGACCACACGTTTCTACCATGAACACATGTGGATGCCAATCTGTATTTTCTCTTCTTTCTGACCTTCCGGGTCCTAAGAAAGTCCCCAAGACAGGATAGTCACACCAGGGACAACAGCGTTTTCCAGGGATTAGGGTCCTCTCCCAACATTCTCTAAATGTGATCAGCCGTTGGCCAACTCCCTTTCCCATAATCAGCCCGTCTTTCTGTGCTTTGCTGGTAGGTTTATCCATTCACTCAACAGCTATTGATGGGGCACTGATTATGTGATATGTGCGATGCTAGGCACGGGGATAGTGAATAGGACAGTTGTAGTCTCTGCCACCTGGGAGCTGAGGATCTACAAGGAGCAAACACGGTCTTTGATTGAAATGGGGAGGTGTCTTCTAAACAAACAGCTGGAGTGGAACGTTATTAGGGATATTAGATTTTGGCTAACAATTCTCCATTCTGAGCCCCTCACCGCCCCAAGCAGTTATGTTTTAACTAAAATATATATTTTTCCCTTTGTAACACCCAAATGTGCTTTTCCCGGATATTTTCCCCTCTCTGTTTTCAAATACTTCACATTTCAACAGCTTCATTCTTCCTCAGCTCTTTGGGATATGTTTTGCTTTCTGTGTAAGAATTTTAAAAACCCAGAGGTATTGGTGAGGAAATATTAAATATTTACACAGATATGGGCTTTTTGCTGGAATGATATAAGAAACCTTATTCATACTTTAACCAATGGTAATAACCAACATCATTGAGACGGGTCAGAGTCGAGTCTGAGATTCATTCTCTACTTTGATTCTTACAACAACCCTATTAAGTCAGTCCTATTAACATCCCCATTTGGGAAATGTCAAGTTCAATCCCTTTTATTAAGGGCAGGGCCGGCTTCCTGGGCATATGCCTATATAGTTACACAGAGACCTACACTTTGAAGGGCTGCAGATGTAGTCTAATGCTTTGCTTGGAATTCTTAATAATATTAGAGTTATTCTTAATAATTCAAAGAATTTGTATATTCTTAGTACATTTTGAATTATGTAAGGGGCCCCATATTGTCCCTTTGCTCTGGTCCTGGAAATTATGTAGCTGGCCCTGACTAAGGGGTGAGAGCAGAGCTCTATGCAGGGTTGATCTAAACACAAACTCTGTTGCTTTAATAGCTCCCCTACATTAGCTCCCCTCAACGTTTCATGCCAAAGAAAGGCCTCTCTTAGGGAAACATGGAAAGTAGTGCTTCAGTCTCCAGGCTGTGGGTGGGTTCTCGTTGTGAGCGAATCACCTTATAATGTATAGTCGCTCAAGTACATTTGCTGTGTTGATAGATCACTTGTTTTATGAGCCTGGATTAATTCCAAAGTAAACACTAAATACTCAGCTGAAAAGCTGTAAACACAAGACACGACATGCATAGCAACTCCCAGCACTGTTTGCCAAGGGCCCGAGTCCCTCTGAGCTTTATCGTGTTTGGTAAAACAAAATATTTGTGTCATCTGCTCTGAGCAGGAATTTCCAAATTGATTTTCAGATTTGTAAGCAAGGGGATACTTCGGCTGGAAGAACACATCTGAACATGCATTTCGCCTCCTTTGCTTGCCTTGGCACCCCCGGATGGTCAGCCCAGGGATGCCCGCCTCCCTGAGCGTGATGGTGTCCATAGGGCACCGCCCATGGTGGTGCTCTACTCAAGCGGCCATAGACGTAGCCGTCCACATCCTGGTGTAGGGCTACCTCAGCCTGGAGGGAGGGACATCTTTTGGGAATTCATCTGCTGGGAGCGTATGTCTTTTTATAATTCCAACAGTGGTGCCAAGCGCACAAGCAGTAGCTTTGTGTATCTAAGAGGTCAAGCAACAGACTGTTGGATCCTTGATAGCAAATGCGATCTTCAGGCTCGTGTCTTGGGCCCTGGTCCTCCTGACAATAATGAACTAGTTCTTAGTTCCAAGTGACAATTTCAAACTAGAGTTTGCTTGTCAATCTCATTTTTATGTCATTAGCGTTGCATGAGTCTAACACACACGCACACACACACACATACACACGCACGCACCTTTTCATGTATAAATATGCCTCACCTTGTATTCTTTCCTCCTGTTCAATTAAATGGAAAGATGGCCGTATTTCCTGGTGGTGTGACCTTGAGGAAGTCCCGGGAGCTCTCTGGGCCTCTGTTTCTTCATCTTCAACCTGTCTTTGATCACAAACATTAATTGTGAAGTGTTGCCCTTATACGCGCAGCCTAACAGAGTCCTTCCCGGCCCTCCCAGGGAAATCTGAAAGCAATCCCCCCTCTTCTTAGCTGCCATCAAGATGGTTCTGCTACCCAGCAGCCAAAATATCTTCCAAAAAACCAAAAACTGTCAGTGGTTAAGATCAACATCTTTGCTCCGATCCAGGGGCCCCTATTCGTTCATCAGCCCCTCTCCCAACATTCTTATGGCCAGCCAAGCAGATCCTCCTTAATACCTCCAATAATCATGATATATTTTTTTGGCCACAGGACATTTGCTCACGCTATTTCCTCTGCCTGGGATGCTACAATCCCCAGGCCCCACCTGGGTTCCTGGCTGGCTCTCCTACTCAGCCTTCTCTGTCTCAGTCATCACCTCTCCAGGAACATACCCTCTGACTAACTCTTCCGATGAGAACATGACTCTTTTTTCCAGGTGCCAACTAACTTACTGTGCTTTCCTTTTTGGTGTGTACATGTCTCTTCCACCAGACCTGTGTCCTTAGCATCCGAGCTCATCCTCAGTATCTGCACGGGGCCTGCCTCTGACAGTCACATGAATGCAGGGATTCTCTAATTCAACTGCTTGCCACCTTCCGCTGGGGTCTGCTGTGCACTGGTCCAGTTCACTCTGTGCTCAGCTGCTCACTTCCCCACCATGTCCGGGTCCATCTATTCTTCAAATCTTTCCCTGTCGAGTTTCTAAGAAAGACATAGAGGGTCTTCTCTCCAGGTTCATTTTTTAACTCCCTTTCAACCTCACTCATATATCATCTTTTCAGACAGGACTACACTGACCCCTCCATTAACATCAGACCCCGGCTCCCTCCCAGGCTCCCTACTTCCCTTCTGTAGCTGACGTTTTGCCAGATCGCGTATCATCATCTGACACACTATGTTTTATTTTTTTTATTTGTTTGTGTCTCTCTCTCCCCACTAGTAAGTAAGCTCCATGAGGGTAGATAATTTAGTCTGTTTTGTTAGTTGCTGTATCCATGGAGTGCCTGTCACAGAGTAGGCATTTATTAAATATTTGTTGAATGATTAGAACGATAGTGCATGGATGGAAGGTTGAGTGTGTGGGTGGATGAATGGGTGGATAGGTGATGGACAGATGGATGGATTGAGAGATGAATGGTTGGATTTGGCCTTTTAATATCAATTGTAACCTCTGCCTTTTAGACCTTGGATTTGAGGGTGGACACCAATAATTATTATACTTTGAGACAGACTTTCTGGGGCAAGTCCAGGGACCCTTTTTCTTCCCTTGGTATGGGCAGTTACCTTGCACTTGGCATTTTGTGCAAAAATATATTTGTTCTGTTCTCCCTTCCCTCTCTGGCGAGATGAATATTATGGTTGAAATAAGAATTTCCAAATACCTGTTGGAGTGGATGAACATATAAAAGCCAAGCCACAGATTATCGTACATTTTATGTTGCCAGATGAAAGCATTGCATTTAGCTTGTGGAACCATTTAAATTTCAGCTGTTAATTGGAAAAGTTATTGCTATGGCAGCCATTCAGTTTGGATTTGAGGGGACAGTTCTAGTTTCAAATATTCTACTGTGTTGTGTCTGTAAATCATGGAAATGGCCTGGACACTGCAATATTTTGGCATTCCAAATTATTGCTTGCACCTGGAGATAGCACACATGCAAAAAAAAAAAAAAATCTTTCCCAAATGCAGTGATTTGGAAAATACAGGGGTAGAGAAAAGTAGGTTTGCAGTTGTGTTTGTATGGAAAAAGACGTGCAGGTTATGATTGTTATAATAGCTTTATTGACAAAAAAAGTCACAATGGCACAGGGCACTTACTGTGTCCCCCACCCCAGTATAATCAGCATAGTTTGGGGACTTATTTTTTTTTATTCTAGTTCATCTTCTTTTAAACTTTTACAGGTGACAGTATACACACATTTATTGTTACTTTTATCAAACCACTGAATGACTTTTTCTACTGATAACTCATTAAAGGCAGGAATCATGTTAAGTGGTGTATTGGTTGGGTCCCTTTTGGCAGCATGTAATGGAAAAACTGAAGAGAAAATAGCTTAAACAAGAACGACACATATGATTTCACTTAAAAATTCAGGGGTGGGGCAGTTCTAGGGTTAGCTAATTCAGATAACTTAACAATTCAGTAACATTAGTAAGGTTTCAGGTTTTTGCTATATCTCTGCTCTGCCATTCTTCCTTTCTTACTGTGTTTGCTTCTCCTCTTAGGCTGGCATTCTTCCTGTTCCCAATATAGCTGCCATTGCTCCAGACATCACACGAAGATGACAACACTCACAAAATAGAATAGGAAATGCCCCTTTGGATTTTCCTTCTTAGAAAAAAGTCCCAAACAGCCATTTACCTCTCCCAAGGACTTATACTGGCATCTCATTGGCCAGATTATATAATTTGCTTTAATCACTTAGCAAAAGAAATGAGATATCCAAGATTGACTTAGAACAGTAATTCTCATACTTGAACATGCTTCAGAATCAAGCTAGAGAGCTTGAGAAGGACAGAATGCTAGGCCCCACTCCAAGAATTTCTGATTTAGTAAGTCTGGGGTCGGGCCTAGATTTTGCATGTCTGAGTTCCCAGGTGATGCAGATGCTGCCGATACCAGAACAACAATGTGAAACCCACAGACATGGAGTGATCCAAATTTATCCCCCAGGCATTGAGTAGATGCTCAGCTTCCTTGAAGGGTATGGTTGTCAGGAGGTGAGTGAAATATTTGAGTTCTTTCAACTAGAATATTACCTGCTGTTTAGTTAGCCAATAGCAGCTGGACACAACTAGTATCTCCCAGCAATAATGTGATAATAGTAAGAGTTGACTTATGGTGAACTTGAATTTGGAGACTGAATTGTGTCTAAATGTGGATCTACCACCATCCAAGGACTTACAACTTCTAGTCAACTCACTGCAATATTTCCATTGTATTTATTTGCTTGTTTGTTTTTATATTTCCAAGAACTGTACATTTCATGTGAACTCACTGAGTTAATGAGATGTTTTGGAAGATGGTGTGTTAACCCATCCCACAGGTGAAGGTCCCGGGGGCTCACAGAAGTGAAGAATTGACCTCAGTTCTCACTGGTGTGGGTGTTGGTGTCAGTACCTAACTCCATGTCTCTTAGTAAGCTTCCAAGATCTGGAGAACACAAGCATTTGGGTGCTGTCAGACCCGCTCCAAAGAGGCTTTGTCAAGCTACCTGTAGGGTGGATGTCAGGGAGGATCAGGGTAGGAAAATGGTTATTTTCTTCGCTTACGTGCCAAACGACAGGCCAGTGAGCTGTGGGCCAAATAGAACCGTGGACATTCTCTCAGGGTCTCTGCATACACGAGGGCTGGAGGGCTCCAGCAGCCTTCTGGCGCAGCAACTGGTCACAGTGTCTCCCATGTTAATATGATGCATGAGTAGCTGCAGTCACAGTCACAGCGGAGTCAGTGGGATAAAACAGCACCCACTGAGTAGCTCAGAGTTCTGTTCCTTAGAAGTGTAGGTTCCGTGTGACCCAGCTGGTCGGTCCTCTGCTTAGAACTTCCCCAGGCTGAAATGAAGATGTTAGGAGGGTTGTGTGTCCTTCTGGAGCCTCTGAAAACCATCCTGCTTCCAAGCTCACTCAAGTTCCTGGCAGTTGTAAGACCGAAGGTCCCATCACCTTACTGGCTGTCAGCTGGTCCTCACTGAGTGAGAAGCCACTTGCACTTCTTGCTCTGCTTTCCACATGCTCCACCCCCCTCCAGAAACCATGGGTCAAGTCCCCTTCATGCTTTGAATCTCTCCAAATTTCCCTTCTGCCGCATCTCCCTGGCTGCTGGGGGGAGGAAGGTCCCTACTTTTGAGGGCTCTTATGATTAGATTGGTCTCATCCAGATAATCCAGGATAATCTCCCATCAAGATCTGTAACCTTAATCATGCCTGCAAAGTCCCTTTTGCCATGACAGGTACCGTAGTCACAGGTTCCAGAGATTAGGGCATAGACATTTCTGGGGGGAGGGGGATTCTGCCTCCTAAAGTGATCTCATCATTATCATAAGCATGAAGAGGCATTGCCCTGATGATGACTGCAGCTAGTAGTTAAAGGATGTCACTACCAGCCAGGCACTGTGATAGGTCCTTTAAATTGAGTGGCCCATTTATTCCCCATTACAAAGCAGCAAGTAGGGACTTCTTCTCATTTTATATATTAAAAAAAGAAGCTGAGACCCAGGACCCATGGGCATCTTTTTGATGGGTCTCTCAGAAGGTTCAGTGCGGAGCTGAGATTCTGCCTAGGAAGCCTCACTGCAGAGCCCAGGCTGTCAATCTTTGCATTGCCTGCCCAGGCCGTCTCTCCTTCATCCTCCCTACTCTGACCTGCTCACTTGCCTGACCACTCCCTTCCTGATCCCACTGGGCTCCAACTCCCATACTCATCAAGTAGCTCGGTCCAAGATGCGTCGTTGGTGCTCAGTGAATTATTACTATACATTTACCTGTGCAAATGCCTATAATGGTAGGCAGTTTAGGCATCTGGGCACCCATCCTGAAGCAGGCTGTGCCCGTGCCCCCTGGACGGGTGCCAGGGTATATGATACATGCATCCAGCTGGGCATGTGCGTTGGGCACGGTAAAGGCTGGATGTGACAGCCCTGAGCAGCTCCAAATTCTCCCCCCTGCCTTGCTTCCGCCAGCTTCTAGAATGCCTCCTTCACAGACACACTCACATCCAGCACCTGCGGCCCCCCCGGGAGCAGCCCGTGAGGTGACTCAGTCATGTCCAGACAGGCAATGAGATGATCACCACTGCTGAAGACCGGCTCTTCTTTTCCAAAGCAAGGTCACTGGTAAACAGTGACATTCAAGGGCAGATAAGACATGGGCCACTGCAAGAGGATGGTCACCTCTAAAACACAGATCAAGAGGCGTTTGGATGCCAGAACGGTGGAACGGCAGTTGGGATCGCCAGGGCCTTCTCCTCTTTCCCAACAATCTCGTCTGCTTTCAGGGATATATATATATAATCAGGGATACAGATAAATAGGGATTCTTACCAGAAGTTTTACCTTGAAGGGGGGTGCTAAAACTTCTGGTAAGAATCCCTATTTATCCTTCTGTGAAATGAGGCAATGTCTATAATGCCTTCTTCCTGTTGACTTGGTCCCCAAAATGCATCCTGAGTCTTCTCTCTTCCATCCCTTTTGGATCGCCTTGGACTAGAATGTTCTCTCTTTCCGGGCATGATCAGCCCCCTGCCCACCTCTCACCCCAGCACCCACTAAGCTACAGCCACAGAGGATTCTTTTCAGTTTCTTGAGAGACCCAAACTCTTCCCTCCCTCAAGGCCTTTTCATAGTTGTTCCTTCTGCTTGGAATTCTTCTTTTGACAGTCTTCACAAACTTGCCTCAATCTCTTCCAGCAACTCTCAGCTGATGATAGGTCATATCCTCAGAGAATTCTTCTCTGCCGACCCTAATTGAAGTACCAACTCATCACAGTCTGCAATGAATTATTATTTTTTTGCTTGTCTTCTTGTGTTGGGCAGGATTGTCTCCGAGTGTGTAAGCTCCATGAGGGCAGTGACCTTGCCCATCTTGTTTTGCTCTTGTATCTCAGTGACTCCTCTGGGTACAGGAACGTAGTAAGCTTGACAGGTGTTTGTGGAATGACTTCTGAATAACACCATTCCCTCTACTTTCCTGTTGTAAGTCTTGTGCGCATGTTAGTGCCTGTTCTGTCCCCAGCTTCGTGGCGAGCACTGTCAGTACTTGCGTGAGCTCAGGAAAATAAGACAATAATAATAGTGATGATTACACTGAATGGCTTCCAAGATTCATTAGGAATATTCTGTCTGCCTCCCTCAAGTCAGCTCAGTTACTGGATTCTCAAAGCATGCCCCAGGATCCACCTGCTTCTCAGTCACATGGAAGGAACATTTATTAAATGCAGATTCGTGGGCCCCCGTCTGATGAATCAGAATCTCCGATACTGAGCTGCAGGAACGTCTATTTGCAACAGGTAATCCAGGTGACTCTTACCCATAAGGAGGTGTTAACGTCACGGATGGGGAGTGTTTAATGTCACCTGTTACCCGTCCATAAATATATCAGCTTGCCCAACACAAGTACCTCTTGGTGTTCAGCTAAGCAGTTTTGTTATTTTAAAAAATGACAGACTGGATAACAGGAAGCAGACATCTCTCTAACAAATCACACGGTTCCAATTGTAAGCAGAAAAATGCATCGGCTCGGTTCTCTGATCCCGAGCTTAGGTTGGAGTAAATCTGCTCAGGGACTTTCTCCAGGCTTAGTTAGCCCTGGGGCTGAGCGCAGGGCAGAAGACTCTGGTTTTCGTCTATAGCAGAGATTGTCTGGGTCAGGAACAGAGTAAAACTGCCAAAAAGCTAGCACGGCTGTAATTTGCATCTAATAAAAGTCGGATTTATAGAACAAAACCCCTAAGGGCTCCACTCTGCAGTATTGGCATGGAAATAATGCCCATCGCTTTTTGTGGTTTACCAGACCTATGCTATGTAATAATGATAATTAAGGCTAAATTAAGTGAGTACTTATTTCGTGCCAGGCTCACCCTTTTAACTGCATTATCTCATTTAATTCACACGCAGCTTTGTGAGGCAGGCACCAATGTTTCCCTTTTATGGATAAGTAAAGAGGGGCTTAGTTTAAGGGAAGCCACCCCAGGTCCGAGGCAGGCAGGGAAGCTGGATGTGAGGTGCGCTCTAACCCCCAGCCTGCCTCGCTTTCATCTGAGCCTCACAAAGAAGATGGGGCCTGGATTACTCGGGAAGTGTCACTGCTGTGGGTCCCAGCTCCTCACACACCAGCTGTGCGTCCTTAACAAGGTGCATTACTTGCTGAACCTCAGTGTCCACATCTGTGAAAGGGCAAGAGTGAGACTTACCTGTGTGAGTTGTGAAATGATGTGAGTTGAGCATCCATGAAATGCGTGGGCAAAGCGCTCAGTCAAGGGAGCCGTGCCATGACCTTGAGCTGACCTGGTTGTACCCAGAGAGTCCAGCTGGGGACACCACACTTCCGAAGGACTGAGGACGGATTGAAGGAGGGAGAGACCGGGGTGGCAGAGTGAGGAGAATGTCTGTCCACCCAGGCGGGGCTGGAGCTGCAGACGGGACTCATTTAATCAACCACCCTTTACAAAGCGGCCACTGTGCTCCGGGGACACCTGGGAAACAGCGGCCAACAAGACACACTGGTTTCTGTGTGGCTTCAGCGTAGGTAGCAAACCGTGCAGATTCTATGTAGATAACTTATCATGCTATGAAAGACAAGCACCAGAAGTGTCTCCTAGAGAGGAAATCAGACTTCCTCAAGCTCTTACATTCTAGAAGAATTAAAACTTAGGGACAATTAGAAAGTCAGGAGACCTTTCTAACGCCCCCCCCCCCCATGACATGCTAGGCCACCTTGAGGTATGAACAGATGCTCAAGACAGACAACTACTGGGCACCCCCGTCATGGGGGACCTCTTTCACCTCAAGTCTCAGAGGTCTGGTGATCTCCAAGGTCGCCCCCTGGCCCTGGAGATTCCCTGTCTGCCTTCAGCGCTTTCTTAAAGGTGTGCACTTTGAACAAGAGGACAGCGTGCGAGGAACGTGACAGCCATAGCGTCCGAGAGGCCCCAATGGCCAGCGAGGATAGTCGACCGCTGGGATATCAGAGGAGGCAGCGTAGCAGAATGGGTTAGGACGTGGATTTTGGAATGAAGTAAATGCTGGTTCACATCCCAGCTCTGTCGTTTACTGGCCGTGGGACCTTGGGCAAGGTAATTCAACGGTGAAAATGTGGTGTGATAATGAAAGTGACCTTGCTCGGGTGCTCGAGGATTTAATGAGGTCGCCTACCTGCCAAGAGGTGGGGGTGCGGGCTGGGGCCTGCCTACCCTCCCCGCAGTGCCCAGGCAGCCTCCTGCGCGCCCCCGCGGCCGCCCTGCCTGACTCCGGTCCCCAAAGTGTCCTCCTTTGTTTCCCGAGAGCTCAGACGGCAGCCAGAGTAATGAGCCTGATCTGATTCAGCCCAAGAACTCCGGCCATTGAACTTGACTTGGATGTCCATAATTTGTACATTTTGGATAACAGGTTATTGCTAAGAGGGAAAACCTTTCTCTGAATCCAATGCGTTCACAGCAAGCGAAGCAGGAGGAAAATGCCTAATTCCCGCTTGTTAGCCGCTGAGCTTCTGAGAACAGAATCAGCTTAGCCGCCTGCAAATAAGCGGGCATCACAGAACTTGGTTGAGCTGGCAAGAAGGTAACAAGCTGTGTATGAAAACCCTGGGATTAAATCTCCGCAGCAAAATCGCTCGCTGCACAGGATCAAAAGAGCGGCGAGGGGAGAGAGGCGATGAGAGCGTCCCGCGCCCCCCACGGCCGCCCGGCCTGCCCGCCCGAGCCCCCCAAGAGCGCGTGCCTTGGCGCCTTATCAAAAAATAAGACTGCGCTTTAGATTATAATTAAAACAATAAGTTCTTCTCCCCTGCGTGTATCCTGATTAGATTGTTGACACTGTGTCAAGCTGTTAGGGAGATAAACTCAGGCCGCTGCGTGTGCTCACCACACGGCTCGCTCGTGAGGCCCCGGGATGGTGTTTTTCACACGACAACTTGCAAGTAACCACTGGAGTTCCTTTCCTTCTATTTCTCTATCGAGCCATTACCATTGATCCTCATGGAACTTTCGGGGTGTGAGGGCTTTCATCTCGGGGTGTGACGCAGGTCCCAGTGTGGGCCATTTAGGGATCCAAGGAACTCGCTTGTCAGTAAAAGTGTCAGAAGACAGGCGTGTGCATGGGGTGTGTTAAAGTCTCCCGGGGGTAAGGGTTGTAACCCATGGCCAGTGGCATCAGGCCCGCCCCAGAGCAGGGACTTGAGAGGTTCGAGGGTCCTCACTCTTGTTTCTCGGGCACCATGAGTCAACCTTTTCCTTTGGTGGATTCCACTGGTGCTCAAGCCCCAGTGAGGGGTGGGGATGCTGCTAGGGCCACAGGGTCCCAACCAAATCACCTGACTCAGGAATGTGGCGCCTTAGAAGCAGGGTCCTGGCAGACTCAATAGTCTTCAGTTCCTGAACCCAACAGGCTACGTTCGTCTCACTCTTGGGCCTTTGCACATGAGCTTCCTTCCCTTGGCTGGAATGATCTTGAGTATGTATCTAGCAAGTTTTGTTTATCTATGTACCTGCTGATTGATGGACAGGTGAGTTGCTTCCACCTTTTGACTATTATGAATAATGCTGCTCTCGGTGTCTTTCTTGACCCAACCATATGACCCAGGTGCATCCCACGATCACCTCTATTATGGTGCTTCTCTCACCGGAGTGTAAGCTTATTTTCCTGAGATGTCAGTGAGTTGTTTAACTGTTGTTTCTTCATGACATAGAAACGTGCCTGGCTCGAACAGAATAGGGTGGATGGATGGATGGATTGATGGATGGATAAAAAGGTGAGGATATTCAGAGGATGGGCCTACGCAGATGCTTCAGGAGTACAATTTGATATCTGCTCTTAAGCCCAATCGGTAAACATGTGATCATAAAACAAGAGTTTAGGGCAAAGGGAGACTATCAGATTAAACCCACAAAGAGCAGAGAGCAAGAGTGCAGTCTGGGGTGGGGTGGGAGAGTATATATTTAATTTTTTTTTTTTTGCTCAATATTTTAATCAAATAAAATAAATTAGTGAAAAGCTTTCCCATGATCTTACTGCCAAAATAAATTCTACTGGCTTTTTCAATGTAAAAATAACCCACAAGCAGATAATTCATAGGGAAAGGAAGAATTAAAATGAAAATTATAAATTTCCTTCTTGTTAATTTTCTCTACAAAGCTAACCACAGTAACTATATCTTGTGTGCTTACAACCATCCTTGGGGGAGCTTTCTGTAATCAGCGAGTATACCCTGCCATGCTTTTTTTTTTTTTTAAATTGGCGCCTACTCATCCACCACAAAGGGGTATCATCATTTAACTCTTCTTTCTCAAGGGAAGAGCCATGGTATCCCCTAATTTGTGGTAAATTATACAAGAAGACAGGGATGGCTTTTTTACGCCTAAGCCGTGCACATCAGATGAGGAAAGGGGAGAATCCAGGAATGTTGGACTCAGACACGATTTGAAGTTCTGTCTATTTTCTTGTTCTCAACGGGTGTCTTTAAAGTGGAAGAAACAGAAGAGGTTACGCCCTCCCGCCTCCCCCCTTTAAGGGTGATGTGCGATGCTCTTCTGTCCGGGAGCTGCAGGGTCTGACCCGCAGCTCGGCTGTCACTCCTGCTGGGAAGAGGTGCCACTGGCTTGGCATGCCCTATTTCCACACGGTTGCCTGCTTCCACGGGTCAGATGTCAGCCCTGTTCAGTGTGGGCCGCAGACGCCGCTGAACAGGAGTGTGGGGCTGGATCTTTCTCTTAGTACAGGTGAGGCCTTAGTAGCAAGAGTGGCAAAAAATAATTTAGCACGTTTGACACAACTGAACTGCTATGCCCGGCGTCTGTCTTTCAACATGCCTGTGTGATATTTGCCATTATTATAAATAAAAATACAAAGTCCAAGAGCATGTAGCACTTTTCGGGTATCTTCTTTTTCTTCATAGTGCAATGGGGGAAATAGCTTCTCTTTTAAATTTGAGATAGAAAGATACAGTCACATACCTGTAGGTATAGAGATTTACATATAGATGCAGACATATGCCATTTTTTCTTCTTCAGAATAAAATGTGGCTGGTCTTCTACAAAATCTCAGCTTAAATACGTGGTACTGAGGGGTGTATGTATGTAAACACAAAGTTTCCATTAACACGGCTCCTTCTTGCAGATGTCACTCCTGATTCTTTATGGGTTAACTCATTTGGAAGTCACTGCTCTCCACTGTGGCCACATTGCAAGTCTGGAAACCCATTTCTTAAGCATTACATTATCTTGATATAAGATAATTAATTTTTAGAATAATACATGTATGCAGCACCCAATGCAAACATATAGTCAATATAAGGGTTTACTGTGAAATGTCTCCTTCCATCCCCTCCCCAGCATCTCAGTTCTGCTCCCCAGAGGTTCCTCTCTTACCATTTTTGTGCTTCATTCCAGAGATAGTCAATTAATATACACACATGTTTGCGTAAATACTAGCATGGGGTTGCATTATATTCAAACCAAGTCCAGGGTGATGGCAAAATTATTTCATTAAAGACAAAAGACACAGAAAGGAATACTTGTCGTATAGAGTTTATTAGATATAAATGTTATTAGATAAAAATATTAGAAGCGTAGGGTGCACCCATGAATGTGGTGGTATTTCTCCTAAGTACGTATTACTTCATTTACAGCAAGCAAAATACTACCATCACAGGCTTGGAGGTGTGGAAGGAAACATAGATCTGACTGTGCGTCTCACCAGCTGTGCCAAGTTCTTAGCTCCTATGAACCTCACACTCCTCCCCTGCTGATGAGGAGAATGTTCCTGTCCGTGATTTATACAAAAGGTCAATAAGAGAAGTTAAAGGACCTGGCGCGTCGTAAATAATCAATGACAGTGATTTTCTTATTTCCCTCTTCGCCTCCCTATATTATAATTTACTGGGACTACTCCTCAAGCAGTAACATCTTTTTATGCTCTATTTGGCTTAATTTGCGAGAGAGAGACAGAGAGGGAGAGAATTATGTAATTCAAGAGCGTAGTTTATCCTTGCTAGTGAACGTGGCCTCTGCTCACCTCTTTGGGTTTCCTAGTGCACTTCACGATGAAGATCATCTAGTCGCACCTCTAACGCTTGACTGTGAAAGGCGGGTTTTCCCTTCAGGCTAACTTAGCGTGGTTGGACAGTGCCCAGTGTTAGAAGGTGAACAGCCAGCCCTAGACTCCTGGCTCTTGAGTCAGACTC
This sequence comes from Miniopterus schreibersii, assembly GCF_964146895.1. NCBI lineage: Eukaryota > Metazoa > Chordata > Mammalia > Chiroptera > Miniopteridae > Miniopterus > Miniopterus schreibersii. Next base: position 15,016,472 of record NC_138103.1, read on the forward strand.
CCTAGCTTCCTTATTACTTGTGTGACTTTGGGCAAGTTATAATGTTTTGCTTTTCCAGTCCTTAATATTCACATCTGTCAAATGGGCATATAGTAGAAATGAACTCCTAGGATTTCTGGGGAGCATCAGAAGAGGTGATGAACGCACAGCACTTAGCAAGGGGGTTCTGATCATTTGGCTCAGTGAACATTCTTGGCGTATCAGCTGTTAGTGTCAGTGCTGTTTAGTCAGCCAGACCCAGGCGTCCATTTCCTCCCATCTATCCATCCATTGATGGAGTGCCTGTGCTGTTCTGGGCCCCACTGCTGAGCCACTGTCTTCTTCTGTGATTCTTGCATGTCTTAGGCTTGTACTCAAATAATTTCCACATTATCCAGGTGTTTGCAGCAGGGAGAGGTTGTTTACTAAGTTAGGAGTCCTTTGAGAGTTTATATGAGCTTACAAAGGACAGGTGGGTGTCTCCTTAATGACCACGGGCTCCTCTCAAGAGGTTGGGTTTCATGCAGAGACCCAGGAGGGGTATCTCTTTTCCTTCTGCCATTTTCTGTTGGCTCACAGGAACTTGGGAGGGGGGCTACTCAGCAGAAAAAAGGAAAAGCAGGCGATCCCACTTTCTGTGCTTGGTGGGACCACTGATTCATAGCTTTGGAGGATCGCCCATGGATGAGCATTCTGGTAGAGAGATATGGCTATGATCATGTTTCTGGATTCTAGCCCTTGGTTATAATCCTGGCTTGACTTGGTCCTGAGTGACCTTGGACAAGCAATTAAACCTCTTTGGGTCTCAGTTTCCCCATATAAAAATGAGCATTGGATTGTTCTAAGGCACTGACGCAGGTGATTTAGCTCCTGAAACCTACCAACGTCTATAAATTCTGGTGATGGCTTGTAGTTATGATGTAGCATTTATTGAGCGCTCAGTCTACAGCAGGAATAGAATTGAGAACTTCACACCAGAGAGGCAGCTGCCGTGGAGGAGCTCATCAAAGAGGCCCTGGAGTCAGAGTATTTGACTTAGAATCGTCACCCAGGCAATTAGAAGCCGTGATCTTAATCAACCTTCGTCAGCCTTTTCCTCAGATCCTTGTCTGTAACGTGTGAGACTTCAATGAGCTTGTGTATCTAAAACACACAGGAAAATGCCTGACACGTGCGGAACACTTAACAAATGTGGATTGCCCTCATCGTAGGTAACCGTCGCCACTGAGACAGCGCTGCCCGCGGAGCAGCTGAGCAAGCTGCCGAGGCTCACGCCGCTCACAGGCAGGAAGCGAGCCTGAGTCCACTTTGCCAGCTCCTTGCAGGAGTCTGGGCTACACAAGCAACATCCTGAAAACGAAGTCTTCTTCATCCCCACGGGATCATGATGCCCAGTTGTCCCCAGAAATGCCGCCTTTGGGTCACATTCTATAAACTTCCCAAAATTAAATCCCTCACTTCATTTTCCTGGAAAGGCCCCTCCGAAGCATCGCTCGGCACCCCTTCAAATCTGCGCCGCGGAGGCGAGGGGATGTTGGTAGGATTTGGCCTCCCTACACAATCCCTGCAAAGATGTATGAGGCTGCATACAAATTGCATTGAATTCGGCCGGCCATGGGCTAGCATTGCTTTTGTGCTGAATATCACTGAAAAGTATGAAATGGAGATTACATTTTTCAATTCGGGCTTTTTTCCCCAAAGCTCTGCAGAGATGCGCTCATTCCCATCCATCAGGGCAGAATTGCATTGGTGTGGAGTCTCAGATTCTCCTTCCTTTGCTGCGAAATGTCTCGGGCACTTGCTGTCAGGCTGCCGCAGTGGGGAGCGCTCTCCTAAAAGAGCTAGTTTCTTTATTCCCCTTTAGCCAGATCTCGGCCTTTTCCCTACTACCTTTTGTTCATAAGATCTATCACCCATGAGGATCACAAAACCAAGCACCAAAAAAATGGCATTCTTATGGATGATGAAATTGGCGTATCTGTCTCTTGGGTTGTTTAGAGCCAAAATAAGACATTGATGCAAATGTGGTTCATCCACCGACAATGAAAAACATGCTTATTACTTCTTCCTGAAATACATATATTCATACCAGCTATTTCAGCCCCTCTCCCCAAACAGCCCTAAATCATTGTCAGTGCCTCAGCCCCAGCTTGGGTCTATGAGATGAGTGTTTACTGGTGGGGGCAGGAGGGTGGTTATACATCTGGCTTTTGCATTAGCATCAGCTTCAATATTTCAACAGCCCGTTCTCCCCACGTTCTGTGCCTCTTCCCCCTGCCCCCTGAACGTGATTGCCTGGCTGACTCCCCAAAGAGGGAATGTGCTAAGTGAACTTGACAGATTCCAGGCTGGCTCCATATGGCAAGGCCTGAGTTCCATGTTCCTGGGATCCCCAAGCTGCTCTCA